>NC_060122.1:39716098-40916098 GCF_021461395.2 Schistocerca americana | reverse complement strand
TGATGGTCGATATGTTACGCCACAGAGAGTCTCAGTACAACCTATGTGATCTTTGGCTGTCAGCAGCCAGTGGCAGCTCGTGCTCACTTTCGTTGGTTAGTTATCTGTCTATCGGCATTGTTCTGAACTGTTCATTTATGTCCGACTGCTTAAACATATTCTTAAGATAGTAAACATCATAATGTTAAAAAATGTAAATATAATGCACGAAATACTATAGCTAATGATAATAACATATATGTATATGGGATGATTCACGAAGATATGCAAATACATTAATACGTTATTCTACAAGTAAAACTGAGGAAAAAAGTTCGTATAAACATAGGTACCCAAATGTTTAGTTAAGGGGTTATGGCTAATAAAAGACTTTGCCTGAAATTTAGCAACTTCGCAAATATGAAGCTATCGCAAAACTGTACGAGGTTAAAGCAAAGCACGATTCCCATTTATTTTGTTGTTATTGGTCTGGTAAATCTCATAAAACATGCCCCAGACGTTATCTTCATTAGTGTTCCAGAACATCCTGAGACACAAAGATTATTAAACAAGTAAATTTGTTTACTTTCCACAGAAAAGCTTTATGTCATTGTCAGCAACCATTAGTGAGTTGTTTCAGTCGTTTCCTAACCTTGAAACTTCTATTGAAAACAATTGTCTGGAATTAAAAAAAAAAAATTGAGCCAAGTAGTTAATAAATTAAAAATTTTACGAAATTACTCCTTTGCTTCTCTGCATGTTCTGGAAAACTACTGCAGATATACGTCTGGGGCATGTTTTATTAGATTCACCAGATAATTAACAACAAAATAAATGGAAATCGTGCCTTACTTTAACCTCGATCGCTTCATATTAGCGAAGTTGCTAAATTTCAGGCAAACTCTTGTATTAACCGTAAGCCTTAACTAAACATTTGCGGACCTACGTTTATATGAACGTTTTTCTTTAGTTTTACTTGTGGAATAACACATTAAAATATTTACATACCTTCGTGAATCATCCAGTATACAGATGTGACCCGAGCATTTTTTTCCTTTTTGGTGTGTGTGTGTGTGTGTGTGTGTGTGTGTGTGTGTGTGTGTGTGTGTGTGTGTCGCCAGCTCTCCCTTTCCTCATGTTCATACTTATTCCAGTTGTGTTTCTGTAATCTGATTGTGGTGTAATAAGAAAAATGGTGTATTGAAAATGCACCAGAGACCAAATATAGGGACCCTACAGGCTTTTGCCCTACGGACAAGGGCAAATACTCTGGGAAAAACCTTGGCTAGGAATGGTTTCACGGGTGTTGGATCCATCTATTCTAGCAAAATACCTATACAGTAGTTGTGCACGCCTATTCTTCTGACCGGCAAACATATCAATTGCTCTGTTGTTGAAGTTTGGAATTTTGCTGATTCCCCTTGTGAATGGATCAAACAGCCATTGAGGTCAGCCTTTCCTAACCCATACCGCTCTTGAGGAAGGATTTCATTCTTTTTAATATGCTGAAACTGCGCTCTGCTTCTGCTGTTGAAACAGATGTAGTTAGTGCAGTTTGTAATGTTTTGTGCACTTCAGCGAACGATTCTTCAAACAAATGTTCCACAAGGAAGGTGAACAGCTGAGAAACTGATGTAATGACTTTAAACGTATCATTGTGGTAAATCACTGAAAATTCTCTTCTAAATTTATCGTGCAAAATAAAGGGACTGTAACTTTATGAAAAAGTATTGACTAAAGTGGTTGGGAAATCTTCTTTGAAAGAAACAAACTTCTTTGGATCAATAATTTCGAAGCTACTGAATACATGAGAGTTTTGGAGTCTTCCTTTCATCTAGTTGGTCACAAGTCACACACTTCTTTAGCATCTGCTGTCAGATTACATTCTGTGCTCTATTTGGAACGTTTTCTTGAAAAAAACAAGGCATTCATCTTTATAAACTCGAAAATTTTCAATGTTCTCTCATGTTTCCGAAACAGCTGACTCAAAATGACATAATTAATTGGATATGGTAATGCTTTCTGCACTCTGCATTTGCATTGTCTTATAAAAAATATAAATATGTTTCATAATCTCGTAAAAAAATTTCAAAGGAACAAACAATCTGGATTGTGAAGTAAATTTCTTAAAGAAAATACTTCTCTTATTGTAATATCATCCCAAGAATCTTCTTCTCACTAAGCCCACATGCTGTCCTATTACTAACATTTTCAAAGTAAGCAATCTTTCAACGTGTTATTTCCCCTTAAATTGACTTCTGCAGGTAATATCTGTTGTTTCATCTGCCTGCACAAAAATAAAAGTGGCAGCATTATTGTCTTTAATCATTTTTTCAATGTAAACTTGATACATATAGTGCCGAAGTTCATTTTGTATCATATGTGATGTTCGTATGTTTAGATATAGAAGTGCTAGAACTGCTTAGGTGGTCATCTAACAGGCTGTCAAATTTTCCTAGAAGAGATAAAATGTAAGAAATAGCCACTGTTTGATGACTCTCGTTTTTCATTGTGAGTGCTTAGTGTTAAGTCGTGAGTTCCAAAGAACATTAAACTCTGTCCTGTTCTCTTTAATAAGTGTCTATTCTTTGTAACTAATTTATTATGTTTATTAAACACGATGACTCAATCTGAGCAGCAATGTTAGATATGCCAGACATTTTGTATTTACGAGCATTTTCTAAATGTAGTCCACTTTCTTCGTGTTTCTTAATGCAAAGTCATAAATTCTTTAGATTCTTACAGCCACCTGTTGTCCACAGTCCTTCACCACCAAATACGACACAACAGAAACAAAATATGTTTCACTCACAACAATCAATAATTTTTACAGAACCTTGTGTTGCAGAAATTTCTCTTCTACTGTCCGTCAAGTGGAGACACCGAGAAATCATTGGATCAAAGTGCTCCTAACCCCTTGATTTCTAGCTCTTTTCTGTACCTAATAAATGAAAGGGCGTTTTAGAGAAACAATGAAGTTTATTCATTTCAAAATTACTGTGTGAACTAACATCGCTTTTACAAATACTGAACTTGCCCTCATAAACAAAGGCCTTAAGCACAATATAGAACCAATTCTTTATGGCAATAATCTAAAAAGCCTTATTGCATCCAGTATGCTTGCATGCGATGCAGGAAAATTAAATTACAGTGAAACCAATGCAATAGCCTTCAATGCCAATAAAGTAATCATAAGACACCTAAAACATACTTCACATGAAAACAGCGACCAAGTGACATTGGATTGTATCAACTCCAAACTTTCTAACAGTAAAGCTCTAATAGTGAAGGCCGACAAATGTAAGTGTGCAGTTGTAATGTATGAAAATGAATATGTTGACAAAACCATGGAATTTTTCAGTAGTAATATCATAATCGAATTAGTGTTTGATTCCACTTCTAAATTTCTAGCCAAACTTAAGAAAACTCTTAAGAACTGTAATTTCCTCCTAAGTAAGTGGGAAGTGCGTGGCTGGATTGCTATGAACCCCACTGCCCCTTGTCTTTGGTCACAGCCTAAGATCATAAACAGCATTGTCCAATCAGGCCTATTGTTAACTCTAGGAACAGACTTTCATATAGATTCAATTGCAGATTGCTAGCTCTTCTGAATACCCATTATATTCTTGAAACCAACTACTCCGTTAGGAACAAGTATGAGCTTATTGACAAAATTAAGCATTTGCACATTCCACTTACAGCCAGATTTGCATCGCTTGACATTGTAAATTAACATCCCCATACAGGATACCATAAATATAATCAAGAACAATCTGCTTAAACATACGAAACTGAGTATGGCAGAAATCTACGAGCTACTTGAGTTACATTGGTGCTGTCATACAATTACTTCAGTTTTAATTACAAAATTTACAAAGAGAATGATGGGTTTACAATGGGTAGCAGCCTAGCTGAGAAGTTAGCAGACATTTACATTAAGCACTTAGGGCACACATTTTTCAAAACCAACAGTCACATCAACAGCAAAACCATCTACTATAAAAGGTATTTAGATGATACAATTATTATTTTTGATGGCGCTAATGAAGAAATTGACTCATTAGCATCCAAGCTGAGCAGCATGCACAACAACATCAAATGCACTGTTGAACATGAATTCAATAACAGCACCAATTTCTTAGATTTAAAAATTTCCAGCAAAAACCAGAAACATCACATTGAAAGTTACAGAAAGCAAACAGCCACACCTATGTGCACCAACAGCTCATCTTGACATCCAAACCAACATAACATGGCATACTTCAGGTCCATACTTAATCGCCTGCATAAAATGCCACTGGGACCAGTTGAACAACATAAAGAAACCAGTATCATCAAAGCCATAGCTCTAAACAGTGGGTATAACCATCACATGATTGATAAATTATCACAAAACATCCGAAAACAGCAGATAACAAAGGTCCACAACAGACATCTATACAGTCAACACTAAATTCTGTAGAAAGCAGCAGAAAATACGTCTCACTTCCTTTTCTAGGGAGCATATCCCATAAAATAAGTAATCTTTTCAAAAACACTAAATTAAATATAAGCTCCCACGCAAACCATAAACTTTAGCAGCTAACCATTGATAACAGAAAGAATAACCTCCCCCCATACAAAATATCAGGTATATATAAACTCAGATGCCAAAATGCCCCTCCTTCTCTATTGGACAGACTGGGAGAAACTTTGAGATTCGATTCAAAGGACATTTAGATGGTGTAAATTTGAACAATCCTTCAGAATCTGCTTTTGCAATGCCAAAACTCTCGGTAAACATGGAGTAAAAAACATTGAAGACCACATCAAAATATTGCATCATGCTGAGAAAGGTAGGCTCATGAATCTTCTTGAAGAGATAGAAATATATACACATAAAAGCAAATCACCACATCACATTTTCAATGAACAGACAGAGCTAGCCAATCTAACCTTTCTACAAAATTTCACACACCTATTACCCAGTTTAAAACATAAATAAGCACTACTCCTTTTAACAACAACATGCAATCAACAATCCAAACAAAGTATTACATTGTAATATGGCTGCCTATTCAGTCACACATTTCTGCAACTGTAAAATTGATTTAAAAAAAGTGGTGTGCCATACTACACTAATATAATTTCTACTGTCACATTATTCATATATCTCATGTATATGTTGTTGCCTGTTTATGGTATTGCATTTACACAATACCATATAAGTAACATTCATACACACTGGCCACCACATTTTCCCAATTTATTTGTAATTAATGGTCACTGAATTTGGTATGTTCACAATGTAACGTTTATTCTTTGTAATATAAATACTTAGAATGTTACCTTGATTCCTTGGGAAAAAATTCATTTTCAAATTAAAGCAATGTACATAATGTAATACAAGAACTTCTTTGGCACTGTGTTACACGAAAATGTAGCTACCTGCTTAGTCACACTTCATTGCAACTATACTTGATTCAAAATTTCAGTGTGCCATATGATGTTTACATAATTGTTAGTGTCATATTAATTTTATCTCACCTCTATGTCGATCCCTGTATATAGCACAGTATTTACATAATACCATATAAGTAGCATTCACACAAGCTGGTTACTACATCTGTCAGCTTCATCTGTAATATTATATGCTCATAATGTTAGGTTTATCTTTGTGTTTTAATTTTCATTATGTTATGTCTATTCTTTAAAAACAGTCATACTGTGAAATCAAAGCAATCTGTATATTGCAATATCTCTGAGAGAAAACATCACTGGCACTACTGTTTTTGTAAAACTGCAATCTTTGTGACAACTTAACATGTGGCAAATACTTTTTGTTGTGTGTGTGTGTGTGTTTGGTGGTATGCACAATATGGTCATGTGCAAATCATATAAATGCTGCATATATTTTTGAATATTTGAAAAATACAATCCTGCAACCTTGCAAGAAAATTGTGCGAAATTTTCGATGTAAGTACCATAACCACTTACCTCACATATTTGTTTGCTCTGTATTTAAACGTTTTGAGGTTAGTTATATTCACATAGGGCGCTTCTAACACTGTTTTCTACCGTAGGGCACCAACACACCAAGAATATTTCGCCACAGTGGAAGAATAAAAATCAGAAACTGACGATAATGTAAAGTGCATCTTGTGAATCTTGTGAACAGCCGTTTGATGACGAACTTGTCAGTTCGAAACCGGTTACAATAAATAGCACTATTAATAGTGTCTGGTTGCTATCTTCATCTTTGTAAGAATCAACCTACATTAACTGTACTCAGCCACGGTCTCATCATGTCAGTTTTAGACTTTTTTTGTTTTTGTTTTGCTGGTTAGTTTCTTTACAATCGTTTGAGAAAGTCTGCAGGGTGTGCGCCTCGATTCTGTGAGCAGAGCGTGCAGCCAACCGGCGCACCAGAAGTGGACAAAGAATGTCTCGCTCATTCTGGCTCGCCGCGCCTGTCGGCGCCGCTACCCGGCTGCCTCATTACATAACAGGGGGACCTCTTGTGTGCTGGGTCGCGCCCCCCTGCACTCCCCTGCTTCCAACCTCAGCCTAAGCTGCCGCAGCGTCGCTGTGTCTTGCCCGCACACGCACCTGCACGTGGCCCTCTGAGGTGAGTGGGTGGCCGTCGAGCAGCCACGACACGGAGGGCAGTGGGGAGCCCGACGCCTCGCATTGGCGCCGTCCAGGCGTCGCCGGGGCGCACCACGGCACTGCGGAACGTCGACAACAGGACGGGCGCCGCGTCTCCAACACAGTTTAGGCCCACCTCACGAACTAAACCTCCCCGACCTTTCTTTCTGCTTACAGCATTTGAAGGTCACTACCTGCACATAAGTTCAATTTCCTAAAGCAGTACAACTATGATGTATCATGCAGCGTAACTTGCTGTGACAGTGCGAGAGAGAGTGAGAGAGAGAGAGACAAATATATTGTTTATTACTCTGTGGCGGTCAGCGCTCACATAATTATTCTTAGGATATAGAGCTTTTGTTCTTCTTAAGAGTAAATTTTACCAGAGGAGAGCCATTCTTGTGATGTAACAATCGAAGCCATTGCGAGTTTTTGATTCACATTGTAAAATATCTGTATATATGGAAGGAAATCAGTTGATAGAACAATAAAATATTGTTCATTTCAAGAAGGTACTTGTTATTATACACCCAGCATATACTTCTATTGTGATTTAATAATAAATACTAGCTTGAGAACAGTTCCGACGGGAGCGTTCAGTTCTAGTGAAATAGTTCGATGTTTTCTTCGGAAAAGAAGTCACTTCAGGGATCATTCAAATCCACAACAGTACCTGGACATTTCTCAGAACTGAAAGCAAACTGATTGCTATGCAACAGAACCCCGAAGAATATTTCTCCGTACTTTGGTTACCACTTTCAGCTCAACACGGTATCTGCAGCATCTGGAGCAGATTTCTACAACAGCGGAAGCGTGTAATCGCTATCAGTTTCACACATCGCCCTGTGTACATTGTATGTATTTACCCACAACAGTGAACATACAGTTACTCACACACATAGAAAGACAATAAAAGGTGGTGTGGGAAACATTTCAGTATAAAGCTCCTGTAGCGCTAAACAGTAATTGCCTAGTAGTAGTAGTGGTAAACAAAAAAAAATTTCTTTTTTTTCAAAGGAGCCTTGATACAACACAATTCTTAAAATAAAAAAATCAAAGGATTGCCAGTAGTTGAGTCTATAGCATTTGATTCTTGTATTTGAAGGTCTTTGACCACAGTAGCAATTAATTTCTACTTTTATTTATTAATATAGGTTATATGCAACCCACAACCCGTCCAAAATCCACCTAGGAGATTTTCATATTCTCACATTCCATATGGGCAAAACTTTTAGCCCTACAGCAAAAATGAACAGCACTTTTTTCTAGAAATTTTAATGTAGCTAAATTTTGTACTGTGCTGTGTTTTCACTGGGGTCACAATTTTCGATTTATTTAAGAAAAAACACGTTTGAATGTCACCTTTGTACGTTTTTTTTTTGAATAATTCGAAAACTATGACCTCTAGCGAAAACGTATACGTGCACAAAATTTAACTACATTATATTTCCTACAAAAATGATCTGTTCAGCTTTTCTATAGGACTAACAGTTTGTATGTAGTGACTGAATGAATATGAAAGTCTTGCGCGTGGTATTTGAAGGCGTTGTAAGTGCCATAAAACTCTTGGCTATGGGCAGCTCAGTCACCCTGTATACGTATTATCAAATGGGAATGTTAAATGACAAATATTATATCGTGTAGTGGAGATGCTGAGTTGCAGATAGGCACGATGAAAAGACTGTCAGTAGGTAAGCTTTTGGCCGAAACCGCCTTCACCGTACACACACACCCACAAACACACAGACACACACACACACACACACACACACACACACACACACACACAGGCACACACACTTGTGCAAACGCAATTCACACACACATAGCCGCAGTTCAAAAAAATGGTTCAAATGGTTCTGAGCAATATGGGACTTAACATCTGAGGCCATCAGTCCCCTAGAACTTAGAACTACTTAAACCTAACTAACCTAAGGACATCACAAACATCCACGCTCGAGTCAGGATTCGAACCTGCGACCGTAGCAGCAGCACGGTTCCGGACTGAAGCGCCTAGAACCGCTCGGCCACTCAGGACGGCCCATGGTCGTAGTCTCTGGCTGCTGAGGCCAGCTGGCCTTGGTAGACCAGAGACTGTGTCCAAGTGTGTGTGAGTTCCGATTGCGTGAGTGAGTGTGTGTACGTTGTCTAATTCAAATGAAGGCCTTCGTTGCTGAAAGCGTACCTACTAGAAATCTTTTGTTCTGCCTATCTGTCACGCAGCATCTCCGCTAAATGGTGAGTAGCAATTATCCTTTTCATAATATGTCATTATTCCATCCTGGATTTTCCATTGCATAAATATTAAATCGTAACTTTTTAATAGAAATTTAATCTTTCTAACTTAAACTACTAATTACAGCAAAGAATGAGTAATAAAAGAAAATAAAAATTTGGTACAAAAATGTGAAACAGCGAAAGGAAAATAACTTTTTTCTAGAGATTGAACAATATTATTTATTTACATAATTCAACGATTTAATAATCGCTAATTAATTTATCACAGAGTGATAAAATAGTTACACACTGACTGAAGGAGGCCATGGACGAGTTGAAACACAACAACTGTGAATAGGAACTTATGGTCTTTGAAGTAATCGTGAGGCAGCGAAGGCTTTGGAATGTCAGCATCAAGGATAATCAATGTAAACGCTACTTTCATTTCATCAAAGATAGTGTACTGTTCAGTCAAAATTGTTGTACATTGCAGAGGGTGTTCAAGATGACGACCTCCATGGCATAACATCTTTGTAGAAAATTCTATTGCATTCCACCAAGTACATGAGATATGGGGCGAACCTCGTCAGATGCTGCTTGTCTCTGGCCAACAAACGCTTCTGCTGTCACATACATGGGAAGTTTGACATGCTCTCACACACACAAAAAAAAAGCGTCAAATGAAGGGAGTGAAGTTGGCCATGCATTTGGACCTCCTCTCCGATCGATCACCTGGGATATTTGGCACTGAGTATGTTATGTACTCGAACAGAAAATAATCCATCTGCTCCATCCACATCTGACGACACATGTCAAGCGCCACGCCCATTCCCAGATCAGTTCACAACACTTGCAGCGCCTGATGATGCTCGTGCAATGCCTTGTGTACTTGTTAAAGTGCATCCGAATTTTCTATCAAGATATTATGCCTGTATTAAATGTGGTGGTCGTCATTTTGAACACCTTCTGCATTGCACAACATTGCTGAATAAACAGTATACTACCTTTCCTGACTCAGGCCATGTGTGCATTCGTACTTCTTGTTGTTGTTGTTGACAACGCAAAGCTTTCACTTCCAAGACAATAAATTCCTGTTCCAAAGTTGTACTTCGACTACTTATCAGCTGCTTCAATTAGTGTGGAATCTTATGGATCGCCTGGTGAAATCATAATTAACAGTTATTAAACCGTGATTTTAGTAAAAATAACATATTTTCACTTTTAATCACTAATAGCGAGGAAATAAATAGCAATTTCAAATAGATATACGAAAGGCCTTACTCTTATGTCAAAAAATTATGTTTATCAACAATATTGTTCAGTCAATAGAGAAATATTTTATTTTGTATTAAATGTTTCGCATCTCTACACCAAATTTTTATTTATTTTAAATATTCATGCTTTCATCTAATCAGTAATTAAAATTAAAAAGATTAAATTTCTGTTAAAATATGACTCAGTTATAATAAATTTATGATCGCTAAATAGATGTAGAAAAACAATCTGACAGAGAGAATCGAAACTAAGACATCCAAACACAAGACTGACATGCTACACATGCAGCTACCAGCTTTGGTTTTAATATTTTGCAAATGTTTTCACTCAATACTCTCAGAGAGCTAATTTTTAAAAATAATTTTTTCAACTTGTTTGAGAATTTACGTATTGCCTTAGCAAACTGATCTCTAGGCATTAACACCGACATCCTTTACGTAAGACAAAGATTGAAGAGGGCATAGCAGTCCATAGCGTATCATTGTAGGTTGATAAATTGTGAACTGTGATATGGTGCACGTTTGTATTGTTTTCATATACCTATTATACTGTGTCTAACATACACATTTAATAATTAAAACAAATTCATGAAAAATTACATGCAGCAATTTCACAAAACGCAAACAGGAACTTTCTTGAGTAGTGAACAAAGCAATGTTTGCAAGTGCTCAACAACAAGTACAGAGCATTATGGAATGTATCACAAGTAGTGTACTGTATTCCCACGACGCAGCCATATCTAACACAGGAGAAACGCGAGTATTCCATATAACTCGACTATTCCATACTATACAAATCTCCTCTACGTTTAACTCATATAGTTTCGATGTATTAGCATGTAATCTTCGTGATAAGAGTTGGTCTTGTGTCGAGATGAACTATCGATAATGGGGAGCTGGTGTTCGGTGCACTTGCGTGGCCGTAGCATAGTGTGCCTGGCCATGGGTTTATGTGTGGCGCGATCCTGACGAGATGTGAAGAACTTGAGTGAATTGAACTAATGCGTACAATGGGTTGACGCCGACCCATAGTAAACTGTGAATGTACCGCGACATTTAAAGAGATGAGCATTTTTGGCCAGTGCTATAGACACGAAATGATTACTTGCAGTTGAAAAATGCAAGCGCAATATTAACACGAGTAGTTTCAATACCCGGTACTGTGCTGTGCTGGACAAGTAATCTAACATTTTCATTTTGTATGACTTATTCAACATGAACACAGATACCCATTTATATACAGTAAGCCAATACACCTTTATGTGAGACATATTTGGTGCACACATGTTGAACAAGTCATCCACTATGCTGTCGGTACACGCACTCACGGACTCAAGCACATATACATATAGTAGGGTAATAGAGCGGCAGCCACCGAGCCGAGGGCACGCGCAGCAGAGCAGCAGCAGCACTTGTGTGATAAACTGTAAATTAATTTAGCTTTTGTTTTTTGTTCATGTGCTTCTGCAATGAAGTGAACTGTACGTGTGTATTTTACTGCTGGAGTTTTCCAAGTCCACGGAGCGCACAATGGACATGAATGGAAGCAAGTGATCAGACTGGATGCGTACGTACGTGTCACCTGTCAGGGTCGTATCTAGATGTATCAGGGGTCCCATATCACTCAAGCTGCACACGCCCCACGGCATTACAGGGCCTCCACCAGCTTGAACAGTCCCCTGGTGACATGCAGGGTCCATGGATTCATGAGGTTGTCTCCATACCCGCACACGTCCATCCGATCGATACAATTTGAAACGAGACTCGTCCGACCAGCCAACATGTTTCCAGTCAGGCGAGGCGTAAAGCTTTGTTTTATGCAGCCATATCGATGATGTTTCGTTGAATGGTTCACTCGCTGACACTTGTTGATGACCCAGCATTGAAATCTGCAGCAATTTGTAGAAGGATTGCTACTCTGTCATGCTGAATGATTCTCTACAGTTATCGTTGCTCCCGTTCTTGCAGGATCTTTTTCCGGCCACAGCGTCGCATATTTGATGTTTTACCTGATTCCTGAATTCTCGTGAAATGGTTGTACATGAAAATCCCCACTTCATCGTTGCCTCGGAGATGCTGTCTCCCATCGTTCGTGCGCCAACTATAACACGACGTTCAAACTCACTTAAATCTTGATAACCTGCCATTGTAGCAGCTGCAACCGATCTAACAACTCCGTCAGACACTTGTTGTCTGACATAGGCGTTGCCGACCGCAGTGCCGTATTCTGCCTGTTTACATATATCTGTGTTGGAATACGCGTGCCTATACCAGTTTCTTTGACGGTTCAGTGTAGTATAAACTGTATAGATAGAGTGTTGTAGTGTACATGGCCCTATTTTTATAGCTCTTGTGACTTCAACGGCTTGTTCAGGAATTTTATGATTAGAAATGGTTCAAATGGCTCTAAGCACTATGGGACTTAACATCTGAGGTCATCAGTCCCCTAGACTTAGAACTATTTAATTCTAACTAATCTATAGACATCACACACATCCACGCCCGAGGCAGGATTCGCCTGCGACCGCAACAGCAGTGCGGTTCCAGACTCAAGCACCTAGAACCTCTCGGCGATTCGCGGCCGGCTTATGATTAGAATGATTGACTATATTATATAGCAAGTTTATTTTTATTGTATCTCATAGCGAGTTGCAGGATTACGCTATTTATTTCTGTGGCCTTTTGGTACGTATTTTTCACACCAAGACTTCGAAAATCTTTTAATACCTAAAGATCGAGCTACATGATGATCGCGAAAATATTGTGAGTTGTATAAAGCGAACTAAGTGATTTCATTGTATGGTTGCTGTACTTGCAATGACATGTTAGTGGTAGTTATAGGTGGAACACCTGATGTTCTGTTCGTAGTTCCTTCATGTTGAAAGGTCTCTGTTGGATTCCTTTCATGTTTAATTTCTTAAATCTGTTGTCATTTATGGAGTAAATTCCTCTCCTAAATTTACTGTGGTGTTTCTGACTATCTGGGAGGAGACTGAGTAGTGGAACGTGTTACTTTTACACATAAACAAGAACGATCTGTCACACTACTACACTTTAAAACACAGTTTATATGTAATTCATGTCACACAGTCTCATACGGAACCTACATCCGCTTTCTGTTATATACTGTGTATGATAAGATACTGTCATCCCCCTTCCCTTCTGTGTGAGAGGATGAATGAGCAAATGTATTTGTAGTTGCATGCTTGAGGGTAGCAGACAAGCCTGTCTGCTAGAGAACAGTAGGACCAACGTCGGAACAGGTAGCTACGCTTCCTAAAAGCAAAGAGGTTTCTATCCTTAGTATGGTTCTGTCCGTCCGTTGTCATGTTGGTATAGGAAGCTGCCCCTCTGGCCACTTCCGTTGGTCTTTGTGAGCCACCCTCAGGAAGCACACTCGGCAGTAGGGCAGTTGCAGGGTGGCCGTGGCGAGCGTCTGAAGTGGTAAGATCTCCGGCTAAGCGCGTGTCTGCTAAGTCCATAGGACAATGGATTTGTTAAGTTCAGCCTAACTGAAAATTTAATCATCTTTATTTCGGTTTTAACTCTAAAATATCTAAGGTTATCTTAAATTGCAGCGTAGTGTAATTCTCGTGTGAAGTTCATATTATTTTCCGGTTGTTGCTTTGTTACTACTTTGTGAGTAAAGTGGAACCACGTGTTGATCAGTAACTCTAACTAAGTTCATCAATCTTAAATGCGAATGCTTGTGTGATTATAACGTCTCGTCTTGACTATATTTTCAATATAGCAACTTTTCTTTATGTTCAGTCCACGTGGGGTGTACTTTGCGAGACCACTACCACGTGCTTATATAACTGTTTGACCCATCAGGTTAATAGTAAGACGTTAGTAACCAGTTCAAGGTTTTGCTTTTGTCAATTGCTTTTTGATCTAATGTATTTTAACTATCAAAATTATTGTGGAGTTGTACGCTTTGTGTAAACCAAGTTGACCACGTGGAGCATGTGGTGTAATCATCAAAGTAGCCCTCAGCTATTCTTTTTGCGAAGACTTCACAAAGAGTTAATATGAATTTAGTATACCAGTGTGTGGTAATTACATGACGGACAGGATTGTGGTATGAACGTAGTTTCTTTGGGTAAAAACTGAATCTGTTGGTTGTGGTTAATTTCTTCTTGCTTATGTTTCAATGTTCTTCGTGAGTTATTTTATGAATGCAGTGTCGTATGCAGTCTCCCAATCTTGGCTCCATGTTTTGTGTTCCGTAAGATTACAATCTCACATTTTTCAATCGTAAATAAGGCACCAGCTGAGTTATAACTCACGTATAATATGCTGAGATTTCAATGAACAATCTTAAAATAAATTTCCAAATATAAACTGATTTCTTTCTTTTTATTTAAATTCTCTTTTTATATATATATATTACCGGTTTTGTATGACTATTAAAAGATTATCATTAATGTTAGTCTGCTTGGTAAACCTAGACTAAATATCTGATGAAACAGTTGCCCAGTAATCCACGGTTAACGTCCCCAGACAGATCACGGCTTTTAACCCGGTTTTATTGTCAGTCAGTACCGCTTTCATCATACCAAAATAAAGTTACAACATTACACATGGCGACCCTGTTCTGTGATTCCGCTAGACTCTGGAATCTCTGACACGTTAGATTGCGAGCGTGTTATAATCTTAATTTTTTTCCTACAGCGCTCAAACAACTTCTGTGTTGTTTCCGAGCAGACTTTCAAAAGATTCACGGCGTTGTTGATCGGCGTTGCGTTGTTTGTCTTGTTTTGTTTTTTATATTTGTGTGTTTTATATGTCTGTGTGTTTTTTATTCTCGCTTGTATATTCCACTGTTTCGATCAAAGATAAAAATTTGTTTTGCGTGTGAAAAAGTGTGTACTAGGTTGGGTATCTTTCGTGTGACTGTCGTAATTTTTGGGGGACACATTTATTGTGATTAGTGTGTTGCGTACTGAGTATAAATTGCACTAATGCAAATACGTAACCAAGCTAAAAGTAAGCGGTCCAACAACTTAAGCAACATGGACCAAGGGGATAATTTGATTTCCAATATTAACGCGTCGGGCGGTTCCGAAAATGCAATGGGGAATACTTCAGACGAAATGCAAAACAGCACGGACGGGCTCACAGCAGAGCCAGAAATTAAATTGCCTCCAACTAACCAAATTGATTTAGCAGAACTCATGAAAGCCTTATTGCAACAAAATAAAGAAAACACAGAGAAATCGATCCGCGAGCTAGGGGAACAAATGACGCAGAAATCAGAAAAATCGTTCCGAGAACAAAAAGAATCATCCGAAAAATCGATCCGAGAGCTAGCCAAACAAATAGACGAAAAACTAATCCAGCAGACAAATAAAGTCGACAAGTCGATGCAGAGAGTGTCCGATGATATCTCACAACGAATAAACAATCTGGCAAGTGAGATAAAAAGTGATATTATGAAAGAATTAGGCCGTACATTTGAACAAATCGATGATCGTCTGCAAGCCTTAGAACAGAGCAAGCGGAGGGGCGATGCCGAATCTAAAGAAAGCGAAGAACGGCTACTTAGGAATTTCCAAGAGCTGAGGGAAGAATGCCAAAGGGAGCACCAGCAGGTACTCTCGAGGGTCCAAGAGGCAGAAACGCATTGTCCCACGTCCGTTAGCAACACAATAGTGGACAACAGTTTAGCGATCCACGCGTTGAAACAGCGAGTGACAATTTACGTGGATGACATATTAATTGCGGAAAAGTCGTGGGAGGACCATAATGACGTTCTAAACAGACTACTGGATGTTTTTGAGAAGGCAGGTGTAACAGTCAACTTAGATAAGTCACAGTTTGGACGAGAGAACATAAAATTCTTAGGCCATATTGTCTCAGCAAATGGAATACAACCTGACCCAGAGAAAATTGCGGCGATAGCGGAGTGTGCAATGCCGACAAATAAAAAACAGTTGCGAGCATTCTTAGGCCTGTGTAATTTTTATAAGCGATTTATAAATTTTAGTGTACTTGGTACACCCCGTCTATGTGGACTAACAGGGAAGAACGCTTTGTGGGTCTGGGATCAAGAGGCACAGGATGAATTTTATAAATTGAAAAAGGCATTGGTAGAGGCTCCCATCCTCGTGCATCCCGACCTGACACAAGAATTCTGTTTAATGACGGACAGTTCCTTGTCAGGATTAGGTGCGGTACTGTTTCAAACGGAAGGAAATGATGATATTACAACTTGGAAAACAATCTCGTTTGGGAGCAGGGTGCTCTCTCGATGTGAAAAAAATTATTCTGTGACGGAACTCGAAGCACTCGCGATAGTTTGGGCATTCTCAAAATTTAGGTATTTTTTATTTGGGAGGACCACCAAGGTGTACACTGAACATCGTGCACTCCAATTTCTGATGAGCACAAAAATCACGCATGGGAGACTAGGACGCTGGGCACTATACCTACAGGAATATAACTTCACTGTAGAATACATTCCTGGACAGAAAAATGTAATTGCTGACGCTTTATCGCGCATTCCTATAGGTTTGGTTCACACAGAAGAAAGGGAACTGGGTGAAAATAATTTTAGTATCCTATACTTACAGAATGTAGCGTTCGAGAATTTTGTTACCACCTCTTTAGGGAGTATAGCGGACGAACAGGATAAGGACGCAGTATTGAAAGATATAAAGACGAAGTGGGAGGACAAGGAGAATGTAGGAATACGCCAGTACTACTTAGTGCGCAATAGAAGATTATTCAAGAAACGAGCCCCGGACGACTCCAGATGGGTGTTGGTGATTCCGGAGGAACTCGTAAACAAAATTATATGGTACATACACTTGAGTTATGGTCACTTCGGAGCACAGAAATGTTGTGAAAAACTGAAAGAGACATGCTATTTTAATAACATGCTACGGCGTATTCGTGGTGTACTTAGAGTGTGCGGACCTTGTCAGCGAGCAAAGGCGGCCACAGTGACTTATGCTGCATCATTGCACCCGATAATACCAAGCAAACTTTGTGACCTCGCGGCCGTGGATCTATTTGGGCCACTAATACGATCTAAAGCAGGTTTTGCATATGTTTTCGTAGCGGTGGAGCTAACCTCCAAGTTTGTGTGTCTGACTCCGTTGAAGAGAGCCACAGGAAGGGCAGTGGCAACTGCATTTGCAAAGCAGTTTCTGCATGAAGTTGGGAGCGTGAAAAGGGTTATCTCGGATAATGGACCACAATTTAGATCGCAATACTGGCAGCGGATGCTTCGAAGAAGAAGAATTAAACCTATATATATATCTCTCTTTCACCCCAGCTCGAACCCCAGTGAGCGTATTATGCGTGAATTAGGAAAATTATGTAGGTTATACTGCAGTCGTGATCACCGATCGTGGGACATACACCTAAAAGGATTTCAGAACATAATTAATGAGTTGCCTAATACGTCAACAAAGCTTCCGCCAATCACTGTGCTAAAAAACAAGGAGCCCCCGAGCAGAATCAAAGAGGTGGTGCCTTGGCCACTAGAGCCGAGACTACGCCGGAACGCAATTGTTGACTTAGCTTTACGCAACATCAAGCGTGCAGCAGAAGCCAGAGTCAAGGCGTATAAGAAACACGTGAGAAAAACAGTGTTTCATGTAGGACAAAAAGTTCTTATCAGATCACACAAGCTGTCTAACAAACGGTCAGGTGTCTGCAAGAAATTTTTTAATCTCTTTAACGGCCCGTATCGAATAAGGAAGATTCCCCATGAAAACGCCATAGAAGTGGAAACTCTTCGATCGAAGAAATCAAAAGGGCTACACCATGTGTCAAACGTAAAACCATACATTGAGTAGAAAGGGTAGTGGGGAGTAGAGAGGACGGTGAAGAGAATGAATTGATTAGTTTAAATTTGTGACATGCATTTTGAATAATATGTTGGTAAAAATTAATGATAAAAATGTTTTTATGTGATTGATTGAAGTGATGTTGTTGATTTGTTTTCTTTCCTTGTGCAATTAGGATTTAGTTTGATTCAAACGTAAAGATAAAAGGTTTCCTTGTGAACGAGTGAAATGCTGTTTATGTTTTTTTGTGTGTAAATTGAAAAGAGTCGCTCCTGAGGAAAGCAAGATCGTTGCTGAATTAGTGCATAAACTCAGGGAAATATCCGATCTGTGGGTATTATGGGTCTGGCAAACCCAGGTCCCCAGCTGTTAGTAGCCTTGTTTCCGATTTTCTGCTTTCAGTGCTACTATCTATCTATTACTATTATATATCTGTCAGTATAAATGAGGATCTCTTACTATAGTATGCGTGCTGTATGAATATTTTAAGATAGGAGAACTCTGAGAAAGGAATGAGTAAGTTTGGAATCTTGAAAACAGGATGCGATAATACGATTGTTTAACCATTGGCTTCCCAATATGCGATGATATGTTAATATTGATGATATATGTCTTTTTTGTTCTTTATAGCTGAGTACGTAAAGTGCTGTCTGTGGATTTCGTAAGTATATTGATTCCCTTCAAGGTGAAAGAAGAATTGTGGTTTGTGTAATTTACGTGGCCCTGAAATATTATAATGGCAGTCAAATACGAGCAGTTTTTCAGCAAATGGAGAATGGAACAGAAATATGGATCCTTTTTGTAGTCTTCACTGATGTTGAGCCAGAGCCGAAAAAAAAAAAATTATTCTGCGTTAATACTTGTCCTAGAAAAGCGACGTTTATGTATTTTTGCTGATGCTGTGAGCATTACAGCTTACCGTTTTCGCTGGTGCGGGATGCACTGCAGCCTATATGATTTGTACTGAGGAAATTTCCCTCTTGAAGGTAGAGGATGATTAAATAATTTTGATTATGGGAACGAAGGAAAGCTTGGTTTAAGGTAATAAGGATGAAGCAAAACATTTGTCATTTAAACTGCAGGAGGATTCGGATCTTTTGTGTCTGTTGTAAGTTCAATATGTTAAGATGATACTGTTTTACAGAATAGAGGTGACCACAATTTTGCCATTCATGAGAAATGAATCCAGAATAACCACCACAGGCGAAATGACTGATTTGGAAGCGAGAGGTAACTTAAAGAAGGAACGAAATCGCAGCAAAATGGGTAAGAAAATGTAGTATAACCTGTATAGTGCAGACATTTTTTTACCGTTCTCAGAGCCATCTGTGTGATTAATTCTTGTGATAACGTAATTTTAGATGAAATTTTCTTACTGTTTTATGTGTGAATATATGAGTATGATAAATGTATAATTGCGAGTCTCTTATCAGGTGTGTCAACTGGTATAAATGTTTTGGCGTGTAAATAACCATTGTTCTTTTTACTGTGTATGTTTAAGGAAAGTTTCTCCATATTTATCATGTGACAAGACGTATGCCGCGAGCGTCAAGAAGAGGACGAATTAGAACAATGTTGTAGTGGTATATACACGGTGTTGAAATAGCATTGAAGTAGCTTATTGGCTTAACTAGTAGTGGATAGAAGTAGAATTTTGAGTAATGCATGTTTATGGGTAGTTAGTTTGTAGAATAGACAACAGGTGTGCATGTATGCGTGTGTAAATAACATGTGAACCCTATGCTGTCCTGACCTATACTTGCACAAGGCATAATCCTATTCATTTTAGTGAATTAATAAGTAGCATTGGATTTATTAAAACGTAAGTGAACCACATTAGTGATGTGGATTTAAATATTATATTGTCAGTTCATTTAATTCTTATTTTTTTTACATTGTAAAGTCATTTCATTTTTATTCTTTTACATTGTCAAGTCATTTAAATTTTATTTTATATTGTCGATTCATCTAATTTAAAAAAAAAAAAAATTAAGTCTCACGTTTGTTCTTCAAAATTGTGAAAGACAATACTAAGTGGTATTATGTATGACATTGTGTAATCACATAACTACGATAAAAAAATTTTCTGTGAATGCAGTTGAGAACTTGAAAGCGAACCGGCTAAACTCTTACGAGACAGCGGGAGCAGCCGGACTAGTTGTAAACTGGCGGGTTTCCCAGCGGGGGACGCTGTCAACCTGGCCACTTCGGGAGCGCGGTCGACAACAAAAGAAGGGCATGCGGCAAACACTTTCCCTTGCACCTGGAGCTAATGGGCGGCCGCCGCGTGCGACCCTTCCTGAAGGCGACGACCTGAGATGGGCGAGCGGTCCACCGCGCGGAAATCCATCTGCTGGCAACGCACCACACATACGCGACCGTGACGAGACGGCCGCGGAGAAACAACACAAGGGGCGTGGAGCCTTTTGACAGGTACTGTCCAGAGAAACTGGCAGACTTCAACGACGCCTATCAACATTTCCTGATGGATGCCTACTGTCAAGCGACAGTAAATCATGGTTCGATGTTCTCTGGTCGCTAAGGGTGGCACAAAAGAAGAGCCACTAAGTGCCATCCTTGCCCAGGAATATCAACCTGGCGTGTCAATCGAGGATACCACACGAATTTGACAACACAAACATGGAACCAAATCGTGATGTACGTGACACAGTCCACCAAGAGAAACTTCATGAGAGGGCAGAGACGGCGGGATTGCACGCAACAGATGGACAAGAATCCCCACTGACAGCTGCGGCGACGCACCCCCTTACCCTCCCCTTATATTGTGCCTCGGAACAGTGGAACTAGTGAGTGTCAGTGAACAGTGATTATACGGTTCTTAGTCCAGTGCATATACGTGTGTTTCTGTCGGAGAAACTCTGACTCGTGTGTTTTGCAGGAGTTCGATTTATTGGTGTTTATTAGACTGACTCTTGTATTTTGCAGGTGTTCTATTTATCTTTTTTAGACTTTGACTCTTGTATTTTGCAGGTGTTTTATTTATAGGTGTTTTTTTTTTGTTTTAGATGTTGACTATTGTACTGTTTTATTTATCAATGTTTGTTCTTGTGTGATGTATTAGATTTGTGTTATTTTGTTTCTTAAATTCATTCATGTGGCATTGCTTCGTTTATCAGTCAGATTGCTATTCATTTTGGACTGTGATCGATTAGCCTTTGCATGGGGCATATTTATAGTGAGGAACCCCTTAAGGGTAACAATCACATAATTAATTGTATTTTCAGTATAATGACACAGTGCTCATTGTTTGCTAACTAACTGAAATATAGTAGAGTGATTAAATTAATGCCACATAGTTATGTTAATTCTACAAATTATTAGTTTTATAAGATATAGAATTTTTTTGCGATAACCACTTTGTAAAACATGTTTTTTTTCTTATCAATTTTTGCTTTTGCGGATTGTGCATTGTAATGTTCTGCTTTATAATACTGATGTTATTTCATGTTCTTTTTTAATTGCTGTGGCACCTTTGCTATTTTCATAAATTTTGCTTGTTAATAAACAGTCATAAATTTGCCTGTGATCAGTTGGCTCCTGCAATGAGCAAATACTGGTGAACTCCATAAGGGTAACAACCATAAATTGCTTTCATATTAATGACACAGGAACCATTGTTTTTACTTGCTGACCGAATTAGGTCTACACTATCTTTTAAATAGGTGTCACAGATTGTGTTTTTTTTTTTTTTTTTTGTTTGAAATTAGTAGATTTTAAAGATTTGTTGAAATTATTGTGTTTTAGCAAGTAGCTGGTGACCTTTTGCCTTTTCTTTACATTTTTGGTTTAAGTAGGGTGTGAGAAGCCTGCTTGGGAATGTCCTAGCATGGCCAGAAAATTCCCTGCACAGTCTTTTCCCGGAGCGTTGGGGTTATGAAAGGTCTCTGTTGGATTCCTTTCATGTTTAATTTCTTAAATCTGTTGTCATTTATGGAGTAAATTCCTCTCCTAAATTTACTGTGGTGTTTCTGACTATCTGGGAGGAGACTGAGTAGTGGAACGTGTTACTTTTACACATAAACAAGAACGATCTGTCACACTACTACACTTTAAAACACAGTTTATATGTAATTCATGTCACACAGTCTCATACGGAACCTACATCCGCTTTCTGTTATATACTGTGTATGATAAGATACTGTCATCCCCCTTCCCTTCTGTGTGAGAGGATGAATGAGCAAATGTATTTGTAGTTGCATGCTTGAGGGTAGCAGACAAGCCTGTCTGCTAGAGAACAGTAGGACCAACGTCGGAACAGGTAGCTACGCTTCCTAAAAGCAAAGAGGTTTCTATCCTTAGTATGGTTCTGTCCGTCCGTTGTCATGTTGGTATAGGAAGCTGCCCCTCTGGCCACTTCCGTTGGTCTTTGTGAGCCACCCTCAGGAAGCACACTCGGCAGTAGGGCAGTTGCAGGGTGGCCGTGGCGAGCGTCTGAAGTGGTAAGATCTCTGGCTAAGCGCGTGTCTGCTAAGTCCATAGGACAATGGATTTGTTAAGTTCAGCCTAACTGAAAATTTAATCATCTTTATTTCGGTTTTAACTCTAAAATATCTAAGGTTATCTTAAATTGCAGCGTAGTGTAATTCTCGTGTGAAGTTCATATTATTTTCCGGTTGTTGCTTTGTTACTACTTTGTGAGTAAAGTGGAACCACGTGTTGATCAGTAACTCTAACTAAGTTCATCAATCTTAAATGCGAATGCTTGTGTGATTATAACGTCTCGTCTTGACTATATTTTCAATATAGCAACTTTTCTTTATGTTCAGTCCACGTGGGGTGTACTTTGCGAGACCACTACCACGTGCTTATATAACTGTTTGACCCATCAGGTTAATAGTAAGACGTTAGTAACCAGTTCAAGGTTTTGCTTTTGTCAATTGCTTTTCGATCTAATGTATTTTAACTATCAAAATTATTGTGGAGTTGTACGCTTTGTGTAAACCAAGTTGACCACGTGGAGCATGTGGTGTAATCATCAAAGTAGCCCTCAGCTATTCTTTTTGCGAAGACTTCACAAAGAGTTAATATGAATTTAGTATACCAGTGTGTGGTAATTACATGACGGACAGGATTGTGGTATGAACGTAGTTTCTTTGGGTAAAAACTGAATCTGTTGGTTGTGGTTAATTTCTTCTTGCTTATGTTTCAATGTTCTTCGTGAGTTATTTTATGAATGCAGTGTCGTATGCAGTCTCCCAATCTTGGCTCCATATTTTATGTGTTCCGTAAGATTACAATCTCACATTTTTCAATCGTAAATAAGGCACCAGCTGAGTTATAACTCACGTATAATATGCTGAGATTTCAATGAACAATCTTAAAATAAATTTCCAAATATAAACTGATTTCTTTCTTTTTATTTAAATTCTCTTTTTATATATATATATTACCGGTTTTGTATGACTATTAAAAGATTATCATTAATGTTAGTCTGCTTGGTAAACCTAGACTAAATATCTGATGAAACAGTTGCCCAGTAATCCACGGTTAACGTCCCCAGACAGATCACGGCTTTTAACCCACTTTCATTGTCAATTAGCACCGATATCAGCATACCAAAATAAAGTTACAACATTACAATGTGTAGTTACTTATAGCATGGTATCAAACAACTGTGTATGGTTGTTGAGGCTTTTTGCTGCCTGCATATTGTAACATGCATATTTTTATTGTATTTGTTTTTATAATACGAATATGCCATATGACTGGCTTCACTGCTTGTGTATTAAACGATATATTCAAGGTAAAGTGTTTCGTGTTACATTTTTTAAGGTGGCTTTAAATTTAATATAAATTAATTTAAAATTATTATAACGAAATAAGTGTAATGTATTCTGATTTGGATTATTTATTGTATGTCTACACTGTAACATCTTTGAATCGTTGGCTTGTCTTTATGCTTTATATGAAACGGCGTATTTTTGTTTGCAACTGTTACAACAGTGCAACCTGTAGGCTGGTTGTAACATGTATGATGTTAACTTGGGAATCTCAGTCTTCT
Source organism: Schistocerca americana (assembly GCF_021461395.2). Classification (NCBI taxonomy): domain Eukaryota; kingdom Metazoa; phylum Arthropoda; class Insecta; order Orthoptera; family Acrididae; genus Schistocerca; species Schistocerca americana. The sequence continues at coordinate 40,892,180 of NC_060122.1, read as the reverse complement.
TTCTGCTAATGTACGAACATGAGCTTGTACAATCAAAGCAGTATGTACGTTGTTTTGTATAACAGTTATTTTATGTTTGAATTGCCGATATACTACCGTCCTCTTGTTCACGAAGCATCGTTCCAAGATATGGCATGGTATAATATGCATTTGATGAAGATTGAGTAAAATGTATGTTATATTCGATGCTATATTTCACGTTTATGTAAAATTGTATTACGACCCTTTACATCTGATCACAGTGTGCTTGAATATGTTGATCCATGCTTTGCAGATCTGATGATGGCAAAGATTTTTACTGAAATCGGTCATCAAAATAAATGCTGCACAATAGCGATCTTGGCTGTTTGGAGTTGTACTTCTGTTTTTTCATTCTATTCAGAACTATGTAATTTGGAGCATTATGTCTATCGAAAACTGGACGCACTTTACGGATCGTAGGAACCAAACTTGGATTATTTTGATAGTAATGTTTAACAAAACGGACGTGTTGTATCGTGGAACGCTCCGTGTTACTAACTCCTTTGCCCCATCGACCTGTCAAAATTATCGACTTACCTAATCGTGATAGCCAGAATGGCGCGCAGCTCAGACCTCAACTGCACGGGTCTGCTGCCGACGGACACTCACCGCCCAGACTGACCTCGGCGGTGCCCTGGGCCGTCTCCTCGTTGTTGGACACGACGCACTGGTACATGCGCAGGTCCGACCGCTCCACCTGCTCTATGCGCAGCGTCTGCAACAAGCACAGCGTCAAAAGTTCACAGGCACCAAAAAAGGTCTTCGTACTACTGAATTACTATCCTAAGTCACTAATATTTTCTATTACATGATTTAACTTTGCATAAATACGAAGGCAAGAAGCTTATGTGCTAAGTCGAAAGCTTACTCTACATGTCACCGATAAAGACAATGTGGTGGACAATTAGTTAGTTTTCCCCTGCCCGGATGACCAGACTAATGGCTGAACGAGAAGACGATGTGTAAAGATCTGCATACAAACTTCAAAAATTCTCACCAACTGCAATATGAAAATTTCAGGAACTAAAACGAAGGCAGAAACTAGAAAAATTGTGGTATCGATAGCTACGATGCCACAATGTAGGTCCGCTGTGCTAGGTTGGCACTATGAGACACCGACGACAGCACCCTCTAGCCGGCGCTGTCGAGGTCTACGAGCTCCGCAACTGCTTCAGCCCATTTCATCAGGTGCAGACAGCCAGGACATTTCGCTTCAGCTTCGCACCACATTGCAAGTTATGTAATATGTCTGCATATGTTATCCGCTAGTAAAGGTGCCATAACTGTATCTGCAGTACCGAGAGATTAGTACCTTTCCCTGTACCTGTTCCTTACCCACGCGCCGCTTCCCAGGCGGGATACAAAAAATAAATAAATAAATCTTTATAACTGAAACTTTCAAACAGTAATAAAATAACGGGACAGGTAAAAAATTTTATGTACATTGCCTGACAAAAGCACCTAGAATTTCGGGGGGAAACGAAATGAAATCTAACTGGTTTTGGGAGAATTCCACTTTATTTCTGTAACTACAATATCGAGTCAAATTTGGTAAGAACTTTGCAGTGTGAATTTAGTTATCAGTATGACGTTGGACCCCTCTCTGGACAGGATGGACAGCTGAGGCACGCTCTCGAACACCTGTTGAAACTGGTCCTAGATATCCTGGGTGCTAGCACCGACGTGTAGATGACGTCCGAGCTGGTCCCACACGTGGTCCATCGGGGACCGGTCCGGGGATCTTCCTGGCCACAGGACTACCTCAGAGTCTCACAGACAGAACAAAGAGGAGCGCGCCATGTCTGGACGAGCACGGTCCTGTTGAAAAATGGAACCACAATACTGTCGCATGAGAGTTAACACACGAGGACGCAGCATGTCGGTGACGCACCGTTGTGCGTACAGAGCTCCTAGCAGTTGTGGCCGTAAGTTACAGCTGACTGCTCCCCACACCGTGACACACAGCTGCCCTTACTAAAACTTTGGGATAATGGGATCTCCCTCCAGGCTGCCGCAAGATCATCCGCGGTAGTGCAAAGCCGCTGAACATGATGCAACGACATTCATCAGCTGTCCACGCTCCCGTGCCACGTCACAACTGCACACGCAGCCGTCCCTGTTGTGGTGTTAACGGAAACCTACGCATGGGACGGTAATTCGCTTGTCCAGCTGCTGCTAGTCTCTGAGCAGCGGTGCAGCATGACACAGAATGTTGATGAAACTCCGTCAGGTGTTCTCGGATGGCAGCCGCAGATGTGAATGGATTTACGATTTGCCCGGTGCAAATACCACGACGATCCCCCATTTTTGGTGGTCAAGTGTGGTCCACTGAAACATTGACAACGAACATGAGTTATTTACACTCATGCTCATAAATTAAGGATAATGCTGATACATGGTGAAACAACGATGTGGTGGATGGTTTGCGGGTTTAAATCACCTGTGGGTACGACCATGCGGTGCATTTGACCTGCGGTCGTACCACGGTGGCGCTGACAGCAGTCCACATACATAGAAGTGTGTTGGTGCATGTCAAGAGTACGGTGCAGCGAGTAAGTGTGCAGACGTTTTCAGACGTGCTAATGGTTACTGTCTGTTGAAAATGGCTCAAGGAACATATATTGATGACGTTATGAGGAGTAGAATACTAGGGCGACTGGAGGCTGCTCAAACACAGCAGGTCGTAGCACGGGTAACCCGTGTGCCACAAAGTGTGATCTCAAGATTATGACAACGATTCCAGCAGATGTGTCCAGGCGCTACAATACGGGACGTCCACAGTGTACAACACCACAAGAAGACCGATATTTCACCATCAGTGCCTGCAGACAGCCACGGAGTATTGCAGGTAGCCTTGCACGGGATCTCACCGCAGCCACTGAAACAGTTATCTCCAGGCACACACATTCTACACGCGACTGAACAGACATGGTTTATTCGCCCGGAAATCTGCAAGGTGCATTCCACTGACCCTGGTCACAGGAGAGCCAATAAAGCCTGGTGTCAGGAACACAGTATATGGTCATTGGAACAGTGGTCCCAGGATATGTTCACGGACGACTCCAGGTATATTAATTTTAATATTAACAATCAACAGCCTCAGTTGCACCGTTTACCTAGAATTTACCTAGATTTCAGTCGGGATTACCCAACATTCTTCAGAATAGCAGTAACTACTGTAATTCTGAAGGAGGTTGGGTTATCCCGACTGAAACACAGATAAATTCTAGGTAAACGGTGCAGCTGAGGCTGCTGATTACTAAAATTAATATTTATATAGTTGGTGACGGGGCCGCGAAATGTTGAAGATATTTGAGTCCAGGTATAATCTGAACAACTCCTTAATGTCCTTGAAACGGACCTGTATGGAGGTCGTGGTTTGATGGAGTGGGGTTGTATTGTGATTGGTGCACGTACACCTCTGCATGTCTTTGAGAGAGGAACTGTAACAGGTCAGGTGTATCGGGACGTCATTTTGCACCAGTATGTCCGCCTTTTCAGGGGTGCAGTGGGTACCACCTTCCTCCTGATGGATGATAACGCACGGCACCATCGAGCTGCCATCGAGGAGAAGTACCTTTAAACAGAAGATGTCAGGCGAATGGAGTGGCCTTCCTGTTCTCCAGACCTAAACCCCATCGAGCCCGTCTGGGATGCTCTCGGTCGGCATATCGCTGCACGTCTTCAAACCCCTAGGACACTTCAGGACCTCCGACAGGCACTGGTGCAAGTATGGGAGGCTATACCACAGCAGCTGCTCGACCACCTTATCCAGAGTATGCCAACCTGTTGTGCGGCCTGTGTACGTGTGCATGGAGATCATATCCCGTATTGATGTCAGGGTACATGCGCAGGAAACAGTAGCGTTTTGTAGCACATGTGTTTCGGGACGGTTTTCTCAACTTATCACCAATACCGTGGACTTACAGATCTGTGTCCTGTGTGTTACCTCTGTGCCTATGCTATTAGTGCCAGTTTTGTGTAGTGCCAAGTTGTGTGGCGCCACATTCTGCAATTGTCCTTAATTTATGAGCATGAGTGTACATCAGGCCTATGTCGCATCCGAGTGCTCTGTAAATCTATTTGACTGACGAACCAAACGGAGACCAACACTGAATCCCCTTTCAAACAATCAGGTGCTGATAACACTGTCTCACACGATTATGCTGCATCTCCGTTTCCTTCATAGTGATCACTCAAAATCTGACGCTGTTCACGCCCCTTATATACACTACTACAATATAAAATACGTCCACAGATTGCGAATACATTTTACTAGAGACAAATGAAAATTTGTGCTGGACCAGGAGTCTAACCCGGATTTCGTGTTTATCGTTAGCGACCGCCTTAACCACTTCGGCTATCCGAGCATGCTTCCGTGCCTATAGTGATGGCACATTACGAGATTCCCTCAACAGGGAGAGACAATGTTTTGCTCGTCAGTTTGCCTTGCTGTAGCATGAAACACCGCTATTGTAGTGTCTGTATTGTTCGATGCAAATGTCCTCGACATGCTGAAGGACACTTGGATCGAACTATACAGACAGTGTAAAATACAGACATTGCAACAACTACACTCTGGTCGCCATTCTGTCTGCCACGGAGAATTGCAACTCCTACCATTTACACATCCGCCAATGATGTTTGCGTGAATGAAGGTACATTGACATTCGAAAATCTCTTCCAGATAATTTCCTTTTTTTGTTAGAGAGTGTAGATGGTTGTTGAGCTGATGTTGTAAACCAGTGAAACGTTTCCCACAAGGCATTGTTATAAAATTACGAAAGATGGCAGATGTGGAGAAATTTGGAATCTATCGTACTATTAGTCGCGCTTGAACACTGTTGTCCAGACTAATAGAAAAGGAAATAGAAGGCGTATCAGTTCCTGGTCGTGGCCGTCAGCTAGTGGTGGTAGCTATTGTGCACTCTGGCGTCTGTTTCCTGGTTTCTGGAGGATCAAGACTGTTCTCCAGCCTGGAGATCGATCGGGCGTAACTTAACCACAGAAGAAAGAGTATACAGAATGGAAACTCGGCTGCAGCCCATGCGCCAAATTTTAGTGCGCATACACGAAGTCTGCCATATTGACACCGAGTAAACAGCTGTTTCTAACGCCAAAAGCGAACGGATGCATTTTGTTAACTTTATCAATTGCCCGTTTTAGCTGCTGAAGTTACCTGTAAACGTTTGTTTCATGTACCGTTAAAGTTAGAAGTATATAATGAACAGTAGTAAGAGAAAAGACCACACTAGGAAGTAACGAGCAGTTATCACAAAGCAGCTGATAGCAAGAAAACAACGAATTTTCCGATTTTCTGGGTGGAATCAATAAAACCTCGTAGAACTGTAAAAATGCTGCATGTAAATGAAGCAAAACTAGATCAAATATTGGAGTTAGTTTTTATGTAGAAGTTCTCTTTTTCCTTTAAAACGTTAAAAACGACTTGCTTCGAATCTGCGCTGTTTCTCACTACTGTATGTAATACCTCGGATCCCATTGTGAGGAAATTGATTGCCGTAGAAAATTGAGCCCTTTCGTGTCATATAGTTTCATATCACAGCTCGATGACGAAGTATTTATTCTTTCGGTATTGATCATAGTTACTGTGCGTAAAATTTGATAGGTTTGTGGTGAAAAATGTGCTCACTGGCTACTTTACATTTGGTTCATTTTAAGTGATATGTTGCTGTGTACTAAATGTAGTCAAAATATCGATTTTTTAATTTTTTTTAGTTTGATGAAAGCCACATTTCACAACAGTATGAAGAAAATAGAAGTTCGAGTATTTTATTTGAGCGCACTACCCATGGCCCCAGGTGAAATTAGCCTGCAGCTCAGTGGTACATAATTCCTGGAAGTAAATGCACATTTCTCAAATTAATGATCGTAGTTTATTTTCTGCTTACTGCTGGAAGAAAATGATGAAGGAGACACTCCACAGCAACACTTCATGATGGAACGGCTGAAACACATCCCATATTTAGGACAAAGCTTGACAAAAGTTACTTTGTAACACTCATCAGTCGTAATTTATTATTCATATTGAGAAGCACCCACATGCCTTGCTCATACTGTGGCATCAAGCAATCAGGCCTGCAAGATGAGTGGTCTGCCAAACGAGTGGATTCATTCTTATTTGCCGAGTAACATGAACTCTGGTACTCACAATTAAGTTACAAATTGTCCTCCTACATGAATAATACACAACGGAAACGCACTTCCGACTATCAGTAATTTGTAGAACTCTGACTGTTCACTATGCACTGGCAATACCACATTTTCTTTTTTTTTTTATTTAACGGCTTTTATCAACACGTGGCCATCGCACAGAATATGAGTGGCGCACACATTATGAATTCTGGATATCATGACAACATACAATTCGAAGGAAAAGGCCACCAATATTTTCCTTTTCACTATCTTATTTATTTCGATAAATTCTATAACCTATACACACAAATTCTACAACCTACAACAATAACACATGAGAAATTCCGCCCAGTGGGCATGGCTTTACATTGGTGATCCTCTATTTTATGGTCTCGTAATTATTTAACGCTACCGTGCACTTTCTGAATAGGATGGTGGATCTTTTTTTTATATCTCACACTTCTACTCTCACAATCATCATCACGAAACTTTCCTCCAGACCGAGCGGTACAGAAGGAACAAGCATAACCCACTACCTGTGAAACTACCTTGCTACTCTCCCATGCAAACCATACATACTTAAATTACATGACATACACCACACTACAACATACAACACAAGGAATAGTCACAACATTATCACTTTCAGCTTTCCCACTTCAATTAGTTTTTATCCCAGTTTTACACGACACTGCCCCACTTCGTAATTCTTCTTTCCTACTATGAACACTGGAGATATATGCATGTCTTCCTGTGCAATGCAAGCCAAGTGGCGTTGCTGGATAGACTGCTGACTCACCATGCTTCTCCCTCAGAGTATTATAGTTTGAATGAAGCGACACACAGAAACATAACACGCAAAGTAATATTAAGAACATATTCATCACACAAGCGAGTCCTCAACTGATACCATGGACGAGTACTTCTCTTTATCCTTTGTCTCATACACCGATTGAGACTCACACAGTACTCACCACGTGGAAGAACTCGGCTCTAATTTCAAGTCCTGCACGCCATCTCTTAAATATTTCGACTCATAGTACACATGCTAGTAACTCAGCTTAACTTAAGCACACGGAAGTATTTCAAATTATTGCTACACATGGTGTCATTGTGACCGTTGGTCACTTCCGACGATTACTACGATCCCATTAGTATTACCATCCTGACATTTAATTCTCCCCACAAAAGTTCCTGAAATAGAGAAATTATTATTTCAAACTACTCTTAAATATTCCACATGCATACCATGTCTCCGCTCTTTTGTCTTAACGGAACACACCTAAGACAGGTCTTAACATCACAAGATCCAGCGGCAGAGTGCTGAAACATGGCCGTTCTTCAGGTTCTCTCGCACCTCTGCCGAAGTGGGGGAGCACCGTGCTACCGTATTGGTCAGCCACATTTCAGGCGCTCAAATCTCAGGTAAATTTCATCTCTTTGGTCCCACCAAAGGTGGCCAAAGGATCGTCTCAAAGATGATCATATATTCACATTCACTATCTGTGGTTAGCAGACGACCATACATTCATTCATTTCACAGATCTCACTAAACTGGATGTAGGGATTTATTTTGTGGGAGTGCACATGTGATCAATTAAATAAGTAAATTGTCATTCTTTCCCACACTGGTATCCGGCTTCGCTGTATTAATTGAAATTGAGTTATTTTACAAAAAAAATGTGTTGTTCTGACAAAAATAATGAAGTACGTTGTACCTATTTTCAATGTCGGTCGGTACTGTACCCTTGCACCACCGGCTATCCATGCACAAAAAAATGGCAAGGTACTATCCTTGCAATGTGAGGGTAGTTCCGAACATTTTTTTCAAGAAAGCTGTATTAGAACAAACGTAGCAAGTCATCAAAATAACCAGGAGGAGACCTTAGCCCCTGGTGACCTCAAATAGACGACCAAATGCTGTTACTTTACCAAATTATTGACACAGTTGTTGTATTATTGTACTCTCCACAATCCGGAGTAACATACACATACAAATTTACAACAATCCACATGGCATATAAAACATTACATCATACAAATAAAAAATAATGTGGAGATATAAATTTGCTTAGTTACTGGGATCTTTGTTATTTTTATGAGTAATCCAAACTTCACTAATTCTATGACAAATAAAAAAAATACTAATTGTACTCATGAAATTTTAAATAGCTCACCGTCCAAACACAGAACAAGTAATCTGACATTCATAAATTGCGTTGTAATTATCTTTACACAGCAAAGTCTAAATACAAAACAAAATCAACAAAATAAAAAATTGCATACACTAGTTACATGTAGAATATCAGGCTCCATACCATTACTCTAAAATGTACATCAAACCTACAGAGAAATAAAACTGAGAAGAAAAACAATGAAATATACCACAAGTTACATACTGGTTACGTAATATAGTTCATCTAAGACATCATGTCATACCTCATTAACTATCATCACTTGAGCAATAGCCACCACTACTCCACCGTGACTTTAACCTTATCCTTGTCCACCAGTACAAATACCTGCTGCTGAGCTAGTCAGTCCATCAACTTTGATCAATATACGCAGTAAATAGGTAGCAAGAAGTGCTTGAATCCACCAGTAGCTCTCGTATCTCACTCTACTGCTCATTTCTCTATTGTTACACATTTAGATGACAAGAACTTGCATTTCGACTAGCCTTCATTACACTTTAATGTGAAATATCACCACTGTGATAATGCAAATAAGTGGCTTCAGTCAACACACCAACAAGATCATTACTGTTCACGACATCAAAATGCATGTTAATTCCGATATTTGTTGTGCAATGCAAACTCTTCTCCCCTGTGACAACCTTACTTACCAATGCAACAAGAGCTGCTACGTTAGTATTACGCCACTGGCTAATAATTAAAGCATCATAGTACCAAATATTCTAATAAACATGCTACGTGAACTGGTAACCCAGAACAAACAAAAAAAAACACTAACTATTCTAAACACAAATGTTAATAAAATACAATTACACTTGCTGTCCCTTCAGGAATGAAACATATAAAAAAAATTTACACAATTACAAGTACAAATACATTATTACCTATCTTGTGAGTCACACGGAATCATTTCATTCTGTGATTTTCTTGGGATCGAAAAAGTTTCTGACAGGTTCCCTAGAAACACTGTCTCGGTGCCAAAGCTCTCCCATGGTTACTCGGACGAAAGTTTTTAAGTCACTCAAATCGGCATTTTGAACATGCACTGAACAGTAAACTGTATCTCACATTAAACACGAATGTCATAGTCACTCTCAGAGTACCATCCACGCGAATCTGGTCGTCCAGAAATGGCCCTACAATTACTATTACCCACGGTTCTGTCCTTTCAGTTCATGGTGTAATTAAAAGTCGTAAGTTCCAACAAACAGCACTTATTCCCACACCAATTAAAGAAATGTCTCCTACTACAAACGCAAATGTCAATGTCCCACTTTAGTTTCTTGCGTTTGTACAATAATTAGTCACCAACCGACAACTGTCCTCTTTAAGTATACCAAGCGTCCCACATGTAATTCACAAAGCACACTTAACAAGTCACTGCCAAAAGTTTATGGATCCCACCGTTCAGTGGTCAAGACAAAACAAAACAATCGTCCTGTCTGCTAAAGACAAAATCTTTTTCACCACTCACAACGTGGGAACACCAGTCCTTCACTTTCCACCTTATGGAGACATACGAGCAGTCATCTTGTTTCACGGCTCCACAGTCCAGTACTAGTTAATAGTTGCTGGTAAAAAATGCCCGCCGGACTCTGCCGCGCGTCGTTCATTCTGCCGTGGCGCCGCTGTTGAGCAGAAGAAACCACCCGCTGTTGCCTCCGTCGGATACTTTTCCCAGTCGTAAGGGTGGCGGACCTTATGAATGGCCAGTGGTAGGTGCGTGTCACCCCAGGCCGTTGACCTGCTGCAGCGGGCGCGTGGAGTGTACCTCGACCGGCAGTGGAGGGGGGAGTGCCGTGGCTCTGTCGCCTTTCCCATGGCGACGTCAGCTTGGCCCCGCTAGTGGTATGGGCGCGTTCTGCGTAGTACCTCAGCGCTACGACACCCAATCAGTCAGACCCTTCCGTGCATCTCGCAACATTACAGACAAAAGGATATTCTTACATTATTTAAATACTCATTGATTACATGTATGATCTATTAGATACATTGGTAACAGCAGAATCTTTGTTCTAAAAGACATAAAATTATACACCCTAGATTTCTACACATACAACATCAACACTTATCCCTTTTCTATATACAGCCCCCACTAGTGCTATTGATTGTACCTGTCGTCCCTCACACAAAACATGAAAGTGTAATAAAAAAAAAAGGAATAAGAAGCAATCTATACAGCTCATAATTACAATATTAAATAGTAGATTACTCTAACATCCTATCACAGTGAAAATATTAGAAACTGTTGATTCTAGAACTGCAATATACAATGAACCTTTGTGCTTGTGACAAACTGAAATTAATACCCCTTGAAAGTGTTTTAACAAAAAATAAGAAATAATCTACACAGCTCACAATTACCTACCACATGTCGTTAAATAGTAAACTACTTTAACATCCTAACACAATAAACATTTTAGAAACTGATGACTCTAAATCTGCAACGTACAATGCACCTTTGTGCTTGTGACAGACTGAAATTAGTATCTTTTTATATATTTTACCTTTTTATTATATATAACAACATTTCTAGGACATGTATGAACCATCCACATAATGTCAGATCCTGACCTGCCATCGAGGTTCATCCAAATCAAACAATAACACAACAATGTTTTAGTTATGGATTGGTAGCATCCCCTTTACAGGAGTGTGCTCATTGATCACATTACTCTACGACTCTCACTCACCAGACATCACATTTTCCTTCTCATTCAATCCATCAATACACTAACAGAATAGGTCTACAAGTCAGCTAACCTTAACACCACCACAGTCACGCTAACATACCATACCTTTGCTCCCTTATACTCAACCACATAACACATGAAGCTGTTTCAGAGATAGCATTCCAGTCTCCGAATTCGTCCTTTCACTCTGGCACCTCTCTCCATCGGCTTACCTCTGCATTCACTTTACCGATTATTCATCCTGCTAAATATCAACTGAGAATTGCGACATTTCATCTAAGAACAAAAAATACACAAATTTTTCATCCTGCAAAATAACTGTACACATTCTTGGTACCGTTTTGATTAGTTATACTGGTACCAGGCTTCAACAACAACAACACAAATTATTTTTTCTCATATTGAAAATGTTATGGTAAGAATTAGATTTACACTTATATTACATCTTACGTCAGTATTCCACAACGTTCACCATCTGCATCTCATACTCCCTTCATGTCCCTTCACGTTGTGCAGTTGTCCTCATCTCGTCATTCGTATTTCGGCTCTCCGTCCGTCCACTACTTCATCATTTCCTGGTCTTCCTTCGCCATTGTCATCAATCTCTATTGCAGCATACACAGGTCTCTCTGTAACATACATCTAAGACATCTCCACATTATTAATTCTACTCACCTTTATGAACCACTGTTTCATCACATCGAATCTCTCTTTATTAATCACACTGCTTCACGTCGCTTCTCTCCTTAAATATCACCTTTCTCAACTACTATTTATCACGTCGCTTCTCTCACTATCTACCATATTTATCCTCTCATTACTCATCACGTCATTTCTGCTTGATCCTTATTCATATGACAAAAAATACGTACATACCCCACTCTGTCGACTCCTGTTCATGACTCATTCGACCAGTCTATTCCGTCATACTTCCTGACATCCCGCCTGAAAATTCTTATGTTCGATTTGACCCTGCACAACGTTACACACCACAAATAAATACACTAACTATCTACCATAACTTGCCTACTTTCGATCTACCCTTACCTTTTCCATAATTTGATGTTAGAAATGTCACGAAGCCCACACGATTGTTTTCCCTTGATCGTCTCAATCAGTACAGCATTTTCCTGGACAATCCGCCTCACTCTGAATGGTCCACTATACACAGTAAAGAATTTGCTAGTTAGGAATCTGAGCTTACATGAAAATTAAATGTGTGCAGAGAGTATACAAGCTGGGAGAGATGGGACAGCCCAAGTGTTAGAAACTTTGGTGCTAGTGGTCTCTTTCCCTAACACCAGATTCCGAACAACCATACGCAGCACCCCATTATAACTGTCACTATGACAATGACATACTATAGATCAGATGGCATCTAATTTAAAAACTTCGATCACAATGTTGACTTTTTACATTACGTGTTAAGTACCTACAATAGTCAAATCACACTAATTAAACTGGACTCATTGGCACTATTACATAACATTTTTTTTTTTTTTAGCAACTGGTTTGTTTTGAGGAAACAGTCCTTTTACTTTAGTGTTCGAAATAAAAATTTGCAAATTTTGCTCTGAGAGACCAGCCTAACAGATGCCATTACTGGTGTTTTACTCTCTGATCAGAAGTATGGTATTTGCATTCCTACATATCAGTTGAGTATGTCTCCTACATAGACAATTTTCAGTGCCAGCGGCAAGTGTTTTAAGGCAACATGCTAAAGGCTGATATGTTGGATTAGTTTCTCCTATCCTTCAATCTATTACGAAAAGAAAGAAATGCCAGGATTCCATGCTCTCCTGTCATTCTGATAGTTTCTGCTGTTCCTATCCTCGACTCTGTCTGACCTATGAGTCGTATCTCCGTTTACGATGTTGCTCTCATTACCAAGTTCCTGTAACAAGTGCTGAAATGACGAAGAATCGTCTAAGCCTCTGCCTGCTATCACTATATCTCTGCGCAATCTCACAGGTAACTTCGTTATACAAATCCTAATGAGCTCCCCAGTTTCGTATGGCACATCCAAATACCTATTTCGTCTCAGCATTTCCTGATAGCACGCCACTGGATCTCTCATACCACCTTCGTTACAATTTGGCATCTTCAATATGCTTTGCGTAACCTGGTCCTGCTTACTTTTCGACCAGAATTCATTTAAATAGCTACTACAGTCTTTAATAACTTCCTGCATTTTCGCTTTAGCCTCGTCCCTCAAATGGTTACACTCAATCTTCATTTTGAGGAGCAGTCCCCACGATGAAGGTAATGAATTTTGAAGTTGAGACAGCCTTGGACTATACCCAGTTGGGTTTGCCACCTGTTCTATCCGACACAACCGTTCTTCTAACTCTCTGAGTTCGTCTTCCTCTTTCTGCCTCTTTTCGTTTTTTGAATTTATCTCACTCTCCCTCTGCAATCTACCTGGTGGTGTGTCATCTTCGCTACTGCACGCTAATTGCAACTGTGCTAGTTCTTCCCTATGTTTCCTACTTATTTCTAATTGCGCCACTTTAAGCTGTAATAATGATTGTATCTCCCCCTGGTTGGCATAAACCTCTCGCTGCGTACTGTCAGAGCCTGTCTCGCCTCTGATACTGATCTTTTCTACATCTGCACTAATCGTATTCATTCTGACCACTACCTCTTTGATTCGCTCATCCGGCATCTGTAGTATCACTCTCTATTGCAATTATTCGCACCTCCAAAATGAAGCAAAACTAGATCAAATATTGGAGTTAGTTTTTATGTAGAAGTTCTCTTTTTCCTTTAAAACGTTAAAAACGACTTGCTTCGAATCTGCGCTGTTTCTCACTACTGTATGTAATACCTCGGATCCCATTGTGAGCAAATTGATTGCCGTAGAAAATTGAGCCCTTTCGTGTCATATAGTTTCATATCACAGCTCGATGACGAAGTATTTATTCTTTCGGTATTGATCATAGTTACTGTGCGTAAAATTTGATAGGTTTGTGGTGAAAAATGTGCTCACTGGCTACTTTACATTTGGTTCATTTTAAGTGATATGTTGCTGTGTACTAAATGTAGCCAAAATATCGATTTTTTAAATTTTTCTCTAAGTTTGATGAAAGCCACATTTCACAATAGTATGAAGAAAATAGAAGTTCGAGTATTTTATTTGAGCGCACTACCCATGGCCCCAGGTGAAATTAGCCTGCAGCTCAGTGGTACATAATTCCTGGAAGTAAATGCACATTTCTCAAATTAATGATCGTAGTTTATTTTCTGCTTACTGCTGGAAGAAAATGATGAAGGAGACACTCCACAGCAACACTTCATGATGGAACAGCTGAAACACATCCCATATTTAGGACAAAGCTTGACAAAAGTTGCTTTGTAGCACTAATCAGTCATCATTTATTATACATATTGAGAGGCACCCACATGCCTTGCTCATACTGTGGCATCAAGCAATCAGGCCTGCAAGATGAGTGGTCTGCCAAGCGAGTGGATTCATTCTTATTTGTCGAGTAACATGAACTCTCGTACTCACAATTAAGTTACAAATTATCCTCCTATATGAATAATACGCAACGGAAACGCACTTCTGACTATCAGTAATTTATAGAACTCTGACTGTTCACTACGCACTGGCAATACCACATTTTTTCTTTTTTTTTTTTTTTATTTGACGGCTTTTATCAACACGTGGCCATCGCGCTGAATATGAGTGGCGCACACATTATAAATTCTGGATATCATGACAACATACAATTCGAAGGAAAAGGCCACCAATCTTTTCCTTTTCACTATCTTATTTATTCCGATAAATTCTATAACCTATACACACAAATTCTATAACCTACAACAATAACACATGAGAAATTCCGCCCAGTGGGCATGGCTTTACATTGGTGATCCTCTATTTTATGGTCTCGTAATTATTTAACGCTACCGTGCACTTTCTGGATAGGATGGTGGATCTTTTTTTTATATCTCACACTTCGACTCTCACAATCATCATCACGAAACTTCCCTCCAGACCGAGCGGTACAGAAGGAACAAGCATAACCCACTACCTCTGCAACTACCTTGCTACTCTCCCATGCAAACCATACATACTTAAATTACATGACATACACCACACTACAACATACAACACAAGGAATAGTCAGAACATTATCACTTTCAGCTTTCCCACTTCAATTAGTATTCATCCCAGTTTTACACGACACTGCCTCACTTCGTAATTCTTCTATCCTACTATGAACACTGGAGATATATGCACGTCTTCCTGTGCAATGCAAGCCAAGTGGCGTTGCTGGATAGACGGCTGACACACCTTGCTTCTCCCTCAGACTATTATAGTTTGAATGAAGCGTCACACGGAAACATAACACGCAAAGTAATATTAAGAACATATTCATCACACACGCGAGTCCTCAACTGATACCATGGACGAGTACTTCTCTTTATCCTTTGTCTCATACAAAGATTGAGACTCACACAGTACTCACCACGTGAAAGTACTCGTCTCTAATTTCAAGTCCTGCACACGCCATCTCTTAAATATTTCAACTCATGGTACACACACTAGTAATTCAGATCAATTTAAGCACACAGAAGTATTTCAACTTATTGCTACACGTGGTTTCATTGTGACCGTTGGTCACTTCCGAAGATTACTACGATCCCATTAGTATTACCATCCTGACATTTAATTCTCCCCACAAAAGTTCCTGAAATAGAGAAATTATTATTTCAAACTACTCTTAAATATTCCACATGCATACCATGTCTCCACTCTTTTGTCTTTATGGAACACACCTAAGACAGGTCTTAACAGCACAAGATCCAGCGGCAGGGTGCTGAAACATGGCCATTCTTCAGGTTCTCTAGCAGCTCTGCCAAAGAGGGGGAGCACCGTGCTACCGTATTGGTCAGCCACATTTCAGGCGCTCAAAGCTCAGGTAAATTTCGTCTCTTTGGTCCCACCAAAGGTGGTCAAAGGATCGTCTCAAAGATGATCATATATTCACATTCACTATCTGCGGTTAGCAGACGACCATACATTCATTCATTTCACAGATCTCACTAAACTGAATGTAGGGATTTATTTTGTGGGAGTGCACATGTGATCAATTAAATAAATAAATTGCCATTCTTTCCGGCTTCGCTGTATTAATTGAAATTGAGTTATTTTACAATAAAATGTGTTGTCCTGACAAAAATAATGAAGTACGTTGTACCTATTTTCAATGTCGGGCGGTACTGTACCGTTTCAATATATGGTTGATATTACACAATAAGTTCGAGGTCTGGGCCTAATTCAAACCATTCGTACAAATCAAATTTTAATGCCGCATACTGTCTTCATTAAAGTAATAGCGACGTTAATTTGAAATAAATTCGCTGACTGCGAATGCCATCAGCTGTGTTAGCCACAGATATGCTACCTATTAGTGACGTACGAAAATTTGTTCCAGTCCGGGAGTCGAACACGGATTTCCCGCTTATTGCGAGCAGTCGCCTTAACCACCTCTGCTACCCGTGATCGCCAATTTATTTCGAATAAATTTCGGACTTCTGTCAATCGTCATTAATGACTATTCATCCGGAAATGCTAATAAATGACATCTATGTTCCTCTTTCAGGTTGAAAACATGAATGAAAATTCCGGCACTGATTCAAACACTGAAACGCTTCAAGAGCGTCCCATTACAGTCGGTTGAGTTGGAAGTGAAGTTGATTTATCAGCTCAAAGTCCCAGAAAAGGAGTGTTAAGAAGCAAACTAAAATTTCTGGGAGGAAAAAAACGATATTTAAGGAGAAAAGTAGTTACACTGTCGTCTGAAGCTAAAAGCAGTGACAGCTCACAGCTTACCAATACGAATAGTAATGAATTGGTAACCTTATGTGACAAGTTCTTAACTAAAGATTTATTGCAGCTTGTTTTAAGAGCGCTTCATTTCGTAAAAGTTTTCGTTTCTTCGGTTAACTACTTCCGTTTCGTAAGTGTGCCCATTTCGAGCCGTAGTAATAAGAAACTATCATTTCTCGTTTACTCCGTTCAATATGTCGTTGAGCGCAACGCTTGACTTCATAAAAATCAAAGGAGCCGCCTTTACTTTCCTTTCTTTAAACTGTCTGTTCTGTGGCTTAATCCTGATAAATTGTGGTGGTCTAGACCGACCCTGCAAGATGGCGTGTATCTGGTAATGTCCTTTGGAAAAGAAACTTCTCAGAGGGGTGGCAGAAAGCAACGCCTTACAGCAAGTACTACGTGCGTTACCACAAAATGGCCAATTGAAATACCGAAATTCTGTTCTGAAGGCTGATTTGCTGAAAATCTGCCGGCAGTTCTGGACTGGGTGGGGCGGGAGTCGTGCGCACTGTGGGGCGGAACTCGGGTGTTTATAAAGTCGACGGTGTTTGAGTCTCGGTTGTGAGAAGGGGAGCGAACCTGTGCCAAGTCGGCTGATGTCTCATATTAGAATGTGGGATATGAGGTAACGTTTGAAGGCAACGAGGCGGATTTGGTGAGAACTTATGGAAGACAATAAATTCCATCTGTTCCTCTGGAAACCTGTGCTGTTTTTGTGTGTGTCCTTCTCGCTTTTTTACTTTACGTTCTTCTCCAGTTTTGCTTGTAGAGGAGATATAACAAATTAGTGGAGACGGTGTAGTGCGTGTATATTGTGCCCGTTTACCAGTCCAGTGGTCGGGTCTGAGAGCTTCTCGAAGGTAGGTGGATTGCTACAGGCCAGTGATTAGTGGTATGGAAGAAGTGGGTATCTGAACCCTGTCTTGCGGGTTAGGGCGACACTGGCGACCATGTTTAGCACGATAGTATACGTGCAGCAGTGCTGCGATTTAAGGAGGGTGAGCCAGCGAACGTTACGGAGCAAGTCTGCCGGGCGATGCACCGCGCCGTTTCACCTCGCGCTCTGCACGCCGCTAGGGTCCCTTTCACACGAGCGACTTCCTTGCTTAGTTGACTGCCCGTGGCTAAGTGCAATGTGAGTCAACAGCAGCACTCCTGGCTATTTGTTCCTTCACTGAGTCATGCCTATCACGAGCACTCGTCAACGTCATAACTGGATGTGTTAGGAGAGCTGCCTGTTGTGCGCCTTGGCATCGGAACTGTGAGAGTGACGTTCTCAGACAACATCCGTTTCACTAAAATGCCGAAATATAGTAACAGAATGCAGGAACAAGCAATGTTAATAGCGTTTATTAATGAAACAGGAAAAATTCATAGCGAATGTTCTTGACAGTGGTCGTATAGCAAATTCTTCACACTCTTGGAAACTGAAAGAATAAGAACTGTCGTCCAAAGGTTTCAAAGCATCTAGATTTAATCGCTCGAGGAAGTATATACTTACGAGAGGCTGCAGAAAATGACGCCTTCGAATTCTTTATGTGAACGCTCTTAAAATTTTCGTATAAAACAAACTTTATTAACGTTCTACATCTCTATTCTTTATGTCTACATATTTGAGGCGTGCGTGACTCGTGTTCGTGATATACGAGTATCTCATTTGACATCCTGTTTTTCCTTTACTACCACCTCGTTATGTTAATTTCCCTTACTGGTGTAACTGAGTTGCCGCCTTGCCTGCCCGTGAGCGGTAGCAGCTGCGCTTATCGATATAAGCACTGGCGTATTATCTTTGCTGGCTGCCATTACTTCCCGGTTGTCGTGTGTTTGGGGTGAGTTGAGATCTGCCAGCGAGTTGGGAGGCGCTGGCAGTGCAGTTCGGATCTGACAGTGTTTGGCTTAGGATACGGCGAAGTTCAGTCGGGGCGCGGCTGCAGGAAGGTCCGAACAGTCACGACTCGCCCGACCGTTGCCGATACATGTCACCTGAGTGCGGACCACCTTGGTTGGTCATCGGTCAGTCGTCTTGTCTGACGACGTGTATGTCGGCCGGCGATCGCTTATGGGTTGCCTGCGTGCGCCGAATCGTGATTCGTCCTTGTTATTGGACAGTCGCTGCCTGCTGTCTCTGTGCTGATGTGTGGCAGTCGGTCGGTTGGCGTGGAACAGCGAGGAAATCTCTGTGGGGCGTAGTTTGGCCAGGCCCGCTGGCGGTCTCTATGCAGTGTCGAAGTGTGTTGGGCTGTTCTCATTGCTACAATGTCCGTGGCTCACCGAGCCTGGACACGAAAGTTGTGTTTGGATTTAATTTACCACCAAGTCAAGAGTGTTCACATTGTGCCGTTTGGTTCTTGTTGTTGGCTGTTGGGACATTCCCGCGAGCAACAACAAGTGTGTTCGAGTTGGCGAAGGTTTAGCCACTGTCCGGTGGAGTCTAACTGTATTTGGATACTTGCAATTGAAGTACACCAGCGGAATTTTCTGCCTTGTGGCCGTTAACGTTCCGGTTACCTGCACTGGCCGTTGACGTAAATTTAGGCAGTGTCCTTTCCTCACCGCGTTGTCGCTGTCCAGCACGGTGTGTAGTTCGACAGCTTAATGGATGCTTGGTTGAGGGCGTCCATGCCTTTTACGTTTGCATTGAACTCCCAGGTGTGTGCTGGTCGAGTGGAGTGCAAGTTACCTTGTCGGTGGGCCCGTTGACTGTCTGTTGGTTGGGTTGTCGTCGGATCGAGAATGGTAGGGCCGAATGCCTGTTTCAAAGTGTGCGTCAGTATTTGAAGTGCTGGCCGACCCCCGAAACTTCTGAGCGCTGTCAACAGCACTGCCTTTTCTTATTTTTTGTTGTGTGCATTTCTATGGCTCATAGCCAATGGTTTTGAATTAAAATTGAATTTTTTTTTAGTGGTGTGTTAAGTTATGGCCCTTCAGCAGCTTTAAAATTAAAATTCCTTGCCTGTCAAGTGTTAGGTTGTTTGGCCCGTCAGCCTGATTAAAATATTGTTTGTAGATAAAGCACTGGGCCTTCTACCTACTAATAATAATTTTAGTTATGTTTTGACTCATGGGCTTTCAGCTGTTTTAAAATTAAAGTTCCTTGCTTGTCAAGTGTTAGGTTGTTTGGGTCTTCAGCCTGATTAATATATTGTTTATAGATAAAGCCTTGGGACTTCTGCCAACTAAAAATTATTTTAGTAGTGTTTTAAGTCATGGGTCTTCAGCTGTTTTAAAATTAAAGTTCCTTGCTTGCCAAGTATTAGATTGCCTTCAGCCTAATTTAAGATAAGGCTTTGTTGTTTAAATTTATTTTACCTTTAGTTTAAATCATGGGGCCTTCAGCAGTTTTTAAATTAAAGATCTTTGTCTTTCGACCATCATACTGTTTGGGGCCTTCAGCCTAATTGAAGAAAAGGCCTTCTGCCTTGTGTTTTTTTAAATTTAATTTTACCTTGAGTCTTAAATCATGGGCCTTCAGCCAACTGTAAATTAAAGTTGTTGCCTTTCAAGTTTTAGATTTTGGGCCTTCAGCCAAATTGTAGAACTTACTGAACGTGAGTCCTTCTGCCCTCTAAATATTCTCTTTGGCGTCTGAATTTTGAGTTAATGGCTTTTAGCCGCTTTTTTTTTTTTTTTTACATTAAAGTGGTTGTGGCTTAAGGCATGAGATAGTGTGGCATATTCAGCTGATAACTAAGTTCAAGAATTTGTACCGTAATGTTTGGTCAAGTAAATAAAGTTGTATGTGTTCGAGTGTAACTGACAGCTGCTCATTTTGGCCGTTTTCCACAATTTCAACAACCTGTCCTGTCCTGTCCTGCGGGTTTCAATATTTATTTCTCAACATAGTTATCGCAAACCACAACCACATTTCTCCCAACGAGAGACCAAATCCACATTTCTCCCAACGAGAGACCAATTTGATGATACCGTCGCTGTAGAATGTTTCACTTTGTTGACAGAGTTACAACGTCACCTCTGCTTTCACCGCTTTATCACTATCAAGGCGAAGTCGTCGAATTTGTTCCGTAAGTTTCGGAAACAGTTAAGGGTGGGATGCGGCCAAGTTGGGTCTGTACAGGGGATGTTCGATGAGGTCAATCGAGGACGTCGGATGTCGCAGCGCTCGCGTGTGGTCTGGCATTGTGATGCTCAAGAAGAGGTTGCTCCGTTAGAAGCTCGATTGCAGCTCGCTGTTTCACACGCACCAACATAATCACCTTACACACCGCCAAGTTATACGCTGAAATTCGGAACCTTCCTGCGAGACACGGTTGCAACTTCTGTCAGCGAAGCGGGAAAGTTGATCGAGTAATATGCATGACGTGTAATACCTTAACCGATATTGAGACCATAATAAAATTTCGGAGGCATTATTTTTGTTCACGCCCTCGTGCAAACACATGAAACAATACGCAGAAGACAGAAAATATCACGAAATTTAACTTTACGCTTGTTTTATTTTCTTTGAAAGCATCAAATAACGTTGAGAATTATATTCGCATTTAAATACAATTGACTGTTTCACTTTGTTGGAGCAATTTTCGATAAAAACTTTTATCCATTTACGTTCTAATTATTGCATAGTCTAGGCTTTTTCTTTGCCCAAGTATTACAAAACGCAGTACCTTTTTGGTTTCAAACATTTCGTGCTTTTTGTGAGACAACACTCCTAGCAAAAATAGGGGCCATCGTGCAACCTCGTACCACGAAAACAGTGAAAAATAGCAAGATAAAGACTAAGAAGACGCAACACCCATTACTGTAATAGAAGTGGTCTAGGTGAGACCAGGTTAATTTCCAATGTTAGCAGTGCCCCGTTTCTTTGCACGTGCAGCACGTAGCATGATCAGGATTTAATGTCTTCACACTCCGCACGGCCACCTGATCTACCTGCCACGTGGTCAGTGGCTGATTCGCACGAGGCACGCACGCACAGTGAGTAATATTACTCGTATTCGCAGGAAATAACTGGGAATAATCTGCTGGGAGTATTATGCCATAGGTGTTAATGGTTTCTTTTATAGTTCACGGGAATGTAAAGTAACTGTGAATCGAACTATCCCATTAGCTGTTCGGAAAGTGGTTATCTATTTGGGAAAAGCACGAATACCAGTGCAAAAGTTTATCGATACTTACAGTAAAGACATTAAGTACATGAAACCATTTGTAGGAGGAACTGCTGTTTGTGATATTCGTATTTTCCTTGCCTGTGTGGCAAAGCGTGTTTCTGTGTGCTTTCTGTAGACAAAGTAACTCACGGACTTTTCTCTGACGTATACGAGCCGTGGAGAAGTCACACCTGCAGCCCTGTCGAGTCTCCTGACAAAGGAAGAGTTGTTGATTAAACTGCATCGCTAATTAAATTACATTTCCGATCGCAGATCCGGATTGCTTGTACAATTACGAATCAAATGACACTAATGAGCGATCGATTGAATTATTAATTCGATGGTCAACGAAATTAATGAATGAATACATTATACTGAATCAATTTTCCCTGCAATCTGAGACCACTGGTGGCCAACCCGAATAAAGAACTTTCGACTGGCGGGGCCGGAGAAATTTTCAGAGCCGTAGGTTAATTATTATTATTTAAGGACAAGACGGAGAAATTTTGTGGTTTCAGGGCCATAGATTAAGTATTGTTAATTGCGGACAGGATGGAGAAATTCTGTAGAGTTTCCGAGCTGTTACATTGAATTTCAACCTACAGCAACCTTGCTCCATGTGGAAGGATACAATTCCTGCCCTTTTTTGAAGAACTGGTGCCACTTCAGTCCTCCCAACAGCTGAACTGGCCTGAGCAGACTGCAAGCCTCACGCACCGCTAGGTTGGCTGCGTTGGCTGGGGGAAGTTCCATCAGCACTGACAAGCCGGCCGCGGTGGCCGTGCGGTTCTAGGCCCCGCAGTCCGGAACCGCGGGACTGCTACGGTCGCTGGTTCGAATCCTGCCTCGGGCATGGATGTGTGCGATATCCTTAGGTTAGTTAGGTTTAAGTAGTTCTAAGTTCAGGGGACTGATGACCTAAGATGTTAAGTCCCATAGTGCTCAGAGCCATTTGAATCATTTTTGAAGCAGTGACAACAATGCGCAGAGCCGCTCTCAGGATCCAACTTCCAGGTTGAAATTATTTCGTGATAGCAGTAGAGCGCGTGAAACCACCCCTTTCGGTATACATGACCTTGATTCTGTTACGTGGAGGCCTTGAACTTAGCAGTTCGCCTTAGTAACGCAGTTTCTGAATAATACGCTCGCGGTAATTTCGGTGCCGGTATTACAAACGATGTAACCATTTGCATCTCAGTCGAGACCATGGCGACTTTTTCGATGCCGACGGGTTGAGCTTTGGGTCAGCTGGATGTTGATGTTTGGAGGCTCATTGACCAGTTCCAGGTCGATTAATGAATGGAACGCAAGTGGCGGGGCAACAGGGGCATAAGGGCTGTTTGTCAGT
Source organism: Schistocerca americana (assembly GCF_021461395.2). Lineage (NCBI taxonomy): Eukaryota > Metazoa > Arthropoda > Insecta > Orthoptera > Acrididae > Schistocerca > Schistocerca americana. Next base: position 40,868,823 of record NC_060122.1, on the reverse strand, counting down.
TTGTGCGGGGCAAGTATGCACTCAGGGACAAACGTATTGTTCCCTTTTGATTGACAGGTTATGACCCCCTGGGGACAATCCTTCCTTTTGATTGACTGGTCCTTAACCTATTGTTCGCCACCCCTCCCCCCTCCTCCTCCTCATCCTCCCAAACCCACAGGAAATCTCCAACTCTTCCCCATCAACCACCCCCCATCCTGCCGCCCCCTCCCCCCCCACACACACACTGATACAGGTACACTTTCGGTCATTAGTTATTCGAATAGCCACCTCCCACGCTATCAATTTGAGTGACTACTTAATTAAATTGATCAATTAATTAACTCCTCCCCCTCTGGAAACCACCCGTTCTGCCTCTGTACCCCACCCTTCGCTACCTGCAAATTGACAGCTCTGTGCTGGAGAGGAAAGACCTCATGAGAGGAAATTCAACTACATAGCGAAGGCTATATTGTTTGTTTATAAAAAATTCAGTTTGCAGGGATTGGATTTCTCTTGCTCAACATTCTCTGCTGTTTGGGAAGTTACAGGTCTTGTAAAGAAGTAATTAAATAGATCGCTTTATTTTATTTCGATTGCGCAAGTAATACCGTCATGAAACACCCATTAGACGTAATTAGACTGTTAAAAACCGTTGGATCGCGAAGCATGTGCCGTCCACTGGACGGGAGTACATCAGTGAGAACCTGAGAAGTGCCCACATCACACGCAAGTGTCTGTGCCGGCCCCGAGACTGACAGACCGAATGAGGCACTAATCCTCGATAAAAAGCATCTGAGAAATTCCTGTCTATCTCTGTTCCTCCTCGTGTCCTGCCGTGTCGGCACGCGCTGTCGGTCATGGTCCCAACGACCTGCAAACAAAACAGCGTTTACCCCATAAACGCCTGTGGAATACCGACGCACGCAAGAGCTCCGTCCTTACAAGGCAAATGCCTGTTTGAGAGTCGATCCACCATGGAACCTAAACTGCCCCAGCCCTTCTGGCGCACTTTCTTGCGTTGCATTTCACAAGCTGCTTTGGGAGTTATTACATCTGGTGTTGCGGAATATCGCCACATACATAACCTGAAGATATCACGGGAATTAAATGTACTACTGCACATATTTAAATAATTCCGAAGAATACCTCCACCGGGACACTTGAACACATACTCTTTGAAAGATCGCGATACACTTGCGAAACTGCCCCTGAGACGGCTTCACTCTCTTTTGTGGGAAACGCCCTTGTCTTTGAGCACAAGATGCTTCTAGAGCTACTAAATACAATTCAATATGGCTCTAAACGCACTTTCAAAAAGATCGCGGCACACTTATGAAACCTCTCTGTCTTCCTCTACTATTCCGAAACATTTGCGTGCTTAAACAAATAAGAGAAATTATTTAATGCGTCAATTCATTTGCAAATGTTGCTTTAAACAATTTGTTTCAAATACACTTGCACACAAAAGACTGCACTCTCTTCCCAGGTGCACATGGAGTGGAAATACATTACGGCAAAAAGGAAATACATCGCTAAAATAAAATAGCGCAAAGACACTGCGTCGAAATTCTAAAGATGATACTGCAAAATACTGTTAAATACACTATCACGATAGTTTGCTACACGAGACATCGTTGTAACTGAAAAGTGGCGGCAGGTCCGCCCCCAGCCGCAGCCCACCACAGAGTGTTGAGCGAACCGGAAGCAGGGTTTTCCCGACCGAATCCAAGAGCGGGCGAAAACCGCAACCAGACCAGCACCAACTTGTCATGCGAGCTGAGACCAGCACTCATTTGCAGGTGGGGTAGAATGTTGCACTCCTATTGGCTCTGTGGGTAAAACGGCGGGTGGAGGAGATGGAGGTTATACACTGAAGAGCCAAAGAAACTGGTACAACTGCCTAATATCAGGTAGGGCCATTGCGAGCACGTAGAAGTGCCACAACACGAAGCGCTATGGGATCGACTAACGTCTGAAGTAGTGCTGGAAGGAACTGACACCATGAATCCTAAAAGGCTGGCCATAAATCCGTAAGAGGGTGTGGAGGTCTCTTCCGAACACACGGTGCAGGGCATCCCAGATATGCTCAATAATGTTCATGTCTGGGGAGTCTGGTGGCCACCGGAAGTGTTTAAACTCAGAAGAGTGTTCCTGGAGCCACTCTGTAGCAATTCTGGACTTTTGGAGTGTCGCATTGACCTGCTAGAATTGCCCATGTCTGTCGGAATGCACAATGGACATGAACGGACCAGGTGATGAGATAGGATGCTTACGCACGTGTGATCTGTCAGAGTCGTATCTAGACAGGCCAAGGGTCCCATGTCACTCCAACTGCACACACTCCACATCATCACAGAACCTCCACCAGCTTGAACAGTCCCCTGCTGAAATGCAGGGTCCATGGATTCATGAGGTTGTCTCCATACCCATATACATCCATCCGCTCCATAGAATTTGAATCGAGACTCGTCCAACCAGACAACATGTTTCGCGTCATCAACAGTCCAATGTCGGTGTTGACGGGCCAAGGCGAGGCGTAAAGCTTTGTGACGTGCAGTCATTAAGGGTACACGAGTGTACCTTGGGCTGCGAAAGCCCAAATCGAAGATGTTTCGTTGAATGGTTCACACGCTGACACTTGTTGATGACCCAACATTGAAATCAGCAGCAGTTTGCGGTAGTGTTACACTTCTGTCACGTTGAACGATTCTCTTCAGTTGTCATTGGTCCCTTTCTTGCAGGATCTTTTTTGGGTCGCAGCGATATCGGAGGCTTGATGTTTTACCAGGTTGCTCATATTGACGTTACACTCGTGAAATGGTCGTACGGGAAAATTCGCACTTCATTGCTACCTAGGAGATGCTCTGCCCCATCGCTCGTGCGTCGACTGAAACACCAAGTTCAGACTCACTTAAATCTTGATAACCCGCCGTTGTAGCGGCAGTAACCAATCTAACTGCGTCAACCACTTGTTGTCTATATAGGCGTTGCCGACCGCAGCGCCGTATTCTCCCTGTTTATATATCTCTGTATTTGAATACTCATGCCTATACTAGTTTGTTTGACGCTTCAGTGTATAAGCCCTCATCATGGTGCACTCGTCCGCGGCGGGATCAGCTCGACTGTGTTGTTCTCGCTCGTGTGTGTGTGTGTGTGTGTGTGTGTGTGTGTACGCGCACACCATGCAGCAATCACAGCCAATTGGTGATTCTCGATGGGTGCCTGAAGACGAACACAAGGGATTTCGTGGAAAAATCATGGGGTGTATGGCAGCTGATTTCGATGTAAAGTATGTAGTAGAGGCAGAACTCACATACCCTATTAGTGCGCATGACGCGCACGCCGATTTGCCATTGTGTCCAGAGCAACTAGTTCCGTGAGGAGGCTCCACCCCAAAACTGATGACAATTCTGGAGAATCATATACGTTATTCATTATCGTAATCTTCAGCAGCGTCTCAGCTTAAGGATGGAGCTGGTTAGAGTGACCTGAGATATCTCCTTCTAGTAGTCCCTCTGTCTGAAGGAGTATATTGATTTGAATATGAGACAGAGAGCTTCCAGATGTGTGACTTTGAGAAGGATTTTTACAAACTAATGAATAATTCAATTTTCGGTAAAAACAATGGAGAATTTGAGAGAACGACGTGAAATTTTGATTAGAACCGACTGGGATGGGCGTTATGGCGTAAGAAAACGCATTGCCAGACATAATTGATTCGGGTGGCCATATTCAATAAGAACTTAGTTGCTGTACAGATGGTGAAGACTGCAGCAGAGTTTACAAAACCCATTTATTTATATGGGGATGTGCATACCAGACCTATCCAAACTCCACATGTAACGCTTTCATTATGACTTTGCGAAAACTCATTTCGCAGATCGTAAATTACTTTATATGGATACGGACAGCGTCATCTATTGGGTGAATAATTGCAATCCATATGAAGTAATGAGGCATCATGGTAATGAATTCGACATGTTCTCATACACGGCCGATCATCCTTATGGTATTGTTCCACAGAACAAGAAGGTTATCGACCTTATGAAGGACGAGGCGAACAGATTGTCGATTGTGGGGTTCGTAGATCTATAATCAAAAATGTATGCGTATTGCAGACCGGAAGGTGTGGCGAAGGATGTGCGTCGTATTGCATCGAGAGCCCTCTCTGTCTTATCTGTCTTAGACTATGTGTGGTGCCTGTTGGCTGTGTTCGCGGTGCTGCACTGCAGCCACCGCATATGGTATGGCAGACTAGTATTTGATTCGGACGCGAGGTGTACACACTGCTGCAGTCTATAATCGGCCTGTCACCTAATGGCAATAAACGGGTCATTTGAGATGATGGGATTGAAAAGCTCCCATACCCACATTACAAGTGAGAGAAGTGGTGGGGGACTCTGACTGAGTGAGAGGGAGAGAATGCGTGTGTCTGCAGAGTAGTAGTATGATTCTTTCATCATAGTGTAAGTAATTTTGTGTATGTGTGTGTGTGTGTGTGTGTGTGTGTGCGTGTGTGTGTGTGTGCGTGTGTGCGTGTGTGTGTGTGTGTGTGTGTGTGTGCGTGTGTGCATCTGTCGTGTAAATATTTATGTGTCCTATGTACATTGTATATACATACATAGACCATGTGTGAAAAAGAGATAAAGAAAAGGAAAAAAATGTTTATATGTAAATGCACACCTTGTGCGTGAAAGAAAAATGTTTTAAAAAAGTTAAACAGCATAAACTAAAAAATTTAACATAGCATAAAACGGAAAAAAAGATACTTGTATGTTTATTTATTCACACGTAATGTACGTGCAGCCTGTAAATATATATCTATGCACAATGTGCATCTTGTAAATAGAGTAGTTTTTAAGTTATTCACCTGTCCCTAGTCACTGAAGTCAGATTAGTTTTTAAGTGTATACAGTCCGTCAGAATTATTATTATTGTAAAAACCTTTGTTCTGGGGCCCTTGAAATTAGATTCTAAGTGTAAACAGTCTATCAGAATTATTGTAAAAGGTATGTACTAGGACAGTGGAATTTAATTGTAGTAAATAAAGTATCTCCACATTAGTTTTTAGTGGATAGTTGTGAAAAGAAAATCCAGTGCTACTGGAAAAAAAAACTGAAAAAGTATTCTCGACCAGTGTTACTGTTGTTGTATATAAGTTAAAATTATCTCTATATTGGAATAGCAGAGTCAAATTGTACCTCAAGAATACTATATTGTAATCTCAAGAACTGAATTGTATTTATGTGGACTGAATAAACGATAAAATTCTTTACCATATGTCTTTGTTTTTATTATTTACCAAAATATATATAAAGACTGTGCAGATCACAAATGACACTAGTTTTCCTGAAGATGTGTGCTGTTATGGAGATGACGTTTAAGATGGAAGATATCGAAACATATAGAATGGTTGCATGGAATTACGTCTACTGTGCAGCACCAATTGGGTTATGGGAGCAGGACGCATGTGACTGCGCCCGCTTCCAAAGACACACCGCAGACATACCTAAAATTATATCTCCTGCGCTTGAAGAAAGCCATAGTCATAGTATCTGTGTAAAACAGTACACTGTCCAAGTGGGAACAGGGTTGAAAAAAGATCACAGCAGTTGTGAGGTACAAATTCATTTCTTTCTCATCCGACTTAAAAGCAATTTTACATTTTCATACGTCAACACAGCAACACTATTTTCACGTCTTATTCTTCCTGAGTCGATGGAGAGCAGGTCACCCGTAGAATTCCGTCTTGAATAACAGCAAACTTGAAGAATCGACGCATCCAGAGATCTTCTCCTTCCACTTCACGTGGATGATGGTATCTGTGTGGAAGAATAATCGAAGCGAAGTCACCGTATCGCTATAGGGTATGCCAGAATCATCCCAGTGAATTCCATGGAAGAAATGGGTTAACTACTTTGAACTATTCTGTGTTTCAGCGCACTTTACATCTTTGAAAGACGTCAGTGACACAATGTTTGCTGACAATGTCTCTAATATTCCGGCATCTCCTATTACACTACGAATGCAACATCTTTAAACATGAACATGAAATTATGTTCACACCATGAGATGCCATTGTTGAATGCTCTAGGTATGGCGCAGCATCTGTTCATTTATACAGCTCGTTGCACAACACTGGTGAGCGGGCAGTAGTTGATCATACAGTCATGTAGAACTAGAGCATAAGCTGCAGTGTGTTCCAGGAAAATTGTCGAACATTAAAATTCAGTTCGTACATCTATAGGTCCATAATTAATTATCTCGTTCTGTTTCTAACAGTCTATTACAATTACAGGCGATAGCTTCTTGAATTTCCATGGACTGAGTAGACACCCTCCTCCTTCTTCTTCAGCATTTTGATAGTAAGAAGCAAGAAACCTCGCATACATGTCATATGCTAGACTGTATGCATTTTCATCCCACTACAGGTGTAAATTGTCATATGGGTAGAATTCTGAATTCGGGTAGACTCTGGCATTAGTTAACTTGCAGTTGTCGAGTACAGTGGAATCATTTGCTATAGTCACCCTTCTATCAGTCTGAAACGTAAGTATGATGAAATCTAGGCGTCTCCAGAAGCGAAGAGGTTTTATTAGCCCATGTTTGTCTGCTTGCAGTCGGTAACACTGGGTACTCGAACACCTCCAAAGAGCGAAATGTTAGTGATAGATACGTACCAGAATTCAGAACTTTTAAAAGATTTAAACGCTCCTTGTCTGATACACTGATGTGAGGCATTACCAGTATTATCTTGCTGACTGAGATCGTATTCTCCTCTTGAGCTCCTTGAATGTATGATTTATTATTCGTCGCAATCCGTACCAAAACGAGTTCCTGTTTAGCATTCATAATAATCTGCCTCATGCCCTCAAAGTACCTCATCAGCATTTTTAGAGGTGTGCATGCAGTAAATCGTTTGTACTCTGGTACTGTTCTATCCGTTGGATCGTCTATGAACTATCCCGCATGTTCCAAATCATGTAAATCCGTGGGTGATCCAGAGACGTATGTTTTAAGAGTTGATTTCATAGCGTATCTCTTGAAACAGGAATACTACAGTGATACGTGGAAGCTTGGATCCCACTGTGGCGCTGCTGTCGGTTTTACTGAATTAACCCTCTAAATTATACAACTCTTGCTTGGAAGCTGTGCAAATTTTTTTAGTACTAATAATAAAAATTCCGAAATAAGGAAGTTAATTGTTTTTGTAACCAGAAGTCAATTATTTTGTTTTACAATTAAAGGCCAAATTCTGTAACTTTATATCTTCTCTCCTTTGAGTCCGTATTAAGTTGAACTTACTTCTACGTTGTCGATATCTACACACTTCTGTTAGGTGCTTCTTCTTCCGACACCGCAAAACTTCTTATTCTTGACCGTGTAGGTAATGTAATTTTCACTTATCGGACTTCTTCCTCATATTCAGGCAGCAGGTGTGACATGACCTCTTCATGGCACATGGCGCATGGCTTCATGTATTTGCACTGAGAAAAATTATTATTCAGATACCGTGAAAGCTACTACACGCATCTCATATCTAAACACGTCCTCTCTCCACGAAAACTCAAGACATAAGGTGACAAAAAATTGAATAAGGTCTTTATCATTTGTTCTCGCCCTCCGGCGTAGCAAAATACGTATTTTGCGGGCGCTTACAGCGATTATCCTTGGCTTTTCCTACATACCAATACAAAGCGTCAACGCATCTTGTTGCCAGATGACAATCCTAATTTCATCATTCTTGTTAAATGCGGTTGAAGCATCAGGCTTATGCGAGAAGTATTCCTGACATATAATTCGCTCATCATATGCTACTTGACTGGTTATATTAGGTGAGGAAGACATTGCGAGGTTTCAAACCAACTTTATACAATTATTAACTAACAATGAAAATGAAGTTGATAATTATGGTCCACAATACGCAACTCCAAGTAGTCCCATGTCTACAATGTCACCGGAAGGTATATTTCATTGGTGGGAATCTCAACAACTTTACACCCTCTTGCAACTGAGAGGAAAAGTCCGTAAAGCATATGAATCAGACTGTCGCTGGGATAGGAGTTCGTTGCAACGTTATACTCGACTCGGACTGTGCTGACGGGCAAACGTATGTCCACAGTCTGATCTGACTTGTAAAATTTACTAGGATCCTTCTACAAAACCTGTCCTTTTCTGAAAACAGTAGGTGCCCTATTGAACCTTTCTGGTTAAAGTCACTCGTTGCATTCGCAGTCCTTATTTCAAATGTAAGTATATTCATATTTGCAAGTAGCTCAATACCTTTTCCAGACTGTTTTAAGGCTTCGTTTAAATTGTCGATTGTATGCACCAGATTCTATTTCCACAATGTATTTTTCACCATTAATAAGCAGATGCAGTTTGTTTTTAGTCTCACTGATATTTGGTATGCTGTTGTACGTCTCCAGTCCGATCAATGCACTACTACATTTACCAATGTCTAAATCAATTGGTAGGAAGTAATTTGCACGTAATACAGATGATCGTTCTTTTAAAGCCAAAGTGTACAACATTGCATCTGAACGTCAACTGATGAAGGAATGTTTAAAGCTCTTCCTCATGTATCCTCCTTCTGTGTAAACGTTAAGAGAAACATGACACATAGACGTCCGTAGAGGTAGTCTTAAAGTCCTGGCTTCAAAAGTTGTAGAACGCACGTCTCCTGCGGGTGAAGTATCGTACAAATTCTTTGGTGCTTACAGGCCACCAAATGAGTCGAAATAGTATACGTTATCTGTATTTTTCACCACACATGAACCCAGTCGGTGCCGGGATCTCCAGCAACATCTAAATTCACAATACCACGTTCACCATTTTTCCACATAGTCTTCGATAAGGTATCCCGCATAAACACACCATGCAATCTTGGAATGCTGAATTTTTTTCTAACAAACTTAAGAAGATCAGTGTTTGTGAGTGGTCAATCTGGTAGGACTGCTAATGGGTATTTTTTTTAAATTATGTATACACCAAGCCCTTTCTGTATAGTTTCAAGTATAGTCCTTTTCCGGTGGCTGCTGCTTCCATCGTGTGGTTATGACTTCTTGCTTCTTCTAACTGCTCTTAGGAGTTTTGCGCGTTCTTGACTGTTCGAGCAACAGCCGCAGCACCAAAAGCGAGGGACTCCAACGCCGACAGAGCAGAGAGGGCTGGGATGGGGAATGGAAGGAAACCACCTGATGTTCAAATGGTTCAAATGACTCTGAGCACTATGGGACTTAACATCTATGGTCATCAGTCCCCTAGAACTTAGAACTACTTAAACCTAACTAACCTAAGGACATCACACAACACCCAATCATCACGAGGCAGAGAAAACCCCTGACCCCGCCGGGAATCGAACCCGGGAACCCGGGCGTGGGAAGCCACCTGATGTCTTGGGTACTGGTAGAACTCGAGGTGCTTTAACTGATCGTCTTCTTCGTCTTCCAGTACCTTTCTACTTCAGAGCACTTTTAGCTGCATACACCGCTGTCAGGATACATTACTTTAAACACCCCTTCTTTTTCTTCATCGTTGTCTTCTTCTTCTTCAGTGCGCGACCTGCAACGTTAATAACTCGCTTGAGATTCATCACTCCTAATCCCAACTTAATTTTTACATGCATGCTTTTATCAATTGTAAATGCTGCGATTGACCTATATCAATGTCCTTTCTTTTGCGTATCGCCGTAGCTTTATCAGCTAAAATCTTATCTGCAATATGAAGACTTGGAAGATCTTTATTTGCAGCGTATGGAATGTCGTGTTCCATACGCGCTTCGTCGAGCAGATTAATCCCCTTACCACCCAGCGCAAAGTTTTTCTGAAGCTTTGTTCCAGATCCAGATTAGTTATATCCCAGAATGTGAGTTTGTTCCCGTAGTGTGTAATTCCACTGGCAGTTTGTCTAGAATACCACTACTTCCTCTAACGTGTCTCCTAGCACGCATGTTATGTTACTGTGGCGCTCGTGCCCTATGTACCCTGTCATATAGCAAATCATCAGCGTCAATCTAGCTGTTTTGTGGTGCAGGAAAACCAAGCTCTGGGGCTGTATTGGCTGGGAGGCAGATGGGAGGACTCTCTCTATGAGAAACACATCCGGTTCAGAGCCCTTCTGCATTTCGTTGGTGAGAAGCGATCTGCAATTCCTTCACCTTTCCTATCATACAAGACGTAAGTTCTAGGATTTGTTCTTTGCACTTTAGAAACTGTAAATATCTCTGTTGACTGGTTCGGTAAGTATGATTTCACTAATGCTTTCTTATGTTTTCAGATACGTACCAAATCTCCTACATTAAATTTCTGTTTACGCGGATCCAGCATTTTAATGCGATAGTACACCCTATCTAAGAACCCATTATCGCGGACATCGATTGTTCTCATTTTTATTGTGCTATGTTTGGTTCGATTATACTGAGAAGTTATTTCTGGGAGGATATCTGTCCATTTGTATGAGCCGTGAAGATTAAAATGCATCCACATTTGAGCTTTTATTGTTGTATTCAAACGTCCCACGATACTCGCCTTCAGGTGGGTGAATTTTGAGAAGTGATGTATTCCATACCGCTGCATCACGGTCCTCGAATACGTACTGTAAAACCCTCCACCGTGATCAGTTTGGAGGTTGCTCGGGCATCGATTCGTTCCTGTCTGCAGCAAACGCTAAAACACATCGGGACATTTCTCCCCGTTTTTGCTTTAAGACGTAACACTTAGGCAGATTTAGAGTATGTATCAATAACTATTAAAATATATTTGAATCCATTATTCTCATGTGAATATTCCCTCATATCTACAAGATCAGTCTGCCATAAGTTATCCAAACATTTAATCGTAACATGCCTACGAGGGTATGTTTAGCATGGTGGTTTGTGCAGTTCTCGAACTAGTGTCTCCATATTCGATGATACCTCTCCCTCCCTAAGGTCAGAGTTTACTGGAACAACTCCATTCAAATGAGCTGTATTACCTACAGCAGCTGATGCCGTGAGAAGTAGTCGATCTATTAGCTCGTTGCGTTCGTCATAATATATATACTGTGGGATTCGATTGTTCACTGCTTTATGCTCAATGTCAATACCATCGCACTGCTGCTGTTGTTTTCACCTTAAAGTATTTGTTTCCTACTGGTTCTGTATTTCTTGCTGCTCAGTCTTTTTGCGATCTTATGTACATCAGTCAAATACAATATTTCACGGTACACTTCTCCATCATTAACTGAGTAATTTTTTTTTTCGTGGGTCTTAGGAAGACAAGATTTATTAAGCTATATGTTCTCTCAAACCGCCTATGAGCAATCTGTATTCAGTTACGTTTATACGCTGCTTACCCAAGATGTACAGTCTTCCTCTGCTTGTACCGTACGTCCTATCTATCTGTCCAGGGGCGTTACGGATAATGAATTCGTCAATCGTTATCGTGTGGTTTTGTTTCTGCTGAGAGCTGCCTGAGAGATTCAGTAACCGGCTTAAGGGTCTCTCTCTCAGTGTTTGCTGTCTATTCATATGCCATAAACGCGGCAACAGTAATTTCTCTCGAACAGTTTTCGGCGCCTCAATGGCTTTCTGCTTCGTCGGCTCCTCAGTGTACACTAACCAGACGTCTCTGCAGCGTGATGCTTTATATGTCCGCTGTTCCTCCTCTTATTATGTGCCTGGCCCCCCTTCTCAAGAATAAGGGCCTCTACATCTATTTTCCCCTCAATAGACTCGACCTTCTCAGTTAACTCGGTTACTCTCTTTCCGATTTCATTAGCTAGTTCATTTAATGGATTGATCATTCTCAGTAAAGTCCGGTAATACATCTCTAGCTCCCTGCCAATACCTCCAACTTTATGCACGACAACCTGATCTTTCACAACCATGTACAAGTGAACGTTCTGTCTATGTACATCCATTCTCTTGGTTTAAGAGCTAGACATGAGCGCGAATTTGTCCATGGTGCAGCGTATACTGATGTATTCACCTCTCTTACCGGACTATATATACAGAAACTCTTGGAAGTTTCACCTGTACCCAACATCATTCATATTTCTTGTTTTATTAATACTTTGAATGATTCCAGCAATCGGCACATATCATTGAACGACATGTCAGTTCCTAAATGTGCTTGGTACATAGGTTCTAAAATCAGATTCTCCTGTTTGAAGGCTATAATGAGGTTTGCACTATCCCTTATCAACTGTTTCAGGATTCTGGAATATGTGTGGCATAGATAAAATACATCAGCACCAATATGACAACCGAAACTGAAATATTTTCGAATTTGGTCTTGATTTTCCATATCAACATTGTCAAATACGAATACAGTGTTTGGATTCACTTTTTGGGTGGGGGGATATCACCGCTTTCAGTGAATGTCGTGTATGTAATGCCTTTTACACCATGAAATATCTCCTGTAATAGCTGATACTTGGGCTGAATCAGTGGTTTTGAAAATACACAAACACGTTCACATCGGACTCCATCTACGTGTGTTAGCAACGTCATAAGGACATTCATTTTGTCACGATTGGATGGACCTATAATAATTGTTCGTATGTTATCAAGTAGGAATATCTCATTCTTCTTCTTCTTCTTCTTCAGGTCTTCTTTTGCAACTTCACACAACTAGTCACCGACAAAAAAGTCCTTATGCTTCACCTACCTGGCCATCATACCGACTACATCATATTTTGGTGTGCAATGGGCTTTTATAGAAAAAATGAACACTTGTAATAATAATGATAACAATGATAATATGTGTACCCACTGCAGCGCAGTCATCTTACCGAATGAGCTACATTGGCTACATCTTACATTATATAATGACGGGGTAGTTAAATAAGAAAAATAGCAAACATTTGCGATTATATCTATTGTATTTACATTTCAGCAGTGATACATATGCTGAATTATATCAAGAATAACAACAAAAACAGCTGATTCATTTTTTACAGTATTTCCCGAATAACTGTTTCTTTCTTGCATGCAGTAAATTCAGCATGTATTTCACTTAAAGTGATGGGAGTTTCTTTAGCTTTTTCTTTTGACACCGTATTGATGTATCATTCTATATCATCTGCATGCATACTATACGTACAGAGACAAATCACAATGTCTTTATACACCGTTTGAGCACAAGGCGCCCCATGGTTCAGTCTCAAGGATAGTGCTATCCGTTGACCAAACGAGTTTGTAACAGTGGAGTGTTGCAGATAAATAGATCGATCTCCAGATCTCACCACGAGTTTGCGCTGTCATACACTGATGTTACAGAAAGTGTTAAACCGGCACAGTAAATGTATGGAGATGGAGAATACTCAGATGTCATCTGTTCGTTGATGTGATGCTATGCACGACACAGTTCATCCCATTCCAGCTCCATAAACCGCACTTTAACACTGCTCGATGCATTTTCAGTCTATAACATAACATGCCCGTCAACGTCCACTGGTGCTTCTATACCAATATTTACGCACTTTGAACCACTAGCTGTTAATTTATAAGTTGAAGTAAAAGCTGGAGAGCACTGGGAGAAATCGGTAGCTTCTCATCCACTACATCAACACTCTGTCCTTGCAGCAACACCGGAATGTTCAAGAATGGTGCACACGTCAGAGACCACGTGGTGTAGGGCCTCTGCCAGAGTTCTGCTGAGCATCAGGGACTTGCTGAGTGCCTAAATTAATGAGTGGGATGGACAATAGAAGCTCGTCGTCTTGCTGCAGCAAGTGGGCTATTTGAGCTACTGGTCGCCACAATGCTGTTACTGCTCCTAATCCACACAGGCCAGAGTTCGCTGCAAGTCCTGACGAGGCGATGGTGGCTGCTGCCGATTCAGACACCCTAGAGGTCGCTGAACAAAGAAAAAGAAGAAGAAGAAAAAGAGAAAAAATAAGAATCCACACACAATGACAGAGTTGAACAAAGAAAGAGTACTGCTACATGCGGTAATAGTAGCAACGACATGCAATGAGTACTTACATTTACTCTTCTTCTGCAATGAAGAGGCAGATAAGGATCTCGACTGCTAGCGATGCTTCATGGTTTTTCTTCTTCCAGATACTGGCTGGGACTGGAAGCAGTGAGCTATTGCGCTCGCAGTATATCCCCAACATCACTTTGACGTCATCAGAAATTAATTATTTATTGACTTAAGCAGGCGTTTACCTGGTAAATTCTGCTTTCTTTGTGGTTCGGTCCGGCTGCGACCGAAGGCGTGTGCAGGCATGGAAGGACACAAACAGAGGAATAGCACATGTTTCGACAGGAATCTCTCCCATGCTTTTGTTCGAGGATTAATGTGACATCTGGTCTGTCAGATGCGGGGCCCAAGCAGACACCTGCATTTGGCGGCCGCGTCTCAGGCTCTCGTTGGTGTACCCCGATTCCGGGAGGCCTGCACTGGTAGCATTCCGTGCAATGCAGTGGACGGCGCATGTTTCACGAGCGGACAGTTTTTAAACAGCATAATTACGTGTGGTGGGTGTTTCATGACATTATTCCTTGCACAATCGGAATAAAAGAAAACGATTGACTTAATTACTTCTTTACAAGACCTGCATCTTTTAAAACAGAAGAAAATGATAAGCGAGAGAAATACAACTCTTGCAAACAGAATTTTTTATAAATAAACAATATACCCTCTGCTATGTAATTGGATTTCCTGTCATGAGATCCCTCTTCTCCACCACACAGCCCCCAATGTCCAGGTAGAGGTGACGGGAGGAGTGTTGGGTGGTTCACCAGAGGGAGAGGGGTTAATTAATTGATCACTTTAATTAAGTAGTCAATCAAACTGATACTGTGAGAGCAGGCTATTCGAATAACTCAGGCCTGAAAGTGTACCTGTATCACCGAAGGGTAGGCGTGAGGGTTGGAGGTTTCTTGATGGGATGGGAAGAAGAGAGGGAAGAAAGAGGTGGGGGAACAATAGGTTAAGGATCTGTCAATCAAAAGGATGGATTATCCCCAAGGCGTCTTTATCCTATTAGCAAAACAATATGTTAAGGACCTGTCAATCAGAAGGGAAAAATGGGTTTGCCACTGAGTGCACACTTGCTCATAATGAAGGCAACATGCACTAACAAAACGCCATGATGCCCCTGTTGCGCCATTATTAACGCAGTCAAAAATAGGAAAATAGAAGACAAACATACACTACGAAATCAAAAGTATCAGGACACCCATATGTAGCTCGGAATTGATGACTGTGTGTTACGAGTGATGGATCCGCCAATATAAACAGGGCTGGGAAGAACTATTTTATCAATAGAGAAGCGATAACAGCAGAAGGACCTCTAACATCCTCTAGTCACTGTCCATCAGAGAAATTTCAACCGTTCTATAGGTGCCCACGTTGAATGCTGGTGATCTGACTGTGAATTGGGAATGAGAAGCACCAATCACAGCTAAACCAAAAATCAAGCAGACATCATGTACTGAGGGTTGGCGGACAACGAGCATTGCGGTGGGTGGTTGAAAAAATCACTTGTGATCAGCAGATGGAATCTCTCGTGAATTTCAAAGTACCACCTGCAGTTCAGCTAGAACCACGACTGTGTGTAGAAAGTTGAAAAGTATGGGGTGCAATGGTTGAGCAGCTCCTCATAAGTCCTACATTTCTGTAGGCAACGTTAACTTACACTTGGAGTGGGCGCTAGACATCGATCATTGGAAACGAGTGATGTAGAATGATGAATCACACTGTACCCTGCCACATTCCAATGCAAGGGTTTGATTTCGGTGAATGCCTCGGGAATGTTAGCTGTCCTCATGTGTAGTGCCAATACTGAAGTATGGGGGAGGTGTTATTATGGTATGGCGGTGTTTTTTGTGGTTATGATGTGGTGTGCTTAGGAAAACTGTAAATGGGGAAGGATACGAACACATTTTACAACACATATAAAAGAATTATAGTTCTGAGACGATGATTGTTTGTATCAGTATCGTAGTGAATCCTGGCATAAAGCAGCATCTGTGAGACAACTCTTGTGGACATTAACATTCCTGAAATCGACTGGCCTGCCCAGAGTCCCGACCTAAACCTAATGGAACACCTTTGGCGCGAGTTAGAAAGGGGAGTTCACTCCACACCCTAGCGTCCAACGTTATTATATTCTCATCACGAGAAACGGATTGCCATTTCTCTACAGACATTCAGACGCCTCATTGAAAGTGTTTCCAGCAGAATTCAAGCCACCATAAAGATGGTGGGTGGCCTCTGTTAGGTGTCCAGATACTTTTGATAAGATAGTCTAAGTGAGGAGCTAATGCGTGTGGTTGGTGCTGAGTATCTGTCATACTGCATTCTTAGGGTTTAGGTATTGCAGGAGGATGTGGTTGAGCTTGTGATGGAGATATGATGCAGGAGGACTGGATATAAGAACCACATGAAAGCAACTTGCAGAGTGGAGGTATTGGCTGGGAGGCAGGAAGGAGGGTTGTGACACAGGTCCACTCGTCCTTACCTGTGGGGTGACCAGCTTGATCATGCCATAAGTGTGTAGTGGCTGGCCATCCTTCAGCCAAGAGATGGCCAGCTGAGGGTGACCCTCAGTGGAGCAGTTGAGCTGTGCTGTCCGGCCTACGTCCACCGTCTGCTGCTGTGGCACCATGTATGCTGACAGCGGCACTGCCACAACAGAGAAAGCACATATGTTACATCCCCCCCCCCCCTACATCCCAAACAGCCTATCAGAATTAGATAGCAGCCATTTCTGCAGCTATATATGAAACAAAATTTTCTCATGTAGCAGTAAACAAAAACACCTGACGAGGCTCACTTTCAACAGGGACCGAACGTCGGTAGTTTTACATATATTGACAATGCGGTCATAAACCCAGAAAATTTTTATCGAATGTGACAATGGCCGCGGGAGCCTACGTTTGCATTGGGCCATGTATCTTGTTTAGTGATGGAGCCGAATTTACCAATCGTGACCAAGTAAACGCCGGCCGGGGTGGTCGAGCGGTTCTACGCGCTACAGTCTGGAACCGTGCTATCGCTACGGTCGCAGGTTCGAATCCTGCCTCGGGCATGGGTGTGTGTGATGTCCTTAGTTAGGTTTAAGTAGCCCTAAGTTCTAGGGGACTGATGACCTCAGATGTTAGGTCCCATAGTGCTCAGAGCCATTCGAACCATTTTTTGAACCAAGTAAACCGCTGAAACACTCCCTTTTGGCTTGTTGACAATCCCTGTTGGCTTTGTCAGGTGGATCATCAGCGTCCATGGAATGTGAATGTGTGGTGTGGGATAGTGGACCATCAGCTCACAGGGCCATTTTTCATAGATGGAACACTGAATGCTCACAAGTATCGCAGCCTCCTAACATATCAGCTCCCACAGATGCTAGAAGACGTTCCTTTGCAGATAAGGAAGAACCTGTGGTACCAACATACGGCTGTCCAGTCCATAGCACGAAGTAGAATGGCATATCTTCACGAATTGTTTCCAAATGGCTGGACTGGACGCAGAAGACCTGTACCTTGGATTTGACACCTGTAAATATTTTCTGAGGAGAGAGCTGAAATACGTTGTCTACAAGGACACACCAACTATACCCGACGATAAGCAACAACATGTTACTGCAGCCTGCTTAAACATCTCTGTTAAAATGCTAGAATGTCTGTAGCAGTTGTACCATACCAGACTGGAGGCGTATATTGCTGCTGCCTGTGGTAATTTTGTACACAGCTTATGATGGTCAGTTGTCTTGTTTCTCATAAGATTCCACATAACTAGAGTATGCAGTTGTGCCGTTATTTAATGTGTGGTACAACAGATATTGAACAAGTATTGCTGTGGGAATCTTTCAAAATGAGATATCTCCCAATATGAGTTTGCAGCAAATACCACTGTCATTCTAATTTACCATACATTTAGTTTGTAAATGCCATTAAACATTGTTTCATTTGAAAAAGTGTATGTATGCATTAACATACACTTTCTAAGTATTAATACAATCTGTTTATTCGGTAACAATACGAACCACTGACCACCAACTCATTCTATGAAACCCACACATCAATTGCACTTTCCATTTTCGCAAAATTTGAAATGAGAGTTTTAGGTGATTCACCCTGTAAACACTGATGAGCCAAAGCATTATGGCCACAGCCTGCCGCACTCTTGAATGTCGTCTGGTGGAACTGTCGGTAAAAGAGGGGGTGAGGAAACTATACTGGAGGAGCAGAGACAATTGGGACATCACTCCAGCGGACGTATGGACAAATCACCTTACACAACTGAATTTCCAAGGACAGATTGATACAACTGCTATTGCCTAGTGTCTGGTCGGCTGTTCATGTGCTACTATCATGAGCACCTATGGAAAGTGGCTGCTGAATGGTGAATCCACCAGCAGTTGAGAAAGTTCTGGACATCGACCCCTTATAGTACAACAGTCAGTTTGTAGGCTTTCCTGCTTTGTAAAGCAAGATAGCATACAATAGCATAGAATACAATGCTGGTGCAGGAACAAGCATTTCTGAGCACACCATTCAGCACTCATAATTGAACATGGTTCTCCACAACAGATGACACCTATATGTGTCATGTTGACCCAACGAAATCATCAGTTACGATTACACTGGACAGAACGATCACCTGCTCAGATTAACCACATATTTTATTACCGTGTCCAGATATGGTCTCATCCAGGCAAATATCTACTTGAAACAGGCACCATGCCACAGACGACATTCAGTTGGGCTACCAATGGTCCTATCATTGTTATTAAAGGAACTGTGACAGTTGTGAATAGTATATCTATGCCAATTCTGGACTAAAGAGCATTTTTTTTTCAAAATTCCGTAATATAAACCAAAATTTTAGCTTTGCTGCATCTCCCAACCAAAACTTATGTATACCCACAAATGAAAATCTCAATTTTTAAAAACCTAATAATTTTTTCTCTTTATATATAAGATCCACCGAACCTCATCTATCTATAAACACAAACGAAAGTTTCATATATTTAAAAAATAAACAATCTAAAAAATTTTTTATAAATAAGTTTTCCGGCATAGCCTTTATCTATAATGTTGACCCAAATTTTATTTATTAAAAATTAAAATCTAATAAACTTTTCTCTTTATAAATAAACCCCGTCAAACCTCAGCTATCTATATCATCGATTGAAATTCAAATTAAAAACTTAAAGACACATTGAATTTTTTTAAACCTACATTTTTCTACATAAATAAAAGCAAAACAAAACGTACTCCACAGCTGAGCTACTTCAAAGCTTAGAAAATTATTGTACAGAAAAACATGATGTATGTTATAATGATTTAGAAAATTATTGGAAAGAAAATGATTATTCAAATTTAACTAGGCAAGAATTATTGGAATTTATTGATTATTTTAATATAAAACAAATTAAGAAGTCAGAATTTATATATGAAACTATAAGAGAACTTCGATCAATTTGTAAAATAAAAAATTTAAACAACTACTCCAAAGTAAGTAAAGAACAGTTCATCGATCTCATTCTAAATACTATTGTCAATAATAATAACAACATCATCGATAGTGAATTGAATGAAATAGCCTTAAAAGAACTTCATGAAATCTTTTAAATGAAGAAATTAAATAATAATTCTGATCTTATTAAAAGACAATTAGTAGCTCTTATGAAAAAAACTGAAGATAAAATTAATAACAGCTATAACAATTTCAGTAAAAAATCTTCAAATGGTATTTGTAAAAGCAGCAAAACAAAATATTTAAAATATTTTTCAAATCTTACAAACCAACAGTTAATCGATCTTATGCACATTATTGATAATGAGAATTATTTTAAAAAGCTTCTAGAAGGCAAATATGAAGAAATTAAACAAAAAAACTATTTGAAAAGTTTTTCTGGGTACACTTTATTAGATGAAGACGACTTTTTTATTTCACCTAAAGGATTTTATATAAAATCTCCTGCTTCTAAATCAAGAATAATAACTTATGGAATTAATAATAATGATAATAATGTTGAGCAACAAGATTTTTCATTCAAATTAAGAAATAAGTATTCACCACATTAAAGAATATACAAGGAAGAGGGATTAAAGCTAACATGAAATTTTGTTTATATCAAAAAAGAGAAGATGGAATATAATTTTAAAAGAAATAATATTCTTGAGAACAACTGATTTTGAATACTATTATGGAAGATTGGTGAATAAACTATTAATTGAAATGGAATAAAGGTAAAGGAAAAATCTGGATGGTCTTTATTTTATATAAATAGTTTACAAAGAAGTGTTAATAGACACAAACAAATTACTGATTCTTCTTATATCGATTTACCAAAAGAAATTAAAAATAAAAAGCTGTAATTAATGTAAAAAACAGAAAACAAAAATATTTTTTTAATAAAAACAGCTTTACATCCAGCAAATAATCTACTATTCTTCTACCTTTAAAATGAATATATGCTTTAGTTGCTTTAAAAATGTTACATGATTACTTTTAAATTGTTTAATTAAACTTTCTATTTTTGGAGCAACTTCTGCTTCTGACTCATTTTTTATTTTGCCATTGAAATAAAGTAAAATAGCGGGAAAATATTCGTGAAGGCAGTAAAGTAAAGAGAATAGAGAAACAGCTATAGAAGGAAAGTGATTTAGACTCAAAACCATATGGCAATTGTTTTTTGATAAAAACAGTAATGCATTAATACAGAATTTTTCATGAGGTTGAGCTGAAATGTCAAGAGGTGGACTTATGATTGTAAGTAATGCCTGTAGACTGTTTTCAAGTGATCCTCAGACCATCATTGCGAGGTTGTAAGCAAGAA
Organism: Schistocerca americana; assembly: GCF_021461395.2. Lineage (NCBI taxonomy): Eukaryota > Metazoa > Arthropoda > Insecta > Orthoptera > Acrididae > Schistocerca > Schistocerca americana. Next base: position 40,848,063 of record NC_060122.1, on the reverse strand, counting down.
CTGACGAATGGGAATTCAAGGGAATGAATAGAGAGCATAAAGTTAACACCACAAAACCAGAAGTACAACATAACGTTCTGCCCTAGTTCTCCTTTCATTACCGTTGCCATCCCACAGTGCGTCAAGAACAGACATTTTAGCCTGCCATTCATACAGTTTTAAATAAGCAAATCGATGTTTAGGAGCCTCCTCAATCTCAGTTTTTGACAGGACTTCGTAAGTTACAGCTTTAGTAGAGTAACTGTCTAATTTCTTCTTGTAATATTCCTGAAGTAATGCCAAAAGCTCACCAGATGTACACTGTTGAGCCAAAACATTATGGCCACCTGCTTAACAGCTTGTTTGTCCGTCTTTGGAACAAAATGCATCACTGATTCTGCTCATCACGGATGCGATAGTTTGTTGGTAGGTTTCTGAAGGCGTATAGGATTAGATGTCTACGCGTAGGTCATGCAATTTGCGTAAATAAGGGGCCGCCGATTTCCTTACGCGGTGATGGCGCCCAATAGCGATCCAGATGGGTTCCATAGGATTTACATCAGGCGAATTTGGTTTCCGAGACATCAACGTGAGTTCAATATAGTGCTCCTCAAACCACTGTAGTACGGTTCTGTAGCCGAGACACGGACAGCTAGGCTGCTGAAAAATGACTTCGTCGTCAAGTTAAGCATGAAAGGAAGCAGTTGATTCGCAGCTGTCAGCGTATTTTCGATTGCTACTACAGGTCCTACGCAAGGGCAGGAGAACGTCTCCCATAGCATAATACTATTCCAGCTAGCCTGCGTCCGTGGCGCGCTGCACGTTTCGAGACGCTGTTCACGTCGATGACGGCGTTTGTGGAGACGACCATCGAGCTAATGCAACAATAATTAGATTCATCCGAAGAGCTGACACGTTGACATTGACTGACGATCGAATCCCGATGGTCCCGTGGCCACTGCTGTCATAACTGACGACTTCGTTGGGTCAACGTGTGAACACATAGGAGTGGTCTGCTGTGGAGCTTCATGTTCAACAATGTTCGATGCACGGTGTACCCGAGACGTTCGTGCACTAGCATTGTGCTCTTTCCGCAGAGCTGCCACAGATCGCCATCTATCCGGTTTTACAGAGCAGACAAGCCTCCGAACCCCACGTTCTGTGAAGAGTCGTGGACGTCCAACCATTTAGCTCCCAGTGGTAGTTTCACGGTCCATCTACCTCTTTCCGTAGATGCCCATGACACGTGAACATTCTACCAGCTTCGCCATTTCCGAGATACTCGTTCACAGGCTTTGTGTAATAATAATCTGTTCTTTGACGAAGTCACTTATCTGAGTGGATTTCCCCATTTGTAGCCCATATCTTCGCTAGGGTGATCCCCCATACGCTTCTGCTGGAGTTACATACTTTTCATAGCGCGTCACGTGTCTGAAACGTCACAAAGCTGCATCCAACCTCGGGGTGGGAATTGGTCATAGTGTTTTGGCTTATCTGTGTACAACTTTCGTTTTGCTATATTCTGATTACCTGGAACGTTGACTGAATTAAAAGTAGTGCATATTATTTTCTGCCCAGTTCGTGATCTTGGAGGTAAGATCGACAATTGGACAGAAAATAATATGTCAATCACCGAATTATCCTTCAGCCTTCCCGAAAAATTGTTAGCCAGGAAAATGCAAAGAAACACCAGTGGTGCGATGATTTTTTCATGTTTTACGTCAAGAAATACATAGCCCACGAACATACGTGCCAGTGCTGGAATACCTGGAAAATGTGAACGAAGAACAATTTCAGATGTAAACGGAAGTCACACAAAAATTATACCACTGACAGTCAAATGAAGTAAGCGAAACGCGTGTTGTAAAACAAATACATATTATTTAACCGTTAGATACATGGACTTAGATACCTTTAACAACATTATGTTAATAATTTTCACGTCAAATCTGTCTATATAATATTGCGCAAATCGAAAATTTTTCGTAGCATTCGCGTTTCGCTTTAATATTTTGAAAGGCATCATCAGTGACGTTAAATACATTAAAAATAAAACCAAGTGTAACGAAGAAATGATTCTAACGCAACAGAAATCAGTAGGTACGATGTGCATGCACAGAAAAACAAATGATTGCAATTTAAGAAAAATTAGACGATTAATTCAAGAGAAAAAACTTCACAAATTGAGGAAGTCAATAACGCGTTGGTCCACCTCTGCACCTTATTCAAGCAGTTATTCGTGTTTGACAAATTGATAGAGTTGTTGGATGTCCTCCTGACGGATATTGTGCCAAATTCTGTCCAACTGACCCAGTCAAAATCCGGAGATCGTTAAAGGACCTTGTCCATTATGCTCCAAGCGTTCTCATTTGGGGAGAGATCCAGGAACCTTGTTGGTAAAGGTAGGATTTGTCCAGCACGAAGACAAGCACTGGTAGCTGTCAGCCCCCTGGGCTGGTATTGTCTTGCTGAAATCTCCACGATGGCTTGCCATGAAGGTAAGAAAAACGGGGCATAGAATATCGTCGACGTACCGCTGTGCTGTAAGGGTGCCTCGGATGATAACCCAAGGGCTCCTGCTGTGAAAGGAAACGGCACCCCAACCATCACTCCTGACTGTAAGGCCGTATGACGGGTGACAGGTTGGCATCTCACAACTGTCTGGGGTGTCTCCAGACACGTCCTCGCTCGTTATCAGGGCTCAGCTCGAAGCGTAGCTCATCACTGATGACTATACTACTCGAGTGAATAAGATTTCAGGCTGAAGACATTTTCGGAGACGCCATGGACAGCAATTGGATACCAACTTGACTATCGCCCGTCGTACGGTCTTCAACCAAGAGTGATGCTCTGGGGTGCCATTTCCTTTCATAGCAGGACTCCTTTGGTTATCATCCGCACCTCCCTTACAGCACAGTGGTACGTCGACAATACTCCACTCCCTTGGCCTTCATGGCAAACTATCATTGGTTTACATTTCAACAAGGTAATGGCCGTCCTCACGCTGCCAGAGTTTCTACTGTTTGTGTTCATGCTTCCAAACCCTACCTTGACCAGCAAGGTCATCGTATCTCTCCCTAATTGCGTACGTCTGTAGGGAAATGGGCAGGTACGATAATAGTTGGTGGTGACTTTAATTTACCCTCAATATGTTGGCGAAAATACATGTTCAATTCCGGAGGTACGCATAAAATATCATCCGAAATTGTGCTAAACGCATTCTCTGAGAATTATTTCGAGCAGTTAGTTCATGAGCCCACGTGAATAGTAAACGGCTGTGAAAACTCTCTTGGCCTCTTAGCAACAAATAATCCTGAGTTAAAAACGAGCATCAGAATCGATTCAGGGATTAGTGAACACAGAGTTGTCGTAGCGAGGTTGAATATTGTAATCCCCAAATCCTTGAAAAATAAGCGAAAAATATGCCTATTCAAAAAAGCAGATAAAACTTTTCTTGACGCTTTTCCACTCGTTCCAAATTAATAATATAAGTGTAGACCAGATGTGGCTTGCGAGACATTTATACCGCATGAATTAACAAACGACGGAGCTGATCCTCCTTGGTACACAAAACAGGTTAGAACACTGTTGCAGAAACAAACATGATAAATTTAAACAGACGCAAAATACCCAAGATTGGCGATCTTTTACAGAAGCTCGAAATTTAGCGCGGACTTCAATGCGAGATGCTTATAACAGTTTCCACAACGAAACATTTTCTCGAAACCTTGCAGAAAATCCAGAGATTTCGGTCGTATGTGAAGTATCTAAGCAGCAAGAAACAACCAATGCGTTCTCTGCGCGATAGCAATGGAGATACTTTCGAAGACAGTGCTGCCAAAGCAGAGTTACTAAATACAGCCTTCCGAAATGCCTTCACAAAAGAAGACGAAGTAAATATTCCAGCTTTCGAATCGAGAACAGCTGGCAACATGAGTAACGTAGAAGTAAATATCCTCGGAGTAATGACGTAACTTAACCACTTCATAAAAGCAAGTCTTCTGGTCCAGACTGTATACCAATTAGGTTCCTTTCGGAGTATACTGATCCATTAACTCCATACTGAACGATCATATAAAACCATTCGCTCGACGAAAGATCCGTTCTCAAAGACTGGAAAGCTGCACAGGTCACACCAATATTCAAGAAAGGTAGTAGGAGTAATCCACTAAATTACAGGCCATATCGTTAACATCGATATGCAGCAGGATTTTAGAACATATATTGTGTTCCAACATTATGAATTACTTCGAAGAAAACGGTCTATTGACACACAGTCAACATGGGTTTAGAAAACATCGTTCCTGTGAAACACAACTAGCTCTTTATTCACATGAACTGTTGAGTGCTATTGACAAGGGGTTTCAGATCGATTCTGTATTTCTGGATGGCTTTTGATACTGTACCACACAAGCGGCTCGTAGTGAAATTGCGTGCTTATGGAATATCGACTCAGTTATGTGACTGGGTTTGTGATTTCCTGTCAGAGAGGTCACAGTTCGTAATAACTGACGGAAAGTCGTCGAGTAAAACAGAAGTGATTTCTGGCGTTCCCCAAGGTAGTGTTATAGGCCCTTTGCTGGTCTTTTTCTATATGAACGATTTGGGAGACAATCTGAGTAGCCGTCTTCAGTTGTTTGAAGACGACGCTGTCGTTTACGACTAATAAAGTCATCATAAGATCAAAACATATTGCAAAACGATTTAGAAAAAAATATCTGAATGGTGTGAAAGGTGGTAGTTGACCCTAAATAACGAAAAGTGTGAGGTCATCCACATGAGTGCTAAAAGGAACTCTTTAAACTTCGATTACACGGTAAATCAGTCTAATCTTAAAGCCGTAAATTCAACTAAGTTACGAACAACTTAAATTGGAAAGAACACACAGAAAATGTTGTGGGGAAGGCTAACCAAAGGCTGCGTTTTATTGGCAGGACACTTAGAAAATGTAACAAACCTACTAAGGAGACTGCCTACACTACGCTTATCCGTCCTCTTTTAGAATACTGCTGCGCGATGTGGGATCCTTACCAGATAGGACTGACGGAGTACATCGAAAAAGTTCAAAGAAAGGCAGCACGTTTTGTACTATCGAGAAATATGGGAGAGAGTGTCACACAAATGACATAGGATTTGGGCTGGAAATCATTAAAAGAAAGACGTTTTTCGCAGCGAAGGGATCTTCTAACGGAATTCCAATCAAAAATTTTCTCCTCCGAATGCGAAAATATTTTGTTGACACCGACCTACATAGGGAGGAACGGTCACCACGATAAAATAAAGGAAATCAGAACTCGTACGGAAAGATATAGGTGTCCATTATTTCCGGCCGCTATACGAGATTGGAATAATAGAGAACTGTGAAGGTGGTTCGATGAACCCTCTGCCAGGCATTTAAATGTGATTTCCAGAGTATCCAAGTAGATGTAGACGAAGGTCTCTCCAACGAGATCGAGATTTTGACGATATAACGCGCCTATTGGATAGAATTTGGCATATAATCTCGATTTTCTCCCATTCAGATAATCCTTTCGTGGTGCGTGTTTTTTTTTTTGTGTAGAGTGTACATACATGTTTGGGTTCACGCTAGTTACCTTTCGATATTAGACCCTGTACATTGAGATTATAAACAGTTATGGCACATTCTTGATTTTATATAACATAACAATAATTCAAATTTCTACTGACAAATTCTGTTTATGCTGCTCTAAATGCGTTCTTGTTCGTTATTTTGGCTTTAGATCTGTTTTTCTGCTTTCTGCAATCTGATTTTAGTACTGCGCTAAGAATATGAACACTTGTTTACTTCATGTTATGTTTAAAATGTTGTTTACAATTACGGAACAGTATTGCCTATTGTGAAATGTGTGTGCAATACCTCTCTCTCTCTCTCTCCTTGTGTGTGTTTATGTGTGAGAGTGTGTGCGTGTGTGTGAGCGAGAGAGAGAGAGAGAGAGAGAGAGAGAGAGAGAGAGAGAGGGAGAGAGAGAGAGAGAGAGAGCTCTCCCGGTTATCATACGCATATATCAGAACGATCAGACAAGAAACATCGGACTCTGTCTTCGCATTTGTCAGTTAAGTATAGTGAATCAAAACGTGGCCACGCATCAAATATCCTTGCAGGCAACAAGACTGACATAGTCGCCATTCAAGAGACTCGTGTGAACAGCGATCTCAAACTGAAGTCAAGAGGGAGAATACCGGGATATGAACTACTAGGAGCCACACTTCATCATGTTTATGGACGTGTAACACACTATTTGCAGTGACATACAAGACGTCTGTTTAGTGAATACCTGTACCGAAAGCGAACCCATAGTATCACCATAAACGTTGAAAGGCTGTCAATAACAGTCATGTGGGTAAACCTTCTTAAGTGGTCAGAAGAAGTCCTAACAATACAGTGATCAAAACGGAGATGTATAATGGGCTGAAGAGATAAATCTAAACCTTATATCTGATGCAAGAAACAAGAGCACTTTCAGAAAATGCGGAAAAATTGGAGCACAACCCCGACTTGTGTTTTGTATCACAAAATACACTAAATCAACATTTGCACAAGTCTAGAAAGATGCTCGGAGGCTTCCCACGTGGTCAACACCTGTATGAAACAGGAATACGAATGGTAATAGTTAAGTCCATTCAAAGACTGAGGTGATGTTTCTGGAAAGCAAGGACTAACATCTGTAAGTGTACTTTAATTTTATGGGCAGTACGCTACACACTGTGATGTGACTGAATCCTGTGTGACATGGCGGGAAAATCAAATTTCAGCCATCGCTACTTTTTGTGCTAAGTGTACATTCTGTTACGACTTACTTTATTTTGGAGGGGTGGGGGGTTAATTTCTTGTAGAATATGTACCTGTAGGCAAAAAATTAAACCCACATACAGCCTTGCAAAAAATATTTTATTTTCCAAACTCGGAAAAGAAGTCAAAGAGTAAAAACGTATATCTAACGTCCGCTGCACTTGCATGGAGTAAACGAAGCACGCACCACTCGCTACTCCCATGTTCCCACATACCTTTCAATGAACGCCGCAAGGTATTCAGTAGAGTAAAAACTAGATACTGATCCTCCGATTCGGTGTCACTCAATATGCAACAGTAACCACAGGAATTTTTGTATTTAGTGCCACAGATGAATGACCAGTCCACTCCAACGAAGTGTACTGCCGCCAAACCGTTGTGAATGTTACATATTGCACTACTTCCGTGAAGGCTTTGATGGAAGAATCTATCGAAAAGTCCCAATAAACAGAGCTAAATCTCCGGTGACATATTTAGCGACGAAATATATCTCCTTCCAGAGACTATTGAAGCGTTTAACAGCTACGGACTACAAAAATTTCAATTGACGTACCCAGCGTGCCGCAAAATCTTCTTCGGGAAATTATCTGGATTTCAGAGCTGTGGTAACAAAAGCCAGTTCTGTTCCGACGGAAATAAAACAAAAATGACATCCCATTTAGAGAGCAATAAAAGCCATATTGAAAACAATTGCGTTGATATTGCAAATAGAGTAGTCGAAGCGACATCTCTCTCTCGGTTTGGCTGTCTAAATTGTTTTGTCGAATGCGCTGCGCGTTACTTTTGTTTTTCCGCGGTGACGTCAACAAGGAGCCAAATGAAAAGTCGATCATTCCGACCAACGAGTTGTATATGGTACTTTTAAACCGGAACGCGCAGCGAAATTACTGATTTCATTTGATATTTGCTTCTCGTTTTTCCCACTGGAAATTGATACGTCGCGTATTTTGCTCGCTTTAGTGAGGAAAATAACGCGTTACGATTGCGAGGGCGTCTGTAGTGCCACAGCAGTGAACTCTCCCACTGGCTTTGTGGTATGGTCAGTGGACAGCAGTCACATGAAACGAGCGCTAGGAAGACATGGAAACAGGCGTCGAAACTTCGAGACAATGCGGCAGCACTGTTTGCAGAAAATACTTGTGACGAAAGCTGCTACGCCTTCCGATCACAAGGGTCCCACACCTATTACTGAATTTGTGTCCACTCTTCGTCTTTATCAAAACTGAAGCTGAGCTGGGCACACTTCCTGTGACACATCTGAATGTCTGTGGAGGAAAGGCGGCCCATTCTTCCTCAAGAGCTGAAACCAGAGATGGTACTGATGCAAGACGCTGGGGTCTGGAGCGAAGTCGGCTTTCTAACTCATCTCAAAGGTGTTACGCCACGGCTCTAGTTAACCCACACCATTTCAACAACGTTACTGTGGTGTGCGTACTGGAAGACCTTCGGTACACACACCATCGGATTATTTGACTTGTCGCTCCAAGGAAGTAGGCGAGTGTCAGCAATGTGTCTCGTGGTCTTATCGTGGCGTGTTTATCTTCTGCCATTAGGTCAGACGATTGAAATGCCACTTACACGCTAAGAGTAGCAGATTGACGGTGACCATCTTTAAACGGAACTTGATTAATTTTCACACATATTTATTAAAATAATAACAAGCATAAACATTACATAACTTGATTCTGGATGCTATTTACAATTGACAGTCTGAAGTTCCTTTGGTCTTGGTATGTTAATCTTATTCTCACATATCTCTGATACCTGACAAAGTGTCTATACACTTATCTTCATGGCTATGTACAGGAATATCATTAGGCGCAGACTGAAAGTTGGCTATAGACTGGTACAGACTAATGCAGACTGGTACAGACTGGTGCAGACAAATGCAGACTGACTAATCGGAGGTCTGTACACTCGTTATAATACCTCATGCGTTCAGGTATCACTGCACGGATCGGCAGCAGCAGAATTTGGTCTGTCTCTAAGGCAGCGCCATCTCGTAGTGCGGAGACAGACTAGCGCTGCGCCTGCGCTGTTGTGCTTAGCGGGGCGCGCTCTAGTGGGGAAGTTGTGTACGCACTGACTATGCGGAACTATGTACACAACAGTTATCTTACAGAAACCATTGACGCAAAGATGCTGCTTTATGAATTGCTTACACGACGATACAATCATCATCTCCAGTCTATTCGTCTACTGTAAGCAGTACAAAATGCTGTAAAACATATTCAAATCATACCGATTTTAACGTTGTCTTAAGTGCAATAAGGGGACCCAATACGGTAACATCAGCTCCTACGTATCTCGCTGGTGGCACTACACACGATGGGAGTTAACGTTGTGCAGCCATTTGCCAAACCCAAAATCTTCCATCGGACTGCCGCAGGTTATAGCCTGATTCGTCACTCCAAACCACTCCACTCCTCCAATGTCCATTGACGTTGCCTTTTACACCAACTCAAGGGTCGCTTAGTACTGACTAGAGAAATGTGTGGCTCTCGAGGAGATGCTAGATCATTGCACATCATTCTTCTCAACGTCCAATGCACAGTCATTGCTCCAGCTGGACTTCTGGTAGCACTTCGGAACTAAAAAGCGATTCCTTCCACTGCTTTTAAGCGTTTCTAGCAACCACTCTCCGAAATACTCGTCGGTCTCTGACTATCAGGTCATGTGGTCTGTCTGGTTTTCGCTTACACATGACTTTCCCGTCATATTTCCCCTTCACAATCACATTACTAACAGTGGAGTGGCTCAGCTGCAGAAGGGTTAAAGTGTGTGTGATGGAATTGTTATTCAAGTGACATCCAGTGACCAGTCCGTGTTCGAAGTCATTGAGCTCTCCATCTGCAGCTCGTGGTCTTTTGGCTAGCGTTGCTATCTCTGGATTACAGGGTCCCAGGTTCGATTTCCCGCCGAGCTGGGAATTGCCTCTGCCCAGGGACTGGACGTTTGTGTTGTCCTCATCATTTCATCATCATCCTCCTCATTCGTGACAGTGGCTCGACTGGACTGTGAAAACAATTGGACTGTGAGAAAACGGGCGCTAACGATCGCGCAGTTGGGCGCCCCACAAACCAAACATGACTGAGCGCTCTTGACCGAGGCAGTTTGGTCTTACCACTTCTCTACTGACCTCCTAATACCCCCCTCCTTTTATGCCACCAGATCCGCCGCTCATGACATCTAGTGATGTAGTCTGCATTATACGAGGTCTCTCTGTGATGATGCTAAAACTTTGAGGGATGATGATGAACATGAGGTCCTATACTCATTGACAGAGCGTAGGGGACGATGCAGGAGACCCGCACCGCCGTACTAGGCAAGGTCCTAGCGGAGGTGGTTTGGCATTCCCTTCCACCGACCGTAATGGGGATGAATGATGATGATGATGAGGAGGAGGAGGGCGACAGAACAACACCCAGTCATTTCGAGGCAGGAGAAAATCCCAGATCCCGCCGGGAATCGAACCCGGAACCCCGTGATCTGGAAGCGAGAGATGTCGCTATCGCGAGACCACGAGCTGCGGACAGGGGGATGATGAGGAAGAGCAAACGGATCAATTTAGGGTAAGTGACCCTGGTCCGGAAACGACCGAGTCGAAAGTTGAGTTACAAGCAAAGATTGTTCTGACAGTGGACCTATTGTACTGCAAGGTCTTTGCTCTCCATATTTTGGGAGAAGGTAGTTCGTGCCTAAACAAGCAGAAATTGTATAATAAGTAGGGGATCTAAGATGTAAATCTTAACCTAGGGGTGGCCAAGAACTCATCTAGAGAGACGTGCCATAGCACTCCGTGTAGCTGCATACTTCCCCCGCTGCCACGCCGAGCTGTTTGAGCCGGAGGAGGGGGAAGAGAGCTAAACGGCGAACGGACCGTATTTAGATGACAATGCTGCCGCACTGAAGATGACTTGCTTTCATTTCTCAAATGAGAAACGAAACAAAATTTCAGTATTATTTATTTTTGGCGCGCTGAAGACGTAAGTATTATAATTATGTCTGGTACAAATTGTCTGAATACGGACAGACGGCGACAGTATAACAAATATTTACTCTCAGGTTACCACGTAATCGTAACTCATTTGGTTCCATAATCGAAAAACGTCTCTCACACACCTACGTTGATCGAAATAGTTTATCATGTTTGCAGACTCACTATGGAGACGTGGAAACTCTACCTCAGGAAAATAATGTCCTGCACAGTTTTAACGAAACAAGGTTCGTCTGTAAGGCGGGGATTACATACCAGATCAGTCAATTCCATTTGCACATTAAAAGCACCGCTCTCAGCTGAAACGGCGAACGATCTCGAAAATGGTCCGAAAACAGATGTAAGTAATGTTAATAAAGCTGTTCTTTCCGGCCACAATGAATTCTTCAAAACGTTGAGTTTTCTTTAACGGCAGTGAGATTAGGGCAATGGACTGTGTTTGTCAGAATGTGCCCCTTCAGATAAAGGGATTTTATTTTTAAACTTATCTTCATCAAGTCAGAATGAAGTTGTTTCTCGCCTTGCAATGTCTTACAGTGGGCAATGCGCAGTCAAGTGTACTTAAAAACGACATCTGAAACCCATTCCGGGTCCTCTAATTTTCGTTTCTGCACTCTTTTTCCTTCATAAATTCAGCAACAACTGGCTTTAAATCGAAAAATTGTTTCAGGCATCCCCCTTGACGTAACCAACGTACTTTGCACTAATATGTAAAGTCTTATTATTCTTCGTTTAGGTCCGTCGAAAGCTGTTGCAACAGACAGTGGAATAGTGTGTGCGACTTCAAAAATCCAGTTTAATTTCTTTACGTCCTCCATGGCTGCAAATTAGCGCAAAGTTGTTCTTGATGTACAGAGGAATGAACGCCGCCAATTGGTCGTTGTAATTCGTTGCTCTTACATTGTCAAATAATTCTTTAAATTCTTTCTGAATGGCTTTGTAATGTTGTTTCACAGCAAAGTTGCAGTGCGCGTCCATCATTCAACTACATAATAGATATTGAGAATTCTTATCCCTTTCTTCTGTCATTCGCATTCATTTTTAAAGACATGTGTACGTAGATCACTAGACCGCCTCTCTTTGTGCAGACAGCCACTGGGCCAGCGAACGTCCGTCATATCACGGGGAAATAGCGAAGGGACAGCAGCATTCTGCCGGTCTGAAGACAGTAGTGCCGGCCGAAAAATGCTACTCCGGATTACTAAATAAAATGTCGCGCTGTAGCGGGTACTTTCGAGAAGGACTGAGCAAAGTTGAGACAGTCCGAAGGTCGGCCCGCACGCGGTTCGCACTGAGCCGTGCGTGGCTCGTGTTCCCGCCATCATGTAATTAACGCCCAGTTTTTAACGTACTTCCACCTCACTACGTTAATTTAAGTTACTGGTGTCACTGAGTTGCTGCTTTGCCTGACCGTGATCGGCGTTAGCAGCGCGTATCGATACATCCCCTCTCGTAGTATCTTTGCTCGACTGCTATTACTTCCCGGTCGTTGTCTGTGGTAAGCGAGTTCGGCTCGGGAGTTCGGGCTGCCAGTCAGTTGGAACGCGTTTGGAGCGCAGTCCAGATCTGCCACTCGGTGAGTTGCAATGCGGCACTAGTACAGTCGGGTTGGAGCAGTGAGTTTTGCATCGACATGGCTCGCCCGACCATTGCCGCCACGCATCACTTTAGCCAAGCCACGGTCTTGGTGGACCGTCGGTCGGTCGTCCTACCGGGCGACGCGTTTTTGCAAGTCGATTGTTCATGGGTCGGCTGTGTGTGTGCATCGACTCCCGTTTTGCATTCGTGTGTGCTTAGTTACTGTTGGGTATGGTTCAGGTCTTCGTGCAAGTGTTTGTCAGGTTGTGCGTGTAGTTGGCGTTATTTGCACTGGCGACTATTTTAGATGTTGTCGGCATTCTGAGAGGAGTCGGTCGGTTGATGCGGACCAGGGAAGTTATCTCCGCACGGTGCAGTCGGCTGGGTCCACTGGCGGTCCCTGCACAGTGTTGAAGCGTGTGTGGAGCGGTCCGATCGCTACGAGCTTCGTGGTTCACCGACGCAGGACGTCCAAGTTGAGTAATGTTTTAAGTACCCAAGCCACGTCCATTTATGTTGTGTGGTTCGTTTCGGTGGTTCGCTGTTAGGGAGGTTTTCCTGTGAGCAACACCGAATGTTTGTATTGCTGAAATTTAGCCTCCATTCGGTGCAATTAACTATATTGGTTGACTACAATTCAAGTGCACCAGCGGAATTTTCTGCCTTGTGGCCGTTAGTGTTCCGATTACCTGCGCTGGCCTCTAACATACTTTCAGGCCATATCCTTTGCTCACCTGTTATCACTGTCCAAGACGGTGTGTAGTTTTGACAGCTTAATACGCATACATATTTGATTGTGGATAATTACGTCCGTAACATTTTGTGTTTGAGTTCTCATGTAGCGATTGGTGGCAAGCAAGTCGTTTTGTCGGTCGGTCCGTGGCTGACCCTTGGTTGGATTCCGACGGATCGAGTGCAGTTGGGCTCACCACCTGTCTCACCTAAGTGAACGAGGGCAGATCGACCCCCTGGAGGCTTCTGAGTGCTGCTGTCTTTACTGTCTTTCTCACCGGTGTTTAACTGTCTATTCATAATCTATCACAACCAACGATAAAAAAATTCTTGATTTTACTGTGTTTTATGTAAGTAAGTTTGAATTCCAGCAAGTGGATATTTGCTGAAAGGATATTGCCGTTGTGTTGTCTTTTCTTTTAGCCCGATTTCAGCTACTTAAAACATAAGGCTTATGGTTATATTTTTTTTTAAATTGAGGAAAATTAATTGTGGGCCTTCCGCCGTTTGTATTGCATCTTGTTTATGTTTGTCTATCCACCCTTGCCTTGAGGCTTTGAGCCTAGCTGTGATATATATATATACACTCCTGGAAATTGAAATAAGAACACCGTGAATTCATTGTCCCAGGAAGGGGAAACTTTATTGACACATTTCTGGGGACAGATACATCACATGATCACACTGACAGAACCACAGGCACGTAGACATAGGCAACAGAGCATGCACAATGTCGGCACTAGTACAGTGTATATCCACCTTTCGCAGCAATGCAGGCTGCTATTCTCCCATGGAGACGATCGTAGAGATGCTGGATGTAGTCCTGTGGAACGGCTTGCCATGCCATTTCCACCTGGCGCCTCAGTTGGACCAGCGTTCGTGCTGGACGTGCAGACCGCGTGAGACGACGCTTCATCCAGTCCCAAACATGCTCAATGGGGGACAGATCCGGAGATCTTGCTGGCCAGGGTAGTTGACTTACACCTTCTAGAGCACGTTGGGTGGCACAGGATACAGACGGACGTGCATTGTCCTGTTGGAACAGCAAGTTCCCTTGCCGGTCTAGGAATGGTAGAACGATGGGTTCGATGACAGTTTGGATGTACCGTGCACTATTCAGTGTCCCCTCGACGATCACCAGTGGTGTACGGCCAGTGTAGGAGATCGCTCCCCACACCATGATGCCGGGTGTTGGCCCTGTGTGCCTCGGTCGTATGCAGTCCTGATTGTGGCGCTCACCTGCACGGCGCCAAACACGCATACGACCATCATTGGCACCAAGGCAGAAGCGACTCTCATCGCTGAAGACGACATGTCTCCATTCGTCCCTCCATTCACGCCTGTCGCGACACCACTGGAGGCGGGCTGCACGATGTTGGGGCGTGAGCGGAAGACGGCCTAACGGTGTGCGGGACCGTAGCCCAGCTTCATGGAGACGGTTGCGAATGGTCCTCGCCGATACCCCAGGAGCAACAGTGTCCCTAATTTGCTGGGAAGTGGCGGTGCGGTCCCCTACGGCACTGCGTAGGATCCTACGGTCTTGGCGTGCATCCGTGCGTCGCTGCGGTCCGGTCCCAGGTCGACGGGCACGTGCACCTTCCGCCGACCACTGGCGACAACATCGATGTACTGTGGAGACCTCGCGCCCCACGTGTTGAGCAATTCGGCGGTACGTCCACCCGGCCTCCCGCATGCCCACTATACGCCCGCGCTCAAAGTCTGTCAGCTGCACATACGGTTCACGTCCACGCTGTCGCGGCATGCTACCAGTGTTAAAGACTGCGATGGAGCTCCGTATGCCACGGCAAACTGGCTGACACTGACGGCGGCGGTGCACAAATGCTGCGCAGCTAGCGCCATTCGACGGCCAACACCGCGTTCCTGGTGTGTCCGCTGTGCCGTGCGTGTGATCATTGCTTGTACAGCCCTCTCGCAGTGTCCGGAGCAAGTATGGTGGGTCTGACACACCGGTGTCAATGTGTTCTTTTTTCCATTTCCAGGAGTGTATATATATGTATATATATATTAATTATTTTATTTGTAATTGTAACTGCGTGTTTTCAGTCACTTGAAATTTCCCTTGTTGATTTTTAAGATTTCTTGCTTGGAGTCCTTCAGTTGTGAAAGATTTGGAGTTTGAAACTCGTAATAGTTCGGCTATGTGCCGATTTGGTTGTAAATGTGTTATTAAATTGCAATAAATTCCAGTTTTAAGGTGAAACTTTGGGCCTTTCCACAATCCTAATCACCTGTTCTGCCCAGCGGGTTTAGCGGGCGTTTCACGCACATTGTGGCTCGGCGTGGCCGGCCCGCCTCAACCGCTATAATGACTGCAATAGTGAAATACATTTCCTTTTCTGAACAAAAGATGAAGACGTGTTCATAAGCTCTCACGGTAAGCAATTTAGTGCCTATGTTTAGTAGATAAACGTAGGTCCATACTAACACTTCTCCAAGTATGGAATGCAAACAACTTGCGTTAGAAGAGGTCCACTGACAGAGGTGTCAAAACATTTTTGCTTGTAACTTCTGACCCGGTCGTTTCCGGAGCAGGGTTCCTTACCTTAAACTGACACCTTTAACCCTCGCCATCATCTCTGATAGTTTGTAACGTCATCAGGTTCGTATCGGACAAATGTCACGGCGCACACTCTCTGATGAACGGGGAGGTGTGTCGGCGAGCAGAGCGAGGGTACGTCTGTCTCTAGGCGACAGCAGCGGGGCGGGCATCTGCCCACAAGGTACTTGTTGTGCACTGGCAAGACAGCCAATCCACAGTGACGGGTAACCGAAAGGCACGCGCTTAAACTCACGCAGGCTGGCGTGAGGTCTGAAACAGGATACGTAATGAACGCTATAAAGAAAAGTACGTAGCTGCTGGAATACTTAACTTTAATCCACAATTGGTGAACATTGGTCTTGTTACTGTACATTCTTCATTAGATACATAGCAAAGGATAAATGGCGCCTTGCTAGGTCGTAGCAATTGACTTAGCTGAAGGCTATGCTAACTATCGTCTCGGCAAATGAGAGCGTAATTGTCAGTGAACCTTTCCTAGCAATGTCGTCTGTACAACTGGGGCGAGTGCCAGTACGTCTCTATAGACCTGCCGTGTGGCGGCGCTCGGTCTGGATTCACTGATAGTGGCGACACGCGGGTCCGTCGTATACTAGCGGACCGCGGCCGATTTAAAAGTCTACCACCTAGCAAGTGTGGTGTGTGGCGGTGACACCACAGTACTGTTTCGAGCACCGCCTCCATACTCAATGGCAGTTATTATCGAACACCACGTGGTAGATTTAGGGAAGTGCGACGCAGGAAAATCGAATGAAGAGGGAGAAGGAAATGAGGATGCCCAACTTAATCATTGTTATAACATCGACGTGCGCTCCAACTCCATTAACTTGCTTAAGAGCAAGGGAAACGAAACGCTGACGAGGCAGAGCATTCTGGCCACCGCCCAACGCGACACTGAGCGACTGCTGGTAGGGTTGCGGGTTTGCGACGTAGGGAGACAATACAGTGAAGTGACAGAAGTCAATGGATACCGCCTAACATTGTGTCGGGCCCTCCTTTTGCCCGGTGTCGTGCAGCAGCTCGAGGTGGCATGGACTCAACAAGTAGTTGGAGGTCCTCTGCAGAAATAGTGAGCCGTGCCTCGACTACAGCCTTCGAAAGTGGTGCCGGTCCAGGATTTTGTGCACGAGATGACCTCTCGATTATGTCCGATAAATGTTCGGTGGGATTCGTTTCGGGCGATCTGAGTGGCCAAATCATTCGCTCGAACTGCCAAGCGTTCTTCAAACCATTCACAATCAACTGCGACCCAGTGACACGGGTCACTGTCATCGATAACAATTTCGCCCTTTTCTTGCAACATGAAGTCTATGAATGGTTGCAGATGGTTGGTCTTCAAGTAACCGAACACAACCATTTGCTGTCGAAGATCGGTTAAGATGAACTAGAGACTCAATCCGTTCCATGTAAACGCAGACCACACCATTACAGAGCCACCACCACCTCGCAAGGCGTCTCGTTGGCAACTTGGGTCCACGGTTTCGTGGGGTCTGCGCCACACTCGAATCCTACCATCACCTCTTACCAACTGAAATCGGGACTCATCTGACCAGGTCAATGTTTTCCAGTCGTCTGGCATCAAACTGATACGGTCACGAACCAGGAGAGCCGCCGCAGTTGTTGTTATGTTAACAAAGGCACTCGTGTCGGTTGTCTGCAGCTATACTCCGTTAACGCCAAATTTCGGCGCACTATCCGACGGATACATTCACCGTGCGTCCCAGATTGATTTCTACGGCTATTTGACACGGTGTTGCTCGTCTGTTGGCAGTCACGATTCTACGTAAACGCCACTGCCTCGGTCGTTACGTGAAGGCCGCCGGCCACTGCGTTTTACGTAGTGAGAGATATTGGCTGAAATTAGGTATTCTCGGCACACTCTTGACTCGGAATATTGAACTCCTTAACGATTTCCGAAATGGAATATCTATCTCCAATTACCATTCAGGGTTTAATGTGTGGTAACTCCCGTCGTGTGGCCATGATCACGTCGGGAATCTTTTCATATGAATCACCTGATTTCAAAAGACAGCCCCGCCAATGCACTATCCATTTCTACCTCGCGTAGCCGATACTACCGCCATCTGTGTATGTTGTTCCCGTGCTACTGGCGTGAGCATCTAAGGAAAGTCGTTGAAGAACGATGAAACCACGAGTGGTCGACAACCTGTCCGATTCCTACGCTTCATCACAGAGAGTAAAGGTAGGAGACTTACCGCTCTGTGAAGCAGGATAGGCGGCGACCTGCGACAGATATCACAACAGGCCGCAATGGTGGTTCGAGTACAAATGTTTCGGAGCTCACCGTGCAGCACAAAGTGTTCAACAATGGATCTGGGGCAGACGATCTCTACGTGTTCCCACGTTGACCCAACGACAGCATCATCAATTACAAGGGGCAGTAAGATGAAAACCGAACACCCGCTGAGCCGTGCGTGGCTCGTGTTCCCGCCATGATGTACTTTACACCCCGTTTTTAACGTACTTCCATCTCACTACGTTAATTTAAATTACTAATGTCACTGAACTGCTGCTTTACCAGACCGTGATCGGCGTTAGCAGCGCGTATCGATATATCCCCTCTCGTAGTATCTTTGCTCGACTGCTATTACTTCCCACTGGTTGTCTGTCGTAAGCAGTTCGGATCGGGAGTTCGCGTCGCGAGTTCGGGTCTGCCAGTCAATTGGAACGCGTCCGGAGCGCAGTCCGGACTTGCCAGTCGGGGAGTTGCAATGCGGCACTGGTGCAGTCGGGTTGGAACAGCAGTGAGCTCTGCGTCGACAAGGCTCGCCCGACAAGTTCCGCCACGCATCACTTGAGCCGGGCCACGGTCTTGGTGGATCGTCGGTCGGTCGTCCTACAGGACGACGAGTTTTGGCTCGCCGATCGTTCAGGAGTCGGCTAGGTGTGTGTGCATCGACTCCCGACCTGTCTTCGTGTGAGTTTAGTTACTGCTGGATGTCGTTCAGGTCTTCGTGCAGTGTTTTTCGGGTTGTGTGTGTAGTTGGCGTTATTTCCTTGCAACTATTTTAGATGATGTCGGCATTCTGGGGGAGTCGGTCGGTTGCTGCGGAGCAGGCAAACTCAGGTGTACCAGCGGAATTTTCTGCCTTGTGGCCGTTAGTGTTCCGATTACTTGCACTGGCCACTAACGTAATTTCAGGCAGCGTCCTTTCCTCACCTGTTGCCGCTGTTGTGTCGGTCGGTCCGTGGCTGTCCCCTGGTTGGTTTCCGCCGGAGCAAGTATAGTTGGGCTCACCACCTGTCTCATCTAAGTACACCGACCTCTCTGGAGGCTTTCTGAATGCCACCGGTGTTTAATTATCTGTAGTCAACTATTGTAAATTTTAGGCTTATGGTTATTTGTTTGGTTTTCTTAAAATTTTACAAAATTAATTTTCAAGCTTAAACACTGCGGCCTTCTGCCTTTAAAGATTATGGTAATATCTTTTAAGCATTTTGAAGTTTAATTGTGGCCCTCAGCCAATGGTATTGCACCTTGCATATGTTGCTTCTTTAAATTATTTTATTGCTATCTTAATTGGATTTTTATCTTGTTAAGATTTCTTGTTGGAGGCCTTCAGCCGTGAAAGAGCTGCACTCGGTAAAGATCCGGCTACGTGCCGCTTTGGTTGTAAATATTATTAAATTACAATAAATGACAATTCGAAGCAGAAACTGACCTGCGCGCTATATGGCGGATGTTGTAGTGATTCATCAGGTAACTATAACACTAAATGACAGCGGTGAGGACGGATAAAATGAAACGTCATACAACAACGATACAGAGACAGAAAATGAAGCGGACACACACTAAGACATGGTAACCCGTAAGACAAACGTACATACGTAGATATTAGAGAAAGAAATACGTACAAACAGAGTTACACCAAATTTTACAAATAGAGGAGATGCTGGTCATAAACGCATTACTCGATAGCCCCATTCGGAGTTGCATCTTCCTGACGGACCTCATAAGCACTGACAGTGCTAACTACTACAATAACTTTCCTTGAATTGAGTGTCGCTATAATCTGTAAGCACTGACTCCCTACTATTGCCTAAGGGTCGCTTACAGAGTGTAATTAGTTTAGGAAATTTATTTAGGAAACTAATTAATTCATTTTGGAAACCGACCCATACAATACAAAATAAAAATATTACTTGTAGAGTCAAATCGAAAGAAAAAGGCCTCTTCCATCCTCCTTTTACACTCTCATAAATTATTAAATTTTTGCTTAACGTATTCGGTTTCTTTAAACTAATTAGCAGTTATTATTTCGTTCAACTTTATTTTGACTTATTGTTATTATCTATATTTTTCTTCCGCTGAAAACGAAACTTGCTTCTATAACGGAAAATTATGCAGTTACATGATTAGAACTGTAAAATATATGGTTTTAAAATGCTATAAGGGACAGTCAACTGAAAAGGAGACTGATGGAAAAAAGTACCTGACACAAGACGGTCAATACCTTCATAGAAAAATTTTTACGGTTGCATACGAAGCCATGATGGTACCCAGGCATCCATCTTTTCGTCCGAAGCAAATCGACGGTCACGAATGCGTTCCTTCAGGGCTCCAATAGTATGGAAATCGCATGGGGAGAGGTCGGGAATGAATAGAGGATTTGTAAGAGCCTCAAAGCGAAATTTGTGCAGCGTAGACGAAACAGCCTTGGCAACATGTACGCTTACCAGAATGTTCCATATTTTTCGAGCCCTGTAGCAAGACTCTAGGCATGGCTACAGCCATGGTTCCATAGGCAACCGCAAAAATTTTTTTCATGAAGCCACTGACCGTCTTGTGTCACAGCAGGACAAATGTATTGACAGTTATGGCGATTATTTTTGAAATAATAGATAGTTTACTTACCTTTATCCAGATGTCTCGTTTTAATTTGACTGCACCTTATAGGTAACGGGTCTTTAAAAATGCGATAAATGAAATGAAAAAAGAAAATGAAAACCTTATCAAAAACTGGAGATGCTGTTACTGTGCGGCTTCACGTAAGAGGCAAGTGTACCGTTGCCTTCAGTGAGCGTGCGAATGACTCCCACTGCGACTGGAAACTCTCACTTTCTGTCTTTCTTTCTCTCTCTCTCTCTCTCTCTCTCTCTCTCACACACACGCACACACACACACACACACACACACACACACACACACACACACTCGCTCTCCCTCTCCCTGCTGAGAAAATTATCACAGCGGCGATAAAGGAAAACGATGCTGGTGGGTTCCCCACCTAATTTTCCGAGCCACGTTCGCCGTGATTCGCCCCGTCACTCACAGCTTCCTCGCCACGGGAGCGCCCAATTTTCTGCCTCCTTTCACCGAAAAGAATCAGAACTCATTCGCAGAGGCGAATCAGCCCTTGTCGCATTACTTCCTACCTTTAAGACCAATTAACTGCGATACTCTTTCTGGTAACCGTACCACTTACCAGTTACGCTTACACACGGTCGCCATAATCAGTCTCACTTTAATTCCTTTACCACGCAGTGACATCAAATGTACGGCTTGTACTTCAATTTTATAGGAAATAGTATGAAACTTAACGCTCACATTATCTTTGAATAGAAATATTTTGCGGGTGTACCGCTTTTAACTAGGCATTTTTTGTCAGTCACCTTATCGGTAGCCGATCATAAAAGTTTAGTTTGGATAAAATTCCCCACTACCTCCCTCCTGAACCTCAAATCTGTTTCTTCGTTGACTTTGCTGTGTTCTTCAGTATTCCATTTGTAGGAAACAGGAACATTCTTACATCTAGATCTATATGATTAGTCCGCTAATGAAACTTAAGTTCTTGTAAAAAGTTTCAAGAGACAATTTTTAAACTACTCGTGTTGAGTAGTGCGTGGGAAAATGTACTCGTAAATATAGTGTTCATAAAGTTCCTTGCCATTTCTGCGTTAACCTCAAAATTTTTGACTTTTTTCCAGGTAATCTAGAAGGAACAACAACTGCGGAAGAACAGCGAAGATGCGTGGAACAATTTGGAGCTTAAATTTCACAAACCGTTTCCGAATAGAGGTGAGATTAAGAACATGGTCAAGAAATTCATGCGAACTGGTCAGCATTCAGGAAGCCCAGGTGGGGCAGACGAAACTTACTCGCAGCCACGCACCAACAACCAGAAAACTAAACAAAGAACTAGCTGAGTAATAGCCCCCCTTCCCCCCCCCCCCCTCCCCCGCACACACACACAATGAAATCGTGCATAAACTTAAAGATGATGGCTATGCCGCCAGACGGGCTATGTGCTGTGACTTATTGGATGCTGTTAGAAATGCAAATTTAATGCTGCACATTCTGTTCAGTGATGAGCAACATTTCACGTCTGTGGACGGAAATAACTGTAGGACTTGGGCGGACGAATGTGGATTTTCTCATCTGGGAACTTATCAAATCTAGGTGAATCAAGTGATGATCAGTAAACTTCAAGAACTAAAGAAACTGCATTTTGGCAGCTGTGGGACAAATTACGTCAGCTATGCTACGAGGATGTTGCTGGTTACGCAGGAATAATGGGACATGTGTCTACTTTTGAAAGGTCATCGCAATGAAATGCACTAAATTTGTATTAAGAAATATTTGAATGTATGTTCATGTTGTTTATAGCGCTTAATCAACTCTTCAACTGGAAAATGGTACGTGACTTCAAAAAGACACTGTATTTCTGTGTGAGGTCTGACTGCTCTTATTTTCTCGTCACTCACATTCCTCCCTTTCTACTCATTTATTGCAGTGACCATTATCTCAATTCGCCTGTATGTCCACGAATCTCTTTCCCATATTTCGAGAGGATGGCAGTTCAAATCTTCGTTCGGTCATAATCCAAATTCATGTTTTTCGTGTTTTCGATAAATCGATTAACGATATACGGCTTGTGTTTCGCCTCTGGCGACCTCGCCGTCGGCTGAATCGCAAACCCTAATCTTTCTTACTCTTCCCTATCCATAAATATTATAAAAATGGCGGCAAGTATATTTGTATGTATGTTCCATATCTCCTCCCAAACCACTGGACCTATTTCAACCACACTTGGTACACGTAGCATTTACTGTCTTGGGAAGAATCGTTGTTGGGTTAAGAACCCATATCTATCAAAGTAGTGGGGGTGGCAGTGGGATGATGGAGCAGTGTAACTCACGACACACGAATACTCATACTTCAGTTACCCAATATTTGCGAATGAGAGCACTAAAAATGAGACTTGAAAAATTTTTACACATATTTTCAAATCTTTATGAAACTGTTTCTCGCTGACGACCGCCTCAAAACGATGAAAGGGAGAAACAATATTGCTTAATGTAAAGGTGAGAGAGGTAGGCTGTTTGGTTGTGGACTGGGTTCTCTGTCGAAGACGGGGATGTAGGTAGCAGCGGAGGCGGGTCCTGCTGAAGATACAACCACTCTTAATTAGTTCTTCACTAATTCATACAGTTCAGATATTCTTCGTATTGCGCTCCCTTCTTTGGTGGTATCTGTAGTTCCCTTGTAATATTCCGCCTGCGTAGCTCAGACGTTGACTACGGCGGGCGGAGTGCACACGCTGTTCTGGAGACAGAGCGCTGCTCTGGCGTCTCCGGTATGCGTGGGGAGCTGAGACGGCAGGATGCGGCCGCGCTGCGGTCACTGCGGTCCACCAGGTCTTCTGTAATGTGGAAGATCCTGTCGCTCCAGCGCCACGGCGATGCCGTCGCCCGGAATCGAGGTCCGGACAGACGGTGAGGAGCAGGGGCGGGCAGACGGCGCAGTGTTGCCCGCCGGGGCAGGCAGGCAGAGGTCCCTCGTTGGCGCCCGGGTGGCGGCAGAGTTCACAGCGAGGATTCCCGGCTGACGCACGGCAGGCACCGGGAGTGGCCCTGCTGTGCCCGAACATAGCGTACTCGGCAGAGCCACACCTCAAATGATGGGTGCTGGCGCTGCGTTTGTGGGCCACGGCGAACCATCTGGAATATGACAATGACGGGGTCTTGGTCGATGACGCGGAAGTTAATCGAGCCGGAGTGGCTTCTCGAAGGCTGACCCCATGGCACTGACACACGGGACGGTGTCACGTTAGTCTTGCTGCTGCTGAGGGACGCTCATCAAGCAGGGGCGATGGCCGGCTGTAGCCTATGTCCGTAGGTTGTGGGCTCATTTCAGCGCTCGTGGTCCGACGACTCGGGAGCCGGTCGCGCAGGTCAGTCACCAGCGTCTGATGTCTGACTGTGGCCTCGACCAAGTTCTGGGCTCTGACTTCTGATCCAAGTTCTCCTATAGGCTTGTTCCGTTACATCTTCGCTGTTCAAGCCGTAAAACTACCACATGTAGCATGACGTTTTAATTTATTACATCACTACAACTAACTGTGATGGATAGACATTTTGCAGACGGCATTCTCATATGCTACTGAAAACACAAGAAAAATTATATTAATGTGCGACAGATAGTTCAGAAGATATGAAGTCAAATACTGATATGGCTGACATTCTGCAGCACAATGCCTGACGTTCTAATTTACACTACTGGCCATTAAAATTGCTACACCACTAAGATGACGTGCTACAGTTTCAGAATACGATGATGTTAGTGGACAGCCATGACGTTCCCTTACGTCTAAAGTAGACATCATAGGCTCAGTAACATTGAGATCTGGTGACTGTGATTGCCAAGGGACACGCGACAAATCGTCCTTGTGCTCACAAAACCAGCTCTGGGCGCCACCAGCTGTGTGAGCAGATACCTTGCCGTCTTGGGACACTGTGTCACCATTCGGGAATAAACATTCTACTGATGAGCCACAATGGTCACATAATGTTTGGCAGGAATGTTACTTTGCAGAGTAGCCCTGGACCCATGCAATACCACGATATGACTGCCCACATGAACACCAAACCCGTGGCGTGTATCACTCTTGGGAGGTAAACTCAGCCACAAGTTGGAAACAGTGTGAAACAGGACTCACCTGACTAAATTAGGTTCTTCCATAGCTCTGTAGCTCAGGCTGTATGGTATCGGCAACGGGTTTTCCTGCAACAGGCATCTGCATCGCTGATCATCGGATTTGGAGTTCCAGCTTGCCCTGAGACTGCTTGCTTACGGAGCTCCCTCGGTGTTGTTCTGGTGCTGGCAGTGTTCGCGGTTGCGACATTCAGTTCTGCAGCTGCCGTCCTCTTATTTCTTGCCACAACCCTCTTTTAGACCGTCTGCGACGATCACTCAACACACACTTTCGTCAGTGTTACGATTTAGCGGATGTTATTCCGGTTTCTCTGTGTGCGGTATAAATCCTCGATATGGCGCCTCCTGAAACACCGAACACTTCGGCTGCCTTGGTTATGGAGGCATCCACCACGTGAGAACAAACAGTTTGCCCACATTGTGTTTCACTTAGCTCCGATGTACTTTAGTTACCGCTAAACAGAATACTATTCTGATCACAACCGAGACTTGAAACATACTGATGACACTGCACAGGTGGCGTTCGTGGTCTAATACAATGTTGGAACTTGCAGGCTTGATTAACATCCACGTTTATGTACAAGCACGAATTTATCGCGGAGTTTCCATAATTTGCTCCAAACCCTGTGATAAGTTAGGCAGCTTCATTATTTATCGAGCCTGCTACGTTTGTAAACTCTTTACATACCCAATGCACCGTTTGAGAGCGGTTGGCTCTCAATCAGTCACAGTCTTTGGCGGTCAGCCATTATAGTGGCAGTGCTTTCGGTGAAGAGTCCTCTTCTATACCTACATCTACATCTACATCTACATCTATGTAGACACTCCCCAAACCACGGTACGGTACGTGGCAGAGCGTGCCCCGTACCGCTACTAGTTATTCACAACTTGGAGTGATGATACGTGGTTTGTACTGGAGACGGGTTTGAAGGAACCGAATGCTGTGATGAAATTGCTTTCCTTGATGTAGAGCCATGATGTTTAATAACTGCACGATGCACCAGATTACCGGAAAGGGAGTTCCAACCAAATTTATTGCGCCGAATTCTGGCGGCTTTGTATCCTTCCGCGCATCAGATCTCACTAGCGCGTATTTATATGAAATTGTTGTGTCTAGACAAGACAGCCTAGACACAATGAGAGGAAGCCGAAAGGCACGCGTTAAGCTCGCGCAGATTGGCGTGAGGTCTGGAACAGTTAAAAGGAAATGAGAATTTAGAATATGGACGCAGTTGCTGTAATACTTAATTTTAATCCACATTTGTAGAACATCGCTCTTGATGATACATGCTTCACAATATTAATTATCAAAGCTATTGCGCCTTGCTAGGTCGTAGCCACTGACTTAGCTGAAGGCTATGCCAACTATCGTCTCGACAAATGAGAGCGTATCGGTCAGTGTAGCTTCGCTAGCAAAGTCGGCTGTACAACTGGGGCGAGTGCCAGTACGTCTCTCTAGACCTGCCGTGTGGTGGCGCTCGTTCTGCTATCACTGACAGTGGCGACACGCGGGTCCGACGTATACTACCAGACCGCGGCCGATTTAAAATGCTACCACCTAGCAAGTGTGGTGTCTGGCGGTGACACCACAGAAATGATGTACGGTAAGAGGCTGTAAGTTATCAAATATCGAGAAACTGGTTGCCGCAGCATTTTTGAACTTTATATCATTTATTTTGTTTTCAATTCTTCTGTGCTAAGTTATACGAGCAAGAGAAGTTTGACTTTGTATGAGACGTAGGATTGTGCTTTGGATGATGTAAAGTTGAATACGAGCTCGATTCTCCCA
This sequence comes from Schistocerca americana, assembly GCF_021461395.2. Classification (NCBI taxonomy): domain Eukaryota; kingdom Metazoa; phylum Arthropoda; class Insecta; order Orthoptera; family Acrididae; genus Schistocerca; species Schistocerca americana. The sequence continues at coordinate 40,821,643 of NC_060122.1, read as the reverse complement.
ATGAAATTGTAATCTTGTGGTTTCATTTTGCTGAAGGTCAATATACTCGTTTCAGCTACACGTCTTGAACAGTCATTTCCAGCTACATCATTTCCTCTATTCATGTTTCGCGTAAATACACGCCATGTAGGATGCCACCACCTCGTACAAATGAGATAGGCAAATAGTGGCAGAAGTGAACTGAGTTTGATGATCAGCGTGACGCGCCACGAGACAAGGGTGGAAAAAGAGAAAACAAAGTGCCATAAGCTACTAGCATGGTATTGTTTTCAGCCAACAGTTAAGGTAATGCTACACTGCCTGCTGTTGGTGGAGGTCAGGATGCTACGTGTGGTAGCACTGCATCTCAGATTTACATTCATTTTCTGTACGAGAAATGTGGAAAGGTTATTAATTACTGGCCTACAAATAAAGTAAATATTAATGTAATGTTGTCCAGTACACTTTCCTCAGTCACTAACAAAAACATTAACACTTATACCCCTAGCACCCTGTACATACACTCAACGTCTGCGTTTTCCCAGGACACCTGCCATAGTGTTCCCACGGTGCCATATTATTTGGATGACAAAAACAAAGAACAAAAAAAAAAAGAAAAAGAAACGGGTGCAATAACGCCCCGAAACGGTTAGTAGTATTGTGTTTGCAAACGTGTGCGTCATATTGATGTGCAGAAGAATTTAAGAGCCTATTGCATGACACGATGTTAGAACCTCGAGTGCACAATTCCTGCGACTAATCTACAACCCACCACCTACGTGGCAGGCTAGGATCGCACATCTGTAAGTGAAACTAGAACAAGTAGTAAACGTACAGGGTGGGACGCCCAACCCACTGTGCCGATCACTCGGGCGACGTCCTATCAGAGCGTCATCGTGCTATAATTGTGTGAAAATCAGGCAGTTTTGTATTTCGCTGTGTATTCTGAGATCATTTGCCCCTATTTGCTTCGCTAGTATCCGTCTGTGGTCATCGGTCTTCCTGTAGGGATTGAGGCCTCTGGCATTAGCTACACATTTTTTGGATGGACTCTATACACGTTGACTGTAGGACCTAGGCCACTAACATATGGACTGGTTTCAGAGCAACCAATGTACATAGCAGTGCGTTGAGCAGAGTGGATTTAATAGCATGTCCTACCTTTTTTGTAGTGCAGTTGGCATATGTTATTGCGTCTCTTGATGTCCACTTTGTGATGGTAGGAGAAGTGGCACACGTGGTACTCACGTGTAGGAGGGCAGAGGGAAGCCCTGGGCGGCGCACGGCAGCTCCACGGGCTCCCTGTAGCGGGCCTGCACGTGGCTGCGAGAGTCCGTGATGCGCGGCGGCACCGAGCTCTGCGATGACGTCACCAGCAGTCTGCAACACGACGAGGCACACGTCAGCTGCAATGTTCTCTTGTCCAGGGCGCGCAGGTTCAAAGTGGTTCCGAAAATATTTCTGGCCCCTCAAGATAGGCAACCCAGCATGCAATTTGATTGGTTGGTTGGTTTGGGGTATAAAGAGACCAAACTACAGGGTCATCTGTCTCCTTTGTAATTTGGAGTGTCTATCTTGAAAGAAACTTTGTCTACCCTGTACCATCGAAAATATTTAATATCAAAACTTCCCAAGAGAGACCCTTCCCCTGCAGTCGATGTGCGTCCAGAATCTAGCTAGTGGCAACATAGAAGTTACGGTCTAGTGCCCCAATGGGATTCTGATGATTCCAGCGTCGCACTCCTGGAGCCTTTGCAGACATAAACTAACCTGTAGCCGGGACAGCATGAGAAGATCGCCGACAGCTCGCAGTGACGTTGCCAGCTTTCAACTGTGAATCGCAAATGGCTGCAGGCGAAAATAACAGTCGTCTGCAGAGCTGAGACAACACTGGGGCAGTGCCTTAGAGAGGTTCACAAAATCGCGTTACGTTATTGACCGAGAGAAGCGCTCGAAGCTGCTGCACCCAGCCCACTGCAACTGTCAGGGATCGACTTAGGCCGACTCAGCGATAGACGGTGACCACAGCGCCACCACTGTCCTTATTGAATGGGACCTGCGGTACTGCTCAGCTTATGTGCAAAGCACTGCTGTACATCCCAGGATGAAGTCCCTCCTTCGCTCTTGGAGTGAATAAACATCTTAGGATCATTCTCATGTTTGACTGAAACTACATCATCCATCTTTAATCAATGTAATCGTCATCATTTGCACCTTTGCCATAGATATCGATCACCACCATTGCCTGTCTTCTATGCGACCAACTCCACCAGCGCCTGTCGTCTGTGACGTCACTTATCTGTGTTGCTGAGTGCTTCATCAACCTTCATATGTGTCTGACCTCAAGGCCGCCAAAGTCTCTGTGTTTGGTTCGTCATCCCCAGCTTCGCCTCCTGAAGCCTTTGTCGCTCGTTATACTATCTGTTTAACGTTCTTACTACATCCGTCTCTCGTCCTGATCATCCTTCCTATCCACCTCTACTCCATTTCTACAAACATACATAAAACTGCCCAAAAAAGTCTCTGAAAAGATGTGACAGTGATATCACATCAGAAAAAAGCACACAGTGACATCTGGGTTTCACTTCCATCAGCTTCCAAATTTCTTTTCCGTCTCACACCTTTGCCTCAATCTGAGAAGACCAAAAATGTTGGTTATCGAAACGCAATTCCTTGAAATAAAACACAATGTATTTGAACACTACTATCACATGATTCTGGGGTTTACAGAGAGTAGATAAAATTTTCATATGGTGCACATGTCCAGAAATGTACCAGTTGCGTATAAAATTAGTTTTGAAAATCATATCACAATCAAATCTTCCACATCACGGTATGTACATAAACTGAGAACAGAGTTCCGTAGTCAGTTCCTATTGTAATTATTACATCACATACCACGTTCATCCGACTACTACAACGGATGGGAGAAACTAGTACACTATGTGATCAAAAGTATCCGGACCCCAAAAAACATACGTTTTTCATATTAGGTGCATTGTGTTGCCACCTACTGCCAGGTACTCCCCATCAACGACCTCGGTAGTCATTAGACATCGTGAGAGAGCGGAATGGGGCGCTCCAGGGAACTCATGGACTTTGAACGGGGTCTGGTGATTGGGTGCCACTTGTGTCATACGTCGGTACCGAGATTTCCACACTCATAAACATCCCTAGGTCCACTGTTTCCGATGTGATAGTGAAGTGGAAACGTGAAGGGACACGTACAGCACAAAAGCGTACAGACCGACCTCGTCTGTTGACTGACAGAGACCGCTGACAGTTGAAGAGGATCGTAATGTGTAATAGACATCTATCCAGACCGTATCACAGGGAGTCCGCCTCCGTAGCGCAGCGATAGCGTTACCGTCTACCACGCAAGGGGGCCTGGGTTCGATTCTCTGCAGGGAGCTGTGTGTTGTGTGTCCATCATTACTGACACGCAAGTCGCAGAAGTGACGTCAACTAGAAAAATTTGTGATACGGCGGCCTAACACCGAGGGCGATATCCCGGCCGATAAATGCCATACGATCATTTCATTTTTCATCACACAGGAACTCCAAATTGCATCAGAATCCACTGCAAGTACTATGACAGTTAGGCGGGAGGTGAGAAAACTTGGATTTCATGGTCGAGCGGCCGCTCATAAGCCTCACATCACGCAACGCATCGCTTGTTGTGGGCATGGCAAATGCCCGTTGAACGTCATCTGCCAGCGTGTGTAGTGCCAACAGTAAAATTCGGAGGCGGTGGTGTTATGATGTGGTCGTGTTTTTCATGGAGGGAGCTTGCACCCCTTGTTGTTTTGCGTGGCACTATCATCACAGTACAACCTACATTGATATTTTAAGTACCTTCTTGCTTCCATTGTTGAAGAGCAATTCGGGGATGGCGATTGCTTCTTTCAATACGATCGAGCACCTGTTCATAATGCCCGGCCTGTGGCGGAGTGGTTACACGACAGTGACATCCCAGTAATGCACTGGCCTGCACAGGGTCCTGACCTGAATCCTATAGAACGCTTCTGGATTATTTTGAAACGCCGACTTCGTGGCAGGCCTTACCGACCTACATCGATACCTCTCCTCAGTGCAGCACTCCGTGAAGAATGGGGTGCTATTCCCCAAGAAATCTTCCAGTACCTGACTGAACGTATGTCTCCGAGAGTGGAAGCTATCATCAAGACGAAGGGTGGGCCAACACCATATTGAATTCCAGCATTACCGATGGAGGGCATCACGAACTTGTAAGTCATTTTCAGCCAGGTGCCCGGATACTTTTGATCATATCCGCAACTAGGACGGTTGACTGTGGTATTCCACGGACACGATAAACTCTCAACTTTGACGAGGATGTTCTTTGCTAGGTAGAAGAGAAGCTGACTACGAGTACTCTAAACATTGCCCATACATTGGACTCCTGTAGAGCACACTGGTAAGAGCTCATTGTCTATAGTGTCTGTGTGCTGTGACATGGAAAATCTGAATGTCATCCGACCTCCAAATTTATTTTACATCACATTTCCAGAGATGTTTTACCTATCAGAACTACCGAGCAAGGTGGCGCAGTGGTTAGCACACTGGACTCGCATTCGGGAGGACGACGGTTCAATCCCGTCTCCGGCCATCCTGATTTAGGTTTTCCGTGATTTCCCTAAATCGGTTCAGGCAAATGCCGGGATGGTTCCTTTGAAAGGGCACGGCCGATTTCCTTCCCAATCCTTCCCTAACCCGAGCTTGCGCTCCGTCTCTAATGACCTCGTAGTCGACGGGACGTTAAACACTCACCACCACCTATCAGAACTTCATCCACTAAGTCTCGTGTGCACCCTGTAAACTCTACCCATATGACCATCTGATTAAGGTCCGTAAAGCTCACAGCCTGGGAGCCTGCAGCCAGGAAAATCAGAGAACAACGTTCCTTTCCACCAAGGGCCGTGGACGGAGCAGAAAGAGACGGACGCCGGGACTCGAACCCCGCGCATGCGTCCCCCCCCCCCCCTGCCTCCCACCACCACCACCACCGGCCGATCCATGCCCATCGGGCGATTCCGCGGGCGTGTGATTGGCCGGCCGCGGGAAGCGGAGAGCGGTCCAGCAGAGATACAAGCCCGCGGCCGACGATGTCCCGATCCTAGGTCGGTACGACATGACCCGCGATAAACACAATCGCCCCATGACGATCTTCAACGACTAAGTTGAAGACAAAATCCCAATATCCATTCCCAAATCCTACTTCTACCCAAATTACCACAACTATCTCGCCAAACCTCAGGCAAGTACCAGACACACACAGAACAATCATCACATCTCACAGACACCAAAAAGTACAGAAATAATCACACACACAAGTACACAGGGGAGTAAAAGCCGAAAGGCTACAAACTCCCCCTCACACTTCCCCAAAGAGGGGAAAGTAATAGATGAGAGCACGATATCCCGACACTTCGCCTGAAGGTGATGGAGACGCATTCTATCGAAACGTTGTTACGAGACGACGATGCTACTCGGCTGACAACCCGTGAAGACTTCATATATCTATTACCTCTGTCTTCAAGTGAGTGAACCTCCCCTGTATTTCTGGCCATATGTCGTTAGGATCATTTTATTTCTCCTTTTCGTTTCCTGCTGTTTATTTCCCCCGTGTAGTGGCGCACACGAGCGTCTGACCGGCAAGTGGAGGCGGCCACCTCTGCCACAGTGGTGGGAGACAGACAGCATGAGCCAGACTGAAGGTGTGGGGGTGCTCTGCTCCAGCCGGTCACCGTCCTCAAGCGGACCCACTCACACAACACGGACATGAGAACCCACAAAGTTATTTGATACTTATATTTAAATCTCGAAGAGGTGTATGGAATGAGATAATTACAGCTAGTAATAGCACTATTTGTTCAAGATTTATAGAGCATCAAACTGAGTTAGTTACTAGGTTGCTCACACAAACCGTACTCGGTTTTTGTCCTCACTGATCAGCCTCCTTCATCTTCCTTGGTCCATGTAGTCCTCCCCAGCTAGTCAAATCATACACATATCCACTCTGATTTCGTCAGTCCATCTCGGCCGTGGTCTCCCCCTCGATCTATTGCCTCTGATATCTTCTTCCACCATCTACCTGGTGATTTGGCCTTCTCGCCGCAGTACGGCCCCGTACAACTTCAGTATTCTCTAATCGTAGCCACTATGTCGAGCGACTTGCACAATTTCAGCAGTTCGCGGTTTTTCCTTTTTCTCCAGTCGTATCCATATTTCATTGCCCCAAAAATCTGCCTCAGAACAACATCCTTAAATGTCATTAGTTTTCTTTCGATCTTGTTATAGCCAGGACTTCAACAGCTTTTCAAGTACTGTCCCAAGACATTTCAGCTCTCTTACCCTTCCAAAGATGTTACCATCTACATTTCAAGGGTTGTCATCGTGCTCTCTGCTCACAACAAGGTAACTGGTCTTATCTATCTTCAGGCTTGCTCCCATTGCCTCTTCCATTAACACTCTTGCCATCTGAACCAGGTCTTGCTCATTCTGTGCTGTTAAAACTACATCATCTGCATAAGCCAGAGTGTGTTGATTCTTCTATCCAGCCGAATTCCTGTCTCCAGCCTTATTACTTTTGCTAGTGCTCTTTCCAGAACCAGAAGGAGAGGGATGGAGAGGCAGTCCCTTGTCGCGATCCAGTCTTCATCTTGAACTTGTCTCACATCTTTCTTTTTACCTTCACCATGCATGTTCTCTCTTGCAGACATGCTTGTGCTATTTTTATAAGTTTTCTAGGAACCTGCGCCCTTTCCAGTTTTTTCCATATTGCTTGCCTGTTCACACTATCGTGTGCTTTTCAGAAGTCCATAAAGAGACAGTGCACATCTCTGCGTAATTCCCGTTTCTTTGGTAGCATTTGCCTTATTACATGTAGTTGGTGTATGGCTGATCTTCCCTTCCTAAATCCTGCTTGTTGGAGTTAGCCGCTTCAGCAACAACATGCTCAGGATAAGCTGTGTATACTAAGGTAATTCCTGCATTGTTGCTGCATCTCATTGTGTCTACTTTCTTTAGTACTGGACAGATTACAGACTGCTTCCATTCTGCTGGGATCCTTTTTCTCCTCAAAATTAAGCTGATTACATGGTATTCTCTCTCTTGTAGGTTATCTCTTCCCTCGATCAGCGTATCTGCAGGCATACCATCTACTCTACGTGCCTTTCCTCTCTTCAGAATTTTTATGGCTTCTCCTACGTCTTCCATGCTCGGCAGTTCATTCTCCAGTGTTGGTATCGTTATTCTGACTTCTCCGTCCAATTCTTCTTCTTCTGATGCTGCTGTCACAACGCTGCTGATCATGTCGTCCACATAACAGAGGTTTTAGAAATAGTTTTTCCATTCCTCCACAGCTTTCATTTCATTTATAACCATTCGTCCTTCTCGGTCTTTGATCACGCAAATCCTAGCTTTACGTCCTTCCTTGAAGAACTGACTGTCCTGTGAAAGTCTCTTGTATTGCCTGCTGTTCGATTCTTTTCTGCCAGTGTTATCTTGCTGTTTATATACTATCGCTATTCCGTTCGGAGGACTTTTCTTGCTTCTCTAGCTACCTCCATGTATCTCAGCCTTAATCATTCAGATTGTCCGTTTGTCAGCCATAACATTTTAGCCGCTTTTCTCTTCTTGACTACATGTCTACACTTACCGTTCAACCATCCTCTGCTCCTCCTCCTCCTCTTAAACGGTTGCAGCACTTCATCTGCTGCGTGTTTGACTTTGATCTAGAACGTGGACCATAACTTATCTACATCACCTCGCTCTTCTACTAGAGCAGCAAACTCGTTTCAAATTTCAATTGCATGTCTACCCTAAATGTGGAACTCTTTCAGAAGGTATGTCTTTATTTTCCAGTCAGCATCTCTTCTCCTGTAGTCTCTGCATGCTATCCTTTCACGAATAGTTGTCAGCAGATGATAGTGTTCTGATCCTATTTCTGCATCTCTTTGAGATTTTACATTTTCAATAATACTTCTGTATCTAGCATGCACTAATATGTGGTCTGTTTGGTTCTGTGTTTTTTTTCTGGTGATTTCCACGTTATCTTATATATAATTTTGCGACGAAAATAGGTACTCATAACCCCTCCGTGTTTTGAAGCAGTCAGGTTGCCCAGTCGCATTCTGTTGTTGTTGGAGGAATCGTCTAGACTCTGTGGGCCAATGGAGGGTCTCAAAAGCTTTCCTTTCCTACTTACTTACTGGATTCACCTAGGAACTCATTCACAACCTACGAACATATATTGATTCTATGTCTTCGTAGAAACTGTCTTTTTCCTTATTGCCTTTTCTTCTGTAAGTGTATCATATGGGACAACTGTTCTTTCAAAAGTGAACAACAGTAGGAATTAATTGAGGTATGCAAAGGCTAACAGCGTGTAAATTTTAGGCAACAGGTACTCCGTGGGTACCATAACTTTTTCGTATTTCTATACTTACATTTTTTACATAAAAGTAACTACACTATTGCAATCAGGAGAATAATAATGAAGTTTAAAGCCAAACAGCTGCAGTAAAATTTTGAGAATATCTGGAATATATTGACTGCAGATTATTGTGTACTTAATAGATTCTATCATTTACTGTGTAATCTCTTTTGTTTTTATATACTTCCTTTATTTTAAAATAAATCAGCAGGATAAATTTGTAGGTTTTGGCTCAACTTTTTTTAAATTTTTGATTTTTTATTCTGTAAAAAAGTTATTGTACTTTTAAAAAATTTAGCCTGAGCCCACAATTTTATCCTACTTTCCCAAATTTGTATTTCTGGCTCACTTTTTTCATTTAAAAATTCTAAAAAATATAAATTTTTCTGTAAAATGTGCATAAAATTTTGAGAGAAAAATGAGAAGGATGTTTTTCCTCAATTCCCTTTTTCATGTAGGTAAATTAGCACAGTGCTATGCATTCAAATACCCAGTTCCAACCACTTCTTAAGAAAAATGAATTTTACTACGACTTTTGCATTTCTAATTCTAACTACTTTTACACAAATCTGATAAAAAATTTTTCTATCTAACTGGAAGTTGAAAACAAAATGTGTACTACAAATAAAGAGAAATATTCTATTACAGATCTTCTTGGAAATAAAACAGAGCCAACTAATGAAAGATTTGGTTTGTTGTTGCGTAAAGGTAATTTAAATAATAATAATAATAATAATTTTACAAATATTGGAGATTTTATATATACAAAAGGAGAAAAAGTATAGGACAATTTACTCCAATTACAGGGTCATTTTGCGACAACATTACGATTGTAAAAAAACAGATTTTACAGATTGTGAAGGAAGAATGAAAAATAGACAGTTTCTTGTAAAAGAAGCTTGAAAGTTTTAACAGTTTGAGATCTCGATTTTCTAAATTTAGTTTGGCAAAACATGGAGTTAAAGCAAAACTTTCTTATTTATTAGATTCCAATACACAAACAATAAAAAGTGTTAGACAAATTATTAGAAAATTATGAAACAAAAATATAAGATCCCCATTGCTAGTCCTTACAAAGCAGAATTAGGTGATGTTAAATTAGATACAATTTTAACAGAATTAACAGAAACTTTAGAAGAATTTGAAAAGGACTATTATTATTTACCAGATTTAGACGAAACTTAAGATTTACAGCCATTTTTAATAAAGAAAAAATGTGCAAACGTATGACTAATAATTGTGATTTTCTTATTCAAGGAGAGTATAAAAAAGATTGTAATGTAATAGTAAGCAACAATAATTCTGTAGGAAAAAATTGTTTAACAAGGGTGAATTCTAATTAAAGATTTAAAAATTTAGAATATCGTGCACATATATTTCCTCTGAGCATATCCACGAATAATAACTAAGCATTTAGGCAACAGTCCCGTACCAACCTAGCCAGCACGGTTACAGATGTAGCAACGTACCTCTAAGCTAAAGAACAAGCAAAGAAACGCTTTCAGCATGAGAAACGGTTCCCATTAACTGTAAAAATTTGTAAGCGTTGCTGTGCACAATTACTGTGCCCATTAAATACGGGGTGAATCAAAAAGGACTTCACAATTTTGGATTTGTTGATGTAATTTACAGGATCGGTAGATGCGGCAGTTTGTAGAAAACAACCTCAAGTTTGATTCACGTAGTGTGTCAGTACCCCACTCCACCACCAAAAGCGACAACGTAGTGTACAGTTTAAATGGCTACTTTATCTAAAACGAGCGTGCTCTTATGTGTTTTGGTTTCATGGAACGAACTCTGTAACGAGTGCTCGGTGTAAGTTTCGAACCGAATACGCTACAGAACCTCCAAGCTTGTCTACAATTTTCTCTTGGCACAAGAACTTTGCTGAGATAGGCTGTTCATGATAAATCACTAGGTCGCCCTCGTGTTGATGATTGTCGAACTGGTTAGGGAGAGCTTCGCCCGCAGTCCACAAAAATCAACGTAACGTTCATCTTGCAAAACTGACATTCAGCAAATGACTGTTTGGCGAGTATAGCGTAGACATTTATACTTGAAACCATACAGGTTCACAATGGCACTGCACATTAGTTATGCAGGTACGTTTGCCCGTTTGGAAGTCTGTGCGGAAATGTTGCATATGATAGAGGACGACGAGACATTGTTCAACACAATAATCTTCAGCGTTGAGTCAACGTTTCATATCAATGGTACGGTGAAAACTCACAACTGTAGAATATGCGGTAACGAAAATCGACGTACAACCCTGAAACACATCCGTGACAGCTCCGAAGTTAATGTGTTTTGTGCCTTCAGCAAACTGAAAGTGTACGGCCCTTTCTTCTTCACGGAGAAAAATGCCACTGGTATTGCGTATATGGATATGCTTGAAAACTTTTTAATTTCACAGATCGATGAAGATGACCGTTATGGGATGGTTTGTAACCAGAAAGACGGTGGGCCACCTGATTTCCGAGAGGGTGTTCGAGGTTTCCTCGATAATTGCTCGGTGGATTGACAGTGAAGAGCCAATAGTATGGTGACCTCGCTTCCGAGATTTGAGACTACTGGATTTCTTTCTCTGGGGTTTCATTAAGGACTGTGTGTATGTTCCTCCTGTAGCCGACCTGAAAAATCGAATCTACGCTGCCGTTGCACAAATTACGGCCGATATGCCGCAACTGTGGGATGATGATGATGTTTGGTTTGGGAGGCGCAGAACTGCGCGTTATCAGAGCCCGTACAAATTCCCAACCTTTGCTCAGCCGAATCTCGCCATTTTCATGAATAAGGATGAAATGATGAGGACAACACAAACACCCAGTCATCTCGAGGCAGGTGAAAATCCCTGACCCCGCCGGGAATCAAACCCGGGACGCCCTGCTCGGGTAGTGAGAACGCGACCGCGAGACCACGAGCTGCGGACTGTGGGAAGAAACGGATTACCGGTGAGATGTTTCCCATACCACAAATGGTAGTCACATCGAAGGGAAATGACATTTGACACCTTTATGTGAAACGTGAGGTTGTTTGCTGTAAAATAACACATCTACCGACCCGGCTCTGCAAGTTATCTTACTAAATTTCTACAGCATTCCAAAGTTGTAAAGTGCTTTTTGGCTTACCCTGTACTTCTTCCAAGCATATCCACGAATAATAACTGAGCATTTAGGCAACAGCCTTGCATCAACATAGCCAGCCCGGTTACACAGTAGCAGCAAGCTTTTGAATGTAGGAGCGAGCAAACAAACGCTTGCAGCGTGAAAAACGATTCCCATTAACTCTGAAAATTTGTAATTGTCGCTGCGTGCAGAATTGCCCCTGAGCGTTAAATATGAGTCAGGGAAACGGCCGCGCAGGTTATGTTGATCGTAAAGTGTGCAGTGTATACACGCGGCCCACTGCTCGCACCCCACTACTCTATGCTATGCCATATTCTACGCCATAGTGTGCTGTGCTGTTGCACTGCAGCCACGACCCAGAGTTCGCCGCCGTGCTAATGGGTTGCGCATCCGCCGGCTCGTGCCGCGCTGTATCGTCCCGTATCGACTATCGGCGCCTGTCAGATAACGGCGGCGACGTCAGCGTTGACGTGGCGCGCTGCGCCGCTGCAGAGGACGCCGCGCAGACAGAGTAAGTACCATACCAGCGCGCAGCCGGCGGCAGCCATACCGCGCCGTGTTCAGCAGGGAGGTGGGGAAACGTGGCCAGGAAGCTAGAATTCCTGTGAGCACAGGCCTGTCTGCACAGACAATGTTGACCCCCTCGCGTTTAGCTAATGCCGTTACTTCGGTTACAGTCCTAACCCCCGGTGCACATTTCCCTCACCGCCACACCACGCTGTCTGAGCCTGAGAAAGGGGAGGAGGGGAAACCAAACGTGCCGCATTTAAATGGCAGCGCAACAGTATTCGATACCACTTGGTTTTATATTTCACATTTCTCAATGACATAGACGGAAAACAAAACAAATATTTAATTTTATTTAATTCTTATTGGCGCGCTGAAGACATAATGTAATTTTTGTCTGGCACAAACTGTCGTTACACAGACAGACGGAGACAATTTCGCAGAGTTTTGCACTAAAATTGCCACTTAACTGTGACTTATTTACTTTCATAATCGAAAAAAGGTCTTAGACACAAATATACAGGGTGTTACAAAAAGGGCGGCCAAACTTTCAGGAAACATTCCTCACACACAAATAAAGAAAAGATGTTATGTGGACGTGTGTCCGGAAACGCTTACTTTCCATGTTAGAGCTCATTTTAGTTTCGTCAGTATGTACTGTACTTCCTCGATTCTGATGATCAAATTGTAAATTTTCACAATCAACATGTGTGGGCTGAGCAGAATCCGCACACAATTGTGCAATCACGTCATCAGCACAGATTTTCTGTGAACGTTTGGGCAGGAATTGTTGGTGATGTTTTGATTGGGCCCGATGTTCTTCCACCCACGCTCAATGGAGCACGTTATCTTGATTTCATACGGGATACTCGACCTGTGCTGCTAGAACATGTGCCCTTACAAGTACGACCCAACATGTGGTGCATGCACTATGGAGCTCCTGCACATTTCAGTCGAAGTGTTCGTAAGCTTCTCAACAACAGATTCGGTGACCGATGGATTGGTAGAGGCGGACCAATACCATGGCCTCCACGCTCTCCTGACCTCAACCCCCTTGACTTTCATTTATGGGGGCATTTGAAAGCTCTTGTCTACGCAACCCCGGTACCAAATGTAGAGACTCTTCGTGCTCATATTGTGGACGGCTGTGATACAATACGCCGTTCTCTAGGGCTGCATCAGCGTATCAGGGATTCCATGCGACGGAGGGTGGATGCATGTATCCTCGCTAACGGAGGACATTTTGAACATTTCCTGTAACAAAGTGTTTGAAGTCACGCTGGTACGTTCTGTTGCTGTGTGTTTCCATTCCATGATTAATGTGATTTGAAGAGAAGTAATAAAATGAGCTCTAACATGGAAGGTAAACTTTTCCGGACACATGTCCACATGACATATTTTCTTTCTTTGTGTGTGAGGAATGTTTCCTGAAAGTTTGGCTGTACCTTTTTGTAACACCCTGTATCTATCGAAATATTGTTGCACATTTGAAATCTCATTGTAGAGTCTTGGCAACTCAACCTGAGGAAAGCGGTTTTAACGTAAAAAGATTTCCCACAAAAATTGGAAGTATCCTGTATGACAGTCAGTTACGTCTGAACATGCATCTACATCTACATCTACATGGATACTACACAAATCACAATTAAGACACTGGCAGAGGGTTTATCAAATCACGTGCACAACACTTTTCTATTGTTTCAGTCTCGAACAGCGCACAGACAGAGCTCTGGTTTTCCTTATTTTATTAATATGATCGTTCCTCCCTATCTAGGTCGGTGTCAAAACAGTATTTTCGCATTCAGAGGAGAAAGTTGGTGGTTGAAATTTCGTGGGAAGATTCCTTCACAGTCCGAAGCGCGTGCTCTTGCGGTAGCGTTCTCGCTTCCCGCGCAGGGGGTCTCGGGTTCGATTCCTGGCGGGGCAGGGATTTTCTCTGCCTCGAGATGACTGGGTGTTGTGTTGTCTTCATCATTCATCTCCCTTACGGTCGGAGGACGGCAATGGCAAACCAGCTCCGCTACGACATTGCCTAGCCGGCGGTGCGCGTCTCCTGATTCGTTCCCTACGTTCCTCGGAGTATGGGATCTCATCATTATCATTCCTCCACAGCGAAAAATGCTTTCGTTTTAATGATGTCCACCGCAAAATCCTGTTTCTTGACAGTGACGCTCTCCCCCTTATTTCGTGATAATATAAAACGTGCTGCTCTTCTTTGAACTTCCTCGATGTACTCTGATAATCTTATCTGGGAAGGATCCAGGGCCTCGCAGCAGTACCCCAAAAGAGGACGGACGAGTGTAGTGTACGCAGACTCTTTAGTAGATCTGTTACATTTTCTAAGTGTTCTGTCAATAAAACGCAGTCTTTCGTTCGTCTTCCTCAAACATTTTCTATGTGTTCTTTGCAATTTAAGTTGGTCGTAATTGTAAGTTCAGGTATTTAGTTCAATTTACGGCATTTAGATTTGACTCATTCATTTATCGTGTAACCGAAGATGAACTATTCCCTTTTAGCATTCATGTGGATGACCTCACACTTTTCATTGTTTAGGTCATATGCCAAATTTCGCGCCATGCTATACCTTTTCTAAGTCGTTTTGTAATTTGTTTTGGTCCTATGGTGACTTTACTAGACGATAAACTACAGTATCATCTTCAAAGAACCTAAGAGAGCTGTTCAGATTGTCTCCTAAGCCGTTTGTGTGGATAAGAAACAGCAGAGACCCTATAACTCTACCTTGATGAACGCCAGAAAGCACTTCTGTTTTACTCGATGACTTTATGTCAGTTACTACGAACTGTGAACTCAATACTTGGCTTCTTGTTTCAAACTTTAGACGATATTCTATAAGCATGCAATTTCACTACAAGTCGATTGTGTGGTACAATGTCAAAAGCCTTCTGGATATCTACAAATGCAGAATCAATTTGAAATCCCTTGGCAATAGCACTCAACTCTTCGTGCGTTTCACAAGAAAGATGTTTTCTAAATCTGCGTTGACTGTGTGTCAACAGACTGCTATCTTCGAAGTAATTGATAATGTTCGAACACAATGTTGTTGTTGTTGTTGTTGTCTTCGGTCCAAAGACTGGTTTGATACAGCTCTCCATGCTACTCTATCCTGCACAGTCTTCTTCACCTCGGACTACCAACTGCAATACACACTCCTGAATCTGCTTAATGCATTCATCTCTTGGCCTCCATCTACAACTTCTACCCACCATGCTTCACTCCAGTCGTGAAATGGTCACCCCTTGATGAGTCAAAATGTGTCCTGCCAACCGATACCCTCTTCTAGTCAGGTGGTGCCACAAATTTCTCTGCTCCGCAGTCCTATTCAGTACCTCCTCATTAGTTAAGTGCTCTACCCACGTAACCCTCAGCATTCTTGTGTAACACATTTCGAAACCTTCTATTATATTCTTGTCTAAACTGTTTATCGACAATGTTTTACTTCGATACATGGCTACACTGCATACAAATACTTTCAGAAAGTACTTCCAGTCACATAAATCTATACTCGATGTTGACAGATTAGTCTTCTACTATTTTAGGTGTCTCATTTCCTAATGTAATCCCCACAGCATAACCTGATTTAATTCTACTGTATTCCATTATCCTTGTTTTGATTTTGTTTATGTTAATGTTATATCCTCCTTTCGAGGCACTGTCCATTCCGTTCAACTGCTCTTCCAAGTCCTTTGTTACCTCTGACAGAATTACAATGTCATCGACAAACCTCAAGGTTTTTATATATTCTCCCTCGACTTTAATTCCTACTCCAAATTCTTCTTTTGTTTCCTTTACTGCTTGTTCAACGTAAAGATTGAATAACATCGGGGATAGGCTAAAACCCTGTCTCACTCCCTTCTCAACCATTGGTTTCCTTTCGTGCCTTCGACTCTTACAACTACCATCTGGCTTCTGTAGAAATTGTAAAAAGGATTTTGCTCCCTGTAGTTTACCCCTGTAACCTTTAAAATTTGAAAGAGAGTATTCCAATCAACATTGTCTTAAGCTTTCATTAAGTCTACAAATGCTATAAACGTATGTTTGCCTTTCCTTAACCTATCTTCTATGAGTAGTCATAGTGTCAGTACCGCCTCGCGTGTTCCTACATTTCTCCGGAATCCAAACTCACCTTCCCCGAGGTCGGCGTCTACCAGTTTTTCCATTCCTCTGTAAAGAATTCGTGTCAATATTATGCAGCGGTGACTTAGTAAACTGATAGTTCGGTCATTTTCACACCTGTCAGCAACTGCTTTCTTCGGAATTGGTATTATTATATTCTTCTTGAAGTTTGAGGGTATTTCTCGTCTCATACTACTTGCTCACCAGATGGAAGAGTTTTGTCATGCTTGGCTCTCTCATGCTATCAGTAGCTTTAGCGGAATATTGTCTGCTCCTGGGGCATCATTTCGACTTAAGTCTCTCAGTGCTTTCTCAGATTCTTCAAGCAGTATCATATCTCCCTTCTCATCTTCATCTACGTCATCTTCAATTTTCATAATTACGCCCACAAGTATATTTTTCTTATATAGAGTCTCTATGCACTCCTCCGACCTATCTACTGTCCCTTCTTTGCTTAGTACTAGTTTTCTATCTGTGTTATTGATATTCTCGGCCGGCCGCAGTGGTCTAGTGGTTCTAGGCGCGCCGTCCGGAACCGCGGGACTGCTACGGTCGCAGGTTCGAATCCTGCCTCGGGCATGGATGTGTGTGATGTCCTTAGGTTAGTTAGGTTTAAGTAGTTCTAAGTTCTAGGGGACTGATGACCACAGAAGTTTAGTCCCATAGCGCTCAGAGCCATTTGAACCATTTTTTGAACCATTGATATTCTCAAAAGGTCTCTTTTAATTTTCCTGTAGGCAGCATCTATCTTACCCATAGTGATATATGCTTCTACATCCCTACACTTGTCCTCTAGTCGTTCATGCTTAGCCGTTTTGCACTTCCGGTTTCTTTATTTTGTAGACGTTTGTATTCCCTTTCGGCTGCTTCATTTATTAAATTTTACTTTTTCTCCTTTCATCAGTTACGTTCAACATCTCTTCTCTTACCCAAGGATTTCTTCTTCCCCTCGTCTTTTCACCAACTTGATCTGTGAAGTTTGGAAGGAGACGAGGTACTGGCAATATGAAGCTGTGAGGAGCGGTCGTGAATCGTGCTTGCGTAACTCAGTTGGTCATTCGCTGCTCGGCCGCCGAGCCGGACGGACGTGTGGCGGCAGCGCTAGGAAAGCTGGCATAAACAGCGGCTGTGTGGTTGATACGAAGGTCAGTAGAGCGCTTTGTTTACTTTGCATCTTTCAGTGATTTAAAATGACAAAATGAACGAAATTAACTGTGAAAGAAGATATACGGTTAGATCCACTTTTGACTGGACCTGCAAAAGACCAAAGGCTTTTGAGATCAAAAGGTGGCTTTCAGAAACAGTTAAGATCACAGGAGACGAAATTATTGGCGTTCATCTTTCTTTTGTTTCCAATTCTGTCTTTTTGCAATTGATTTCCTCTGATTTGTGCTCCTCGATAGTTGACAAGTGTGATGGCAAAATGAAATTTAATCGTGCAGACGGAACCGTTAGTGACGTTCTTGTTTCCCATGCTGGGCTAAGCATTCAAACAGTGAGAGTTTTCGAACTGCCTTTCGAGGTCCCTGCCGGAGCAATCATTGCTGCTCTTCAGCCCTATGGTAGGGTTATATCTAATATTGCAGAAAAATGGTCGGAGCAGTATATGTTTCCGGTTTTGAATGGAGTTAGACAGATTAAGATTGAGCTCTTACGACATATCCCTTCTTACTTGAATATTTGTGGCCATCGCGCTCTCATAATTTATGATGGGCAGCCACGGACTTGTGCGTTATGTAACGCCACAGGGCACGTCAGAAGTGAGTGCAGTAGAAGGCGTGTTCCTCAGTTACCGACTAACGAGGCGGCTGTCCCAGGACAAGTTGTTAGCAAGCAAGTGACGTACGCTGCCGCGGCAGCTAGCCGGGACTCCTGTCAACAGAATACGGCCGAGCAGGCGGGACCATCCGACGCGCGCACGGAAACGAGAAGCACCGCGGAGTTGACTAACGATGACAATCAGAATCTGGCCAGTAATGACGTCACTGAGGGCGCACCGCGCTTGCCCTCTGGGTCTGACAACTCTTCTAACGAGCGACAAGCTTCATCGATAATACCTGATGTAGACATGGTAGAGTACGAAGCGGTAGTTACACACGAAACGGCCAACATCCCAGAGGGGACTACAGTGGATGGACATAAAGAGGAAGTGATGCAACAAATAACTGACAACCACACAGATGACACCACAGCCAGGTTCAGGGAACATCAAAGGAAAAGGGGGGGGGGGGGGGTGCAAGAAGACGAACCAATGACACCACCCATCTCACGTGTCGTAGAAACAGCAGCAACGGCCGACTCCGAAAATAACGGAGCACAAAAATCTTCCGCCACGAAGGCGGGACAGGTGACTTCTCTTCGACCTTCGGTGGAGTCGCCAGGAAGTTCACCAAAGGTTTCACCGACGATTTCACCGAAATCATCAAAAAGTAAGAAGAGACGAAGAGCACATCAAGCTGCAGAGAACTTGGCCCCTCCTTTAAGAGAGCGGCTGAGGAAGATACAGGAGACCGAAAAGAAGGACGAAGATACACAAAAGGAAGCGGTCGGCGAGTCTTCGGATCGGAACAAGAAACAAGAACGGGCTGACACGCCACACGGAACATTTGAACCCTTGCATGACAATACGACATCAGATATGGACAATGAAACCCGACTTGGACAAGGACATGGACACGACATCACCGAGCCACAATTTAACTGGGCGGACAAAAAGGAGGATCAGACCGATGCAATAGGGGCGGAAGGGGCTTTTGAGGAATAATTTTTTTATTAAAAACTGTCACACCGAACTCTAAGAAGAAAGAAGAAAAAAAAGAAAAAAGAAGGAAAACAGACAATGGAATAAAAGTAAAATAAAATAACACTATATATATCTAACTCGAAGTTATTGTAAGCGGCTCCAATACCATGTCCTCTGTTTACTGTCTTGTAGCGTCTCACAGTGGAACATACATATAACGTGACCACCTTAAACATAAACAAAATTCAGAGTCAAGCAAAGGTAGCTGCACTGAAGGACTTTCTGTATCACTCAGATACAGATATCGCCTTCCTGCAGGAAGTTAATGTCAAAGAATTGTCTGTTTCAGGGTACAAAGAGGTGATGAATGTGGCTCCAGAAAACGCGTGTGGAACAGCCATCCTTGCTAAAGAAGGAATCGAGATGACAAACGTGTGCCTTTTAGAGTCGGGGAGGGGAATTAGCTGCAAAATTTTTAACACTACTTTTATAAACCTATACGCACCTTCAGGCAACAATGCGAGACGAGAGAGGGCAGCCTTTTTTAAAAGTGACATTTTATTTCTACTCCAAGAAAACCCTGCAGAAAATGTCATTGGTGGAGATTTTAATTGCGTTTTAAATAAAATGGTTCAGCGACCAAATTTTAACTTCTCCCAAGAACTGCAGGCGTTGGTCACCAACATGAAGTGGTTTGACGCGTGGGAAATAAAATATCCGACGCTGGTTCGCTTCACATATATCACTGGTGCTACACAGAGCAGAATCGACAGAATATAGGTCACCCCCACTTTAGCCACCAAAGTCAGTAGTATCGAGGTGATACCAGCCGCCTTCTCTGACCACCTCAGAGTGAGGTGCAGCATCAAATTAACCAGGCAAAAGACATATTGGGGTCGCCCACTATGGAAATTAAATATCAATACCCTTTCTGAAAACGCCCTAGATTTAAAGATGCAAGAAACTTGGCAGTCTATTTTAAGGATGTGTACTAAATTAGAACAACTATTGAATGGTGGACTATGGCCGCTAAGAAAAAGATAAGAGCAGCGCTGGTATTTTAAGCCAAAGAAAGGGCAATGTGGTCAAGACACACAATAGAGTTTTACTACTCTTGCTTAAGAGACCTTTACGACCAACCAATGTCTCAAGACGTCTTTATCAATATTAAAAACGTTAAAGCCAAAATGATAAGTATCAAGAGGGTACATTTGGAGGGATTACAAATCAAATCACAAACTAGAACGACAGTGGATGCAGAAAAAACCTCCATCTTCCACTTGATACAACATACAAAAAACAGAAGAAGAAATTTTATTGCCAGCCTCAGAACGGAAGATAACAAATGGTTCAAATGGCTCTGAGCACTATGGGACGCAACTGCTGTGGTCATAAGTCCCCTATAACTTAGAACTACTTAAACCCAACTAACCTAAGGACATCACACACATCCATGCCCGAGGCAGGAGTCGAACCTGCGACCGTAGCGGTCGTGCGGTTCCAGACTGTAGCGCCTTTAACCGCTCGGCGGAAGATAACAGAGTCCTGACAGAACAAAGGGATATCTTAAATGAAGCACATAGATTTTTTTAGCAGTTATATTCTGGAAATGCTACTGACAACAACTCAGTACAAGAGTTTTTACAGAACTCCGGAATAGAGGCAGTTGTTACAGAGGAAGAGAACAGAGGTTTAATGTTAGAAATTACGAATGACGAGGTTTTTGATATACTCAAATCTTCACCTTCACGTTAAGTCTCCAGGCCCAGACGGCCTGCCTGTGGAGTTTTATAGGGCCTTTTGGTACCTAATAGGTTCCCAATTCACGGAAGTAGTTAATGACGTCTTGAGGGGAGAGGAAATTCCTGCTGCTTTCAAGGAAAGTGTAACTGTACAACTTCCAAAGGGAAGGAGTACGGACACGAAAGATATTACTAAAATGAGGCTGATCAGTCTAATGAACTCAGATTACAAAGTAGTTGCACGTGTAATTAAAGAACGAATGGGACCGATTTTAGAAAAAGTCATTGGATACCACCAGACGCGTCTCCCTCGACGTACCATTTTTAAGACTGTATGTGAATATCGAGACATTATTTCTATTTTCTCATCATCGTCGGCTAATGGAGGCATTGCCTTCATTGATTTTCCTAAGGCGTTTGACAGAGTCAACTACGGATATCTGTCCAGAACCTTGAAACACATAGGTTTCAATGATGGCAACTTAGCGGTTTTAATGAACATCATCAGAGGCATACGAACCAAAATCTCGATCAATGGACAATATACTAATGAAGTATTGATATGTAGTGGAGTTCCTCAGGGAAGTCCCCTGTCCATATTGTTTTATGTGGTTTCTCTGGAACCCCTTTTACGGCTTTTGAATACAACCTTAGAAGACATAACAATAGCTGCGCTGAACACGGTTACAAATGCATACGCTGACGATGTGGGAGCTCTAGTAAGGAGCGATGATGACTGTGCCCAGCTAACAGACAAGTTATTGCTTTATAGCAGGGCAACCGGTGCGAGGATAAATGAAACGAAAAGTTCCTTTTTAAATTTACAGGGTATTGACAATGCGCAGCTACCGTGGGCAAACAGGGTGGAGCGTCACACTGCTTTGGGCATAACTTTTACAGTTGCCCATTAAGAACAACGGCTGCTAATTGGAAACAGGTGTTGGGAAAAATCAGAGGCAGCTTAATACTACATGAAACGAGAGACTTAAATATCAAGCAAAGAATTAAACTAATAAACTGTGCAGTTCTTTCGAAAGCTGCATATGTCGCTCAGATTTTACCAACACCTCCAGACATAGTGAAATCTATAATGAGCACAATCTGTCGATACGTATGGAAAGGCCGTATTTTTATGGTAGCAGTAGGAACGACTACATCGAGACCCGAAAACGGAGGCCTAGGGCTGACAGACCTTCGGAGGAAAAACACTACCCTCTTCATTAAAAGAACGCTAAAACTTATAGAGACACAGCCGAACAGCATAACTGCCGCTCTATTTGACCTTCTCAAACCCGGAAGCATGCAGCCGCTAGTATATGTTCACAACATCAATTACAACCTAAAGCATATTAAGGATTTTTATGTAGAATTAAGCTACTTGACATGCATTTTAACAGACAAAAATAAGAGGACAAGTAAAATATATAGTAGAGAAGTTAAAATCACGTGAAAACCAAAATAAAATGGAGATGAAGTATCCCAACAAAAACTGGGAAAAAATATGGACTAATATAAATAACAAAACTCTGACTACGGAAGTGCAAGCGTCATGGTACAGAGTTGTCAACAACATTATTAGTACCAATGAAAAACTGTATTCAATAGGACTACAAGCAACCAATGTGTGTCAAAAATGTCACACTTAGGACTCCTTAAAGCATCGCTTCATCTGTAATGGATACAAGAATATTTGGAATGACATTGTACTGCAAGTCGCTTTTCTTAAACGGACCGATGGAAGAGAAATTACGCTAAACGATATACTCTTCCCAGAAGAAATTTCCTTTACACCACAAAAAAAACAATGTCATCTTGTGGCTATTCGGAAATTTTGTCAATTATGTTGTTAACAACAAAGTCAATGTCAATCTACAAGAATATCGAGAATGTGTGAAAGACGAATACTTCAAAATATACCGGAACAAAGACCATAAAAAGAAGTTCGGAAATATGATGCAAATTTTGTTTCAGAAACAAGGCATCGGTTAATACCTAAATAATATGAAATCGACAGAACAAGACAGACTGCCAAAGTAGGGGATTGCTGTTGAGGGTGAAGTACGGTGGGGACTTCGTGTGCCCTGGGACCGATACGGTAGCCGTGAAGGCCTCAACAGAACCTCGAAAAAGCATCTTTTCCCAAGAAGTAACAGGAGTCACGTCATAGCACAAGAATAGTAGGGAAAAAATATTCTCATGCAACAAACGTGCATCACTGAAGAAGTTTAATTTCCTCTCTTAATTTTTACTTTTGCTTCTCTCTCATTTTTGTTTAAATTCTAATGGAAGAATATTTTGCGTTCCGTTAATGCAGTAAATGGTATTATAGAGAGAGTTATTTTCACCGTAATCAATTCAGATTACAGTTTACAATTTTCTAACATTGTCTTGAAGATGAAATTCAGTGAAGTAGTCACTGGATGTCAAATGAGTACAAAGGAAATAGTGGTACGGTATGAGGGTGCTTTTTATATTTAGGTGTGGTCCCGTTACTACGCTTAAGATAACGCTAAAAGCTCAAGGGTGGTAACCCATAGTACAGTACTGAGAAGTGCATGTAGTAGAGAGTCGTTGTGGAGACGATGATTGTTCATTATAATGTGACATTCTAACCTGTCATAAAGCAGCATCTTACAACCAATCGTCTGCGGACTACAACGCTGCAGAAATTGACTAGGTGTCCCAGAGGACTGACATGAAACCGTTGTAATGCTCCTGGTATTAGTTAGAACGATAACTTCACCCCAGATTCCATCGTCTAAGCTTGTCACCTTCTCTGGAATGTAATGGTCAATTTCATTACGTAGATACTGAGAAAACTATACAGGTACAAAATGATTTTCAATATTTGAGGGTGGAATATGAAAGGAACAAAAGAGGCTTCTTAAAAAACTTGAGAGGGTGTCTGACGAGGAAATGGTAACTCAAATTCAGCATCAAATTTCGAGTCATTCCGTATTACTACAGAGATTGTCACCAATTAAGGAAAAAGCGAAGCGAACAGTCAAGAAGGCTGGTGGTTGTTTTTAGTACAGTTGTGAAGGATTATCTGGTGTTGATTAGAATGCTTTCGTATCCATCAAAAAGATTTATCTACTTAGAATTTCAGTAAATGACACTCATCGTCACACTTGCTTAGCGCAGTTTGATTTTCCACGCCCATCACCACGGCCTGGCTATCGTAAGATTGAATTTGAGTGTGGTTACCTTGGGAGGTAACTGCAATGCAGATGTATGCCTTAGAGGACAATTGCGATTAATACGACGAATTTCGATGTTTATTTTCTACATACTGGTCTCAGGAAGCACAAGACAGAGTAATGCATGGTACACTAATGATGAAAATCATTTTCAGTCTGGCTTTAAAACTCCAGCTTGGTTCCTTGACAGTGCAGAGTCAGGAAATTAGTTTTTCCAAACTTCCTACAGTCCTGCTGAACGAACTTGTATTTGGATTATGATATTTCCCTCAGAGCTCCACCAAATCATTGTGTTCGGCGTAAAGGTAATCTCTAAAGAGTTCCAAGGTTTTCTACAAGAGGTATGGTCGTGGTGTAGAGGACAGTGCTGGCCGGAATGATAATGTTTTCTCCGCTTCAACTGAGGTCACCATGAAACGCAAAGTATCCTTTCAGATGAAACAACTCGCTTTTGGGTCGACATAGCGTTGACGGTTGAAGTGGTTGCGTGGAGGAACTTCCAGACAGAAATAAGGAGGATAATTTTAACAGTGATAGAAGTCACTCAAAAGTCTGGGATATTTGGCAGCTGTAAACATCATTTGCTGTTACACTGTGGTGTAAATGATATTTTTATGTTTTAGTTAACAGTTTTCTCTTCTGTGCAACAAAATAACGAATAGAATGAGGGTTCGCAGCAGAGCTTTTGTAAAGTTTGGACGGTAGGAGACGAGATACTGGTAGAAGTAAAGCTGTGAGGACCGGCCGTGAGTCGTGCTTCGGTAGCTGAGATGGTGGAGCCCTTGCCCACGAAAGGCAAAGGTCCCGAGTCTCGATCGGGTACACAGTTTTAATCTGCCAGGAAGTTTCAAAATAACGAATGTATATTCTTTTGAAGAGTATTTTGTGTGCCATGATTCATGAGATGAGATCTTCTTGTGCTATTACTTTTTAGGCAACTATGTGTGGCATTACATTGAGTCATGTTTTTGGTATGAGAATGTGGATGGATTATCGTAGAATATTTCTTTGTATGCCACATTTTATTAGTCTTTCTTATGATGCTGATTTTGAATGTAATGTTATGGAAGCTACAGTCTGTGCAAAACAATTGCAACGACTGAAAACAAATAAATGTACACATGCAATGTTACAAAGCACACAAAATATCACGTCATTCAATAGATGCAGTACCATCATCACAACCTCCGTAACGTGATTTGATAAGCGAATTTCAACGAAATCAATTTTTATCTCCAGATAGCGTCAACCGAAGTTATACATCTGTAGTCTGCAACCACTTAAGTAACCTATGAGAGTCACTACACCTGCAATCTCAGTGTGAAAAAAATTCTGTGTCGGTATTCATGAATATCTGTTGTGAACAAACAAAGTGTTGGAAAATGGGCTTCAAAATCCAGTCCCACAACTTGCTGAAAGATGAAACTTGGAAGAGTGACACGTGTCGCAATGCTCATTCACTGTCCATAAAAATTATGCTTAATTGTGTACACTGTAAACAAAACATTACGGCCACTGTCTCAACAGTGTGTTGGCCCACACTGGAACGCAGTACAACCGCTGCTCTGACGGCACCGATTCGACAGCCCTCCAAGGGTATGTGGTATGAGATGTCCATGCTCAGGTCACAGAATTCCCATACATTATGCTCCATGTCTGAATGTGTGGAGTTCACAGCCGATAACATCGATATGTTTCTCATCCGTATCACAGCAAAAAAATTTGTTGGCCAATACATCAATATGACAACTAAAATATGGGGTTATGACACAGACAGGTACCCTGCTGAAAGATGGCAACTCTATCGGAGAGACATAATATTCACGTAGTTCACAGCTGCTTTGGTGCTTTTGATTACTACCGTAAATCTCATGAGTCCTCAGACGAATGTTCCCTCAGAGGATAATACTAAACTAGGGGCTTACGTCCCTGGGGCAGTGCATGGTTTTGGCATCCATTTACTTGAATGACGGAGTATCCAGACATGACTTTAGACCGAGTATAACAATAAAAATAATGAACGTGATTCATCCGATGAAGTGACACGATTCCACTGATCGTGAGGACAATCAAATGTTCAAATGTGTGTGAAATCTTATGGGACTTAACTGCTAAGGTCATCAGTCCCTAAGCTTACATACTACTTAACCTAAATTATGCTAAGGACAAACACACACACCCATGCCCGTGGGAGGATTCGAACCTCGCCCGGGACCAGCCGCACTGTCCATGACTGCAGCGCCTTAGACCGTGAGGGCAATCTCAATCCTATTGCGTCCATTCCAACTTCAACCGATGGTGTCGTTGGATCAACATGGGAATACGTAAGGGTCATCTACTGCAGAGGTCCATGTTCAATAGCGTGTGATGAAAGGTATGCTCCGAAACGAGCCTTCACCAGTACTCTTCTGTGTCTTGAGCTTTCCAGAGCAGGATAGCCCTTGTACACATTATGTGATGATACCTACTCATGAGTCGTAAAAAATGACCAAAAATTAAAAAAAAATCTTGTTCTGTAGAAAAGAGCACTTCTTGCTAAATTACAAAAATCTGTAATTTATCTTTTTAATTTTCCGTTTGTTTGTAAATATAGTTTAAATTTAATTTTACACACTCATCTGTCAATTTAAAGTCCGTTAGAATATGTGATGTAGCCTTCTTTTCCTTCTTCTGGCTTACAGACTCGGATCGTAAACACAGATGTATTCTACAAGGCTCTTACTACCGGAACATAAGTACAGTTGCACCTAGAAGGCTGTGGCTTAGTTCTTCCTTTCGGAATTTGAAACTCGAGTACTTCTTAGTTACTGCCAAGTTGTTCTATTTCAGTTCAAGCAACGTCGAATAATAAGCTGCACATCATTTGGGATCAGTTGTCAGTTACAGAAACAGGGTGTACAAGCATATAATACCGTCACAATTACACTGAGGTGGCAGAAGTCATGGGATTCTTCCTAATATCGTGCCGGACGTCCTTTTGCCTGGTGTAATGCAGCAATTGGCGTGGCATGGACTCAACAAGGCGTTGGAAGTCCCCTCCATAAATACTGAGCTATACAGCATCTATAGCCGCCCACAATTGTGCCAGTGTTGTCGGTGCAGGAACTTGTGGACCAACTGACTGTCAATTAACTCTTATAAATGTTGGATGGGATTCATGTCTGCAGATCTGGGTGGCCACAGCCAACAGAGAAGAACTGGAGCCCAGTGGCGTAGAGCACTCTCATCCAAAAACATTGCATCGCTATTCGCAATCGTTAGTCCATGAATGACTGAAAATGGTCTCCAAGTAGTCGAACATCCATAGCGGACAGTCCACTCCATGTGAACACAGAGCGTACCATTATGGAGTCTCCACCAGTTTGCAGAGTGCCTTGTCGACAACTTGGATCCATGGCTCCGTGAGGTCTGCGGCACACTCGAATCCTGTCATCAGCTGTTTTTCTTTTTTTTTTTTTGTCATCAGTCTACTGACTGGTTTGATGTGGCCCGCCTCGAATTCCTTTCCTGTGCTAACCTCTTCATCTCAGAGTAGCACTTGCAACCTACGTCCTCAATTATTTGCTTGACGTATTCCAATCTCTGTCTTCCTCTACAGTTTTTGCCCTCTACAGCTCCCTCTAGTACCATGGAAGTCATTCCCTCTTGTCTTAGCAGATATCCTATCATCCTGTCCCTTCTCCTTATCAGTGTTTTCCACATATTGCTTTCCTCTCCGATTCTGCGTAGAACCTCCTCATTCCTTACCTTATCAGTCCACCTAATTTTCAACGTTCGTCTATAGCACCACATCTCAAATGCTTCGATTCTCTTCTCTTCCGGTTTTCCCACAGTTCATGTTTCAATACCATACAATGCTGTACTCCAGACGTACATCCTCAGAAATTTCTTCCTCAAATTAAGGCCGGTATTTGATATTAGTAGATTTCTCTTGGCCAGCTGTTACAAACTGAAATCTGTCTCATCTAAAGAGGTCACCGTTTCCCAGTCTTCTAGAGTCTTGCCGATGTGCTCACGGCCGGCTGGAGTGGACGACCGGTTCTAGGCGCTACAGTCTGGAGCTGCGCGACCACTACTGTCGCAGGTTCGAATCCTGCCTCGGGCATGGATGTGTGTGATGTCCTTAGGTTTAAGTAGTTCTAAGGTCTAGGGGACGGATGACCTCAGAAGGTAAGTCCCGTAGGGCTCAGAGCCATTTGAACAATTTTTTTTATGTGGTCACGAGCCTAGGAGAGGCGCTGCACGCGATGTCGTGCTGTTAGCGAAGGCAGTCGTGTCGATCGTCTGCTGCCACAGCCCATAACGCCAAATTCCACCGCACTGTCCAAGCGCATACGTTCGTCTTACGTCCCACAGTGATTTCTGCTGTTATTTCATGCAGTGTTGCTCAGCTTTAGCGTTGACATCTCTACGTAAACAGCGCTGCTGTCGGTCATTAGATAAATTCGGTCGGCCACTGCATTGTCCATGGTGAGAGGTAATGCCTGTAATTTGGTTTTCTCGGCACACACTTAACACTGTTGATCTCAGAATGTTGAATCCCCTAACAATTTGTGACATGGAATTTCTCACCCGCCTAGCTGCAACTACGATTTGCGATCAGAGGCCGTTTACTCCTGTCGTGCGGCAGTAACCACGTCGCACACCTTTCCGCATCTCCGCCAGTGCACTCACTGCCCATCTACACGTCTTGTACGCCGTACTAACGCCATCTGTATGTGTGCACACTGCAGTCTCGTGGCTTCTGTCACCTCAGTGTATTCTTCTGTTTGAGTTCAGCAGAGGGGTGACAGCAGAGGACGCAGCCAGAAACATTTGGACCGTCTATAAAGGAATACAATCGGACAGAGATTGGCAAGGAAATCGTTTTCTAGTTTTAAGGAGTATGGTTCTGACATTAGGGATTCTCCACGTTCAAGAAGATCTTCAAGGTTTGATGAAGGTATTTTAAATGCATTAATCTTCAATGACCCACTACAGCATACTCGAAAAATCCCATATGTGAGGAACTGCGATCATTGCAACCTCGTGTGACATTTGCAAATAAGTAACGTAAACGCAAAACAGTTATAAGCAGTGAAAGTTTTGACGAGGACGCTGTTAGGAGAATTGTTTACAAGTTTTATCTGACCGACACTCGGGTGGCTACAGTGGAAGGAATCAAACAGAAGTTGAGAAAAGCTGTAGACTTTGAAGGTAGTAATACTAGTGGAAGGTGGTTATTAAAGCAAAAATAAGGTATACTCATACTGCTAGAGAGAGAAAACATCACAGAAAAAAGAATTGCGTATTTGAAACGATAAATAGACTGAAGAGCAAAAGAAATTGCTTTACCTGCCTAATATCGTGCAGGGCCCCCGTGAGCTCGCAGAAGTGCCGCAACTCGACGTGGCACGGACTCGTATATTGTCTAAAGTAGTGCTGGAGGGATCAAGCACCATGAATCCTCCAGGACTGTCCATAAATTCGTAAGAGTTCGAGGGGACGGATATCTCTCCTGAACAGCACGTTGCAAGACATCCCAGACATGCTCGATAATGTTCATGTATGGGAAGTTTGGTGGACAGACGACGTGTTTAAACTCAGATGAGTGCTCACGGAGGCACTGTGTAGCAATTGTGGACGTTTGGGGTGTCGCATTGTCCTGCTGGAGTTGCCAAGGTCCGTCGGAATGCACAATGGACACGAATGGATACAAGTAATCAGACAGGATGCTTACGTGTCACCTGTCAGAATCGTATCTAGACGTATCAGGGGTCCCACATCACCTCACCTACACACGTCCAATTACAGATCCTCCACCAGCTTAAGCAGTCCCCTGCTGACATGCACGGTACATGGATTCATGAGGTTGTCTCCATACCAGTGCACGTCCATATGCTCGATACAATTTGAAACTAAACTCGTCCGACCAGGCAGCATATTTCCACTCATCAACAGTCTAATGTCGGTGTTAAAGGGGCCAGGCGAGGCGTAAAGGTTTGTCTGGTACGGTCATCAAAGGTACACGAAAGCCCATATCGATGATGTTTCGCTGGATGCTTCACATTGTGTCACTTGCTGATGGCCCAGCATTGATATCTGCAACAATTTGCGGAAGGGTTCCACTTCTACCACGTTGAATACTTCTCTTCAGCCGTCGTTGGTCCCGTTCTTGCAGGGTATTTTTCCGGCTATAGCGATGTCGGAAGTTTGATGTTTTACCGGATTCCTGATATTCACGGTACACTCGTGAAATGATTCTACGGGAAAATCCCCACTTCATCGTTACCTCGGAGATGCTGTGTCCCATCGCTTGTGTGCCGACTGTAACACCACGTTCAAACTCACTCAAATCTTTATAACCTACTATTGTAGCAGCACTAACCGAACTAACAACTGCGCCAGACATCTGGTGACCGGAGCGCCGTATTCTGCCCGCTTACATACTTGTGTATTTGAATGCGCGTTTGGCGCTTTGGCGCTTCAGTGTAGGATTTGGGGAGGAAAAGGAAGACATTGTGTACGTTAATGAAAGTTTCATTTTATCATCAAACATAATCGGGAAATCATGAACTAATAGGGGTCTGATGACCTCAGACGTTAAGTCCAATAGTGCTGAGAGCCAACCATAAACTAATAACACAACTCATGGTCTTCTCAAACCGGAATCGAGGGACAACCCCTAATAGTTGTCCGTACAGCCGGTGAAAGTGGGTTTAATCCTAATGCGCTTGTCATGTGGAAGTCAAATCAAGCAATATGAGATTACCACAACCACATGAACGAACAAAATTGTGAAAAATGGGTGACGGAAAAGGTGATTCCCAATAAAAATCGTAACTCTTTATTACAACCTTAAAAGAAATATATCTCCAACGTCTAATTCTACTAAAGTGGCCAACAAAGGAACGTACCAAGTTCTCGGATGACATGCTCAAACTTTTTCAACACTAAAAATCGTAACTCTTTATTACAACCTTAAAAGAAATATATCTCCAACGTCTAATTCTACTGAAGTGGCCAACAAAGGAACGTACCACGTTCTCGGATGACATGCTGAAACTTTTTCAACACGAGATTGTTTAATGAACCAAGCAAAGGACTGTCGAATATTCCGTCGGTAAGTTTCTGCACAATTCGGCTCACGTTGTTTTGCTCCTTCCTGCTTACCACCCCGACTTAAATCTAACAGAAAATATTTGGCCATTTCTGAAAGGTTGGGTAGCTTCTAGCAACATCCTCTGCAACTTAACAGCTGTGAAACATTTATGAGAGGAGCAATTTAATTCAGTAGCCAAAGAAGACTTTATTCTGTTGTGCGAACACGCTAAAAAAATTGAACGAGCATACTAGCAGTAAGATGTCTTTTTTGACGATGAAACTGTTAAAATAATAATACCCTTAGTTGGCGAAGATAGTGACAGCGAAAGTGATAACTGTGATTGGAGTAACTGCGCTCCATGATAGTGACTGAAGGTGAGTTTCGAGCATATGCTCGTGCCCAACGTCTATAGAAGACAGGTCTGGTCACGATCCATGATCCTTTGCGATAGCAGCTATTTTGGTTCTAGCCTATTACACGACAGTAGCAGATTGTTTTTGTACTGGGTATAGTGTTTGTCGCTATTTTAAATCAGAGCATTTAAAAACGGGTTGCTGTGCAGCACCGAATTGCAGCAGCAATTCTTCTAAAGGGGTGAGATTATACACATTTCCTGCAGACAGAGGTGAGAGAGTTATATGGTTACAGAACTCTAGGATAGACAAATGGAAGCCAACAACACATCCCAAGTTGTGTGAAGTAAGTAAATTACCGGTTACAAGAATCAGAGCTGAAATACCGTATGTTTTCTATATAATTTATATATTTACGATTTTTGAAAGCTGCACTTTGAGGAGTCACAGTTCGAGTTACGTAGAGCTGATGGAAGAAGACTGCTATAATGTAATGGCATTCCAACAAAATTCGACGTCCCAAATGCACCCAAACTAAACGGAAACATCCAAAAGCAGGGTCAGTAACTAAAGGTGAGATATTCATCATAACTGAAGGTGAGATATTCATCAACGTTTTTCAGTTTTCATTTGTAACCATGTTTCCGACAGAACGCAATCGTTTATTTTAGATTTATGAATGTAACCTTTCAATCTATGATCAGTTACCATCACTCGTGTCACCTGAAATGATTGTAGCTTATGAGGGGATCAAATTAGTGGCGGGCAAATTGTGCCTGGAATTAAACTGTAGTAGCACATGAATTTATATGAAGCATTTATGTCTAAAATTCTCCTTTGGCCCTACTGCAGTTTCTGTCGATTCTCAGCACTGTACTGGCATGCATTCTGCCGACAACATGGGTTTGTACAGTTTGTTGCTGTGTAATGTGCTTAGTGAAATATTTTATATTAAGAATAAATCTTAAATAAGAATATAGCTATTGTCGCACCCGACACACTAATTGTGCTATGCCGGTACTGTAGCTGCAAACACAATGTTGAGATTAGAGGACTTGGTTTCATAGCTGAATGCATGCCAGTGTTCGTTTAAAGGAGCAGTGCTGGTAACATGGTTACTGAAAAGGCTGTTACAACATTTGTCTTTATTTTAATGTTTCTAGCTGTGAAATAATAGAGTTTCGTAATTATATTTCCAGCCACTGAAGCGTTTGAGGATGAAACACATATAGTGATGTCTCTTGCATCATTAACAAAAATTCACTAGTTAGAAAAGAGCTATAATAATTATCATTTAGATAAGTTTTGATGGTAGACCCACATTAAATATTCTTCTCTCTTCGAAGATGAAGAAAATGAAAGAGAAGATAGTTGCAGTGGAGAGCAAGGTTAGCACACTCTTACATCCAGACCAGATAAAGTAATTGGAAAGAGTTTCTGAGCCAAACCCTTACAAATGGTCAAACAAAATATAACATTTTCTCTAAAAGTGAAATGTGATGTTGGTACAGAGAGTTACGAAAATCTGAGGTGCACCAACTACCCATTGCCATCAGCAACGACCGTGAGGAGGAGGACTGAAGCCTGCAAATTTGCACTCGGCATTCTACATGATATTACTCAGTAGTCAGATGTGAAGCTCGAGTCTGAAGATGTGTAAGGAAAACTCTGTGTACTTTCATTGGATGAAATGTCCATAAAGCCATTTGTTGAAGGTGACAAAGGTTTAAAAGTATATATAGGATTTGTTAGAGAAGAGTTAAGCAGTTCATCAGAGCTGCAGCTTTCCAGCCATGCCTTAGTTTTTGTGGTGCCAGGTTTAACAATTCACTGGTAGCAGATTGTGGCATATTTTTTAACTGGGAACTCTACAAACCAAAACAAACTTTGGGACAGCCTCAAGAAGGCAATTGAATGTTTGTATGCTCATGGTGCAATAGTGAAGTGTATTTCAAGTGTCCTGGGTGCTAGCAATGTTGGCATGTGGGGAATTCTAGGAATTCACTCAATTCGTAGCCAGTTGAATCGAGCGAGGTGGCGCAGTGGTTAGCACACTGGACTCGCATTCGGGAGGACGACAGTTCGAACCCGCGTCCAGCCATCCTGATTTAGGTTTCCCGCGATTTCCCAAAATCGATTCAGGAAAATGCGTGGATGGTTCCTGTGAGAGGGCACGGCCGATTTCCTTCCTCATCCTTACCTAATCCGGGCTTGTGCTCCGTCTCTAATGACCTCGTTGTAGACGGGACGTTAAATGCTGATTTCCTCCTCCTCCTCCTCTGTAGCCAGGTGAAACGTAGAATTAAGCACACCTGCTTGTCTGACTAGAGCTTCTATTTTGCTGCAGATTAGCCCCACATTTTAGAGAATATTAGAAATTGTTTGCTGCACAAAACATAACATTGTCTGTGGCCACAGTAAAAGAAAATACCCTGAGTCACAACAAAGTTCCACTGAAGCATGTAGAATCTTTACTTAAACTTCAAGGGGAGGGTGGATCTATATTTGTTCCAAGTCTGTCAGCTACCGAGGTTAATCCGAGTACATTTGAAAGATAAGAGTTCCAGTGGCTAGAAACTAGTTGAATCATAATGTAGCTTCTGCTTTACAGTTTGCTGCGTTAGCAGGGTTTCTTTCAAAAGAGACTCTAACAAGAAGCTGGTTTATTATTAATCTTAATGAGTGGTATGAAATAATGGTAAATAGAAAAAAAGGAGAATCAATCTGTAAGAACAATGCCGATAGGATGATGCATCTGAGACAGATGCTGCAGTGGTTTGGAACATCGCGTTTCAGCAGCAAGAAGCAGTGGAAACCAATACAAGCTGGACTTCAGCTGTCTACTGCAACTGCTCTGTAACTGTTTGAGGAACTATCTTCCAAGCGGACAATTGACCATCTACTAACTAATAGGCTGTCCACAGACTACGTAGGATATTTCATATTCCAAGTCCGTGAAACTGGTGGTATTCATCCTACACCAGTAAAACTAAAACTTGTAATCAGAAGATTAGCACTACATGGTATTCACGTGTACCACGGCCATGGTGAGTACTACGTCGACATTTTTCCAAATCAAACAGCCAGAAGCTGAGACTGAATTAGAGCCTCAAGCCTCAGACCCTTAAGTATTAACACTGTTCAGCTAGCAGGACTGTATGACTTTTCTGGGTCGGTGGTGCGTAAACTTATCAGAACTTCAAAGTTAGTTACATGTGTCACGTATTAAATCAATACATTCTCCACAACCTTCAGAGAACCTTCCCTATGTGTGGAAAATGACTGTGAATCAAGGGGCATTGATGCATCCAACACAGGCTACACTTAATGTTATAAGCCATGGTGAAGATGTCTTCCAAAAATGTATTTACGAACTGTTGAAGTATGAGAATGTTCCTCACCATTTGGTTGCAATGTGTCTCAGTTGTACTGAATGCGTCAGTGGTTCTTTGTTTCCTAAGCATAATGTAGTGGAATTGCTTTTAAAGACATTTTTCTCCGTAAGATCGCACACTTTTGCCAGACTTAAACATGACTTTCACGAGTAAATCAAAAGTCTATACCCATTAAAGTTCGTTATGCGAACGAGAGCTGATATTCAGAAATAATGTTTTGCTACTGTAAGTAGAACGTTACGTTTTACCTGATCATTTCCTTTTTTGTGCTAAGTAAACCATCAACAAATCTCTTATGTTCATTTTTATTTTACAATTGTACACATTTTCTTTGTAGCATTTTCCTTCCGAAAGTTGATTTGTTTTGTCTGTTTCTTCTGCTTGTGGTGGACTCTTTTGGCCATAAATATAATTTTTCTGTAATTGATACAGTATACAGTATACGCTGAGGCTCAGCTATTACCAGATTTGAAACATAGCTGGTTGGTACATAAAGTTGAAGGAAACTGCTATCAAGTTATCATGTTTGTACTACTCTTGCAATGGATGAAACATAGCAGAAAAGTTACTGCTTTTCAGTGACCTAACGATTTTTGCAATACCTCTAACACTTGTGTCTACAAATCTGATGTCTACTGCTGGATTAGGTATTGCCTGTCAAAGAAAATCCACTGAGCCTGTTTTTCAAGCTCCATTTTTGTCATTGTTCAGGCACAAGATACTTCTATCCTAGACGTTAGCTGCCTTTACTTTATCCTTCCACTGAAATTGTGTCTTACTTGTTGTAAAAGTGAACTGTGTTCATAGTGATGTAAAAATCATTTTCAAGAGATAACTGTATTTCTCATGTATTGTGTGAACTTGGTAAGCTATTGAGTGTTGAAAATACTGCTCAGGTAACTAGCAGTCTAAAGCCTTATGTTATTGTGATCTGCGAATGATGTGCACTGTTAGACGACATATTAGTTTGCCATAGCTAATGGAATTTTATCTGATCAACATTTAAAACTAAAACTGTCACACAGCAACAGTTACATTACTGATTTCCAGAAATGTAAATCTGATAGCGCACTGTTATTTGGGATTGTGTGTAAATAAACCTTCTGTTGAAATGTGACTTTGCAAAAAAAAAATCTTCCAGTTTTAGCAAGTGCATCACACATATTACCCTCGTATATCAAAATAAATATTTGTAAATTATTAGAATTTTCTTCATTGTAACCTTTTCTATAATCGTGATTCCTCGGTCAGTTGGAAGATTGATTTGGTTTGAAGCAGTGAAACCAAAATTTTTTATGAGGAATGCCGGTTATACAGAATGAGACCATATTCATTCTCACTACATTACTGGTATGTATGACTCTAGCTAAAGATACAATTAGTAAATTGTATTACATTGGATGGAAGATGACCTTCCATTTAACAAAATTCTGCTTTCCGCAAAGACATCTGGGTAACATAAAGCTATGTGTTATGCTTTAAGTAGTCTGTAATTGTTCCTTGCGTTCCAGTCACTGAAGGACAATATTATTATTAATGAAGGAGTGAGGGGTGTTGTCGGTAGAATTGAATGCCTAGTGAGCTTTTCTGGCCAGATTTGTTCTGATAGCATTGTTTTTAATCAGTTTCTTTATTTATAGGCACATGAAACGGGTCAACTTTGCAGGTAACGAGTTACTAGTGATTCTCCCGTGATACATTGCACAGTTTCTCTGACTCGTTTGTTCACTTAGAATACAGTACAGATATAAATGTCATTTACGCTAAATTAAACTCTATATTTTTAGTATCCTCAAAACTAATCGTTTGAAAATGGTGTTGTTTTCAT
Source organism: Schistocerca americana (assembly GCF_021461395.2). Classification (NCBI taxonomy): domain Eukaryota; kingdom Metazoa; phylum Arthropoda; class Insecta; order Orthoptera; family Acrididae; genus Schistocerca; species Schistocerca americana. Next base: position 40,785,098 of record NC_060122.1, on the reverse strand, counting down.
ATTTACATGCCAACACAACTTTCTCTGTATAAAGATAGCACCAGTAATAACGCACAACAGATGTAACTATTCGTCCAGTGACTTCTATAGCAGACGTCAGAGTCACTGCTTGCTTCTGATAATGCTGCATCAGATTTCCTTGTCAAGTGTTTACACTGAGCAGGTACAAACATGCATGAAAGCACATCGTTTTACTCAAACGAAAAGAGCAATATTGGTGTTACACTTAACCAGCATTTTATTTTTAAACTTAAACATATAATTTGCGACACAAGGACAGGCATAATTTTTTAAGAACGATAATAATTTCAGAAACAAAGCGCTCTTTTCCCTAGCGACTGTGTCGTCTATTCCAGCCTCCCCACATAGACCTTGCTTGCGCTGAGCTTCGCGGCAGTTCTCTCCGTGACGTCGGAGTGTAACGCCGCTCGTGGAGCAGGTGGCTAGTTGTCAGAGGAGCCCACAGCAGAGGGGCGTGAGGAGCAGCCGCCAAAGCCGCATAGCGGACCCCACCGGGCTTCACAAGAGCCGTGAGCAGCCCGCGGCAGCAGTCACTGCAGTCCAGAGCTCTGCAGGCAGCAGACCCGAACTCTAGCCTGGCGCGGCACGAGGGTCGCCTGCTTCCCTTAGGAAAACCAGAGACAAAGACAAAAAGTGAGAGGAGGTGCAAAAGCTGCAAGGAACCAGTGATCTAAGAAGGCTGCTTGACTTTCTGTTAACTTCACAGTCTTCAGTCATGTTCATTCGCCACTTTCGTGCGCATAAAATCCTAAATTGAAGGATATCGAGCTGTTGATAGTGAAATCAGGCTGATAATAGAAGCAGTTTAGACAGTCAAATGAAAGACACGTTCCAAAGTACAGTTAAAACTTTCCTTAAATACGTACAGGAAACACACCTTAACGCTGCAAATGAGAGCAATAGGAATAATTAGTGAGGATAGAGAGCAAAATAACTGGCTAAAAGAACGGGCATTTGTGAAGCAGAAATAGATGTTGAGCCATGGTAAAAATTGCTGGTTCGAAGAGCGCGCCGCAGCGCGTTCTGTGAAGCAGTCGCCCTCCGTTTCTGGCGGTGGCAACGCTGTGGCAACCGCAACTTTGGTGTCTCCCGCTGGTGGGAAAGGGGAAAGGTTGCCTGTTCACGTGCATTGAAAGGGTGCTATGAGCTCGCCAGTTGGTCAGTCCGAGAGAGGCTGGGTCAGTCTCGCGTCACCAGTTTCTGGTCTGCCTCTCGTTCGCATTTGTGCGGCAGTGAGTGTCTATCTGTCGTCGGAGTGCTAGTATGTCTGTCGTTGGGATCAAACTTTAAGCCAGAAAAATGAGAGTCTTGCCAGTCCGCCAGTAACAGAACTCAGCTAGTGGTCGCCCGGTCGGGGCTGAGTTCCTGCATCTGAGTCTGCGCGTTAGGCCGCCAGTCTGCTCGAGTTGCTCGGGCAACGGTCACTGGCGGTTGGATCGGTCGGTTGGTCGGTCGCGCACTGAGACACAAGATGACTGGTCCGCCTTCAGCATCGGTGCATATGAGGTTCCCATGTGAGTCCAGTGGGCCGCGCCGTATAGAAACGGGTAGTGGGTTCGCGGTCGAACAACATCAGCACGGCCCAGCAGAGAGTGCTACGGTACCAGTGACGTGTGATCCATATCAACTGCTTGCATTAACACTGTGTATAGCAAGGGACACTTATACGCATGTCTCCCATCGCTTGCGACCACTTGTTGTATATACAAGTAAAGTTTCGTCATTCTTCTTATTTGTAGTGCAAACTATTATTGTAAATTTACTTGAATTGCTGTATAGCATTCTGAGAACGCAGAATCCTTCAGGCACGCTATATGACACGAGTGGGCAGAACCCCACAAATGTCTATCATTCTCTAACACCCACTGCTCCAAACTGACTGAAGCCATACGATTTCTTAATTGAATTTGGTCCAAATTTTTTTTTTTTTTTTACTAAACGGTGCAATAGGTATTCTAAATCAAACATCAGAACGGCCGATGTGGGGATAAAATTTAAATATGTGTCTTCTCATTCATTTTGATTTCAGGGCAGTTGGGGTTAATGAGCACAGGAATATTGTATGGTGTGCTGGAATGCACGTTAGGGAGAATTTTGGCTTGGTAGTCAATTCCAAGTATCATTTGCTCACGAAATGGAATGAAAACTCAACTCCTGTAAACACTTATAATGTACAAAGTCCTTTCACTATGGATCTTTGAGGAGTGTCTGCTTTAACAGTTTTAGTCAACAGTATTCTGTAAGGATTAGGTGAATTGAAAAGTTCAAAATGGAGACTCAAATGATACAAAAATCCAGACTTTAAAGAGAGCAGAAGACAAACTTCATCAGCTCTAGAATAGATGAGCTGTGAAAACAAGCTTGCAGCCGACAATGGAAACACATCAAAAAACTTAAAGGGGATCGCCATTCAAGAATTAAATCATGACTGGATGAGGAACAAGGCCTTCCCTAATTGAATCTAATTAGGCGACCACATATTTATCACTCGTGAAGTGCCCAAAAATGCTTCCAACAAATGAATTAACAATCGTAGATACTTCCTAACACGGAATTTAAAGTGCGGTAGCACTCGACAGACTACGAACGGCGTCTACTGACTGAACAAGTTTCAGCCTGCAGCAACTCCGAGGATAGAGACAGATAAAAACTGAGAGATGGCGAACTGACCAGTCGACAAAGCGACTTTGCAGTGGTGCCGAGCGTCTCCTCCAATCAGGAGATAGCAGACACAGCACCTGGTTTCCCTTTCCAGTGTTTCCTAAGCGTCAATCGCGAAGCCAGTCTCAAAGAACGGACAAGCTGATTGACCTCCCCCCATCTGCTCGCACCCGCTAGACTGCCACCACAACGTAGCCTCTGAGAAAAGACCCAACGGCCATTCCAAGGACCACAGACGGAACCGAAGAGGACAATATAAATTTATCGATGTGGGTGCGTTCGTATTTACACAGACATTCAGACAATCAAGCACTCATCTACATTTAGGAAAAAGTGGATAAAGGTACGTAATATGTTGAATATCGACCTAATAGAAATGAGAATAAAAACCATATCCGTTCCCAATGTGAACTTTGCCCTGGCAAGATAAAAAAATCTAAGAAAACGCAAGCAGAAAAGAGACAGTCTGCAGAAGGTAACAAAGATACTGCGCCCATTCAACGTAAAACATTTGTCTTTCTGAGATACAACAATAATTATAAAGGTCAACGGAAATCTCAAATCGTTATTTCTGATTCGCGCCTTTCATAAATTAAATTAAGCACCAATTTTGTAGTTTAACAGAAGTGAACAACCCTGAGACTTAGCGCCAAGTATTGAAGCAAAATGTTGTCACTGTAGTATATACTTGTCGTATACTTGATGCGCCCAAGATAACGATTAGCTTCCTGTCTTTGAGCACGCATCATACATCTACATCATGATCCTAAAACCACCAAACGGCGTTTGGTGGAGCGTAATTCTGGTACCAGTAAAAGATCAGCCACTCCCTGTTACACCAGCGAATAGCGTGTGTGTCTGCTACTTTAAGTTTATAAATACAAGCTCACTTTTGTCCTTCCATATGTCACAGAATTCTGACGAACTGTTATGTGTTGCATGACACTTGTAACTTCATTTACTGTAATTGAACAGGACAATGACCAATTCTTTGTCATTGTGGACAATCTTAATTTATTAATGCTCTCACGTACAGAGACTTTGTAATTAATCTTATCATTCTCTAAATGAACAATATTTTCTTACGCCATTAGCTAAGTAACTGCACATGCCACCTGAGGCAATCTTTTGCGTATCACTAGGCTATACTGGAAGCCACTTCATAATCCTTTGCATAATATCGTTGGTGTGATAAATAATCGAGTCTTGAATATTACGATTTGTTTGATCTTTTGTATCTAGATGATCTCCGTCGACTTAGTGACTTTACACATTTAATGTGTCCTTCATGCGACCATAGAGAAGTTGCAAACACAATAATCTTCTTGTTTTGGTATGTACAATTCTACGCAAGAGAAGAGCATGAATGAGAACTGTGCTGAGATTTATAAAATAGTCAAGGCAGTACACATAAAATACATACCTGTATGTTAGTTATTGAGAGTAACCTTAAGTTTCAGCTTTTTAGAATAATTCTATTGATATGATAGTTATGAACGTTTCAATTACATCACATCCACAGCGAGGCCATATATTGAGTTAACATTTTACACTATTTAACATCATATTTTTGTAGTTTGTATCACTTTCACATATTGGCTGTTGATGTTCACTTACATCACGATCACAGTGAGGACATAGCTTTGACTCAGTCACGTAGATTTTAATTTATGTGAGGATTTATATTTGCCTCTTATGCAAGAACTTTCTCAATCTAAGTATTTTGCACAACTTCTATTATCAATTGTAAATAATATAAGACATATTACAACCATATCTTCGATATTGGTGACATCCTTCAAGTATCATTCCTAGAACCTTCTCATATTTTACTAGATCAGTGTTACATGTATAAATCTATTACTATCGTTATTACTCAAGAGCATGGAATATAAATTTACTCTCACAGACATTGATGATAATTTCAAGTGGCATATGTTGAAATTTGTCAAGACTATTTATCAAAGAAATTTTCTACTGTTTAGTGAATAATGAAATATTTTAATTCTGATTGTACTTGCGAATAAGTACGATTTCCTAGCTGTTGTGTACTGGCAAGACAGCCAATCCACTATGACAGGAAGCCGAAAGGCATGCGTTTAAGCTCACGCAGGCTGGCGTGAGGTCTGGAGCAGGACAAGGTATTGAGACTAGCAAAAAAGGTACGTAGCTTCTGGAATACTTAACTTTAATTCATAATTGGTGAACATCGCTCTTGACGGTACATGTTTTACAGAATCAATATTGACTGGTAATGGCGCCTTGCTAGGTCGTAGCAAATGACGTAGCTGAAGGCTATGCTAACTATCGTCTCGCCAATTGGGAGCGTAATTTGTCAGTGAACCATCGCTAGCAAAGTCGGCTTTACAACTGGGGCAAGTGCTAGGACGTCTCTCTAGACTAGACCTGCCGTGTGGCGGCGCTCGGTCTGCAATCTCTGATAGTGGCGACACGCGGGTCCGGCGTATACTAATGGACCGCGGCCGATTTAAAGGCTACCACCTAGCAAGTGTGGTGTCTGGCGGTGACACTACACTAACAGTAGAGGTTGTGAAAAGCAATCAACGTGGAGTGTGTTCTTCTGTTTACCTCATAAAAATGTTTGAAGCCTGCTCTCCAGTTTTAATAGAGACTGATGAAAGTTGTTTATTATATTTGGGTTTTTTCCAAAATCTGTAGATTGGGTTTGTTTCATCTCAGTTATCTGCAAGGCACGTTTTCTCTCACCTTTGAAACCACTGATTGACTTTCGTTATGTGGTCTGCTGTGATGGTGTACATGATAAGGTTAATAAGCGCAAGAGTGCCCCAACCAACGAGGTAATCAGCTCCACGGTCGTTGGTCATATAAAAGCAGAACAATAATGAAAGCTTCTTATTCATCAGTCCATTACTATGGTACGGATAAGATGTTCCGTCTTATAGCGCGAAATTATATATCAGTGTGAATCAACAACAGTTTGTAAGTTTCAGACTCTTTATTAAGAGCAGAGCACCCTCGTGCCACGAATCTGGGCGAATCTAACCGTTATGCACTACGAAATCCTGGCAGTGACTCTTATGAACATGATTCTTTGAAATAGGACCGTTCTATTTATGAAATGGTTTTATCTTGCGGTCGGCTATGGCAAGTCGGTATTTCATTCATCGAATTATCTGTACCTGACATGATCTTTTAATATCCGCTGAAAATCCGATTTTTGTAGGGGTAAGTTAAGTTCAACATGTGATTCGTGTTACTTTAGTTGATGTCGTTATGGTGATTATGTATATATGAGGCACAATAATAGCCCAAGTAATAAATCTTAGAGAGTTCAATACAAATCAATACCAATGATAGATTCAGTTAAATGGGTCACATTTGTTGTCAGGCAACATCTGTTAATTACTAAACAAGCCTTTCTCGAAGCCTTGATGAGAAGTAGTAAGTTAAATACTCCTGTGGACAATTCAATTTACATTTCATTCAGAACTAGTCGCCAATAATGAACATTCAGAAATATGATACTTTTGGTGTTATTAAGATACTTATTTCGAGAGGGCATCTGCATCAGTCTGATTACACGTTTTGAGGTATTACAAGCTCACCAGAGAGAGATAATCATATTAGTTATTAATGCACAACTACAACCCATATCTTAGTAATCAGACGAAAGCTAGATCCTAGGGAGATTCAATCTGATTTCAGAAAAAGGAAAGTTAACTAGCGGTAAATATTTTAAATTGCCCCCTTTATCAGAAAAGTTCTAGGAGAATTTTTTTGTTTCTGAGTTTGCAAAACTAAAAAGGAAAAAAATATTGTTTTTATGTTACCTGGTATGTGTGCATTTTTGAAATGACCTAGGCCATGTTTCGTGCAAACTAACGATGTGACAGTGGTGTGCTTAACAACACACTGTTTGGGTTTTGTCACATTATTTACGCTGACACAATGGTTGCTGACCGTGAGCAAAGAGTGAATGTAAAGTTCTGCATTAAGCTCGGGAAAACCTCTAGTGAAAAATCGACAGTAAATATAGGCGAGGTACTTTCAAGAACACAAAGAGTTTCGTGAAGACAGAGATTCCGATCAAGACGAACACGACCTGTTCGCCCGTCTACAGCACATACCGATGCAAACGAGGAGCGTGTGAGGTTTTTATTGCAAGCAACTTGCAACTGTGCGTGTGATATCAGGAGAACTCAATTTGAATCTTGATGTGTCTTGAGATTTTATGCGAAGATTTAGCTAAACGGAAAATTACTGCAACACTAGTCCCTCACACACTAACAGAGGAACAGAAAGAGGGAAGACGAAGAGATTCTGATGAAGTACTGGATAGAGTCATTCCACATTTCAGTCAAAAATTATTGTTAGTGATTAAGGCTGGTGCTACCGGCAGCAAACGACAATCTTCGAGAACAAAGACAATGTTGAACGGATTCATTGATACTAAACGATTAGTTCGCCACGACTATGTCCTCCAGGTCAAGCAGTGAACCAAACTGCTTACATCGAGGTCTTGAAAGGTTTGCGACATCAATTTGACATCGCCCCCCTAATATGCGGCATTCACAAGACTGCTTCTTACTGCACGACAATGCAAGACCTCTTAATGCTTCATCTGTTATCGAGTATCTGGTCAGTCATTCTATTGCTGACATCCCACATCCACCAAATGGGCTGTGAGAAATGAACTTGCAAGCGCCACAGTTGAAACTCTCCCTGCTTGCTTCTAAGACCTCCAGCAACGTTGGCAACTGTGTGTAGGTAGCCAAGGCGACTACTTAGTTCCGAGCTAGGATAATGACTTGGTAAGCGCAGTTTTCTATTATTTTAAAAAACCCTGTCCTGAAGCGCTTCTGACAAACGGACCATTTCAAACATCAAATATAAAGTCCATTGCACTTTTTTAGTGTCAGACTCTGAGAATCGTCACTGAGAGTAGAGTCATTTTCGCAGGGAGGGCAAACATTATGCAGGACATAGCCAGCACCAACTGTTGCACATTCAAGTACAATAAAAATATCGACTATACAAAAATCATACATTCTCTAATAGCATGAGAACAACATTTAATTGCAAGACAAATCTTTGTTTCAGTGAATATAAAAATTTATCAGCCCAACGATTGATCTTCTGGATAACATTCTCTAACATTCAAAATATTTCAAATGTCTCTAATTATAATTAACGTCTGCACATAATGTGTGTTGAGAAACACTCTTCAGATAATGTGTGCCTTGGTCCTCATTACAGGTAATTTTGTAATAGACAGTCAATTCTCAGACCAAATTCTATAACCATGGTAGGCCGCTAAACAGTCACTTTTCACAACACCATCCACGTTACTGTTGACGTTCATAGTCTTTCCTCAATCAAAATGTAGCCGATAACTATTCAGTGTAGTCAGCCTCAGCAAATTCACTGTACGCTAGCGTTCTGTGGTGACTGCTAGCTCTTCTCATACTTCTGATGGCTTGATTTTTCTTTTCTCCTGCATCGATTCATTGTCAGATTTTATAGTCTTGAATCGCCTTTTTTGATATTTTTTCTTGCTAGATTTTTGCTTGAAATATTCTTTTCTTGCATCTCCTCTTCTTCATTGATAATATTAAGATCCGTGTCTATTCTTAAAACTCTCCTTGTCTCTGTATGGTCAAACTGCATTCTTCTCCTCGTTACGATAATTCCAAGCTTACATAAAATCTTGTGGGTTAAATGTCTTGTCCTGTCTGTTCGTCATTAAGTTACTAATCCCCATCATCGATGGACTCCTATCATTTCTCAATTCTTCCTTAACAAAATTTGACACGAATAAAAGTTTTCCTGCTGGACAAAAGGAGTCTCTATACGTGTAAACTGCATATAGACAAAGTGCTTGTAACTTTAGAATATCAAAAATACTTCATCTTTCATTTACACTCAAATACAAAATAACAAAAAAATCTTGTGGTACAACTTATATCACATTATCATTAGACATTTAATGAATCACTGAAAATGCACTTCGTTATTTGCCGGAGAAAATGTCCATTTCAGTATCACCGCGGCATAAGGTAAGAAGCAATGAGTTGGCATTTGTAGTTAACAGAGGAGACATAAAGCAAGCAGAAAAAATACATCCCCAATTGACTGGAAAATATTTCTTTACGCACTGCCTTGCTTCTTGAATGTCTTTTACCCAAGAAGAATCTATTCGATGATTTCTGTAAGGGATGTCTGCCATGATAACTGTTTGGTAACTTACTATACTCACATTCACTGTCAGTGTTTCAAGTGAAAGTTTCACCAAGTATTGGAATGTACTGATTTTTTGATATATTACGTTTCATTAAAATTTCGCGCATACAACAACCAGGATTTGCTTCTAATGTTTGTAAAATTGTGTCATTCCCTTTGCGTGGTCGTCTGAACATAAAATGTTTATCTCAGTTTTATTATGATTCATAACAGAAGGCTTTGTTTCGGTTCCAATATTATGGCTAATTGCAGGCACTTTTTCTTTAGTTGGTTGCTGAAACACATTTCACTGTAAGACAAATAGTCAGTCTCATGACATAATTGCATGTATTGGCTTTTTTTCTGAAGTAGGGCATTAATATTTACTGTGGGATAGAGACTGATTTCTTGTGATATTTGTTCTTTTATTTTGTTACTGCGGTCGGCTATACATTGCGAAGTGTTAGAGGCGCTTGTTATTCGTTGAGTTACTCAAGAATGGCATTGAACTTGAATCGATGAATGACTTACAAAAGCATATAATTACCGTACTTTTTCTTGTGCCTTCAAACACTTGCGGACCGACGAAACGGACGACTCCCTACAATTTTATCTTATCTAGCGTATTTATTTCTGTTTTCCATTCGACGTGGAAAATAATTCTTACAGCACATAGCTATGTAGTCTATGTTCTTGCTAGCTTAGGAGTTTGTATGCTGGATTAGTTTCGCATCAGGAATTTGTTGGTACCGAAATAGTTTTTACATTCACTGTATGCATGCCGTGTATTTCGAGTAGCAAAAGTGAGGCGTTTTATTAGCCTACCAACAAACCAATAGTTCAAAGAACGTTCATTGCAGTCTTTCTCTAAATTTTATTTTCTACTTTTATTTCAGCGACAGAGATACTTTTGTGAAGTAAATTGAGCTTCTCAGCATCATATAAAGTGTGTTATTGTGAAGTGAGTGTGGTATTGTAAACTAAGCTAAAATATGCGCCACTTTCGGAGGTACATGTTTACCCTATTTATGGCACTGTACTGAGGTTTTCAAGTTTCTTAGACTGTCTTGAACGCACATCGTAGTGGTTGGTGGTAATACAGCTCCATATGGCGATCAATTACAAATACTGTATCCTGTGGCAGCAGGGATATATATATACCTTTACATGATCGACTTTTGGAGTACTAGTCCCATCTTCACATTCGCCTCAAGTACAAATCGAATCGTTGTTTTATATTATTTCTCAGAAAGGCATCTGGCTGTCAACCAAATGAGAAGTGTACTATACCCATGTCTATAAGGTTACATAAAATGGCCCATCTGTGAGTTGACATTGTATTTGGTGCTGTGGACGTGGGGCTTACTTGTTTGGCATTCGGTTGACAGCCGGCTGTGTTGTTTTACTTTAAATTGCTATCTTTGATTAGTGTCCATAATGCAAAGCGTATATTATTGATTGCTATTAAATACAGGAAAACGAACTTCTTAGAAACTATGTTCATGAACTCTCATTTTACAGTAACACACTTAAAGAACTAGACAACAGTTGACGAAAAACAAAAAAATTATTTTTTGTATATAAATGAGAAAAAGGTTGGTAATGAAAATTCAAAACTGAACAATAATAAACTCTAACACAAGAACAAGGAACAAAACTGTGCAAATAACTCCAAGAGAACAAAAAACTCGATACAAACAAGAACTATTGGAACAAATAAATTTTTCTTCAGTTGCTGGAGGCAGCAACCGACGCATGGCTGCTGAGATCCTCGGCTGCCCCCTCCTCCACTTCTTTACGAAGTTTTCCATTATCAGCAGCGTCCACCTAGGCAAACAGCATAGCTATAGTTGCGACAAAAACAGTCTTCACCTAGGACTGATATAATAAAATAATAGTAGGAAAGTATATCCAGACACTGTGGCGACAAAGAGTTAATACGGAATACCATCCTTGTTATTACGCGTATGGTGCAAATAAGAGAAAAAAGAAAAAGAAGCTTTAACGATATTCATAACAGCTGATAGCTAATAAATAATACACTTTTACATGTCCTCTCAGGCGTGTTACAAATTATAAACTGGTAAGCTGAGGTATTTACCAAACGATGTTGAGGCAGAGTGAATGCAGCCATAGGCCGCCTTTAGAGGCATGTAACTGTCACAGAGCACCGGACAAAATATAACATTGTGCGTATGAGTGCTGGTAAGGAACGCTTAGTCCTGTTCATCACAAGAAGACCAGAACTGAGGGGCAGACTGCAAATCAATAACAGATACAGGGGACCAACCAGGTCAGATACCTAGGTGTATTATCAGACAGTAAATTCGCATTCAACTTACACATACAAGTTAAGAAGGAGAAGACACTCAGAGTAATTCATGCTCTACATCCCTTACTAGACAGAGAAAAACGCGAACGTCAATACAAAAATAAGACGTTATAAGGCACTCAAGATTAAGGCCATGACATACAGAAGTTGGTTTTGGGGCACAGTACACCTGACAAATATAAAATCTTTTCAAGTCATATGAAAGAGATGCTTGAGACTCATTTTCAAAGAACTCCGAGAGTCTAGAGCCAGATACTTACACAATTAACTTAATGAAGTCATTCATGATAGGCTAGTTGGTTGAACAAAACAGCATTAAACTGCTTGAGTAAATTGAAAATCTTAGACCAGCCGCACAACATTTATAATATACGAGCACATTCAATCGCCAAAGATGGCCTCATGTACTAGTTCCACGAGCAATGATAGCAGATTTCGAGTTGTAGCAGCAGAGTATAATCAAATCCAGGACAGGAGCACAACGTCCTGTTAACGTCAGAGAAGCGCTAAAATGATACTAAGAAGTCCAGCCTTCAGAGAATACAGTACGGCTGCTAACCGTCAAAAAATATGAAAGAGAAGTAAATTGTTTACAAAAAAGAGTCTTCGTCTATCGCACAATGTACAATGGGATACCGCTGAAGATCTCTCTATTAGCAACGGGACTTTAACTAGATACACACTGATACGATTTCTGGCAGGTTATTAATTAAGTTGTTCTTTCAATGTAATTCCTTGCTTGTAATTCAGTCTGATGTGGGCGTTGTTACTGCTATCGAATTATCTGTTCTGAATTTCTTGATGTTAATCTAAAACGGAAAGTTCAACTGCTTGCGAGCAGTCTTGTAATTGGGAATTACCCAACTCGGTGGTTTACTTATATTCGATGAAGAACTGTGTGTCAGTTATAAGCATCGTTTGATTTCAGCTGTTACGAGTCCTCCAAAACTACCCATTTCCTCTCCTTCCCCTAGTGCACATTTGCTTATTCAGTGCATTTTGCGGTTTCTGGACACCCAACATAACTTAAAGTAAATACGGAAATATGTGATATTGTGCTGGGCGTCAGGGTATGAGGGAATCTGTTGCAATGAAATGATGAAATAGCGAGCGAATAGACAACTCACTGCCTGCCGGCGTATAGTGTAAAGTGCCACTGTATGCAGCTGCCTCACTGGTGAAGCCTGCTACCTGGCTGAGGCGTGCCTCATTCCAGCCAGCGGGACGAAGTAAGGTGCTCGTTGGCGTCCTGATTAGGCACTTCCCTCTGATACACGTATTCCTGCTAAAGGGAGCTAATTTGGTCAGTGAGGTGGGGTGCGTTGTTTGGGTACTTCCTACAGCTGAAAGCAAAAGGAAATTTCTCAGGAGATGATTTATTTATGAACAAGAAAATAGGACTGCGGCCGAACAACTTAGTAGCCAGATGAACATGAGTATCCAGATAAACATCAGTCCTACACCCACATGATGTTAGTACGATAGGCTGCTAGCTTGTACATAATTAGAAGGTGGAAATAAATAAAGTTTAAATAGAAAAACACATTCATTGCATGAAAGGAGAAAACAAGTAATTGTGATGCAAGGCAGGAATTCGAGAGCAGGAGAATACAAAATATAACAGAGCACCATGAGCTATGGGCAAGTAATTATAAAGAAAGGTGCATGGAAAAATGTGCACAGAAATCAGATTAATTTGTTTTTTTTTTTTTTAAAGTGAAAGGAAGCTATGTATCTTTTAGAAACCTGGAGATACCAGAAGACTTCAGAAGACTATCGAGTGTTTCAAAGGGAGCTTTAGGCAACCACTGATTCAGAAAGGGAGATGTATTGCAAAAGATGACGAACGGTTGGTTTCGAGAGATGTGATAATGAAAGATGCATAGGATCAAATGGAGGAAAAGACAACTCATCAGTAATGAATTTTATTCACGAGACAAGAAAATACCTAAATACAGAAAATTAAGCCAGCAGATGTGAATACACAAGTTTAAAAATAACGGAGAAGAAACTCTAAACTTGACTATGAGAATAATAGACACAGGAAAATTTAAGAAAACTTTGGAAAAAACTCAATCACATAAATCAATGCATAGGGCTCAGATTGCAAGACAGTATGAAGCAAGAAAGGAACAACTGCAACTGGGATACAGTGCACGGGCAGGTTCAACAAAGAGCACCAGCTTGAAGTAATTATTATCGAAAGGAAAGAGGAATTAGACGAGGGTAAGAAGGAACACATTATACTGTGAAACGAATTTCACAGACCACTGAAAGACATATGGGCGAAGAAGGACACCTCGAGTAGACAAAACTTCTTTACTGTTATTGGGATCATTGTGAGAAGCAAGAAAAAGAGAGTTCACCAGATATGTACCACGTGCAAGGTTGGATACATTCTCTCAGTCTTCAAAAACATGTAATGATCCCACTTCGAAAGTGGGAAAATTTCAAAGGAGTGTGAATGTCAATGGATTGATTGGAAAAGAACTGACACGAAATTATCATTAGACTGGCGAAATATGAATTTAGGTTCAAGAGGGATGTAGAGATGCACGAACCATTACTGACTCAATTCTACGACTTGGGAGATACACTGAAGCAAAGCAAACCGACGTTCATACCTGCTGCATTTCTGAAGGTAACAAGGATGAAATGCGAGTCACGAATTAGACAGGCTTTTAGCCTATTCCACGTGTTATTCAGTGTGGACATTCAGCAAGCAATACGGAAAGGAAACCGAAACTTGGAATGAATATTTAAGGTTCTGGAAGAAAAAAAAAAAACTTTAGTTTACTCGATGACAATGCAATTATATCAGAGACGGTATTTTACTTGAATTATCAGCTGAACGAAATGGGTAACCTATGGAAAATATGTTGTTAGCTGAATGCTAAAAAAGTGAAAGTAAGGTAGTAAAATGCAATAGAATAAAATCGAAATTGTGAGCTACGGAGGAAAATGGATTAGGAAATGACATTGAAAGTATCAAAAGAGTTTTGCTACTTTTGTGGAAAAATATCAGATGAATGCTGAAGTGCAAAAGATGTAAAACTGAGGACGCCTATAGCAAAATTTTTTAACATAGAAGGCAAATTTCAATGTTACATGGTCTTTTCTGAAGGTATTTGTCTGTATTCTAACCTTGTACATGAATGAAAAGTGAACTGTAAGCGGTTCAGGGCAGAAAAGAGCAGATGGTTTTGAAGGGAAGTGTTCCAGGAGAGTTCTGAAGACGAAGTGGACCTATGGCGTGGCTTACATGGGGCAACTCAATCGAGATGGGGAGAAAAATATTTTTATGACAGAAAGTGAATAAAAGATGGAATCTGTTGATAGGATGTATCATAAAGCCTCAAGGGGTTATCAGGTTGGTGAAAAAGGACTGAGAGAGTGTGTGTGGACGTGGAACGTCGGATGTTTGTAAAATTGTGCTGATAGATGGAGACTTGAACATGTAAAGTGGACTCACATGAATGACGCTTGCCATAGTTATGAAGAAACCAAGAGGCTCTCACTCGATGGACTACTGTGGCGAGCTGCATAATGCCATTCTTCATACAGGAGACAACAAGAGCAACGGTTGTGCCTCGGGTTGATATTCTAATAGTTGCCTGTTCCGTGCGTACCAAGGGTTATAGCTGTACTGATGCTATTCACAGCAAAATAGTGGATGAGGCTAAACAGACGGATCCTTACACGAAAAATATTCCGTCATGGTATATTCTGGTAGCAGTGGCGACTGAACTTATGTGACATAGTAGTTGTCCTTGTACCTTCACATGCAGTAGCTTTATTAATCTCCTAACATTCAACACACTTCATCATACCATTCTCCTTTAAACTCGTCGTTGTTAATTCTTATTGTCATATCAGATGATAAAACGTTCACCGTTATTTTGTGTGTTAGGTTATCCGCATTCTTTGGTGAAACATTCAGTGAATTATCACTCTGTCACAGCAGAAAGGCTCAGTATCATTGTTCGTCATAAATATTTCAATGAATCTTACATCTGCTCCCGACATGTCCTTAGATGTAACTTTGGATGAAACGAAAGTCCTCGTTACCAAGCTTACTGCGTTAATGTCATAATTCCGTCGGTTCCAAAAACATGCGTTACATTGGATGTCAAATTTTGGTGGGTATGTCACTGTAGTGATGTAATTGTTTTTGACTGCTTTATCGATGATATTCTACTTCATATCATGTTCATCTGTGGTATTCAGGCGACATCTCATTCTGCCTCCCGGTTTCATATCCTATTACACTAACACACCCTACTATGGCGCCCAGTTCAGGTAACAGGTTTTCTTACGTCACTTAGACATCTGAGTACATCGCAATCTTTTCCTTTCATAATGATACGTCTTCGCTTTAATATTTCTGTTTGGTGCGTAATCGAGCAGACGAACCGATGCTACTGCGGTCAATGTTTACATTACTGTCCGGCAGGTAGGTAATTTCCTCTGTTCTTTCCAGCAAATAGCTAAGGATGCAATCTCGTTGAAGCAAGAGGTACTTGAGATCACTTGAAACTAGTGGAACAGTTCATCTCTGAAGGAGTCGACTTCGGCGAAGTCTTACATCTCCGGAAGAAACAAACCAGATAGAGACCATATTCCAAAGAAAACTACAATGTGTAGAAGTTGTGAGTTGGCTAAGACACAGTACTGGAAATCAGTACGTGCCCTTTTAAATGTTCACCGACTATCCAGATTTAGTTTTTTCACATTTCCATAAATTACGTAAAACATTGATCTTCATAGATGTGTTGAAAGTGAGTCAATCGATTTGAGTATTCGTCATTTCCCAATCAGAAATCACGCTACGTAAATAACGTCTTTGTCGCGAAATAAAAGGTAACTGTTTATCTTACACCACTACCTCGAACCTGCCGTGTAGACGGAAGGATGTGACTCCAGCCAGCAGTGACATACTGTCACTTGTGACTCGCAAGAACTATGGTCTACAGCTGGCACGACTCAAGTCGTTGCAGGGTGCCACGTAACCATACCGAACCCGAGACAATTTTGCAGTGGAAGCTTATAATCTCTAGTGATACCATCGCGTTAGACCTTGGATTCAGTTTAGTGTCTAGTAATTGAAGGACGTGAGTACACTCTAAATAACCAAGTGATGTACATATACAGACTAACAAATTACTACACTTTCAGTTAAACTGAATTATTTATGTAAGAGAAAGGGCCTCACAAATTGAGGGAGTCAATAATGCGCTGTTCCTCCTCCGGGCTTTATACCAGCAGTTTTTCGACGTGGCACAGATTACTGCTGTTACTGGATGTGCTCCCGGCATCGTGGCATGTTCTGCCAATAGGAGTGTTTGCTGCATCAAAATCTCGAACTGGACGGAGGACAACACGCTTAACACTACGAACGTTCTGAATTGGGGAGAGATCCGACGAACTTGACGGCCATGGTAGGATCTGACAAGCAAGAAGGGAGGCAGTATAAACTCTCGTCTTGCTGAAATACAAGTCCTGCATAGCAACAAAGGGTTGCGTGGAATATCGTCAACGTACAGCTGTGCTGTAAAGGAGCCGCGAATGGAATCCAAGTGGTTCCAGTTGTGAAAAAGAATGGCGCCCCAGAGCGTCACTCCTGGCTGTCAGACTGTACGGAGGGCGGCAGCCAGGGGCTTCCTGAGACACGTCTTCTTTGGTCACCGGTGCTCAACTCGAAGAGAGCTTCTTCGCTGAAGACAATTCTACTCGTGTCAAAGAGATACATAGCTGATAACGCATATATACACCCCAGACATCGGTGAGATACCAATTTGAATTTCGCCCAACGTATGGACCGACAACCAGAAATAATGCTTAGTGCGACTTTTCCTTTCATAGCAGGACTCGGTTGGTTGTCATCCGTGGCAATCTTACAGCACAGTGGTGCGTCGAAGGTATTCTGCACCCCGTTTTATTGCCCTTTATGACAAACCATCCTCGGATTAAATTTCAGCAAGATAATGCTTTTCCGCACAGGACGAGAGTTTCTGCTGGTTGTCTTCGTTCTTCCCAAACCTTAACTTGACCAGCAAAGTCTCCGGATCTCTTCTCAATTGAAAACGTCTGCAGCATTGTGGAAGGGAACCTTCAACCAACTGAGGATTTTGAGCTGCTAACGCGCCAACTGGACAGAATGTGGCTCCATATCTCAAGAGGACATCCAACAATGATGTCAATCAATGCCAAGGCCACCAACTGCTTGGAGAAGGTCCACTTGCTCAGTTTGTTAAGGTCATCCAATTTTTTTGAAAGCATAGTCATTTGTTTGTCTTTACCTGTACATCACGTCTCCCGATATCCTTCCCATTCTGATAATTCGTTTGTGGTGCGTCGTTCTTTTGTCTTAGAGTGTAAAATAGGATTTAATATAGTGAATCTCTCGTTTAGTCCTTCATGTAAACAAGACAATCGACTACATTTTACATCCGTGAAAGGTAACCGGATTGTGAGACGTTCGCGAAAATTATCGTTCGGCAGTGTGGCTGTTTCAGCAATACTGACAGTCTGAGATGTATTTGTCTTTTCGTTGCTCCAAACTGAGTGGCTATCTGTTGCTGCTAGCTCTTCTTTGTACTCGTAACACTAACTTACGTCAGCGGTATCCTCCTTCGGAAGATCAACGAATTCCACCTCTGCTTTTTTGCAAACAGTCTCGGCGTTAACAGTCAGTTTACAGGCGTCGTTCTCGAGCGGTGGAATATCTTCTAGCAGATTGGTCACGTCGAAACGCCCAATGACGCGGACCTGTTGATGGTTTGACTTCATCATCACTGACACAGCTGTAAAGGCAAGCTTCTAACCTACAGAGAACCTTAGACACTGACTTAACTTTCTGAAATGGGTTATACGAGATCTCTATGTGTAGGTTGTAATAAAGATGAAGAACAGTGCTACAGATGCCTGTTAAAAAGTAAGATGGAGGTAGAGAACTAACAGGTACAGGAATGTAATGGAGGGAGAACACTTTTATGGGCCAGACTGATCTGAAAGGCTAACGTGAATACTGGTAAGGCAAGGAGGAATAGTTAATCGGGCGCTTGAAAGTAAGAATTGCTAAGATACGTTCAGGTTCGAACATAAGAAGCAGGTTATTGCCCATGCAGTGCTTCGTGCAATCCATAATAAAAAATGATCACGCAGAAGAATGAAACTTGCTAAGAGAATGATGATCTACACACTTCAGACATTCTCTGTGGTCCACGTGGCATGTAATGTTTGTGATAGTTTTTGTTTACTTCTTACAATAGGACACATAAAGACGTACAGCAACTACGTAGCAAAACATGCACTCAACTCTAAAGAAGAGAGCTAGCTAAAGAAAATGTTGATATATATGTCTTTTATTACTACTCTGAATCATGTATAAAGTTAAGTAATACATCCGATAATCGTCATATCGATTGGAGTTAAAAGGAAGCATATATCTCAGTTGTCCAGATAATTAATTTCATTTACAATAAAAGTGTTTAGTCAAGCATAAAACGTTCACACGTCTTTCACGTTCATGTGTCATATACCAGAACTTGTATGATTGCTCTGATGTTGTTAAAGATTTATGTTTTAATTCACTCCAATAAAGTTACATCCGCTTCCCCCAACAGATGTTGTTCTTCTACTTAACTGATGTCTGTTATGCGTATGATTTCATATTTTTAACCTCCAATAAATAGAATTACTTGCTAATGCAATACTAGTAATCGTCTTGTTGAGTAATCTATTTCCCATTAATGTTTTCTGTTTCGTTACGTATCACACATTTGTATTCATGCAGTGGTAACTCTTTTATATCTAGAATTATTACTGTGTTATCACGTGGAACTATTTTGTGTGCATTTATGTGCGTCACTCTCTTCGGTCAAATCATCCCAGATAATAAGTGTGAGGAACGTTTTTAGCCGTATAGAATCTGTCCCAGATCGTGTCATTCAATAAAGTAATCGACTTCCTTAGGATTTCAGATAACAAGTGCAACACCATCAACCACACAGTAGTAAATTTAGAAAAGATATTATCCGACGTATCCCTAACAGCACAGCTGTGGCGAGGCAACATCACACGTAGAAAGTACGTGCAGTGGCAGCCGCAATGACGGTAGTATGTTTATTGAGACGTAACGTACCATCATTGACGAGGTCATTAGAAAACTTTGTCTAGATATGGGAAAGGATGATGGATGAAAGAGCATGTGTTCTTTTCGATTGGATGCATCTCGACTATGTTTTATAACAGGACTAGCGGAACCCGTAACACAGTTTGCACAAATTTCCATTTCCTACTAAATTATTCATTTACTCTGATTTAGTACCTGAAGTAAAAATTGGTCAGAGGTAATCCTCTTTTGCGACTAAGAAGTGCAGTCTTTTGGTAAATACTACTATGTAAGACGTATTTCGCACATTCGTTGTCTTCGGATTACATGGTTATGACGTTTGAAGTGGAACTATTTGCAGATAGACGACGAGCTAAAGGGAAGGGGCTGCTCACTAAATTCCAAAAATCCTATCTTCGCCGAGGATGTACTGCATATATTATTACGACCACCTTTCAAATCCCGCAATGATCACCATTCAAAGATAAGGGAATTTACAGCTCGTACTGAGGCGTTCAGACAGTCGATTTTCCCTCGTGCGAATCGCGAGTGGAAAAGTGTGTGTGTGTGTATGTGTGTGTGTGTGTGTGATGGTGGGGATAAATATGACTATAACGGGAGTAGTGCCCTCCGCGACACACCGCATGGTGGCGAGCGGAGTATATATGTAGATATAGAGTTTGCCCCATAAGAAGTTGCTCAGCCTGCGGCGGAAGGTGATCCAAAATACTTTTTCATTTAAATAATTTAGCCTCGAAGGCAGCCTACTACTGACTGTACAAATCAAAATTCTTGTCATATTTCTTTTTATGAATTGCTATCCAACAAAGGCGTCGTAATACTATAGTAATTATCTATAACTTCGGCATCAAATCCGATCGATACCGGTGTGGACGAACAGATGAGATGGCACTGTTTCAGTTCTCGTGGTACGTCTGTCAGAACCTGTACCGAAAATGCCTCGGCCATCCTTCATTCGCCCTTTCCTTACGGCTTATGCCGTTGATTCCATGTGGTCTCTGCCAACTGCTCGTATGCTCTTACAATTTTTGTACTCTTACAGTCTACTTATCCAGATAGTTTTCATCAAGAACGTAATTAAAAGATCACGTGAGCGTCAGCATTAGAACAACCGTTGGCAGTATCACAATAAGGCAAAACTGACGCCACGAAAGTTTAGCTGGAGCAATTAGGTGTGAGCTATGTTAGAAGGTAGCTGAAAGAGTCCCAGTAGAGCGCCTTTGTCGATGTTATAGAATATTCCATAAGTTCATTCGGAATCTTTATGTCGTCACATTTATCCTGTTGAACTTTTACAAGGGATTGAACCATCGTACCCGTTACCACGCATACTGATTTTGTGTAATAGTCATTCCGTTTCTATCATCTGTCTTAGGTGGCACGTTCACCATCTAGTCGGCTACAATCATTGAGATGTTGTGATTCCTTCTGTCTTCTTCATCTATCCCCTACTGCCACACAACATGTTAATTTAGGGCGTTCATAGTCATTTATTTCCAGCTCTTGGTTTCAAATCCCCTGACATCTGGAAGTCGGATTCGAGACATCATTTCAACTAATAGGTCTGCCTAATGTCACACAATTACAGAACTGCATCGCAGCTTTTCCGTTTACTACTGATACGTCTTCGCAATGATACCTCTGTTTAGTGTGTGTTGATGAGACAAGTTGTGCAACTGCGGTCTACATTTACAGAACAGTGAGGCCTGTAGCCGACCTCGTCTGTTTCTCCCACAAAATGGCTGAGGACGCAATCTACTGGCAGCCACAGGTCAACTTCAGCTTAGTGGCAAGCTTCAGAACAGTCCAGCTTTGATGCCATCGTATGCTTCAGTAAAGTATTATATCATTCTTAAAGACATAAGGTAACCAAGGATTTATTTCCAAAAGAAGTATGTTCTGTGATAATTTCACTTTTACTACGCGGATTTATGTATTCCACGTTTCCATAAATCGCTCAACACTATCCTCGTCGTAGTTGCGTTAATAATGAGCCAACCGGTTTCAATCTCGCTCGGCCCACAATTCGAAATCGCACTGCGTGTATAACGCCATCGTCGCGAACTGAAAGTCAGCTTCTAATCCTACACGTTTGCCTCGAGCTTACGACACCGATGGACAGATGAGAGACTGGCCAGCAGTAGAGCTCGACCAGCTCCGACTCTACGAGGCTGTCGTCTATAATTGGTGCATCCGAACACCTTTTAGACCGACATGTGTCACGCTAGTGGCACTCCGAACTCATGGCAATTTTACAACTGAAGCTTACTGTATCTCAACAGTAGTATTGAGTTCGATCTGAAGTTTACCTTAACAGCTTGTAACCAATGGACTTTAGTATTACTGAATTGTAATAAAATGAATCCCTTGTACAGTCCTTCATGTAAACTTGATTTTCGACTGCATTTTGCTGTCATGTAGGAATGTCTGGAGCGTGAGACATTCCAAAGAAATAAACAAATTTCGCAGAGAGGGTGATTCTGCAAGGCATGCAGTCAGACGTGTAATTGGCTTTTCTCCGCTGTAACCCTGTCGGGCCCTTTCTTCCTACTAACTATTCATGGTAGTAATGCTACTGACTTACCTCAGTACGGCCCTCCTGCGGAGCATCGAACAACTCTGTCTCAGGTTTCTGCGGTAAAATTTCAGGTTGAGCACTCAGTTTGGAAGTGTCTTCCTCAAAACGCGGAATCTCTTCAGCCATCTCTTCCTCACCGAAGTCCCAAGAAAAATTGACCTGTGGGAGGTTCCAGTTTATCATTCATTAGTGACTGAGCTGGAATAGCATGTGTCTAAAGGACAGAATATTTAGACGTCTGTCTCAGCATTCATAAATGGATTACATATTAAGTAACTAAGGCTTAACTGTAGGCTGTAATAAACGTGAAATACAGTGTTTTTAATGTATGTTAAAATTGTGAAGATAAGGGCACGTTAGAAAAAAAGAATCAGACCATCGCGTATAGAGTGGGGTAGGGCGTGTCATGATGTAAAGTCATTAGACCATGAAAAAGAGTGAAACCAAGAAAGACTATGATTATCTAAAAACAGGACGCATCCTTTTATAGCCGTATTATATGTAACGTCTTCGATGGTTTTCGGTGGTTACTACTTGCGATCTTACAGTAACTGTGCCGGTAGATTTAAAAAAGGAAGATTACTAACGAAAATATAAATATATTTTGATATTGCTACACTGTATCTTTCGCCAGATTGAAATACTACGCCTGATTAACAATACTTCGTGTAGAGTTATTTACTATTTGTTTATCAGTGTCTCGATATATTGTTTTTTACATATTTTAAATTCATACTCCTTTCACACTGTCCTTCTATATTATAAGATGATTCATTATTCTTCCGAACATATTAATATCGTATTCTTTGATTAATTTGCACCAATTATACTGGAGCCACGTCTCCCTATGTGTATTATTCTTCATCTTCCTTCTTCTTCAGTTTCATAGCCTAGCATTCCTTTCAACATTTATATTCTTGCATGCAACCTTAGTTTTACCTTAGGGCCTTGTAACAAGTTGAGGATAATATTATTGGTCTGTAGTAGAGTGAATGTCTCTCTCGTAAATCTGAGTGTCAGCTGCGGTCTCTCATGCTCTGAAAGCACGTATGGAGCTTGAGAGATTCCCAATAATACACTGAAGCACCAAAGAAAGTGCTATAGGCATGAGTTTTGAAACACAGAGATATGTAAACAGGCAGAATACACCGCTGGAGTCCGCAACGCCTGTATAAGACAATAACTGTCTGGCGCAGTTGTTAGATCGGCTAGTGCTGCTACAACGCCAGGTTATCAAGATTTAACTTAGTTTGAATGTGGTGTTATAGTCGGCAAACGAGTGATGGGACACGGCATCTCCGAAGTAGCGATGAAGTGGGGTTTTCTCGTACGATCATTTCATGAGTGTACCGTGAATATCAGGAGTCCGGTAAAATGTCAAATCCCAGACATGGATGTAGCCGGGAAAACATCCTGCAAGAATGAGAACAACAACGACTGCAGAGAATCGTCCAACGTGACAGAAGAGCAACCTCTTTGCAAATTAATGAAGATTTCAATGCTGAGCCATCAACAAGTGTCAGAGTGCGAACGGTTCAACGAAACATTATCGATATGGGCTTTCGCAGCCGAAGGCCCCTTGTATATCCTTGATGAGTACAGTACAGAAAGCTTTAAGCCACGCCTGGACGCGTCAACACCGACATTGAACTATTGACGAGTTATTTCCTGGAAGGACGAGTCTCTATATTTAAATTGTATCGGGTGGATGGACGTGTACGGGTATGGTGACAACCTCATGAATCCATGGACCCTGCATGTCAGCAGGGGACTGGTGGAGGCTCAGTAATGGTGTGAGGCGTGTGCAGCTGGAGACAGACATGAACAATATTGAGACTTACAATGCCTTGTTCAGAAGAGATATCCATCCCCTCGAACTCCTACGGATTTATATACAGTCCTGCAGGATTCATGCTGTCAGTTCCCTCCAACACTACTTCATTCGTTACATGATATCAGGAAGGTGTACCAATTTCTTTGGCTTTTCAGTGTATTACCTGGCAGAGTGGCGGATTCCGCAGTGCATACCACCTGAGATACTATCTGTGCATTCTTCCCTCTCACGCTGTCTGGCCGTTCCCTCCTGCTTATTTATCATGGTAGTAATGATATTGACTTACATCAATGGGATTCTCCTGTTTCTTCTCTCGTCTCTTCCGGCGTTTGCGAGGTTCTACAGGAAGCTTGAAACCGTGGGAAACAGACGGAGGAATTTCTTCGTCCACATTTATCACCTTGAAGCGCCCGAACAGACGAACCTGGGGGAGTTTTATTTTTACCATCACTAATTTAGGCAAGACATGTATACGGCAGATATGAAGGTTTAGATATCTTAATTGTAGTAATTAAACAGACTATATATTCAATAAGTAGCCGGTAATTGTAGTTTTAAAAGAATTTTGGTACGGCGCTATTGATGTGTGCTGAAAGTTAAGATATCGAATAAGGTAGAGAGCTAAAAGGTACTAGAGTGAAAAGACAAAGAAAGATATTTATGGAGCACACTTAGTTACTTACCTGTAGTTTGTTCCTACTAGTGCTAAGGCATCAACAAACAGTTAACTTACGTCACTACAGCAAGTAAATTTGAAGTGCCAGTACACAATTAAATACGTAGGGAATTGCAAGTGAGAGTGCTTACTAACGAAAATGTAAATTTATGTTTATAATTGTCTTTGTTATCACACTAATTTCTCTTAGCTTATTCTTCCCATCGTCATTTCAATTTATGTTTTGTGTTCCTTCTCACCGCCTAATCAACCTCGAATTCCGATTCTGGAACATTACATTGGTCTCTACGGCAGCACTGTTATCTTTTGTTTAAGAATCCCCGCCCTCTAATACCCTCTCTAACACCTCTGTGTTCTATGTTCCGGTTATTTATTTTCTTATCAACTATTCTTAAAGTTTCTAAACTTCCTCCTGCATCGGCTCTAGGTAAGCGTCACATGGACTGGAACTGAAACACACGTTATATCGTTGTGCCCTTGTGTTATTTTTCTGCAGTGGGTATGTATTACTTCCTGAAATTACTGCACTCAAATTAAAGTCATCTTTCGTCTTCCTTTTAAACTGAAGGCATAAGCTTTTAGCAGTTTATGGAAGTGCTTAGCTTTATGCAAGGATATCCAAACTAACACTCCCTATGGCCGTAACCTGTCTACTGGAGACTGAGGTAGCACGTCGAAAGCTTTTGACAGTTTTGGTGCACTAAGTCACTGTTAACCTTCGTTTTTCATTTCATGAAGGTGGACCGCCGAAGAACACTATTGCGTATGAAACGAGTGATATATTCCGAACCCCCGGCAGTTTTACAGAGGAAGCTTAGTGCACGAGTACTACTGCTGCTTTTCACCTTTGATTTACCTTAGGTTCTTGTAACCAGTGCACGATACTATTACTGGATTGTAATCAAATGTAATTCTTATTTAGTCCTTCATGTACAAATGAAAGAGTGATCCGGCAGAGTAACAGATTCTGCAAAGCGTACAGTTTGCTACTTTATTTGGTCATTCTTCTCTCTCGTTCTTTCTTACCCTTTCTTTCAGCTTACTTCACATGGTTGTATTGAAATTGACTTACCTCTGCATAGCCGTCCTTCAGCGTACAGTCCACACCGTTATCTCTATACTTGATGCGACTAGCTGATTCTGGGCTCCATTGGCAGGGAAATATCTCAAAGACAGAAGGCACTTGTGACACACTCCTCTTTTTCAAGCGGCCATAAACCTGGAAGAGTGGGTTGCATATTTTTCTAACAGATGCGAACATTCTAAACACTTGACTTACAATACTGAAACAGATTTTATACAACATATGCAGTCCATAACTGTATCGTTTAAGAGATATGAAGTACGGTGCTAGAGACGGCGGTTATAAATTAAGACATCAAATAAGGCAGAGAACGAAGAGCTACAAGAATGAAAACGTGAGGTAAGATTTTAACGGAAAACACTAGACAAAACTGTGGCACGGTAATATGGCTACTGCTAAGGCATCCTGTAATAGTTAACCTGGCGCTTGAAAGGAGAAAAATTGTATGTACAATGGTTTAGAATATGTGAAGCAAATGTGGATAGATATATTCAGTAAACACGTAGTGAAATATGACGGCCGGAATATGCTGGACTGAAGCTCGAGTACAAGACCTTTGCCTTTCTGTGAAGTTTGGAAGTCGGGAAATGAGGCACTGGTGGAAGTACACTTGTGAGGACAGGTCGTGTGTCGTTCTTGGTTAGTATAGTCGATGGAGCGCGTGCCCGCAGAAGGCAAATTCATTCTGCTGCCATCGTCCCACTGTGATCCTTATACTACTGACGAATGACATGTCATCTGAAGACTCGGAACATAAACACTGCAAGCCACTCTAGGTTTCAGAAAGCCTGCTACATTAAATATCACTTAAGCAACACACATCTGCGTACACTAAACGCATATCCTTATTGATGGCGTCATGAAAATAATGCTATGTCATATAGCTCTGGTTAAGGTCATGATGTCAGACATTCTTCACCGATGCTTGCTGAGAAGAGCATTGATAACGTAAATAATTGTAGACGTATTACAATCTACTGTGCACCTATTTTAATACCGCGTGGTCTGCGATGGTGTCACATGTCTGGGTTACATCTACTAAGGGAAATGAACTTATCCATTAAAAGATATAAAGTTTTCCTAAATGTTTGAACCATTCATCAATTGCTACTCCTGAATATTCTCAAACGGAACGATGTTTAATCCTACCAGGCATGTTTTTACGGTTTGACCCACAATTCTGTAACAATATCGACTGAATGTAATTTTCGGTTGCCTTCATGCGTACTTCACTTTACTATTTATTAAAGACAGCATGCTGCTGTTCGCAGCGTTGCGACTGATTGCCACATTATGTACAGAAGTTGCCTCCTTGTAGGAAGAACATAAGTACGCGCTCTTCTTTTCTCAAACCGTTAATGACTGCATGCTTGACTGAAGGAAATTGTAATGTAATATACAGACATCGTATTAACACAGACTGTGTGATGGTAGTAATAATTAGTCTCTCCCTCCGCATGCACAACAAAATGCGAACATAGAAAATATGGGCAATGTGTGACATATGGAAGTTTTGGTCGGTCCGGGATGCGTACGTGTACAGCCGAAATGTTTTCTTCGGTTCAGTTTACTAGCTTAATTCCAACCATTAGTGTTGTTACCGTTGTCACCAGTTATTACGAGTCCTTTTGTAAGCAGGTATAGCTATTACGCTGATCCGAAGATCATAGGAAAATGAGCGGCTAGTGTTATGGGGGTGATGGATACGAAGACGTGTGGCGGGGGGATTACGTGGCTCGATCCACACTTATTTCCCTGTCTCTGAAAATGCACTTATAAAACGGTGGGGTCAGTGTGCACTGTAGGAGGAGCTGTCGTTTGGTGATGGCTTGTTTATGACGAGTAGTTGAGAGAGTTTAGCCGAGTCCAGAAGCTGATTCAGTGAGATTCTGTATGCTGCTGTATCAGTGACTATATTAACTGTAATGTAACTGGTCGTTGGCTTCATTGTGAGATTTTTCATACACCTTAGACTTGCTCAGTGCTTACCTTCTCCATGTCCACATTTCTGTAATCATAGACTTCCGTCGAACGTGCTTTCTTTGATTTCTGCCCCAAATCACGTTTCTTCTTCCTGCAGGGAAGACACAGACAGCACAAAATGCTGTAAAGCACCTGCGAAGACAAAAGAACATTAGAACACATGTGATTCAGAGTTTATGTATTCAGACAGCAAAATGACACCGCCTCAAACTGTTGCTGCACAGCAGTCAGTAAGTTACGAATTTTTTGTGGACTACCTCTCACATGGACTTGACCCTTTCCTCAATTTGCTTGAAAAATACCCTAAAACTACAAAATATCACATGAAGACTGCCGGAAACTCACAGACTATCCTCCTGCCTCCTCTATCCCAGGAAAGGCGGTGTCCCTGTCCTGCTATGAGAAGAAGATACTTTTTCGGAAGCACAGATCACTTCCCGTACTATAAGACTGTAGATACCAGTAGCACAGATATAATTACGTTTTGTATCATTCGCCCTGTTGTCGGTACGTTTCTCCCCGTTAAGCAATGTAAGCGAAGTGCAGTGGAATGCACTGTTGAACAACCTCTGGTAATCTCAACGCTTACATCGCAAGATAGGTAAATTCGTTCTGGAGGAAACGAATCCTATCGGAGCACAAAGTTCGAATATTCTCCTGTTTGAAATGACTCTGACTGAAGTATGGTCTACCAGCTGCCTCATTATAGTTCCCTCAGCGCCTTTAAAATTTTCCCAAATGTTTTTGCACGCGAATATATTCGCACTCTATTTTTACCCGCAACTCATCTCTCATTCCGACAAACTCCCCTCACTGTAACCCACACCCCTACTACTACTACTGTATCCCCCCACTGTCATTGTCTCCCTCTTGCTCTCTCCTACTGCTACTATTTCACTCACCCCTTCAAACTGCCGCCGCCTTCTCACTGTCGCTCTCTCTCTCTTCCTCGATGGCACTGTCGTAGACGCTGTCTCTCTTTATCACTGGCTGTCATTCACTTTCAGCTGCACCTTCCCTTTACTCCTGTATCACTAGCACAGTCTCCTTCACTCATTTCCTAGCACTGTCAACTACGAACCTATGCCACTGTACACTCTCTTTCTCTCACAATTCTAATGTATCCTTCGATCTTTCTATGCCACAATCAACTTTTACTATGTTCCAGTATATCTTTGTCTCTTCCACTGCTGCTTTAACATTCTCTCTCTGCATAAAAAAGCGCGCGAATTTGTCTGCATGCCAAAATTTTTGGGAAATTTTTTAAAGGTGCTGAGGAAAGTAAGATGAGGCTGCTGGTACTCCACTTTTCTGTCAGAGTCTTTTGAACAACAGCGTGTTCGCCGTTTTCGTCCTCCGGTAGGAGCATTTTTCCGCTACTTCACCACTTTTGCCAACCACAGTAGGGCAAGTCACTCTTATGGAGAGAATTTTATGGGTCATTAAAATTTTGATACATTACTTATATGAAACTCAAATATTGCGCGACTAATTTTACACCTCACAGAGGATTTAACGCGCACAAAACTTTCCCTGTGCTTCAGTACTACAACGTGCGCTTCCCAGAACACTTCTGATGTTAGTGAAGTCACTTTACAACTTGTTCATCGGTGCCACGCCACTTCATAAACTACGTTTCCGGCTCACAACGTATTACGCTTCTTCGTTACACACTAACACCCCTGTGATATCATGGAATACGGAATCTTCACAAATGATTGCGTAGCGTTGGCTAGCACGTAAGTAACATAGGATCTCCATATCTTAAAAAGACAACCTCCAATGCTGGAAGACAGATGCTACAACTAACAGGATGTAAAAATAAAAAAAAGCCAGGAACATCTGAAACATATAGTTATTGTGAAACGTTGAATAGTGTTATTAAGCTGTCCGATGTGTTGAATACAGTATGAAAACTCAGAAATCGCAAATGAAGCCCGGACCAAATGTTTGTCTTACGATTGCAGTCCCGCTATTCCACCAGTAGCCATAGAATCTGGCCATATCCTGTGATCACCTTTTCAGCCAAAAGAGCTGAAGAAAATGCTGCAGTCCTCGACGAACTCTGTCCTTGGAGTGAATCATGTTCACTATCCTTCGTTGTGTAATTCGCCAAATAGTGCACTGACAAAGTTTCTACGAACTTTCAACGGTATTTGGATGACACTCCTCTCCTCACTGAACAGTTCAAATAATTATTCCAGCTCCGTGACCTAAAGCAATGGCCGGAAGTAGAACGTCGTCTTGAGCCAGAAGGACCCTTAGATAGTTTATTAAGACCCACTCAGAGTGGTAGCTGCGATAGAAGTATTTGTTTTCAGAAAACCAGGTGGGGTTTCCGAAGGGTAACGGAAACTATGCGTTCTTCGTAATATAGAATTTGAAATTTTTCGAACGTTCAACACTAGGCAACAATTTTGCATTTCGTTTATCGACGTAAAAGTGCTTACGACAATGTTTAAAATTCAGTTCTACTACAAAAATTAAGGGATATGTGTATTCCAGAGACGTTTTTGTTTGGTATTCAAATCTTCCTATGATACAGTGCTCTGACTGCAGAACAAATTGCTCGTACAACCTAGAGAGGACTGCCTCAGTGTTCCATGCCCAGCCCTTATATGTTTTAAAAGTACACACGAGATACGGACCACGTACAACATCATTTCACCCGGCACTGTAATTCTCCGGGTTGCAGATGATTTATACCTTTCTCCTATACACCACGATCTTGAAGCCAATTGAGCGTCTTGAATCCTGTACAGCATGATCTTGAATATCATTGCATGGCTTTAGACAGAGTCGTTTACGCATTAACACAATATGACAATGTCAACGACCTAACAATTTCAACTCAGAAATGTTCGATAGTTCTCTTCAACCGCAGATGTTTGCGACGGTTTATTCGTCCATTTTATTACATAGTGTCTCCTTCCCATAGGTAAATGAAGCCTAGGGTGTTTGGGACGCGCTTCAGATGGGATAATCACATATCTATTGTAATCAGGAAACAGCATTAACATTACTATATATGTAGATGAAACGTGGTGGGGTGTGGAGCCCACCATTCTCTTGAACGTACCCTAGGGCTTCCTCCGCTCAGTCATCGATTATGGATACCAAAGGTGCACCTCATAAACTTGAAGCAGTACAAATGGTTCAAATGGCTCTGAGCACTATGCGAGTCAACTTCTGAGGTCATCAGTCGCCTAGAACTTAGAACTAATTAAACCTAACTAACCTAAGGACATCACACACATCCATGCCAGAGGCAGGACTCGAACCTGCGACCGTAGCGGTCACGCGGTTCCAGACTGAAGCGCCTTTAACCGCACGGCCACACCGGCCGGCGAAGCAGTACATTTTGGTTGCCAGCGACTTTGCCTTGCAACAATGCGATCAACTTCGACAAATACATTACCAGTAGAAACGCTTGAATCTCCGCCGTATAAACTACTATTTCGCCTCACACCCCGTTACACATGCATATGTTACTTGTTCACGTAGGGTAACTTTCGACCTTCGTCTCACGGAAACGGATGAAGATATGAAAACAACTTTCAAGGTTATCTGGACTCGGTATTGTAGGAGTATATCGTAGGAAATCCAGTCATATGCAATTAAAATCCGTCTTGGAATCCGCGGCTCGGTTTTGGTAGAAAGAATACATGAAAAAAGTCTTGGATGGTTTTCTGACAACCGCCCATAAATTAATGGTGCCTCCACAAGTCTCTTAATACACACCATACACCATATCAATCGCAAAAGGCAGCAAACGATTGTGTCCGTTTGCCACAGCAAGACATATTGTGAAATGTTCATATTTTGAGCCTGCACTGTGGGACAGTGACACTAAGACGATGCTCCTGTTGGGTATACAATATAGAAGAGCATAGCACTTAAAGAAAAAATCTGTTCGTCAACTGCCATGTTCTTCAATATTGATCCCAACTTCGCCGGCCGTTGTGGCCGAGCGGTTCTAAGCGCTTTAGTCTGGAACCGCTCGACCGCTACATTCGCGGGTTCGAATCCTGCCTCGGGCATGGATGTGTGTGATGTCCTTAGGTTATTTAGGTTTAAGTAGTTATAAGTTCTAGGGGACTGATGGCGTCAGATGTTGAGCCCCACAGTGCTCAGAGTCATTTGATCCCAACTTGAAGTTGTAATATTTGCTATTATTACGTGGGTCTTCAAGACTTTAATATTTGCACTGAAGGTGGTTACTCAGTGACTAAAATCGATTTTCTGTAATACATGCTTTCACACACTGTACGACGGGTGCTACCGATTTTGTTGTTTACATACTGTCAATTGTCAACGATGGCTGTCCTCTCCTGATGTGTCTTCCCCCATAGAGGCAGCTCTGTTGACGATATCACGTTATGTTCGTTACCAGATGATACGGTTTCTACCTAATATGGAATGACCCATTAGGATCAGATCATTTCCCTAATGTTCTGATGACAAACCGACAGCAAGAACGTGGGATTCTTCCCTGACACTCCTTGGCACTCTTTCAAACCATCGTGGAGAATACAGTAGCTGTTGTGCCAGAAACGGATCCGCAGCACGTATCCTGTTACACATTGTACAATGTGTTAAATGTGACAGATCTCTCTATCGCAAAAACGACATGCTACTTCGTTATAGATTAACAGCTCTGTGACATGGGATACGGAATCGTCACAATTACTGAACAACGTGGAGTAGCATTTAAGCAATATAAGCTCTCCTTATCTTCAGAAGACAATCCGCACTGCTAGAAGCCGGATGCGAAACTAACGGGTTCCAAAAAAGAACTAAAAAAGTCTTATCTGGATAAATTATTGTGAAACGATGAGTAGAGATATTAAGATATCTGATGTGTGGCGTACAACAAGGAAACTCAGAAATCGTAACTGGAATTCAGACCAGAGAGAATTCGTTAGATTTTGTGCTTGACGACTAAGTACTTGGCGATAAGATTTATTGGTCTAGAGGGACAGCAGTCCGACAGTAGATCAATCACCCTCCTACTGCGTGTAAGATAAATTCTTCCGCACATAAGATCCAAATCGTAAATGTAGCGTCTTAATTGCTGACTAGTTAAAACATTAGATCCGGTGTGTAACACCTACGGTTGAATTCAATCTCATATCTACATAGGCCCATTTCGTACTTCATTGCTACATATGTTTGTAAACCTCAAAATTCTCTACTACAGCTCAACTGTCGTACGTTATTAACATTCTACACCTTTATTCTTCATGCCTACTGTGGTGTCACCGCCAGACACCACACTTGCCAGGTGGTAGCCTTTAAATCGGCCGCGGTCCGTTAGTATACGTCAGACCCGCGTGTCGCCACTATCAGTGATTGCATACCGAGCGCCGCCACACGGCTGGTCTAGTCTAGAGACTCCCTAGCACTCGCCCCAGTTGTACAGCCGACTTTGCTAGCGATGGTTCACTGACTACTTACTCTCTCATTTGCAGAGACGATAGTTTAGCATAGCCTTCAGCAGCGTCATTTTCTACGACCTAGCAAGGCACGATATTCATTTACTATGTCTTCTGAACAGGGAATCATGTACCGTCAAGTGCGACGTTCATCACAATGAATTAAAGTTAAGTATGAAACTAATTACGTCCGCTTTCTGAATTCTAATTCCTTGTCATGTTCCAGACCTCACGCCAGTATAGTCCTTCCCTCCTCACGCCAGGCTGCGTGAGTTAAAACACGTGCATTTCGGCCTCCTCTCGTAACACGGTGTTGGCTCCTCTGCCAACCCAACACCTACATCACCTCTGCTTGCACCCTTTCATTACGATTGAAGCGAAGACCTCGATGGTAATCTTTAAGTTTTTGAAACACATGGAAAACAGGCGAGCCCTAGTGATGAATGTACGGGCTATGATCCATGACACTGAACACAACCGACGGATTGTTGCAGATGTCGCAGCCCTCGTCTGTGTTCCATGTGTAGACGAACTCTTCGAATTCGTATTTTCCTTTTTGAGATTCTGTTTCTCACGGAACGACATAGTTAAGATGCACACAGACATGTTACACGCTAAAACTCAGAGCACTCTAGCGCCAGCGTATTTCAACTTCCGCCTGCGAAGCTGAAAAGTCAACCGAGTAATTTGCAAGTTACATGGCCTATCACGACAGTCTCTAACTTACTATTTGAAGACCCCTCGTACGTAAAATTTTCTTATCTTTTCTTCGCATATAATAATAAATTAATATTCTGTGGTACTTGCACATTTATATATCAGTCGGCAGTTTATAAGTAAAGGTCAGCAAATTAATCCGCGGAAATAAGTCATTACCAGGATGAAAAACGTGTGTGAGTACTGATGTAAAATATATACTATGTGTCCTAATATTTGGTGAATATCAAGAACTTTTGTAATTTAGTATTTCAGTCTTTTTGGTCCCAGAGAAAACACTGACCACCGACATAAAATTATCATTCACGATATCTAAGTTCAATATTCAGGAGGATTCAAAACATTTTTTGATTTACATGAGGCAAAAACATGATTAAATGAAATTTGTGTTTATCCGTGATTACATAAAGGTGATATTGTGCATGTGGATGCTTCTAATTCTCTCCTGAGTTGTATTTAGTATATTCTGTCTGTACCTGATATGTGTATATTTATTAGCTACAAACCATGGCCCTTCAAGGAAATTCTACAATAATTTGAAATCATTGTTTGCACTGCTTATATTCTGCATACTCGGCATACATTATTTTGTATTTGTACCAGGCTTTTCGCAGTGTGGCTCAATAAACCCAATCCAAATAAAAGGAGTAATAAAACTCCTACAAGGGAAAACTACATTGGTGCCTGTTCTATTTATGCCTGTTTCGGATAAATCCACACGTTGTTTGCTCAACGACCCAGTTGGTTTCAGCCTATTTGGCAGATAAATGTACGAGTGCTGTTGTTTTATAAAAATCCGATCGGTCGCGAAATGCAAATCACGGTGATAGTCAAAAATGATTTATTTGGAAGAGTTGGTTGGTTTGGGGGATGGGACCAAAGAGCGAGGGCGTCGATCCCTGCGGATTATGGAAGGACGGAGAAGGGAGAAAACCGTGCCCTTTCAAAGGAACCGTCCCAGCATTTGCCTGAAGCGATTTAGGGAAATCACGGAAATCCAAAAATCCGGAGAGCCGAACGCGGTCTTGAACCGTCGTCCTCGCCACCACGAGTCAAGCATGCTAACCATTGCACCACATCGGTCGGATCGCAAAACTTGGCTACACCATCCATCTACTTCTTTACATAGTCGCCGATCAGCGTTAGACAAATGTCGCACCCTTGTACTACACTTGCAGTACCGTCGCCTTAGAAGGCAGTTGCCTGCGCTTTCCGAGAATTCTATAGGCTGGTCTGCAGTCTTGTCTAGTCGGGACTGCATGGTGGATGATCTGTTGTCAGTTGACACAAGGCGCCGATTTGTTGCAGGTGTTGCAATGCTCGTCTCTGTTCCATGTGAAACCAACTCTTCCTCATGGAGAGCGGTTCATGTGAGCAGAGATGAAACCCAGAGGGAGCCATTTCTGGCTGTAGGGCAGGTAATTAAACAATTTTCAGCGAAAACGATGCAGGAGCATCTTCATTGCCGCTGCAGTGTGTGGCCAGAAGTGTCATGGAAATGCCTAACAGTTACGTTACGTGAGTTGCATCTAATAAGGCGAAATCCCTCGGCAGGCATTTGTTCTTGGCGGGGAACACTATCTTCTGTGCATTTTTACTTGATCTCCGTTCTCTCAGAACTGAAAAGAGTGACAAGATGCTATTGACGGGCATATCTGGGACACTGCCAGAGACATCTGTGCAAGGTTTCATAGGATTTTCTCTGTGATTTATACTTCACGACCCAGCAGACCTTAATAATTTAATAGCCCACATCAATCTTAATCAGCTACGACGTATATTTTGAATGTGGACGAGTAGGAAGAGCAGTACACGTTGGCGGAGAGGTTAATGCACTGGAGTTTCCTATGTTTCGAGCTCTTCAGCGATCTCGGCTGAAATTTACCTCGTTTCTGTTAGTCACTTCAGGCAGATGCCAGTTGGTACGCCTGAGAATGGATGATCCTTATGGTGGCACATCTTTGTCTTATCCGCACGTCAAGCTGTTGCCAAACCAATGTTTTCCTATCAGCTATATTGTGATACTGTGATCCACCGCATAAGCTGAAGTTCCAACACAGCTCGAGACATCCTTGAACTGTTGGCAAATTTTATTATCGTTAGTCAATAGTTTGACTCCTAGCAATTAAGAATCCATCTTCCAAATTTGTACCTTGAACTCAAGAAATTCACTCAATATTTTAAGTGGAAAATTAATAACTTCCCACACAATAGACGGTTCACAGGTAACATCCATTTAGAAACTTTTTTTTTTGAGTCTGTGATGTCTCCCTAAGTAGTGAAGCTATTCTGTTATCGACAACGCTAAACAATTACCTTCACTGCATTAGTCATAAATTTCAGTAAATGTATCAACGACCAATACATAGTGGACAAACATTTGAGATTCGGAAAATAACTGCTAGTTGCGTTTACTATGAGTCGTTACGTTGTCAATGTACACCTCAGCACAAAATGCAGCTGTAGCAAGGTGATAAAATACGGTGGCATCGCCACATTTTTTTTATGATAGTAGATCTTTTAATTCATATGCACAACACACTTAGAGGCGTTTAACTAATTATATTCCATATAAACGTTTTCTGTGACTGATATACCGTTGTGTCCGAATAAAAGACTAAATATCGAGATTTCAGGAACATGCAAATAACATTTACAAAACCTGAATTCTCTTCTTACTGAAAGTTCTTAGCTACAAAATGCTGTGACAGGAACGAAAATTCTTATGTGTTGCCGACGCGACATTGTACCGACGTGCAAGGTACTGGACCTCAACTTCCCAACAGCTAAAAATGACATTTATCACATTTTTCTGAGCATGTCAACCTGTATGAAATATTTCGAATCACTTTCAGTAAACAACAGTGTTATTGCTATGCTGATCATAAGTTGCTATACGAACGTAGTTTCTTCGCAATGCTTCAGCAGTGGGAAAACAAAATTCTGATTTTGTGAGGAAAGAGTGGTAATGATTTATAGCTGCAATATCTTTTATTTTCTATTCAAACCCATATTCTTGTGGATTTAACACAACTTATTTCTGGTGATTGGACATACAGGTTTTACTTAATGAAAAAAAAATTCTTAGTTGGGATGCTGATTTTGCTACCACAGTGCTACATTCGGATTACACGTGATTAAGGAATTAAGGGATCGCATTCAGACAGTCCTGGTTGTCAAAAAGTTTAATTTGGTTGACACTCGATGAAAGGCAACCTAGTTGCGAAGCACATACTGCAAAAGACTTATCTTTGATGGCGGTAGGTCGGAGAATTAGTGATGAACCATTTTACCGGTTGTAGACTCACTACGCTTGGGAGAAATACGAACACACCAGAGGCGGTGAGAGAGAGCTAAAATTAAGCACCTTCTTATTCCCGAGTACTGCATCTACAATGTGGACTCGTGATATTAGATTCACGTGAATTAGCGCAAGCAGTATACGCTGCTCACATCAACAGTTTTATAGAGATCAAACGGGCCATACCGCGACTCCCTTAAGTGTTAATCCTTTGCAGAGTTAGCAGTCCCCTGAAGATCGCCTTAAATAATCGGAATGTTTTATTCGGTCTTTCGGTTGACCATATTGGCACCGAAATGGTAGATCATTAGGAGAAAACCAAACAAATGAATTCGATTTTCAGAAAATCTTCCACCACGGATGATCGCAATAGGGTACCTCCTTTCAGTCACTGGACAAACGCCAAGGTGGTAATTTGAGACAAGTTATCACAAAAAAGAAAATCAACTAAAATCGCTCAACAGATGAAACACATCGGGACCTGATAAAATGCTGGAATATTCTGTAGAGATTACTCTAAGAACTTGTGGCCCTTCAAGTAACTCTTTATCGTAGGTCGCCTGAGCAACCGAGGATGTCAACGTATTGGATGCAGGCCACTCCCGTTTTCGAGAAGGATCGTCAGATAGATAGATATAATTATATCACTTTATTGCCAAGACAATCTGTTGGAGAATAGTGGAATATTTTTTATATTTATGCATTATGAACCTTTTGCAGGAAGAAAGTTAAAAAAGAGTCTTCTGAAAACAAAGATCTTGATCAGCTTAGTAGTTAACGTAGAAAGTTTTTTGGGAATACACGGAGATGCATCCATCGTCTGTAGGAAGGTTGAAATGCCAAAAGACAATAAGCAAAATGGAGAAATTTCTGTAGTGAATCAATTAGTGGCACAGGAACCGGTAGTACCGTGAAAATTCTTCTCATTGTAACACATTGTGTATAGATAGTTGAAGAAGTCCATTATTGTTCGATTACGGTACTGGCAATATATCAATGGAAACTGAAACAACGATAAAACACGCACAAGCGGCATGAAGTCGAATGATGGTGTACAAATAACTGTAGGAAAACCAGATGCCAAGCTGAGACTCATTAGAGGAGTCTTGAGGAAATGCAGTTTATCCACGAAAACAGCTACTTACAAAAAACCTTGCTCGACCAATGCTTCAGTACTGCTGATTACTCTACACCCCTTATCATCTTGGAGTAATAGAAGAGTTGCAGGAGATCCAATGGAGATGGATATGTGTCGTCAGGGGGTCATTTAGCAGGTGCGAGAGCGTTATGAAAATGCTCAACTCCAGTGGGAGAGGCTACGAGAGTTGTTGTGCATCGCGGAGAAGCTGCTGCTGAAATTGGGAGAGGGTGACTTCCGAAGAGGATAGAGCAGGATATTATTTTCTTGCTTCCAGCTTCCGCGAAATCATAAAAATGTGAAACCCCGAGTGTTTAGAGACGTTACGGTAGCAAATTATTACGCGATCTTATAAATCACCTCTCGCGAATACAACAGGAAGGGTGGGAATTCACAAGCACTCTCGGCCACACGCCGTAAAGTGGCTTGCGGAGTATAGATTTCTATGTACAGTGATAGGCGATTCACGCTGGAGAATATTCTGATTAGGACGTATGAGATAATAGCATTCAATAGTAGCGGGTGTTTGGTTGATGCACACAGTCGGGGTTTCTCCTTAGACGTTGATGATGGCTCAATGTAAACAGTTATTGGTCACTTACCTCCACTGGCTTCATGGTTTCCTCTGATATCTGCCTCTCTTCAGTAATCAACCTTTTTTCGGCGACGACTTTAGCTCCTTCTAGCACAGATGTGCAGCTCACTGCACTTTTCAGCAGATTCTTTTTTCTACAATCAGCGAAACGCACCCCAATAGCTTATGTTCACCAGGCAGACAAATGCTAGGCAACGCACGCACCACGTCCCACGATGTTTCATTGCTGTGAGCCTCGCCTGGGAACAATGCTGAAGAGATCCCATCGTGTGTGACTGTAGAAAATTTTCTAACCATACGCGATTTGTTTGTATCTGTCTGTTATTCAATACAACAATCCTCGTAAGAAAAGAAGAAAACAAAAAATTTATTTCTTCATCAGCGGAAATCCGGAATCTAATTTAAAGTTCGCCCAGAACAACAAAATAAATGGGTAATAGAGACATTCAGCAAAACCTACATTTTTCTCAGTTAGTTTAACTAGAACCGTTCTCGGTTTATTTTATTGTGATCAGATCGAAACATTTTCATATTGCGATATTCTGGCGAAAATGAGCACGAAATATGATTGGAAGAGACATTCGCCGTCAAATTTGTAAATTTATACATTAAAGCAACGCGACGGTCTATAGTTCGTTCAGTGTATTGAAATTTATTTCTAATTTTGGAGAAAACAACCGGCACTGAATGGCGTGAGCGTCAAAATTACCTGATCGTGAGGGGTAAATGTCTTGTTAAGAAGAGTGAATGGCAGCTCACAATGACGATACGTTCAACGTGTTTACGAATTAACGAAGGAGCCATGCTTACAGTTGTTTCTACATTAAGTCAACTGGACAGGTTGGGCGTATGAAGTTGTAAATAGCAGAGCTCCCTGTGAAATTCCCTCATTGAAAATGGCTTGTACACATACGACTGAAATTCTTTAAATTCGAAACGTGAGGTAACACAAAAGTGCTACAGATGGTAGGTTTACGCGACCCTTTCTGTATCAGTGCAGTGTTTGAAAAGTACAGGAAAAATAAAGAAAGAGAGAATGAAAGAAGACAGCGTAAACGGTCCAGATGAAAAGGATGAGAACTGAGTAACTGAATGAATAAAAATGTTTCATAGTAAGGGAAAAGGAATGTACCAGGGCGAAAGGTGCAGGTGCGTTCCACATCAGAAATTATACCTGTACCCAAAAGTTGAGAGTAATAAAGAAATGGCAAAACGCTTTTAACTGGATAACCAATAATGATGTACAGCCACGGTGAAAATTTCCTGCCCATACCCGGTGTGAATCACAAGCAGTCGTTTATCTTGATACCAACGTCGACGAAGGGCAAATATTTCACGGACATATAGCAATCTTCTGCCAGAGAGGCATTAAAATCCTCAATGAAGTAGCAACAATTGGCCAAAGAAGTTTTCCGCTGTCACTGCGACCACATAGAACGTACCGCAATGCAATCGTAATCGCTATTGTGGGCCACATATCGATAGTTTGGGCTCACAGAGCCAAAAAGGTTGGTACAGCCCAGACTCTACTGGGAGCACAGAGAAGTGTACTCCTGCACCTGACAGGCCATAACACCGTCCGAGGCGCTGCAGTGATAATAGGCATGCTATCTCTAGACCTAAGCTTAAGAAAGGCAGGTCCACTATTTTGGCTGACAAATGGCGAACATGATAAGCTAAAAGAGATACTGGACATATGAGCCACATCGAATAAGGAAGTGATGTCATGCACTGATAGAGAATGACGTGAAATCTGGGCAGGGCAGAAATAGCTGTAGGGACATGGTCCATACCTAACTGCTTACTGAGTACACTTGTTAATGTGGAGCAATCGGCACCCTGACCACATCGTCTCAGAAAGTGCCATCAGCCTACATGTTACAGACAACGAAAGGAACGCTTTGAGAATACTATAGTCAGTAACATAATAAGGAATGAGGAACTGTGGAATCAGCGGAATTCACTTCAGGCTAAAACATCAGTATATGATCTTCAAGCCTACATAGCAGAGAGGCAACGAACACGAGGCCACGTATCATGGAAACGACACACAACACGGCAAAATATCCACCGACGACAACCTTCCAGAAGCAGTGATGAGATGAGCCTCGATGAGGACAAGGAAGGATTTCCTGAGACCCTAACAGCCACTTAGTAAACGAATCGACTTCATCTACTTCTGGTACGATGGACGTGGGAGAATTATGGGCAAATTTTAAACACATTGTAAATCATGCATTGGACAAGTATGTGCCGAAAAAGTGGGTTACGGACGAAAAAGAGCCACCGTGGTTTAACAGCGCAATTCGGAGAGTGGTCAAGAAGCAAAGGCAGTTGCACTCGCGGTACAAGAAAGATCGGGAGAATGAGGACAGACAAAAGTTAGTAGAGATTCGTGCTGCTGTAAAAAGAGCGATGCGCGAAGCATACAACCACTACCACCGTCATACCTTAGCAAAAGATCTTGCTGAAAACCCAAGGAAATTCTGGTCTTACGTAAAATCCGTAAGCGGGTCGTACAGATTCCCGTGTGGAGGACGTAGTGATAGACATCCCTGGGGTTGTGAAGCAGGCGAATGGGTTGAAAATAAATAAATCGCCAGGTCTTGATGGGATTCCAATTCGGTTTTACAGAGAGTACTCTACTGCATTGGCTCCTTACTTAGCTTGCATTTATCGCGAATGTCTTGCCAAACGTAATGTCCCGAGCGACTGGAAAAAAGCACAGGTGACGCCTGTATATAAGAAGGGTAGAAGGACGGATCCTCAAAATTACAGACCAATATCCTTAACATTGTTTTGTTGCAGGATTCTTCAACATATTCTCAGTTCCAATATAATGAATTTCCTTGAGACAGAGTAGTTGCTGTCGATGCATCAGCACGACTTTAGAAAGCATCGCCCCTCGAAACGCAACTCGCCCTTTTGTCACATGATAACTTGAGAACCATGGATGAAGGGTATCACACGGATGCCATATTCCTTGACTTCAGGAAAGCGTTTGACTCGGTGCCCCATTGCAGACTCCTAACTAAGGTACGAGCATATCGGATTGGTTCCCAAGTGTGTGAGTCGCTCGAAGACTTCGTAAGTAATAGAACCCAGTACGTTGTCCTCGATGGTGAGTGTTCATCGGAGGTGAGGGTATCATCTGGAGTGCCCCAGGGAAGTGTGGTGGGTCCGCTGTTGTTTTCTATCTACATAAATGATCTTTTGGATAGGGTGGATAGCAATGGAGTACTTGTACTGACAATTTTCTCATGGTCCATTTGTACAGTCTTACAGATACCTTATGTACAAAAGCATATCATACTCTGTAGAAGATGTTAAAAGCCCCTTGCTGTAGTGGCTGTAATTTTGATATTTTTCCTAAACCAGCTAGGTAAAACGGAGGCCACTACTTCCACCACATCAAGTGGATTTAGTGCTCACGTACTCACATTGAGTCGTGAACACTTCCCAGTTTATCAATGGGGGATAATTGAAAATTATCTTTCTACTATCTTTACCACGAGTGCAATGATCGCGCCAGGCGTGCGGTATTGAATCTCTATCCTATCATTAAAGGTGTGAGACCTGCACGACCTTATACCAACCGTTATAGTTCTGCATTATTCTACTGTGACACTAAGGGTGATTTCACGTAATGAAAGGGAGAATGTAAAGATTAAAGGACTCATTTATTTAACAGTTGAATATTGAACAATTATACAGTCAAATCGGGGTGGGGGGACAAAAAATTTAGTTCAGCAGCCTGCCAAGGAATTTTAGGAACGATCTCCGTATTATAAAATGGAGTTCAATATACTAAAGGAAGGGGTTGCAGGCATGCAACGACCATCATCATGAATCAGCCAAAGACTAAGAAAGATGCTACTGGGGGTGAATCGCTAGGTAGCCTCCTGTAATAAAGGAATAAAACCAGCAAGACGCGAAACTATTCATACAGGTGATACTAGATAACTTTGGCTTTCGGTCCGACTACGTAAACGAAACATGAAGGGGCGCCAGACACTCACCACGTGGCGTGGGACAAAGGGCACAAGTTTTCAATGTAGGGAGACCTACATTCTGAGTCAAATTTTGCAAGGGAGAACTGAAAGAGCTACTGCCAGACGATGCGGAAAAGTGAGCATGAAAGTCCGCAGGGCGCGAAGCTACAGTGCACGTCGGCGCTCATGCTTACCGAAACTCCACCTTGTGGAAGCAGCACCTCCAGTCGCAGGCACGGTCACACTAGAACGGCCCACTGCCCCTTGTCCACTATCCACACGCCGAGGGCGGTTGGCGCCCACCCGCGAAAACCGGGCACGCACCTGAACTGGCCAATCACAGGGCCGGAATCTCACAGGGAGGCGACCTCGCGACGTTAAAATCGAGCAGAAATAGCAGTTAAAAGGCTGGTAAGGCAGGTTGGGGAATTGAAAACAGGAGAAACTTTGGCCACTACTGAACGTTCAAACAACATCAAGTGCTACCCTGGCGATCGGAAAAAGGATGGGAAACGGGAAGCCATCATGGTTGCTAGAAAGACTGCTGCCCTCGCCCATAAATAAAGAAAATTCCTAGTGCCAAGGT
This sequence comes from Schistocerca americana, assembly GCF_021461395.2. NCBI lineage: Eukaryota > Metazoa > Arthropoda > Insecta > Orthoptera > Acrididae > Schistocerca > Schistocerca americana. Next base: position 40,741,830 of record NC_060122.1, on the reverse strand, counting down.
CCTCTCACAGATCAGAGTGAGACAAACTGTAAACATCGTCAAACAAATTAGGCAACCCATAGCAATTATTAACAGGGCCTGAATTATTATATTACCGAATATCAGAATGCTGGGATTAGAAATATGAAATACGAGCACTGAATGGTGAATGAAGTGCAAGTCTTTCATCACACGGACCTATGAAAGAAGATTGTCGCAAGTACTCTTATCGAGAAAAATACGAGGGCTTCGAAAATCTTGACATTGACTGGGGCAGGGGGACTTCCATGGACGCAGCCATGTTGGTACTTAAGGAAACTGTGGGGTTTTTAACAAAAATAAATTTGTTTACTTTTTTTTTTTTTTGAAACCACATACATGGATGGTGTGACACACAAATACAAAAACTTTATCAGTGTCACAAAATACAACAATAACTGAGTATGTACATGAGATATTATACGAGGGCACAAAAAAGAAACAACAAGTCACACGACACATTAACTCATAAAATGATATACCATGTCACAAAAACAAGAAAGTCGCAAGATGCATTAACTCATACGTAACAAACGAAACAATGCTGACAACGGACAGACTGAGGTACTATTACCCAAGTGTCAAGAAACTAATGACGTGAATGACACAAAATAAAACACTGCAAAATACCCTAATACATAAATATTAAACCAAAACAGGGAGAATGATGCATATTGAACATACCATTATGCAAATAATAAGACTATAATGATACAAAGGACACAAAATGAAGAGAAAAACATTCCAATGCACACTGACATGTAAATATTACTTAAAAATGGTAAACAGTCAATTGAACATGATACTAACACAAAAGAGAAGGTCACTTGCCAATGTCAAGCCCGTTTGTGAGTCTCTTAAACTGGACCTCCAAGCGTCCAACATATATTGGCAGCATTTGAAGGACACTTGAAATCAATCAGTGACGGAAAACAGTAAGAGAAATAGTGAAAAGAGATGGCAAAAATGAAAGAGCAGGATATGGACACACACTGCATAAGATGAAACAAATCACTACATTCAAGACACGTTCAGATATCAGTTAATTCCGATGGAACAAGTATAGCAAAATCACTGAAACAGTAAAACTCTCGACAACACATCATTGCAACTCAATTTGCATCGCCATTCACTATGTATTCACTGAAACAAAAAGGAGCACTCGAAAAAACTTTGGACGGAGTGACGTACTTAATCGAAGCACTGCACTGTTCAAATGTAAGCACTCGCATCTGTGTCAACGGAGTCACGATGGATGTGGAGCAATGCCTCCGAGGCTGAGTGGGAAGTTCTGTCTCGCTGGCATGACTTGAAGTGCAGGAGCGGTTCGGTCCAATCATCGCAGCCACAGTAAATCTGTCCTGGCGGCCTGGTAGTAGACTCACGGACTTCTACTACACCGACACTTGATGTCCATGTGTGCCTTGTCATGCACACACAAGGAGGCAGAACAGCTGTCGACATTGGTGGCTGACAGCTGGGGAAACACATCTTTCACTACTGCATCACACAGATCATATTTCTGCTGGTGGGAGCAAGGAAAACAATAGTCTGGGATCCTCAATGTTAGAGGACCCCTACCCTGATTCCAAGTCGCTCGACCCACAACCTATAAGACAAGAGGACTAAGTTCAGTCTTTTCAGCACCACGATGTTAATTAACAATTTGACTGGTAGCACAAGGGCAATTGTCATCGTAAGGTCCTTGCTCTATGCTCCAATTACAGTCAGTCTTGTGGAAAACAACCAAAACGTTATAGTTCACCTCCCAACACAAACGTAAAGCACGAGGCTGTCACTGAAGACCGTCTTTTAAATACCTCAGCACATTGGAGGTGCAGCATGATTTGCGTAATGCCAGTAGTGACCACTAAATAGTTCCTAATCACATTCTTTGACAACAGCAAAAAGTTAATTTATAACTGCAAAGCAACCAAACGCAAGAAGCACAAATTTTCACTGCAGAGCGTCTTTGTTGTGCCACGCGAATGGAAGACCCGTGACTGCCCCGAATTGTCCGTAGGTCCTCGGCTGATTTCCTGACATGAGGGTCACAGCAGATAACAGCGTGGTGCAGCGGGAAGTATTTCGGAAGTCGCCCTCGACGGTCCATTCTCGCTGCCGCAGGTGAGTCACGTAGGCGTCCATCAATAGGACCCCTCCCCCACTGCTGCCCACCCGCGGCGGCTGGCCTCACGGGGCGGGCGAGGGTCGAATCGGCCGCATCGCGTGCGTTGACAGGTGCCCGGCTGGCGGCAAAGGTGGGCCTGGCCGGGTCTGCCGTACGGACCCAGACACTCAGATGGGCGGCTGTCGGGAGAAGCCAGCCGCTGTGGGCTCTGTAGACGTGATGAGCCCCCAACTGCGGACTGCTTGGGCTCGGTGTTGCCACAGCTACGCCGCCGAGGCACGAGCGACGGAAAGCAGGGGGAAGTGGTGGCCGCGCGCCGCCAGGCCGCAGCGCCGCCCCTCGCCGCAGGAGCATTGTTCCCTTACCCTCTACTGCAGGAATCGTTAGCGCTAGGATTTCACCCGGAACAGGTCCCGCCCACTCAACCTCGGTTTCCTGGTCTTTGTTCGCCGCCTGGGCATCGTTTCAGTTGACCCACGTGGCTTACCGCGTTCGGCTGCACTTGGAGTGAATGTTACATTAATATCTTGCTAGGTCTTAAATTTTCCCAGGTAGTTAAAAGACACATTACAAGAAACGTGCACAATGGCCTCAGCTGCGCCAGGTACTTCCACAGCAAACATAACAGAAAACAATGTAGCACTGAATTCTTTAAATAAGAGAACTCAGTATCCAGATGAATAGCCTATGAAGAAACATACTTCTATGTGAGGAAAAGCACCCAAAGCTAAAACAGGATAAACCTACCCTCAAAGAATAATTTGTTTGGAGAAAGAGGAACCACAGTATACTTGACACTTAAGTTTCAGAACTCAGACAGTATATGTGAAACAAGCACCAATGTTCACTATACTTCCAGAGGGCATCAAAATTACTTTGTTGTTGCTAGATCGATCCAAGAGTATTTCGCGTGGTATTCACTGAATAGTTTTGCTGAAAAATTTTAGGGGTGAAAGAAGAACTAGCACAGCATGAAGGACGTTTTACAGCCATGAAACACCGCAGCATATATTTCCTCCATAACTGCTCTGTGACAAACATAAACATCACATTATTATTTTTTAAAAATGGTTTGAATGACATTTACGAAATTAATAAATCTTTTGGTTAAAAACAGACAGGACAAAGAATAACGACACATCATTTTCCTGAGACGTTTGCAACAGCATATAGGTCACTAATCACACAGAAACAGCTACAATTCTTTGTAACCTCGTTTATAATGCGCAGGTATGGTATTGGAAGAATTTACAAGTTAAAATTCACCCATTACCCATGCAAATACTAACGAAATATGTCATACATGCAAATATCTTACTGCTTTCATTAGGCATTTCTACTTTATGACATTCTTACATTCTTTAATTTTCGTGAGCTACTATGAGGGCCTACATAAACAAAACAACCTTCATTTATTTCTATATAACGGTGATTTTAGACAACAGAGTTATTCGAGTGCATCCATGGCTTTACTGCCGACATGACAGATTCAAGACCATTGTTTTCGCATTGTAAGTTTGCTCTGCTGTTTCCCTCAAATAAACGTATTATAGTAAGTGAATTAGTTAATGAAAATTTCTCCTTATTACCCTTAAATTACATCACGTTATTTTTTGTTTTCTATTGCTGGCGATGCTTTCAATTCTCTATAAATATTTTTATTTCTTTAATAATGCAGATTCATATTACATTACTATCCAGAAAAGCTTAAATTTCTTATCGTTACTGAATTTCATCACAGTATAACACGTGTTGGACTGCGACGATAACAACTTTGTTGTAGCTTCCAGTTTGCGGAACTGGCGGCCGTTTAGGGGAGGGCCTTACACTATGGATAGGCGTGGAGGGGGGTGAATGGGCGGGACTTGTTCCGGGTGAAATCCTGACGTGCCCTTAGCGCCAGGATTTCACCCGGAACAAGTCCCGCCCATTCACCCCCCTCCACGCCTATCCATAGTGTAAGGCCCTCCCCTAAACGGCCGCCAGTTCCGCAAACTGGAAGCTACAACAAAGTTGTTATCGTCGCAGTCCAACACGTGTTATACTGTGATGAAATTCAGTAACGATAAGAAATTTAAGCTTTTCTGGATAGTAATGTAATATGAATCTGCATTATTAAAGAAATAAAAATATTTATAGAGAATTGAAAGCATCGCCAGCAATAGAAAACAAAAAATAACGTGATGTAATTTAAGGGTAATAAGGAGAAATTTTCATTAACTAATTCACTTACTATAATACGTTTATTTGAGGGAAACAGCAGAGCAAACTTACAATGCGAAAACAATGGTCTTGAATCTGTCATGTCGGCAGTAAAGCCATGGATGCACTCGAATAACTCTGTTGTCTAAAATCACCGTTATATAGAAATAAATGAAGGTTGTTTTGTTTATGTAGGCCCTCATAGTAGCTCACGAAAATTAAAGAATGTAAGAATGTCATAAAGTAGAAATGCCTAATGAAAGCAGTAAGATATTTGCATGTATGACATATTTCGTTAGTATTTGCATGGGTAATGGGTGAATTTTAACTTGTAAATTCTTCCAATACCATACCTGCGCATTATAAACGAGGTTACAAAGAATTGTAGCTGTTTCTGTGTGATTAGTGACCTATATGCTGTTGCAAACGTCTCAGGAAAATAATGTGTCGTTATTCTTTGTCCTGTCTGTTTTTAACCAAAAGATTTATTAATTTCGTAAATGTCATTCAAACCATTTTTAAAAAATAATAATGTGATGTTTATGTTTGTCACAGAGCAGTTATGGAGGAAATATATGCTGCGGTGTTTCATGGCTGTAAAACGTCCTTCATGCTGTGCTAGTTCTTCTTTCACCCCTAAAATTTTTCAGCAAAACTATTCAGTGAATACCACGCGAAATACTCTTGGATCGATCTAGCAACAACAAAGTAATTTTGATGCCCTCTGGAAGTATAGTGAACATTGGTGCTTGTTTCACATATACTGTCTGAGTTCTGAAACTTAAGTGTCAAGTATACTGTGGTTCCTCTTTCTCCAAACAAATTATTCTTTGAGGGTAGGTTTATCCTGTTTTAGCTTTGGGTGCTTTTCCTCACATAGAAGTATGTTTCTTCATAGGCTATTCATCTGGATACTGAGTTCTCGTATTTAGAGAATTCAGTGCTACATTGTTTTCTGTTATGTTTGCTGTGGAAGTACCTGGCGCAGCTGAGGCCATTGTGCACGTTTCTTGTAATGTGTCTTTTAACTACCTGGGAAAATTTAAGACCTAGCAAGATATTAATGTAACATTCACTCCAAGTGCAGCTGAACGCGGTAAGCCACGTGGGTCAACTGAAACGATGCCCAGGCGGCGAACAAAGACCAGGAAACCGAGGTTGAGTGGGCGGGACCTGTTCCGGGTGAAATCCTAGCGCTAACGATTCCTGAAATCCTGGCGCTAAGGGCACGTCTCTACTGCTGGTCGCTCCAGCACGAAAAGCTTTTGTTCTGGCGACATGCAACAGTGTTTTCAATGAGAAATAACAACAGTTTGGAAGTGGTACACTCACCTATGAAAGTGGGTTACATTCAGAAAAAAAGGTTACAATATGTTTCTCAAATAAAGAGCAATAAGCGCTGGATTTACACTTAGGTGTGCCCAGATCATTCCATAGGTTAAAAAAAGGTCATTTTTACCTATGTGAGAAAAACTACACACTAAGGGAAGAATATAACACACGATAATTGACAAACTCTACAGCCTTCTCAAATTCACTTCGAACATTGCGCTTGTAGCTTTACAATTAATTGGGCCCAGCTCATTTACATTGACAAAGTCTGACACAAAAACTTAATGCGCGCACAATATTACAAAAAGAACTATCCTGACCCAATAGGACCATAGAATTGTCTTACATCATAAAAACAAGTTCAAAAACGTGTGTGAAATCTTATGGGACTTAACTGCTAAGGTCATCAGTCCCTAAGCTTACCCACTACTTAACCTAAATTATCGTAAGGACAAACACACACACACTCATGCCCGAGGGAGGACTCGAACCTCCCCATGGGATCAGCTGCACAGTCCATGACTGCAGCATAAAAACAAGTAATAGGTAGGGAAGGAGATGTCACACAGGATACTTAGTGAGAGCATGCACTATGTTAGTTCTGTCACCTGTACTACAAGCGTTAGTCCACATGCAATAACCGCCCGGACTGGCCGTGCGGTTCTAGGCGCCACTCCGGCGGCCCTAGGCACTACAGTCTGCAACCGCGCGACCGCTACGGTCGGAGGTTCGAATCCTGCCTCGGGCATGGATGTGTGTGATGTCCTTAGGTTAGTTAGGTTTAAATAGTTCTAAGTTCTAGGCGACTGATGACCGCAGAAGTTAAGTCGCATTGTGCTCAGAGCCATTTCCACATGCAATAACAATATACATGTAAGAGGATAATGAGTATGATGTCATACTCCCGGGTCATTCTCTTGACCATTACCAAAGAAATTTAAATTCAGTCCGTCACTCTAGATTTACTTTAAAGGCCGTGACTGCGCCTGGCCTCTGTAGGTTGGGTTTTACTCTCTCTCTCTCTCTCTCTCTCTCTTTCTCTATCTCTCTCTGTCCAGCATCATGGCGGATTTGGCAAATAGAACCTCAAGTAACTTAGGTATCTGAAACATAGTGCGAAAACTAATCAAGCACTAGACACCACAAGGGGATACAGTGAAACTAGCTTCGGTAAAGGTTTAGTCTGTTTACCGGTCGGCGTGTTTACTTACTGGTTTAGAATTATTAATCCATTAATACTAGGATAGTTGGTGCTTCGGTACCTGTTGTCGTTCGCTCAGTACTGTACCTCGTCTGCTCCACTGGGTTATCCTCTCTGACAGTCTCCGATTCATCATTGCTCTTCTGCAAAAAGGACTAGTGCATTCGTCAGTCAACGACAAGGCACTGTCACACCCGGGGCCGGCAACACAAATAAGTCCTACTCAGAACGATTCCACACGTCTGGCAGAGCTAATTGACTCGAATTCCTGGCCCTTCCCGTCACAGACAAGATTTCTCCTCTTCTATCGAGCGAGAAACGCGCAGTAAGAACCAACGTAATCCAGCACCTGCGACGGAAAAGGGTCAACCAAAACGGTGACATTTAAACCAATACAAACAACATTAAGAAGGGAATGCAAGGACACCATAAACAAGCAACTACACTAGATCATTCTAACCACGCTAACGAGAAAAGGCAAGTTTACAGCTCCTTGAACTTCTTCAGGTTAGCTACGTGGTGCATACCTCGCGATCTTTTTGTCCTCAGGGTTTTTATTTCTACCACATTCTGATGGATGATCTGGCGTACTCTGTACGGGCCACAAAACACCTAAAGAACTTCTTGCAGAGATGTTTATGTTTCTGCGACAACCGGTACGATTTGAGGAGTACGTTTTACCCGATGGTCAGGTTCATCTGTCTAATGGCTACATTAAATTCCACGTGTTGACCTTCCATGTTAAGGCTTGCACGATAAAAATGGAGTAAGTCCAGTCCTAATACTGCAGCGACTGACAGGTTATGAAATCTATCAAAACTTGTTTGGTGGCTGGCACTATCTTGCCTTCTATTGCGCCCAGAATTTTCGTCCTTTGAAGGGGCGATACGGGCCACGCCTTCTCCTTCATGCAACTTTCAAATACGTTCTCATTCATGACTGACACGTATCTTTCTGTGTCTAGAATACAATGAATACATTTACCACTAACATTTACACTAAGCACTGGGTACGAAATAAAGGAAACGTTCTCCGGCTCCCGCAACAAATCTTCTCTGATGCCCTCAGTATCCATGTACAAGAATGGAGGCCAATCACATAGCGAATTGCAGCCAAAGCTGGCCGATTCTAGTCAATTGTTGGCCCGGTTATCTCCTTCTTTCCGTGCCGCATTATGCCGGGGATCAAGACCGCGAATTTCCACACTGTTATCGGCCAGCGCACCATTGGACGACCCGCCGTTTTGCGTCCCATTCCGACGGCTACTTGAGTCATTGCGCGAGAACCACTGGTTATTGCGGTTCCGACGCGATCCATTTAACATCGGCTGTGGCTCCGACTGATCATTCATGTTGACGTTGTCCTGTGTGCCACCGCCAGTCTGTTGTGGCTCGCCTCTCATAGCGAGTTCTTGCAACAAGAGTTGAAAGGATTTGAGATCACTCATGCCCCTTAAGCCAGAAAAACATAACAGGACCTCACACATCGAAAACATTACATCAAAATTGGATAGCACAAAGAGAAAAAACACATGAAAATGGCAATAATTTCCTGAAAGGCGTCATTTAAAATATGAATGAAAGGAAATCGTGACTGGTAGCATTAAAGTTATTTACAAACAAACCCATTGTTTTCAGAGTCACTGGCTTTCAACCATTTGTAGTGGATAAAATCAAATGTGAACCTACTTTAACATCAACTTATTACTTTGCTTCTTTACACATTACTTTTGCTCTGAACATACCAGCTGAACTCTCCAGGAGATACAGAGATCTGGTAGCAAATCCTTGTGTGGCTGTCGGCATCACTCCACACAAAAGGAGGCAAAAAACCCGTCAATAATTATGTGGGAATTTCTCTTCCGTACAAGATTCTCTCCAAACCACTGCAGAACAGAATTGAAGATCATATTGATAAACAGACTTGAAGAACATCGTCAGATACAAAACGATTGAGAGGAACGACTATGTGATGGTATGGTGGTATTCGTTGATTTTGAAGAACCGCAATTCTCAATTGACAGTGAGTCATTATTAAATATTCTGGAAGAAATTTGATATGGACAACACATCCAGAAATCTGATTAAACAGCCTTTGATTGAAACGGCGTCAAAGTTAATTCAGTCGACGAGATCTCGGGCCCATTTCAAACCCGAACTGGAGTCAGACAGAAATGGTTCAAATGGCTCTGAGCATTATGGAACTTAACATCTGAGGTCATCAGTTCCCTAGATCTAAGAAATACTTAAACCTAACTAACCTAAGGACATGACACACATCCATGCCCGAGGCAGTATTCGAACCTGCGACCGTAGCGGTCGCGCGGCTCCAGACTGAAGCGCTTAAAACCTCTCGTCCACAACCGACGCGCGGAGTCAGACAGAGTGATGGATCTTGTCTAATACTTTCTGTCTTGCGAAAAAGGTCATTCAAGAATGGAGGAAGAGACTGAGGCAAGAAGAAGGAAATAAAGAATGCTTCAAACTAGAACATAAACTAAACTGGTGAAAGTTGATTGTCTGGGCACTGTAGATGACATAGACATTTACTTACAACAATAGTAACTCATCTGTCACAAAGATTCATCGACTGACAGAGAAAGCTGAGAAAGTAGTGTTACAGGTCTACTTTGAGAAGACAAAATATATGACGTATAGTGATGGGCCAGAATAGATTATTTTAAACCAAGGGAATATTAATCGCATGAAGAAATTTAGACATCTTCAATATCTATTTCCTCGCTAGCAAACCCGGCAATAGTTCCCAATTGCTAAACATGTATGGGAATCTAATGTTTAACCTAATCTAATCTAATCTTTGATTAACTTATTTTATTTATTTTGGGTTGTCTCTTACATCGGATCAGTATTTCACACATACAGTACCTTTTACATCATAGTTCCCTAAGAACTAACAGTTTTAATATGATAAATACTATAAAATGATTTGAGCGTCCATAGTCACAATGTAACTAACACTGGCTACAAGCAAATAAAGTTAATACTGGCAGTACGTGTACTACTACTGCTGTACTGCCACTAATAGTGATAATAATAGTAATCATAGTGACAATAATAACGATAGAATTAACAATAATGGTAGGTCAGGTATAAACAGAATTTACATGTAAAAAATAGATGTTTTCTGATACGAGTTCTGGGGAAAATAAGTTTAAGGAGACTGCACAAGCTAAGAATACTGGACAATGAGGAAGATCTTATTGCAAAGAAGGAAGTACAAGGGTAACGAGTGTGTACAGCGACAACCGTAATCATTGTTGTTACTTTAGTAGTTACATCATTAACTGCCTTCTACAGCTGGAGAAGTTCTTCAGTTCTCAAATATGCTACGAGAGGTTACTCCAGACCAGGATTGCTGCTACAGGAAGTATTTCGAGAAAGTGCGTGAACGATGGAGCGGGACGGATATGAGTTTCTGCTATGATGTTCAAACAAGAGCGTTAAGTTCGAAGAAAGATATGGGAAACAGTGTACGTTGATAAAACTGTAGAGAAGACAGAGGATATGGGAATTTCTTCGCTTGTCTGCATGCAACCAGCATAGCTGTGCAGATGATGGTGAAGTATTCAAAAAAAAATGGTTCAAATGGCTCTGAGCACTATGGGACTCAACATCTTAGGTCATAAGTCCCCTAGAACTTAGAACTACTTAAACCTAACTAACCTAAGGACATCACACACACCCATGCCCGAGGCAGGATTCGAACCTGCGACCGTAGCAGTCCCGCGGTTCCGGACTGCAGCGCCAGAACCGCTAGACCACCGCGGCCGGCTGATGGTGAAGTATGATCACAGAGTGTAACATCACATATATAACACACACAGGCATTCATAACCACACCCAAGCGCCGTGAACATTCCTGAGAAATTCAGTACAGGACAACACTGTAATCAATAACTGCAAGTATAAGTGTTTCTACAAGTTTCTTTTCAAGGTCAAGAGGGAACAGCTGTCTATATTTTTCTATGGAGAGATACCGATGTCTTCTTGCACACTGCGGCTACACCCTCTGTCCAATTTACATTGTCATGTGCTATTGCTCCTAGACTCTTTGTTGAAGGAGAGAAGTTGCTATTCATCCCATTTAGGATTAAAGACGACAGGGATTCCCATTAATGCAGGTTAATGAGCCTAGAAGGACCAACTAGTAGCTCTTGCGTTTTGTGTGGGTTGAGCTTTAACCTTACATCCTGCGCCTATCTTTGAAGTGCACACAGGTCGGTATTCTCGACTGCTGTCTTCAGATTTATTAGTTTTGCACTTAGATACAACTGGATGTTATCAGCGTGAACGTGGCATTTTCCCGTAAGACAAAACTGATGACTCATATGTCCTATATAATGAAAATTTACAAACAATGAAATAACTACTGCCGAACTCTAGGGTATGCTAATGCTGCCTGCCTCCAATCTGAATTTATGGTTACCGGCAAGACGTATTGCTGGCTAGACGTCAGGTAAGAACAAATCGTTGTAGTTCACAAGGCGAGAAATTTAGTTTGATAAGTTTCGCAAGTGAAATATCGGAGTCGACAGCGTTAAAGGCTTACTGAAGTGTAATAAATAAATGACAGTCACTTTTTGTGCATTCATGGCAAGCTTCAGGTCATCTGGTCAGCTTTATTAAGGCAGAAGTTGTGATATTTACGGAAACCTGCTTGGTATCCGTCTAGCAGGTTGTTTGCGGTTAGGTAGTTTGTCAGCCGGTCGTGGACTATACATTACATGACCTTGGAGCAGTGCAGGAAGAACGCATCAGGTCGGCAATCAGTGTTTGCCTTGGCAAAGTGATTTTTAAGTAGTGGGTCAACTATTCCTTTTTCCAGAGCACAGGGAAAATATTTGTGGTTAAAGAGTGGTCCAATACGTCTGTTACAGTGGGCAGTAGTGGCTCAATAATAAGCTTCACCATTGGACTGCGATGCCATCGTGTCCGGTAGACACCGATCCGATACTCTTGATTGCATTTTTTACCACACTGCAAGTAACATGCTATAGATACAACTTTTCGTGGCTAGAGTCATTTACTCCCTTGAGATAATCATTGAGTCTCTGTTTTGTTTGTAGTTCAATTGTGTTCCGAGGTAATGTGAAATATCGGTTCATTTTTTCGGGTGGGACAGTTGTAACAACTGCAGCTTTTACTTTGCCTACACCAAGACCACGCAGCTTTTTCTGTAGGTCAACTCGTTTATTTCTGTTGTACGTTAATTTCTGGCCATGCCTGCGTTTTACATCTCTCGCCTCTTGGCCGACTCTTTTCTGCTTCTGCTTGTAAGCGGATTGATTTTCACCTGTGGGGCACTGTTTGTATGCCCAATATGCAGCGTCTCTAGTTCCTCAGTTATCCAGGGTACAGGCTTCCTGCTTACATTTCCAATCTTTAGGGGAGTATATTTGTTGTAGAGTTGAATAGCTTTGTTAGTAAATCGATGAAGCTTTCGTTTATGTCCGAGAAGGGAACAGAAGACGTCCCCTAAACTATTTATAGCGCCTCAGTTGAATTTCAGATAAATTAACGAGTTTGAAGCGTCGGTATGTAGTCAGTTATGATTTCTTTCTGGACCATTCTACCGGTTACGTCATGAAAATTATGTACGGGGAGACAAACCGGGTACAGATATTTGAGAGGTATGAATTACTCTGTTTGGGGATTTTGTTGAAAAATTATTTATGAGATTGTGAATACTGTTTATATGATGGTTAGGAGCAAGCCGAAATAGCGGCGCACTTGAAGAAGAAAGCATCCTCTTAAATTTCACACGGGGAGCGTGCAAGGGCTAAGTCCGTGCAGTCGCGCTGTTCGTCTTTGTCCTTGGTGGCTCAGATAGATAGAGCGTCTGCCATGTAACCAGGAGATGCCGGGTTCGAATCCTGGTCGAGGCACACACTTTCAGCTGTCCCCATCGAGGTATATCAACAATACCTGTCGGCAGCTGGGGCTTTCAATTAATTATCATTTATTCCAGAGAAAATGCACGGTCATTAATGGTAGCTGTTCTTTCGAGAACAGTTACTATGTTCATATATATAATTTTTGATCTTCCTAGGCACTTAGCACCTCAACGAAAAAAGAGGAAACCACCAACTCGGAGAAATGTACAAGAAGCGTCGTCTAATTCGGAAAATGTTATATAAGTTGCATTTTGTTTATACTTTCATTTAAACGATCGCAACGAAACTTGTTGTGCACAAGTCTGACTGACTTACACATATAATTTGATTCCATCTGAAACTACATTTAGCTCAAGATTCATTTAGTTTGTATAAAAAGCTGAATAGTATCGTAGAGAAAAATTTGTTGTTAACAGACAATTGGAAGGTTACTCAGATCAAAATGTTTCATTTATTTATTTGCCTTTGTTTCCATATCATTACATTATCTACAGTGTGTGTACTTTTAATATAGGACAAGTCAGTTTAATCTAATAATTAAAATACATAGTCTACATATTAAAATATAGAACATAAATTTGGTGACAATGATAGTAGGCTGCATAGATTTTTCTCTCGATTAATATTTAGGTCTTAAAGCTATTCGTATATTCCTTAACGACAGATCATACATCGTAACTATTTGATGCTTAAAATTTGTTTCCATTAAACAATCCTTTAGCTCTTTCCGGAATACCTTTTTAACCATACTGCCCAGTATACTCTTAGGAAGTTAAGTTTTACAACTGAGTACCAAGGAGCTTTCTCAGTAGTTCACAGTTTGTGTGGCATACTTCTACGTCGGCCTTTATTTGTTGTCATGTGAATGAACACATGGTTTTTTTCCTGGCAATACACTGGCAACGATTCACGAAATTTTTCTGTGCATGTAAATGGATGGTAAGGTTAAAATTTTTATATTATGGTGGGCAGTTCTGCATGACTAAGTTTTTTTATTGAAGATGGTCTTAGATTCCTTTTTCTCCAATGAATAAATTATTGCAGCTGGAGTTTTCCCACGCAGAAATTCTCTACTGTAAGTGTGGTTCAAAAGAAGCAAGATATACTGTACACAGAAATAGTCGGTTAGCATAAAGTGCTAACTGTTTCATGATAACATAATTAGCTGATTGTGTAATACGTTGTATAACTGTAGTTGCTAGCAGTAAAATGTTAAATTTGTGTTCAAAATCAGTGCAGGAAATTTTGTCATCATATTGCTTCTTTTTAGTCCTGTCACAGATCTATATCAACTAAAATGGCCAACAACTTTCATAAAATCGTATATAGGGGATTATACAAAGGAACCAGTAACTTTATCTCCAAATAAACCGACAAATTTGGTGGAATTTGCGATATGTAGACTTGAAGTGATGAAGAAAAAATTACATTTAGAGAGACAGAAATGCCGTCATTTAACAAACAAAATTGATACTGCTCCAGTCACTACCGTCAGAATTAAAACAGCTGACATGGTGGAGGTAAACTAACACTTGCAAATGCTTTGTCTTATTACCTGTATATCGCTACAAAGATATGTTTACTGTTTTGTATGTTGTACATTTAATCTTTCAAACACAAGTGTTGGAGCTTAAGGGCAGTAGTATACATCTGCCACACTCTTACTAAAATTACTCTAAATGCACATTTTACTACTAATAAGTTGTCCACTTGTCAAATTTTAGGCAAATTTTTTATTCAGTTGTTATCAGAAGTTGTTCCTTTTCTGTTTGTAGAATATTTTCCCACCAGTTGTTGTCCATCAATTGAGTAGCTTTAAAGGAGAACATGGAAAGGACAACGCTAAAGAGCTATGTAAATTTGCACTCACTTTTAACTTTTTTCAAGTCTAGCCTATGACAACGTTAGAGGAATTTTTTAAAATACGTTAACATATCCTTACGAAAATGGCACCAAGGAGTAAATGGTAAATTATAGTTCAGTGCAGAAGAAAAAACTGCACTTATCTTGAAATCACGCCATATTAAAACTAAGGACAAATAAAGTTGTCGTGTCTCTCATGATGAAATAAATGCCCATCAGGAAGCACACAGAATTTGATGGCCAGTGGTTTGTTGGAAATGCAGATTGTGATGCTGAAGTTAGATGTGATGACTTATCCGAGGTAAAAGATGGCTTGGTCTTCGTGGTTGTTGCACTGAAAGACTACTGCAAAATTCCAGTGGGGTATTTTCTTTCATGTGGTTTGAGTGATAGTGAAAGTAACAATTTAGTTCTGGCTTGTCTTGATTTCCTGAAACACATAGATATTAACGTGCTCTTCCTAAGATTTGATGTACCGCTGTTAACTTGGCGATGGCTCATTATTTGGGGGATGAACTTAGTGCAGACGATGTGAAACCAAGGTTCATAAATCTATCAACAGATATAAAAGAACTTATTCCGTTGGATGCTTGCCAGATCACACAACTGGTGAGAGACTGTCTTCCCACAAAGGGGATACTTTTCATAAAATTGACTGAATATAATGCAGTTATTTTGTGGAATTATGGAACTTACAGAGGCAAGAGGGATTGCATTTGGGAACAGAACTAAAAAGAAGCTGAATTAATTGGCACAAAGAACCCATGAAGGTTAAAATTGCTGAACAGACATTTAGTGGAAGTGCAGCCAATGCTAATGAATACTGTGACAAAAATTTGGGAATGTCCCAGTTTCAGGGCTCTGAGGCAACAGCACACAATTTATTCCACATATTAAGCAGTAGGAACCTATATTGCAGGGGATACAAAAGACCTCTAGCCCCAACTACGTACAGTGATGTACGCACATAAGTAAAGGGTGCAAAATATTGGCTGCATACATTAAAAGAATTTGTTGCGGGAACATTACTGGTGCATTCCACAACATGAATTCGGTTTATATGCATGATCATTTGCGTTCATCGCTAGTTGTGTATGACAATATTACAAGTAGATGTGCACAAGGAATTACAGTTTTATAGGCACAGAAACTTAGTCAAGACCACTTGGAAGTACCGTGTGATCAAAAAGCCAGTATAAATTTGAAAACTGAATAAATCACGGAATAATGTAGATAGAGAGGTACAAATTTACACACATTCTTGGAATGACATGGGGTTTTATTAGAACCGAAAAATACAAAAGTTCAAAAAATGTCCGACATATGGCGTTTCATCTGATCGCAATAACAATAATTAGCATAACAAAGTAAGACAAAGCAAAGATGATGTTCTTAACAGGAAATGGTCAATATGTCCACCATCCTTCCTCAACAACAGCTGTAGTCAAGGTATAATGTTGTGAGCAGCACTGTATAGCATGTCCGGAGTTATGGTGAGGAATTGGCGTCGGATGTTGTCTTTCAGCAACCATAGAGACGACGGTCGATCATGATACACTTGCGACATCAGGTAACCCCAAAGCCAATAATCGCACGGACTGAGGTCTGGGGACCTGGGAGGCCAAGCATGACGAGAGTGGCGGCTGAGCACATGATCATCAACAAACGCCGCGCGCAACATATCTTTCATCCGTCTAGAAATATGGGGTGGTTTTAATAAAAACCTACGTCATTCCAAGCATGTGTGTCAGTTTTTATCTCTCTGTCTACATTACTCCGTAGTTTATTAAGTTTTCACATTTATACTGACTTTTTGATCACCCAGTATTTAGTGGGGGGGGGGGGTATTATACACCCACAGCTCAGCAATTTGAAGCTACTTTAAAGAGACTTATGGTCCACATCCAAACTGGAAAACCTACAACTGCTAATTGTTCTACCATTGATGCCATCCTCAGCGTAACATGAACTAATCTTTAAATGAGGAAGTTGAATGCAATCAGTTGCCATCTGTTCCAGGGATGGCATTAATACATGGTGACCATGGTTACATAACGCATATAGCTATCCCACTTGATATATGAATAATGTTGTCGGATACATTGCTGGATCTGTGGCCAGGAAATTCGTCAAAAAGTTAAGTGCAGTATTTACCAATTGGTACTATGTCCAGTGTCCCACTGGCAGCTGTCTTGAACATTAGAATACAGGTACCTTGTCTATTCCATCGAATAACATTGTTTATATCTGTAAAATGGGTGAGAGAGTATTAAAGCAAACATCAATTTTAAATGCGAAAAACCCCTTGACAAAATTGTTCACAGCAGCTTTACAGAACTTAAGCAATGATGTGTTCCTGAGTTGAATTAACATATCACAAACTGTCCTCCCTTCGCCAGTTAAACAAAGTTGTACTCACTGAGGATTTTAAAATTAGGCTGCATTATGAAGTGCCACTCTGCAGTGAGAGACCTCATGACACTAGCATTAGGAGTTTCTACACCAAAAGGTAGGCCTACTGTTTGACTATCAGGGATCGTGTGTTTTGAAAATATGTGTATGTGCTAGTATTGATAGAAGTCCGATTCCTACAGATAAATTGTAGTTTGTATTACTTTCACATATTAGCTGTTGATGTTCACTTACATCACGACAACAATGAGGCCATAGCTTTGACTAAGTCATGTACATTTTCATTTTTGTGAGGATTTACATTTGCCTCTTATGCAAGAGCTTTTTCAATCTAAGTGTTTTGCACTACTTCTATTATTAATTGTAAATAATGTAAATCATACTGCAATCATGCCTTCGATAAGGGTAACATCCTTCAAGCATCATTCCTAGAAACTTCTTACATTTTACTAGATCAGTGTTACATGTGTAAAATTATTACTAATGTTGTTACTCAAGAGCATAGAATACAATTGCTCTCACAGACATTGATGATAATTACAGGATGAACATGTAGAAATTTGTCAAGACTATTTATCAAACAAATTAACTACTATATAGTGGATAGTGAAACATTTTAATTCTGATTGTACTTGCGAATAAGTACGATATCCTAGCGGTAGAGGTTGTGAAAAGCGATCAGCTTGGAATGTGTTCTTCCATTTACTTGATAAAAAAGTTTGAAGCCTGCTCTCCAGTTTTAAGAGCGTCTGATTAAAGTTGTTCCTTATATTTGGATATTTGCCAAATACTATAGATTCGGTTTGTTTCATCTCAGCTATCTGCAAGGGATTTTTTTCTCTCGCCTTTGAACCCACAGATTGACTTTCGTCATGTGATCTGCTGTGATAGTGTACATAATAAGATTAACAAGAGCAGGAGTGTCCCAGCCAACCAGGTAAACAACTTCAAAGTCATTGACCGTATAATAGCAGAACAATAATGAAGGCTTATTATTCATCTGCCCATGACTATGGTACGGATAGGATGTTCTGTCATATAGCGTGAAATAATGTGTTGTTGAAAGTGCCTGCATTTACACATGCTGAGGAATATATACGACACATGGAAATTATTGCTGCTTTCACATACACACAGGAACAGGTTTGTGCCTCTACACACACACACCCACACACACCCACACACACACACACACACACACACACACACACACACACACACACACACCCACACACCCACATATATATATATATATATATATATATATATATACATATATATATATATATCTGTGTGTGTGTGTGTGTGTGTGTGTGTGTGTAGAGGCACAAACCTGTTCCTGAAATAGCGTGAAATAATGTGTTGTTGAAAGTGCCTGCATTTACACATGCTGAGGAATATATACGACACATGGAAATTATTGCTGATTTCACATACACACAGGAACAGGTTTGTGCCTCTACACACACACACACACACACACACACACACACATATATATATATATATATATATATATATATATATATATGTGTGTGTGTGTGTGTGAATCAGCAATAGTTGGTAGGTGTCAGGCATTTTATTAAGGACAAATCTCTCCTGGGCATATCTAACCATTATGCACTACAAAATGCTGGCAGTGTGCAGGCCATGTTGGTTGGAGCAAATTTGTCTGTCTCAGGACAGAGTGACTCTCAATGAATACGATTCTTTGAAATAGCTTGCGTTCTGTTTATGAAATGGGTTTATCTTGCGGTTGGCTTCAGCAAGTCGGTATTTCATTCACCAAATAAGCTGTACCTGACATGACTTCTAATATCCGTTGATAAACTGATTTTTGTAGGGGTGTGCTAAGGACAACATGTGATACATGTTACTTTAGGTGACGTCACTATGGGGAATTTTGTGTATATGATGCACGATAATATTCAAAGTAATAAATCTTATACGTTTTATTTCAAATCCATACCAATGTTAAATAAAGCACAGTTTTTGTGAGTCAACATGTGTTGCTAAACAAGCTTTCTTCGAAGCCTTGAGTGGAAGTAACAAGTTAAATACTCTCGTGGTCAATTCAATTTGTATTTCATTCAGAACTAGTTGCCCATAATGAATATTCAGAAATACAATACTTTCTGTTTTATTAAGCTACTTTATTGAGAGGGCAGCTGCATCAATCTGATTACACGTTTTGTGGTATTACAAGCTCGCCACAGTTAGTTAATCATATTATCTATTAACGCACAACTACTACTCATATCTTACTAATCAGAGGAAAGCTAGATTCTAGAAACATTCAATCTCCTTCAGTAAAAGGAAAAGTTAACCAGCAGTAAATATTTTAAATCTCTCCCTTTGTGAGAAAAATTCTAGGACAAGGTTTTTTGTTTCTGAGTTTGCAATACTAAAAAGGACAAATGTTGTTTTTATGTTACCTGGCATGTGTTCATTCCTGAAATGATCTCTGCCATGTTACCGTACAAACTAACGATGTGACAGTGGTGTGCTTAGCAACACACTGTTTGGGTTTTTGGCACATTATTTGCGCTAACACAATGGATACTGATCATGAGCAAAGAGTGAGTGTAAAGTTCTGCATCAAGCTCTGGAAAACCTCTAGTGAAACTGGGCAATAAATGCAGGCGAGGCACTTTCAAGAACATAAAGGGTTTCGTGAAGACAGAGATTCGAATCAAGACGAACACGATCTGGTCGCCCGTCTACAGCACATAGCGATGCAAACGAGGAGCGTGTAAGGCTTTTATTCCAAGCCACTTGCAGCTGTGCGTGGGACATCAGGAGAACTCAATTTGAATCTTGATGTGTCTTGAGATTTTATGCGAAGATTTAGGCAAAGGGAAAATTACTGCAAACTCGTAACTCAAACACTAAGAGACGAACAGAAAGAGGGAAGACGAAGAGATTCTGCTGAAGTTTTGGATGGAGTCATTCTACATTTCTGTCAAAAATTATTGTTAGTGATTAAGTTTGGTGATACCGGTAGCAAACGACAATCTTCGAGAACAAAGACAATGTTGAACACATTCTTTGATACTAAAGGATTAGTTCGCCTCTAGTATGTTCCTCCAGGTCAAACAGTGAACAAAACTGGTTACATCGAAGTCTTGAAAGGTTTGCGACAAGCAATTCGACATCGCTGCCGTAATTTGCGGCATTCACAAGATTACTTCTTACTGCATGACAACGCAAGACACCTCACTGCTTCATCTGTTATCGAGTATCTGTTCTGTCATTCTATTATTGACATCCCACATCCACCATATTCGCCCGATCTCTCCCCTTCAAATTTTTTCCTTGTTTCCGCGAATGAAGAGGTGACTGAATGGAAAGTTGCATCAAGATATCGCAGACATCCTACAAGCTTTGAGAAATGAACTTAGAAGCACCACAACTGAAAATTTCCCCGCTTGCTTCCAAGTCCTCCAGCAACGTTAGTAACCGCTGGTAGGTAGCCACGGGGACTACTTAGTTCGGAGCTAGGATCATGACTTGCCAAGCGCAGTTTTCTATTCTTTAAAAACCCTGTCCTGAAGCTTTTCTGACAAACTGACTATTTCAAACATCAAATATAAAGTACACTGTTCGATTTTAGTGTCGGGGTCTGAGAATCGCCACTGAGAGTAGCCCGACCTCAGTATAATAATTGAGAAATATTCATTTTCGCATGAGGGCAAAATTTATGCAGGACTTAACCAACACCAACTGTTGCAATTTAAAGTACAAGAGAAATATTGACTATACAGAAATCGTACACTCTCTAATAGCATGAAAACAGCATTTAATTGAAAGGCAGATCTTTGTTTCAGTGAATATAAAAATATATCAGCTCAACAATTGTTCTTTTGGATAACATTTCAAAGTCTTTTAAATGTCTCTAATTATAATTAACGTCTGCACAAAATCTGTGTTGAGGAACACTCTTCAAATAATGTTTCATTTGGTCCTCATTACAGGTAATTTTTTAATAGACAGTCAATTCTCAGACCAAATTCTATAAACATGGTACCCTGCTAAACAGTCACTTTTCACAACACCATCCACATTACTATTGACGTTCATAGTTTTCCCTCAATCAAAATAAAGCTGATAACTATTCAGTGTACTCAGCCTCAGCATATTCACTGTACGCTAGCATTCTGTGATGACTGCTAGTTCTTCTCATACTTCTGATGGCTTGATTTTTCATTTCTCATGCATTTATTCACTGTCAAATTTTACAGTCTTGAATCGCCTATTTTGATATTTTTTCTTTCTATCGTTTTGCTTGAAATCTTCTTGTCTTGCATATCCTCTTCTTCGTTTATAACGTTAACATCGGTGTCTATTCTTAAAACTCTGTTCGTCTCTGCATGGTCAAACAGCATTCTTCTACTCGTTACGATAATTCTATGCTCTACATAAAATCTTGTGACTTTCGTCACAAAGAAACTCCCTCACTTTCCTCGAAACTATCACTCTTTCTCACTGGTTGAATTTCTTGTCCTGTCTGTTCGTCATTAGGTTACCGAGCCCCATCAGCGACTGACCCCAACCATTTTTCGATTCCTCCTTATCAAAATTTTGCACAGATAATTTTCCTGCTAGGCGAAGGCGATCTCTATACTTGTAAACTGCATACAGTCCAAAGGGCTTGTAACATTAGAATATCTAAAATACTTCAATTTAATTTACACTTAAATACAGAATAACAAAAGAACTAGTGGTATAACTTATATCACATTTTCGTTACATATTTAATGAACCACTGAAAATGCACTTCGTTTGTTGGCGGAGAAAATGTCCATTACAGTATCACCATGGAATGAGGAAAGAAGCGATCAGCAGGCATTTGTACTTAACAGAGGAGATATAAAGCAAACAGAAGAAACATACATACCCAACTGACTCGCAAATATTTCTTTACGCACTGCCTTGCTTCTTGAATGCCTTTTACCCAAGAAGAATCTATTTGATGATTTCTGTAAGGGATGTCTGACACGATAACTGTTTGCTACCTCACTATACTCACATTCACTGCCAGAGTTTCAAATGTCTGTTTCAGTTTGTTCCTGTAAACATCATACGCATCACCAAGTATTGGAATCTATTGATTTTTTGATGCATTGCGTTTCATTAAAATTTCGCGCATACAGCAACCATGATTTGCTTGTAATGTATGTCATTCTCTTTGCTTGGTTGTCTGAACATAGGCTGTTTTATTATGATCCATAACAGAAGCCTTTATTTCGGTTCCAATATATTGGCTAATTGCAGGCACTTTTTCTTTAGTTGGTTGCTGAAGCACATTTCACTGTAAGACATATAGTCAGTCTTATGACATAATTGGAGCTATTGGTTTTTTTTCTGAAGTAGGGCATTAATATTTACTGTGAGATAGAGACTGATTTCTTGTGATATTTCTTCTTTTATTTATTTACTGCGGTTATTTATACATTGCGAAGTGTCAGAAGCGCTTGTTATTCGTTGAGTCACTCGAGAATGGCATTCAAATTGAATCGACGAATAGTTTAAGAAAGCATTTAACTACCGTACTTTTTCTTGTGCTTTCAAACACTTGCGGACCGACGAAACGGACGACTCGTTACAATTTTATCTTATGTAGCGTATTTGTTTCTGTCTTCTATTCCACCAGGAAAATTATTCTTACACCACATAGCTATGTAGTCTGTGTTTTGATAGCTTAGTAGTTTGTCTGCTGGATTAGTTTCGCATCAGGAATATGTTGGTACCGAAATAGTTTTTACATTCACTGTATGCATTCCGTTTATTTCGAGTAGCAAAAGTGAGACGTGTGTATCAACAAACCAATAGTTCAAAGAACGTTCATCGCAGTCTTCCTCCAAATTTTTTCTATTTTTATTTCAGCGACAGAGACACTTTTGTGAACTTTACGCCGTGCTATGGTCCATTCATACGTTCCACCGCTGTTCGGACGCAACATATCGGCTCAAGAGGCGTTGGCCTTTTCATCTCTCTATTAGGTTGCCAGTTCGGAAGTCATATATGAAAAGCTACATTGCCTCTCCTCCGAAGGTTCTGATCGCATTCAATTGATGCTGTATCTGTAGGGTGAGGATAGCAGAACAGGTTTACGAAAATGACCTCACTCAAAGTTATGAATATGATGAGATCAGTACAGCTGGCGTACACAACGAATAACAAAGATCAAGCAGAGCCAGAATTAACAGAGCTAAAATCATTTTGTGCCGACCTATGACCCAGTTCTGCACTAGGGGATATTCATGGCTGCATACACTGGATAAAATCGCAATTTTGGTGTGATCTTGGCAAGATGCAGTACAATTAATTTTAAACCGACGTTAAAAAGCCAACACTTTCCATGTCTATAGCGAATAAAAATTGTACTCTTACATTAATGCGTATGTATTATGCACACTGAACCATACAGCTAACCATACCTGAAAATAATGGGAGACAAACATCTTCCCTGAGAGCTTGCCATTTATTAACAGTTGAACTTGTTCTAACTGCCTTTCCTGTAGTAGCTACCCCGTGTATCAACGGTAGATGGAAGTGAGAAATTCGTATAGAGCATGTATACAATATTCCTAAACAAACTACGAGTAGAAAGGTACGGTACTCTTGGAAGTCGTATGGAGAATCACAGAAAATATATTACAGCTCTCCCAAACATCAGACTGAAGGCGCCGATTTATATCGGTACGAACGCGCAATCTTCAGATATGTACGCATCTGCTACATGGAAGTAAGCTTCGTAGGAGAAAGTAGATTATGAAAGTTCTTCGAAAAGTTCCATCAATGTTTTATCCAACGGATATCTTATAGCTTGTATATACCCCCATATAAGTTGTTCACAAATGTGGACAAATTTCCAGGCCATGATTTTACCCATAGTCATTGGAGAAATGGTGTTACACCTCATTACACACACTCATCGAACCCACTCTAAAAATTATAAAATTAAATTGAGCTTCTCAGTATCTTATGAAATGTGTCATTGTGAAGTGAACGTGGTATAGTAAACTAAGCTAAAATATGGGCCACTGTCGGAGGTACATGTTTACCCTATTTATGGCACTGTACTGAGGTTTTCAAGTGTCTTAGACTGTCTTGAATGCACATCGTAGTGCTTGGTGGTAATATATATATATATATATATATATATATATATATATATATATATATATATATATATACACCTTTCCTTGGGGTACTAGTCCCATCTTCACAATCCCATGAAGTACAAATCGAATCGATGTTGTATATTCTTTCTCTGAATATTATTTCTCTGAATGGCATCTGGCTGTCTACGAAATGAGAAGTGTACTATACCCACGTCTATAAGACTACATAAAATGGCCCAGCCGTGAGGTGGCAATGTATTTGGTGCTGTGGACGAGGGGCTTACGTGTTTGGCATTCGGTTGACAGCAGGCTGTGTTGTTTTATTTTAAATAGCTATCTTTGATTAGTTTCCACAATGCAAAGCGTATATTATTGATTGCTATTAAATACAGGAAAATGAACTTCTTAGAAAGTATATTATTGATTGATATTAAATACAGGAAAATGAACTTCTTAGAAAGTGTGTTCGTGAACTATCATTTTACAGTAACACACGTAAAGAACTAGACAACAGTTGACGAAAAACCAAAGATTTATTTTTTGTATATAAATGAGAAAAAGATTGGTAATGAAAATTCAAAACTCAACAAAAATAAACTCGAACACAAGAACAAAGAACAAAACTGTGCAAATAACTCGAAGAGAAGAAAAAACTCGAAACAAACAAGAACTATTGGAACAAATAAATCCTTTCTTCAGTTTCTGGAAGCAGCAACCGAAGCACGGCTGTTGAGATCCTCGGCTGCCCCCTCCTCCACTTCTTTACGAGGTTTTTCATTATCAGCAGCGTCTACCTAGGCAAACAGCATAGCTATAGTTGTGACAAAATCAGTCTTCACCTAGGACTTACATAATAAAATAATAGTAGCGTAGTATATCCAGACACTGTGACGAACAAACAGATAATACGGAATACCATTCTTGTTATTACGCGTGTAGTGCAAAGAAGAGATGAAATAAAAAGAAGATTTAACGATATCCATAACAGCTGATAGCTAATAAATGATACACTTTTACATGTCGTCTCCGGTCTGTCACAATTTATAAACTAGTAAGCTGGAGTATTTTGCAAACGATGTCGTGGCAGAGTGAATGCAGCCATAGGCCGCCTTTAGAGGCAATCTAACTGTCACAGAGCACCGGACAAAATATAACATGGTGCGTCTAAGTGCTGATAAGAAACGCTTAGTCCTGTTCTCCACAAGAAGACCAGACCTGAGGGGCACACAACAAATCAGTAACAGACAGATACAGGGGACCAACCACGTAAAATACCTAGGTGTATTATTAGACAATAAATTTGTATTCAACTTACACATACAAGTTAAGAAAGAGAAGACGATCAGACTAATTGATGCCCTACCTCCCTTACTAGACAGCGAAAACCTGAAAGTCAATACAAAAATAAGAAGTTATAAGGCAGTCACGATAAGGCCAAGACATACAGAAGTTCGTTTTGGGGCACAGTACTCCAGACAAATATATTCAAGTCATATGAAAGAGATGCTTAAGACACATTTTCAAATAACTCCGATGGTCTAGAGCCAGAGACCTACATAATGAACTTAATGAAGTCATGATAGGTTAGTTGGTTGAACAAAACAGCATTAAACTGCTTGAGAAAATTGAAAATCTTAGACCAGCCTCACAATATTTGTAATATACGAGCACAGTCACCGAGCGAGGTGGCGCAGTGGTTAGACACTGGACTTGCATTCGGGAGGACGACGGTTCAATCCCGCGTCCGGCCATCCTGATTTAGAATTTCCGTGATTTCCCTAAATCATTCCAGGCAAATGCCGGGATGGTTCCTCTGAAAGGGCACGGCCGACTTCCTTCCCTAATCCGATGAGACCGATGACCACGCTGTCTGGTCTCCTTCCCCAAACAACCAACCAACGAACACAGTCAATTGCCAAAGATGGCCTCATGTACGAGTTCCGCGAGCAATGATAGAAGATTTCGAGTTGTAGCAGCAGAGTATAATCAAATCCAGGACAGGAACACAACGTCCTATTAACGTCAGAGAAGCGCTAAAACGATACTAAGAAGTCCAGCCTTCAAAGAACACCGTACGGCTGCTAACCGTTAAAAAATATAAAAGAGAAGTAAATTGTTTACAAACAAGGGTCTTCGTCTATCGCACAATGTGCAATGGGATACCGCTGAAGATCTCTCTATTAACAACGGGACTTTAACTAGATACACACTAATACGATTTCTGGCAGGTTATTAATTAAGTTGCCTTTTCAATGTAATTTTTTGCTTGTAAGTCAGTCTGATGTGGGTGTTGTTACTGCTCTCGAATTATCTGTTCTCAATTTGTTGATGTTAATCTAAAACGGAAAGTTCAACTGCTTACGAGCAGTCTTGTACCTGGGAATTACCCAATTCGGTGGTTTACTTTTATTCAATGAAGAACTGTGTGTCAGTTACAAGCATCGTTTGATTTCAGCTGTTACGAGTCCTCCGAAATTACCCATTTCCTCTCCTTCTCTAGTGCATATTTGCTTATTCAGTGCATTTTGCGGTTTCTGGGCACCCAACATAACTTAATGTAAATACGGAAATAAGTGATATTGTGCTGCGCGTCAGCGTATGAGGGAATCTGTTGCAGTGAAATGTTGGAATAGCGAGCGAAAACACAACTCACTGCCTGCCGGCGTATAGTGTAAAGTGCCACTGTATGCAGCTGCCTCACTGGTGAAGCGTACTACCTGGCTGAGGCGTGCCTCATTCCAGCCAGCGGGACGAAGTAAGGTGCTCGTTGGCGTCCTGATTAGGCACTTCCCTCTGATACACGTATTCCTGCTAAAGGGAGCTAATTTGGTCAGTGAGGTGGGGTGCGTTGTTTGGGTACTTCCTACAGCTGAAAGCAAAAGGAAATTTCTCAGGAGATGATTTATTTATGAACAAGAAAATAGGAATGCTGCCGAACAACGTAGTAGCCAGATGAACATGAGTAGCCAGATAAACATCAGTCCTACACCCACATGATGTTAGTACGATAGGCTGCTAGGTTGTACATCATTATAAGGTGGAAATAAATAAAGTTTAAATAGAAAAACATATTCATTGCATGTAAGGAGAAAACAAGTAATTGTGATGCAAGGCAGGAATTCGAGAGCAGGACAATATAAAATATAACAGAGCACCATGAGCTATGGGCAAGTAATTATATAGAAAGGCGCCTAGAAAAATGTGCACAGAAATCAGTTGAATTTGGTTTTCTTTTTAAAAAAAAGTGAAAGGAATCTATGTATCTTTTAGAAACCTGGAGATACCAGAAGACTTCAGAAGACTTTTGAGAGTTTCAAAGGGAGGTTTATGCAACCGCTGTTCAGAAAGGTTCACGTATTGCAAAAGATGACGAACGGTTGGTTTCGAGAGATGTGATCATGAGAGCTGCATAGGATCAAATGGAGGAAAAGACAACTCATCAGTAAAGAATTTTATTCACGAAAGAAGAAAATACCTAAATACAGGAAATTACGCCAGCAGATGTGAATACACAGGTTTAAAAATAATGGAGAAGAAACTCTAAACTTGACTGGGGGAATAATAGACGTCCCACACAGGAAAATTAAGAAAACTTTGGAGAAAATCACATAAATGAATACCTATGGATCAGATTGCAAGACAGTATGAAGCGAGAAAGGAAAGACTGAAACTGGGATACACCCTGCGGACAGGTTCAACAAAGAGTACCAGCTTGAAGTAATTATTATCGAAAGGAAAGAGGAATTAGATGAGGGTATGAAGGAAAACATTATACTGTGAAAGGAATTTCACAGACCACTGAAAGACATATGTCGAAGAAGGACACCTAGAGTAGACAAAACTTCTTTACTGTTATTGGGATCATTGTGAGAAGCAAGAAAAAAAGAGTTCACCAGACATGTAGGACGAGCAAGCTTGGATACATACTCTCAGTCTTCAAAAATATGTAATGATCCCACTTCGAAAGTGGAAAAATTCCAAAAGAGTGTGAATGTTAATGGAATGGTTGGAAACACGAAATTATGATTAGACTGGCAAAAGATGAGGTTAGGTTCGAGAGGGATGTAGAGATGCACGAACCATTACGGACTCAATTCTACAACTTGGGAGATACACTGAAGCAAAACAAACGGACGTTCATACCTGCTGCATTTCTGAAGGTAACAAGGATAAAATGCGAGTCACGAATTAGACGGGCTTTTAGCTTATTCCACATGTTATTCAGTGTGGACACTCAGCAAGCAATACGGAAAGGAAACCGAAACTTGGAATGAATATTTTAGTTCTGGAAGAAAAAAAAAATAAAACTTTTGTTTAGTCGATGACAATGCAATTATATCAGAGACGGTACTTTACTTGAATTATCAGCTGAAAGAAATGGGTAACCTATTGAAAATATGTTGTTAGCTGAATGTTAAAAAAGCGAAAGTAAGGTAGTAAATGCAGTAGAATAAAATCGAAATTGTGAGCTACGGAGGGAAATGGATTAGGAAATGAGATTGAAAGTATCAAAAGAGTTTTGATACTTGGGTGGAAAAATAACAGATGGATGCTGAAGTGCAGAAGATGTAAAATTGAGAACGCCAATAGCATAATTCAATGTCACATGGTCTTTTCTGAAGGTATTTGTCTACAGTCTAGCCTTGTACATGAATGAAACGTGAACTGTAAGCAGTTCAGGGCAGAAAAGAGCAGATGGTTTTGAAGGGAAGTGTTCCAGAAGAGCGCTAAAGACGAAGTCGACCTAGGGCGTGGCTTACATGGGGCAACTCAATCGAGCTGGGGAGAAAAATATTTTTATGACAGAAAGTGAATAAAAGGTGGAATCTGTTGATAGGATGCGTCATGAAGCCTCAGGGGGTTATCAAGTTGGTGAAAAAGGACTGAGGGAGTGTGTGTGATCGTGCAACGTGGGAGGTTTGTAAAATTCTGCTGATAGATGGAGACTTGAACATGTTATGTGGACTCACATGAATGACGCTTGCCATAGTTATGAAGAAACCAAGAGGCTCTCACTCGATGGACTACTGTGGCGAGCTGCATAATGCCATTATTCAGACCGGAGACAGCAAGAGCAACGGTTGTGCCTCGGGTTGATATTCTAATAGTTGCCTGTTCCGTGCGTACCAAGCGTTATAGCTGTACTGATGCTATTCACAGCAAAATAGTGGATGAGGCTAAACAGACGGATCCTTACACGAAAAATATTCCGTCATGGTATATTCTGGTAGCAGTGGCGACTGAACTTATGTAACATAGTAGTTGTCCTTGTACCTTCACATGCAGTAGCTTTATTAATCTCCTAACATTCAACACACTTCATCATACCATTCTCCTTTAAACTCGTCGTTGTTAATTCTTATTGTCATATCAGATGATAAAACGTTCACCGTTATTTTGTGTGTTAGGTTATCCGCATTCTTTGGTGAAACATTCAGTGAATTATCACTCTGTCACAGCAGAAAGGCTCAGTATCATTGTTCGTCATAAATATTTCAATGAATCTTACATCTGCTCCCGACATGTCCTTAGATGTAACTTTGGATGAAACGAAAGTCCTCGTTACCAAGCATACTGCGTTAATGTCATAATTCCGTCGGTTCCTAAAATCTGCGTTACATGGGACGTCAAATTCTCATGGGTATCAGTCAGTATAGTGATGTAATTGTTTTTGACTGCTTTATCGATGATATTCTACTTCATAACATGTTCATCTGTGGTATTCAGGCGACATCTCATTCTGCCTCCCGGTTTCATATCCTATTACACTAACACACCCTACTATGGCGACCAGTTCAGGTAATAGGTTTTCTTACGTCGCTTATACATGTGAGTACATCGCAATCTTTTCCTTTGATAATGATACGTCTTGGCTGTAATATTTCTGTTTGGTGCGTAATCGAGCAGATGAACCGATGCTACTGCGGTCAATGTTTACATTACTGTCCAGCAGGTTGGTAATTTCCTCTGTTCTTTCCAGCAAGTAGCTAAGGATGCAATCTCGTTGAAGCAAGAGGTACCTGAGATCACTAGAAACTAATAGAACAGTTCATCTCTGAAGGAGTCGACTTCGGCGAAGTCTTACATCTCCGGAAGAAACAAGCCAGATAGAGACGATATTCCAAAGAAAAGTACAACGTGAAGAAGTTGTGAGTTGGCTAAGACACAGTACTCGAAATCAGTACGTGCCCTTTTAAATGTTCACCGACTATCCAGATTTAGATTGTTCACATTTCCATAAATTACGTAAAACATTGATCGTCATAGATGCGTTGAAAGTGAGTCAATCGATTTGAGTATTCGTCATTTCCCAATCAGAAATCACGCTACGTAAGTAACGTCTTTGTCGCGGAATAAAAGTTAACTGCTTATGTTACACCACTACCTCGAACCTGCCGTGTAGACGGAAGGATGTGACTCCAGCCAGCAGTGACATACTGTCACTTGTGACTCGCAAGAACTATGGTCTACAACTGGCACGACTCAAGTCGTTGCAGGGTGCCATGTAACCATACCGAACCCGAGACAATTTTGCAGTGGAAGCTTATAATCTCTAGTGATACCATCGCGTTAGACCTTGGATTCAGTTCAGTGTCTAGTAATTGAAGGACGTGAGTACACTCTAAATAACCAAGTGATGTACATATATAGACTAACAAATTACTACAGTTTCAGTTAAACTGAATTATTTATGTAAGAGAAAGGGCCTCACAAATTGAGGGAGTCAATAATGCGCTGTTCCTCCTCCGGGCTTTATACCAGCAGTTTTTCGACGTGGCACAGATTACTGCTGTTACTGGATGTGCTCCCGGCATCGTGGCATATTCTGCCAATAGGAGTGTTTACTGCATCAAAATCTCGAACTGGACGGAGGACAACACGCTTAACACTACGAACGTTCTGAATTGGGGAGAGATCCGACGAACTTGACGGCCATGGTAGGATCTGACAAGCAAGAAGGGAGGCAGTATAAACTCTCGTCTTGCTGAAATATAAGTCCTGCATAGCAACAAAGGGTTGCGTGGAATATCGTCGACGTACAGCTGTGCTGTAAAGGAGCCGCGAATGGAATCCAAGTGGTTCCAGTTGTGAAAAAGAATGGCGCCCCAGACCGTCACTCCTGGCTGTCAGACTGTACGGAGGGCGGCAGCCAGGGGCTTCCTGAGACACGTCTTCTTTGGTCACCGGTGCTCAACTCGAAGAGAGCTTCTTCGCTGAAGACAATTCTACTCGTGTCAAAGAGATACGTAGCTGAAAACGCATATATACGCCCCAGACATCGGTGAGATACCAATTTGAATGTCGCCAGACGTATGGACCGACAACCAGAATTACTGCTTAGTCCGCCTTTTCCTTTCATAGAAGGACTCGGTTGGTTGTCATCCGTGGCAATCTTACAGCACTGCGGTGCGTCGAAGGTATTCTGCACCCCGTTTTATTGCCCTTTATGACAAACCGTCCTCGGATTAAATTTCAGCAAGATAATGCTTTTCCGCACAGGGCAAGATTTTCTGCTGATTGTCTTCGTTCTTGCCGAACCTTAACCTCACCAGCAAAGTCGCCGGATCTCTTTCCAATTGAAAACGTCTGCAGCATTGCGGAAGGGAACCTGCAACCAACTGAGGATTTTGACCATCTAACGCGCCAGTTGGACAGAATGTGGCACCATATCTCAGGAGGACATCAGACAATCATGTCAATCAATGCCAAGGCCACCAACCGCTTGGAGAAGGTCCAGAGGTGTACCAACGTGTTTCTCACTTGCTCAGTTTGTTAAGATCATCCAACTTTTTTGAACGCATAATCATTTGTTTGTCTGTACCTGTACACCTGAACATCACGTCTACCGATATCCTTCCCATTCTGATAATTCGTTTGTGGTGCGTCGTTCTTTTGTCTTAGCGTGTAATATAGGATTGTAATATAGTGAATCTCTCGTTTAGTCCTTCATGTAAACGAGACAGTCGACTACATTTTATAGTCGTGACAGGTAACCGGATTGTGAGAGGTTCGCGAAAATTATCGGCCGACAGGGTGGCTGTTTCAGCAATACAGACAGTCTCAGATGTATTTGTCTTTTCTTCGCTCCAAACTGAGTGGCCATTTATTCCTGCTAGCTCTTCATTGTACTAATAACACTAACTTACCTCAGCGGGATCCTCCTTCGGAAGATAAACGAATTCCACCTCTGCTCTCTTGCAAATTGTCTCGGCGTTCACAGTCAGTTTACAGGCGTCGTTCTCGAGCGGTGGAATATCTTCTAGCAGATTGGTCACGTCGAAACGCCCAATGACGCGGACCTGTGGATTGTTTGAATTCATCATCACTGACTCAGCTGTAAAGGCAAGCTTCTAACCTACAGAGCACCTTAGATACTGACTTAACTTTCTGAAATGGGTTATTCGAGATCTCTATGTGTAGGTTGTAATAAAGATGAAGAACAGTGCTACAGATGTCTGTTAAAAAGTAAGATAGAGGTAGAGAACTATGAGGTACAGGAATTTAATGGGGGGGGGGGGACATTTTTATGGGGCAGACTGATCAGGAAGGCTAACCTGAATATTCGTAAGGCAAGGAGGAATAGTTAATCGGGCGCTTGAAAGTAAGAATTGTTAAGAGATGGTCAGGTTCGAATATAAGAAGCAGGTTATTGCCTATGCAGTGCTTCGTGCATACCATGATACAAAATGATCACGAAGAAGAATGAAACTTTCTAAAAGAACGATGATCTAAAAACATCAGACATTGTCAATGGTCTATATGGCATGTAATGTGTTTGATGGTTTTTGTTTACTTCTTACAATAGGACACATAAAGACGTACAGCAACTACGTAGCAAAACATACACTCAACTCTAAACAAGGGAGCTTGCTAAAGAAAATGTCGATATATATGTTTTTTATTACTACTCTGAATCATGTAGTAAAGTTAAGTAATACATCCAATTATCGTGATATCGTTTGGAATTAAATGCAGTATATTTGTCAGTTGTCCAGATAACTAATTTCATTTACAATAAAAGTGTTTTGTCAAGTATAAAACGTTCATACGCCTTTCACATTCATGTGTCATATACCAGAACTTGTATAATTGCTCTGAAGTTGTTAAAGCTTTATGTTTTAATTCACTCCAATAACGTTACTTCCGCTTCCCCCCAACAGATGTTGTTCTTCTACTTAACTGATGTCTGTTATACGTATGATTTCATATTTTTAACCTCCAATAAATAGAATTACTTCCTAATGAATTACTAGTATTCTTCTTGTTGAGTCATATATTTCTCATCAATGATTTCTGTGATGTTGCGTATCACACATTTGTATTCATGCAGTGGCAACACTTTTATATCTAGAATTGTTACTGTGTTATCACGTGGAACTATTTTTCGTGCATTTGTGTACGTCACTCTCTTCGGTCAAATCATCCCAGCTAAGTGCGAGGAGCGTTTTTAGCCGTATAGATTCTGTCCCAGATCGAGTCATTCAATAAAGTAATGACTTCCTTAGGATTTCAGATAACCAGTGCAACACCATCAACGACAGAGTAGTAAATTTCAAAAAGATATTATCCGACGTATCCCTAACAGCACAGCTGTGGCGAGGCAACATCACACGTAGAAAGTACGTGCAGTGGCAGCCGCAATGACGGGAGTATGCTGATTGAGACGTAACGTACCATTGTTGACGAGGTCATTAGAAAACTTTGTCTAGATATGGGAAAGAATGATGGGTGAAAGAGCATGTGTTCTTTTCGATTGGATGCATCTCGACTATGTTTTATAACAGGACCATCGAAACCCGTAACACAGTTTGCACAAATTTCCATTTCGTACTAAATTATTCATTTACTCTGATTATGTACCTGAAGTAAAAAGTGGTCAGAGGTAATCCTCTTTCGTGACTAAGAAGCGCAGTCTTTTGGTAAATACTACTATGTAAGTCGTATTTCGCACATTCATTGTCTTCGGATTACATGGTTATGACGTTTGAAGTGGGACACACTTGCAGATAGACGACGAGCTAAAGGGAAGGGGATCTTCACTAAATTCCAAAAATCCTATCTTCGTCGAGGATGTAGAGCATATATTATTACCACCAGCTTACAAATCTCGCAATGATCATCATTCAAAGATAAGGGAAATTAATGCTCGTACTAAGCTGTTGAGACAGTTGTTTTTCTCTCGCGCGATCCACGAGTGGAACACAGGGGGTGGTTAAATATGGCTTTGACGCGAATAGTGCCCTTCGCCACACACCGCTTGGTGGCTAGCGGAGTTATATGTAGATGTAAATGTAGAGGTAGATTTGCCTCTAAGATGTTGCTCAGCCTGCGACAGAAGGTGATCCAAAACATTGTTACAGCCTTATTTTAAATAATTTAGCCTCGAAAGCAGCCTACTATTGCTAGTTCCAATCAAAATTCTTGCCTCATTTCTTTTTATGAATTGCTGTCCAATAAAGACGTCGTAATATTATAGTAATTATGTATAACTTCAGTATTAACAATGATTGATAGCGGTGTGGACCTACAGATGGGATTGCATCTGTTTCCGTTCTCGTCCTAAGTCTGTCAGAAGCTGTACCGAAAATGCCTGGGCAACCCTTCATCGCCCTTTCCTAAGGCTTGTGCCATTGATTCCACGTGGTCTCTGCCAACTGCTCGTATGCTCTTACAATTTTTATACTCTTACAGTCTACTTATCCAGATAGTTTTCATCAAGAACTTAATTACAAGATCACGTGAGCGTCAACATTAGAACAACCGTTGGCAGTATCACAATAAGGCAAAACAGACGCCACGAAAGTTTAGCTGGAGCAATTAGGTGTGAGCTATGTTAGAAGGTAGCTGAAAGAGTCCAAGTAGAGCGCCTTTT
This sequence comes from Schistocerca americana, assembly GCF_021461395.2. Taxonomy (NCBI): domain Eukaryota; kingdom Metazoa; phylum Arthropoda; class Insecta; order Orthoptera; family Acrididae; genus Schistocerca; species Schistocerca americana. The sequence continues at coordinate 40,706,757 of NC_060122.1, read as the reverse complement.
TGGATGGTATAGAATATTCCATAAGTTCATTCGGAATCTTTATGTCGTCACATTTATCCTGTTGAACTTTTACAAGGGATTCAACCATCGTACCCGTTACCACGCATACTGATTTTGTGTAATAGTCATTCCGTTTCTATCATCTGTCTTAGGTGGCACGTTCACCATCTAGTCGGCTACAATCATTGAGATTTTGTGATTCCTTCTGTCTTCCGTATTTATCCCCTACTGCCACACAACATGTTAATTTATGGCGTTCATAGTCATTTATTTCCAGCTCTTGGTTTCAAATCCCCTGACCTGTGGATGTCGGATTCGAGACATCAGTTCAACTAACAGGTTTGCCTAATGTCACACAATTACAGAACTGCATCGCAGCTTTTCCCTTTATTACTGATACGTCTCCGCAATGATACTTCTGTTTAGTGAGTGTTGATGACACAAGTTGTGCAACGGCGGTCTACATTTACAGAACAGCGAGGCATGTAACCGACCTCGTGTGTTCCTCCCACAAAATGGCTGAGGACGCACTCCACTGGGAGCCACAGGCCAACTTCAGCTTAGTCGCAAGCTTTAGAAGAGTCCAGCTTTGATGCGGTCGTATGTTTCAGTAAAGTATTGTATCTTTCTTTAAGACACAAGGTATACAAAGTTTAATTTCCGCATGAAATTGCAACGTGGTGAGTTGGTTAAGACAAAGTCTTGAAATCAGTATGTGCTATGATAATTTCGCTTTTTCCCGGATTTAACTACTCCACGTTAACATAAATCGCTAAACACTATCCTCGTCGTAGTTGCGTTAATAATGAAGCAACTGGTGTCACTCTCCCGCGGCCCACAACTCGAAATCGCACTGCGTGTGTAACGCCTTCGTCGCAAACTGAAAGTCAGCTTCTAATCTTACACGTTTGCCTCGATCTTACGACACCGATGGACAGATGAGAGTCTGGCCAGCAGTAGAGCTCGACCAGCTGCGACTCTCCAAGGCTGTCGTCTATAATCGGTGCTTCTCAACTTCTTTTAGACAGACATCTCACGCTAGTGGCATTCCGAAGTCATGGCAATTTTACATCTGAAGCTTACTGCATCTCAGCAAAATGAAGTTGTATCTGAAGTTTACTTTAACGTCTTCTAACCAATGGACGTTAGTATTTCTGGATTGTAATAAAATGTAAACGTGACTCTCGAGTGCATTTTGCTGTCCTGAAGGCATGTCTGGAGCGTGAGAGATTCGAAATAAATCAATAAATTTCGCAGAGTGGGTGATTCTGCAATGCATGCAGTCAGAGGTGTAACTGGCTTTCTTCCGCTGTCAACCTGTCAGGCCCTTTCTTCCTACTAACTATTCATGGTAGTAAAACTACTGAATTACCTCTGTACGGCCCTCCTGCGGAGCATCGAACAACTCCGTCTCTGGTTTCTGCGGTAAAATTTCAGGTTGAGCACTCCGATCGCAAGTGTCGCCCTCAAAACGTGGAATCTCTCCAGCCACCTCTTCCTCTCCAAAGTCCCAAGTAAAATCAACCTGTAGGAGGTATGAGTTTATCATCACTGATTCGTCTAGAATGGCATGTGTCTAAAGGACAGAAAAGTTAAGACGTCTTTCTCAGCATTCTTAAATGGATTACATATTAAGTAACTAAGCCTTCACTGCAGACAGTAACGAACGTGAAATACAGTGTTTTTAATGTATGTTAAAATTGTGAAGATATGGGCAGGTTAGAAAAAAAGAAGCAGACCATTGCACATACAGTGGGATAGGGCGCGTGATGATATAAAATGATTCGGCCATACAAAAAAGTGACACCAAGCAAGACTATGATGATACAAAAAACATGACGCATCCTTTTTTAGCCGTATGATATGTGAAGTCTTCGATAGTTTTCGGTTACTACTTGCAATCTTACAGCAACTACGCCGGTAGATTTAAAAAAGGAAGATTACTAACGAAAATATAAGTATATTTTGATATTGCTACGCTGTGTCTTCCGCCAGGATTAAATATTACGCCTGATTAACAATACATCATGTAGAGTTATTTACTCTATCTTTGTCAATGTTTTGATATATTGTTTTTTACAATAAAAGTAATTAGTAACATACTTTACCTTATGGTGTTGTAACAAGTTGAGGATAATATTATTGGTCTGTAATAGAGTGAATGTCTCTCATTGCTCTTCTTGTAAATCTGAGTGTCAGCTGCGGTCTCTCATGCTTTGAAAGCACCTATGGAGCTTGAGTGATTCTCAGTAATACAATGAAGCGCCGACGAAACTGATATAGGCACGTGTATTGAAACACAGAGATATGTAAACAGGCAGAATACACCGCTGGAGTCCGCAACGCCTGTATAAGCCAATAACTGTCTGGCGCAGTTGTTAGATCGGCTATTGCTGCTACAACGGCAGGTTATCAAGATTTAACTTAGTTTGAATGTGGTGTTACAGTCGGCAAGCGAGTGATGGGACGAGGCATCTCCGAGGTAGCGATGAAGTGGGGTTTTTCTCGTACGATCATTTAATGAGTTTACCGTGAATATCAGGAGTCCGGTAAAATGTCAAATCCCAGACATGGGTGTGGCCGGGAAAACATCCTGTAAGAAAGGGAACAACATCGACTGAAGAGAATCGTTCATCGTGACAGAAGAGCAACCTCTCCGCAAATTACTGAAGATTTCAATGCTGAGCCATCAACAAGTGTCAGAGTGCGAACTGTTCAACGAAACATCATCGATGTGGGCTTTCGAATCGGAAATCCCACTTGCATATCCTTGATGACTGCAGTATACAAAGCTTTAAGCATCGCCTGGGCGCGTCAACACCGACATTGGACTGTTGACGAGTGGAAATATGTTTCCTGGAAGGACGAGTCTCTATATTTAAATTGTATCGGGTGGATGGACGTGTTCGGTTATGGTGACAACCTCATGAATCCATGGACCCTGCATGTCAGCAGGGGACTGGTGGAGGCTCAGTAATGGTGTGAGGCGTGTGCAGCTGGAGACAGACATGAACATTATTGAGAGTTGCAATTTCTTGTTCAGAAGAGATCTCCATCCCCTCAAACTCTTACGGATTTATATACAGGCCTGCACGATTCATGCTGTCAGTTCCCTCCAACACTACTTCAGTCGTTAGTCGAGTGCGTGCCACGTCGTGTTGCGGTACTCTGGGTGCTTTGCAGGAGCCCTACATGATATAGGGTATGTGCACCAGTTTCTTTGGCTCTTCAGTGTATTACCTGGCAGTGGAGTATTCCACAGTGCATACCATCTGAGATACCATCTGTACATTCTTTCCTCACACCCTGTCTGGCCGTTCCCTACTGCTTCTTTATCATGGTAGTAATAATATTGACTTACGTCAATGGGATCCTCCTGTTTCTTCTCTCGCCTCTTCCGGCGGTTGTGAGGTTCTACAGGAAGGTTGCAGTTGTGGGCAACAGATGGAGGAATTTCTTCGGCCACATTTATCACCTTGAAGCGCCCAAATATACGAACCTGGGGGAGTTTTGTTTTTACCATCACTAATTTAGACAAGACGTCATGTATACAGCAGATATAAAGGTTTAGATATCTGAATTGTAATAATTAAACAGACTATATTTTCAATAAGTGGCCCGTAATTGCAGTTTTAAGGAATTTTAGTACGGTGCTATTGATATGTGCTGAAAGTTAAGATATCGAATAAGGTAGAGAGCTAAAAGGTACTAGAGTGAAAAGACAAAGAAAGATATTTATGGAGCACACTTAGTAAATTATGTGTAGTTTGTTGCTACTAGTGCTAAGGCATCAACAAACAGTTAACTTACGTCACTACAGCAAATAAATTTGAAGTGCCAGTACACAATTAAATACGTAGGGAATTGCAAGTGAGAGTGCTTACTAACGAAAATGTAAATTTATGTTTATAATTGTCTTTGTTATCACACTAATTTCTCTTAGCTTATTCTTCCCATCGTCATTTCAATTTATGTTTTGTGTTCCTTCTCACCGCCTAATCAACCTCGAATTCCGATTCTGGAACATTACAGTGGGTCTCTACGGCAGCACTGTTATCTTTTGTTTAAGCATCCCCGCCCTCTAATACCCTCTCTAACACCTCTGTGGTCTCTGTTCCGGTTATTTATTTTCTTATCAACTATTCTTAAAGTTTCTAAACTTCCTCCTGCATCGGCTCTAGGTAAGCGTCACATGGACTGGAACTGAAACACACGTTATATCGTTCTGCCATTGTGTGCATTTTTATACGGTGGATTCGTACTACTTCCTCAAATTATTGCACTCAAATTAAAGTCATCTTTCGTCTTCCTTTTAAACTGAAGGCATACGCTTTTACCAGTTTATGGAAGTGCTTAGCTTTATGCAAGGATATCCGAACTAACACTCCCTATGGCCGTAACCTGTCTACTGGAGACTGAGGTAGCACGTCGAAAGCTTTTGACAGTTTTGGTGCACTAAGTCACTGTTAACCTTCGTTTTTCATTTCGTGAAGGTGGACCGCCGAAGAACACTATTGCGTATGAAACGAGTGATATATTCTGAACCCCCGGCAGTTTTACAGAGGAAGCTTAGTGCACGAGTACTACTGCTGCTTTTCACCTTTGATTTACCTTAGGTTCTTGTAACCAGTGCACGATACTATTACTGGATTGTAATCAAATGAAATTCTTATTTAGTCCTTCATGTGTAAATGAAAGAGTGATCCGGCAGAGTAACAGATTCTGCAAAGCGTACAGTTTGCTACTTTATTTGGTCATTCTTCTCTCTCGTTCTTTCTTACCCTTTCTTCGAGATTACTTCACATGGTTGTATTGAACTTGACTTACCTCTGCATAGCCGTCCTTCAGCGTACAGTCCACACCGTTATCTCTATACTTGATGCGACTAGCTGATTCTGGGCTCCATTGGCAGGGAAATATCTCAAAGACAGAAGGCACTTGTGACACACTCCTCTTTTTCAAGCGGCCATAAACCTGGAAGAGTGGGTTGCATATTTTTCTAACAGATGCGAACATTCTAAACACTTGACTTACAATACTGAAACAGATTTTATACAACATATGCAGTCCATAACTGTATCGTTTAAGAGATATGAAGTACGGTGCTAGAGACGGCGGTTATAAATTAAGACATCAAATAAGGCAGAGAACGAAGAGCTACAAGAATGAAAACGTGAGGTAAGATTTTAACGGAAAACACTAGACAAAACTGTGGCACGGTAATATGGCTACTGCTAAGGCATCCTGTAATAGTTAACCTGGCGCTTGAAAGGAGAAAAATTGTATGTACAATGGTTTAGAATATGTGAAGCAAATGTGGATAGATATATTCAGTAAACACGTAGTGAAATATGACGGCCGGAATATGCTGGACTGAAGCTCGAGTACAAGACCTTTGCCTTTCTGTGAAGTTTGGAAGTCGGGAAATGAGGCACTGGTGGAAGTACACTTGTGAGGACAGGTCGTGTGTCGTTCTTGGTTAGTATAGTCGATGGAGCGCGTGCCCGCAGAAGGCAAATTCATTCTGCTGCCATCGTCCCACTGTGATCCTTATACTACTGACGAATGACATGTCATCTGAAGACTCGGAACATAAACACTGCAAGCCACTCTAGGTTTCAGAAAGCCTGCTACATTAAATATCACTTAAGCAACACACATCTGCGTACACTAAACGCATATCCTTATTGATGGCGTCATGAAAATAATGCTATGTCATATAGCTCTGGTTAAGGTCATGATGTCAGACATTCCTCACCGATGCTTGCTGAGAAGAGCATTGATAACGTAAATAATTGTAGACGTATTACAATCTACTGTGCACCTATTTTAATACCGCGTGGTCTGCGATGGTGTCACATGTCTGGGTTACATCTACTAAGGGAAATGAACTTATCCATTAAAAGATATAAAGTTTTCCTAAATGTTTGAACCATTCATCAATTGCTACTCCTGAATATTCTCAAACGGAACGATGTTTAATCCTACCAGGCATGTTTTTACGGTTTGACCCACAAATCTGTAACAATATCGACAGAATGTAATTTTCGGTTGCCTTCATGCGTACTTCACTTTACTATTTACTAAAGACAGAATGCTGCTGTTCGCAGCGTTGCGACTGATTGCCACATTATGTACAGAAATTGCCTCCTAGTAGGAAGAACATAAGTACGCGGTCTTCTTTTCTCAAACCGTTAATGACTGCATCCTTGACTGAATGAAATTGTAATGTAATATACAGATATTGTATAAACACAGACTGTGTGATGGTTGTAATAATTAGTCTCTCCCTCCGCATGCACAACAAAATGCAAACATAGAAAATATGGGCAATGTGTGACATGTGGTAGTTTTGGTCGGTCCGGGATGCGTACGTGTACAGCCGAAATGTTTTCTTCAGTTCAGTTTACTAGCTTAATTCCAACCATTAGTGTTGTTACCGTAGTCACCAGTTATTACGAGTCCTTTTGTAAGCAGGTATAGCTATTACGCTGATCCGAAGATCATAGGAAAATGAGCGGCTAGTGTTATGGGGGTGATGGATACGAAGACGTGTGGCGGGGGGATTACGTGGCTCGATCCACACTTATTTCCCTGTCTCTGAAAATGCACTTATAAAACGGTGGGGTCAGTGTGCACTGTAGGAGGAGCTGTCGTTTGGTGATGGCTGGTTTATGACGAGTAGTTGAGAGAGTTTAGCCGAGTCCAGAAGCTGATTCAGTGAGATTCTGTATGCTGCTGTATCAGTGACTATATTAACTGTAATGTAACTGGTCGTTGGCTTCATTGTGAGATTTTTCATACACCTTAGACTTGCTCAGTGCTTACCTTCTCCATCTCCACATTTCTGTAATCATAGACTTCCGTCGAACGTGCTTTCTTTGATTTCTGCCCCAAATCACGTTTCTTCTTCCTGCAGGGAAGACACAGACAGCACAAAATGCTGTAAAGCACCTGCGAAGACAAAAGAACATTAGAACACGTGTGATTCAGAGTTTATGTATTCAGACAGCAAAATGACACCGCCTCATACTCTTGCTGTAGAGCAGTCAGTAAGTTACGAATTTTTTGTGGACGACCTTTCACATGGACTCGACCCTTTCCTCAATTTGTTTGAAAAATACCCTAAAACTACAAAATATCACATGAAGAGGCCGGAAACTCACAGACTATCCCCCTGCCTCCTCTATCCCAGGAAAGAACGACATGTCACGAGGCAGGCACGCAAGTAAGCTTCACGACGTTCACGAAGAATGGCAGCCACTATCAGTACACGCGTAACACCAGCAGTATCACATTAACAACCGAGGTACTCTTCCCCACCAAAGTAGAGGTACACATGAGAGATTTAAGAAATGGAATTGTATGTGCTATCACCTATGACGGTTTTCGGGGTCGTTCAGTGGAGCGTTCGGTCAGCCAAAGAAAATCAAGAAAGTCTTCCGAGTGATGTCATATCCAATTATATCTGCAGCTTGCGTTTCCGAAACCTTTTTGGCACAAGACAGACGTATCATTTCTAGAGAGTTCTGTATTAGCAGGTCGAGCAGACCAGAGTGGAAAGACGGTGTCGCCGGCCGCAATGGCCGAGCGGTTCTAGGCGCTACAGTCTGGAACAGCGCGACCGCTACGGTCGCAGGTTCGAATCCTGCCTCGGGCATGGATGTGTGTGATGTCCTTAGATCAGTTCGGTTTAAGTAGTTCTAAGTTCTGGGGTATTGATGACCTCAGCAGTCAAGTCCCGTAGTGCTCAGAGCCATTTAAACCAAAGGCGGTGTCCCTGTCCTGCTGTGAGAAGAAGACACTTTTTCGGAACGATAGATTAGTTCCCCTAATATAAGACTGTAGATACCAGTAGCACAGATATAATTACGTTTTGTATTATTCACCCTGTTATCGGCACGTTTCTCCCCGTAAAGCAATGTAAGCGAAGTGGAGTGGAATGCACTGTTGAACAACCTCTGGTGATCTCAACGCTTACATCGCAAGACAGGTAAATTCGTTCTGGAGAAAACGAATCCTATCGGAGCACAAAATTCGAATATTCTCCTGTTTGAAATGACTGACTGAAGTATGGTCTACCAGTCGCCTCATTGTAGTTCCCTCAGCACCTTTAAAATTTTCCCAGATGTCTTTGGACGCGAACATATTCGCACTCTATTTAACACGCAACTCATCTCTCATTCCGACAAACTCCCCTCACTGTAACCCACACCCCTACTACTACTACTACTGCATCCCCTCACTGTCATTGTCTCCCTCTTGCTCTCTCTTACTGCTACTATTTCACTCACCCCTTCAAACTGCCGCCGCCTTCTCACTTTCGCTATCTCTCTCGTCCTCGATGTCACAGTCGTAAACGCTGTCTCTCTTTATCACTGGCTGTCATTCACTTTCAGCTGCACCTTCCCTTTACTCCTGTATCACTTGCACAGTCTCCTTCACTATTTTCCTAGCACTGTCAACTACGATACTATGCCACTGTTTCAGTCTCTTTCTCTCACATTTCTAATGCCTCCTTCGATCTTTCTATGCCACAGCCACCTTTTACTACCTTCCAGTATATCTGTGTCTTTTCCAATGCCGCATTAACATTTTCTCTCTGCATAAAAAAGCGCGCGAATTTGCCTGCATGCCAGAATTGCTGGGAAATTTTTAAAGTTGCTGGGGAAACCAAGATGAGGCAGCTGGTACTCCACTTTTCTGTCAGAGTCTTTTGAACAACAGCGTGTTCGCCGTTTTAGTGCTCCTGTAGGAGAATTTTTCCGCTACTTCCCCACTTTTGCCACGCACAGTAGGGAATGCCACTCATATGGATAGAACTTTATGGTTCAGTAAAATTTTGATACATTACTTTATGAAACTCAAATATTGCGCGACTAATTTTACACCTCATTGAGGATTTAACGCGCACAAAACTTTCCCTGTGCTTCAGTACTACAACGTGGGCTTCCCAGAACTCTTCTGATGTTAGTGAAGACACTTTACAACTTGTTCATCGGTGCTATGCCACTTCATAAAGTACGTTTTCGGCTCACAACGTATTACGCCTCTTCGTTACACGCTAACACCCCTGTGATATCATGGAATACGGAATCTTCACAAATGATTGCGTAGCGTTGACTAACACGTAAGTAATATAAGATCTCCATATCTTGAAAAGACAACCTGCAATGCTGGAAGACAGATGCTACAACTAACAGGTTGTAAAAATAAATAAAAGGTCGGGAATATCAGAAACAAATAATTATTGTGAAACGTTGAAGAGTGTCGTTAAGCTGTCCGATGTGTTGAATATAGTATGAAAACTCAGAAATCGCAAATGGAGCCTGGACCAAATGTTTGTCTCACGATTGCAGTCCCGTTATTCCACCAGTAGCCATAGCATCTGGCCATATCCTGCGATAACCTTTTCAGCTACAAGAGCTGAAGAAAATGCTGCAGTCCTCGACGAACTCTGTCCTTGGAGTGAATCATGTTCACTATCCTTCGGTGTGTAATTCGCCAAATAGTGCATTGACAAAGTTTCCACGAACTTTCAACGGTACTTGGATGACACTCCTCTGCTCACTGAACAGTTCAAATAATTATTCCAGCTCCGTGACCTAAAGCAACGGCCGGAAGTAGAACGTCGTCTTGAGCCAGAAGGACCCTTGGATAGTTTATTAAGACCCACTCAGAGTGGTAGCTGCGATAGAAGTATTTACTTTCAGAAAACCAGGTGGGGTTTCCGGAGGGTAACGGAAACTATGCGTTCTTCGTATTATACATTTTGAAATTTTTCGTTCAACACTAGGCGACATTTTTGCATTACCGTTTGTCGACGTAAAAGTGCGCACGACAATGTTTAAATTTCAGTTCTACTACAAAAATTAAGCGATATGTGTATTCCAGAGACGTTTTTGTTTGGAATTCAAACCTTCCTAAGATACAGTGCTCTGACTGCAGAACAAATTGCTATTACAACCTAGAAAGGACTGCCTCAGTGCTCCATGCCCAGCCCTTACATGTTTTAAACGTACACACGAGATACGGACCACGTACAACATAATTTCACCCGGCACTGATAGTCTCCTGGTTGCAGATGATTTATACCTTTCTCCTATACACCACGATCTTTAAGCCTAGTCAGCGTCTTGAATCCTGTACAGCATGATCTTGAATATCTTTGCACGGCTTTAGACAGAGTAGTTTACGCATTAAAACGCTGTTACGATGTCAACAACCTAACAATTTCAACTCAGAAATGTTCCATGGTTCTCTTTAATCGGAGATGGTTGCGACGGTGTAATTCATCCATTTTATTACATAGTGTCTCCCTCCCATAGGCAACTGAAGCCTGTGGTGTTTGGAACGCGCTTCAGATGGGATGATCACGTATCTCTTGTAATCAGGAAACAGCATTAACATTACGATATCTGTAGATGAAACTTGGTAGGGTGTGGAGCCCACCATTCTCTTCAACGTACCCTAGGGCTTCCTCCGCTCAGTCATCGATTATGGATACCAAAGGTGCACCTCATAAACTTGAAGCAGTACATTTAGGTTGCCAGCCATTTTGCCTTGGAACAATGCGATCAACTTCTACAAATACATTACCAGTAGAGACGCTTGAATCTCCGCCGTATAAGCCACTATTTCGCCTCACACCCCGTTACACGTGCATATCTTACTTGTTCAAGTAGGGTAACCTTCGACCTTCGTCTCACGGAAACGGGCTCGGTATTGTAGGAGTATATTGTAGGAAATCCAACCATATGGTATTAAAATCCGTCTTGGAATCCGCGGCTCGGTTTTGGTAGAAAGAATACATGATAAACAATTTTGGGTGGTTTTCTGACAACCGCGCATAAATTAATGATGCCTCCAGAAGCCTCTTAAGACACACCATACACCAAATCAATCGCAAAAGGCAGCAAACGATTGTGTCCGTTTGCCACAGCAAGACATATTGTGAAATGTTCATATTTTGAGCCTGCACTGTGGGACAGTGACACTAAGACGATGCTTCTGTTGGGTATACAATATAGAAGAGCATAGCACTTAAAGAAAAAATCTGTCGTCAACTGCCATGTTCTTCTATATTGATCCCAACTTGGCCGGCCTTGGTGGCCGAGCGGTTCTAGGCGCTTTAGTCTGGAACCGCGCGACCGCTACATTCGCGGGTTCGAATCCTGCCTCGGGCATGGATGTTTGTGATGTCCTTAGGTTATTTAGGTTTAAGTAGTTCTAAGTTCTAGGGGACTGATGACCTCAGAAGTTAAGTCCCACAGTGCTCAGAGCCATTTGATCCCAACTTGAAGTTGTGATATTTGCTATTTGCTATTATTACGTGGGTCTTCAAGACTTTAATATTTGCACTGAAGGTGGTTACTCAGTGACTAAAATCGATTTTCTGTAATAAATGCTTTCACACCCTTTACGACGGGTGCTACCGATTTTGTTGTTTACATACTGTCAATTGTCAACGATGGCTGTCCTCTCCTGATGTGTCTTCCCCCATAGAGGCAGCTCTGTTGACGATATCACGTTATGTTCGTTGCCAGATGATACGGTTTCTACTTAATATGGAATGACCCATTAGGATCAGATCATTTCCCTAATGTTCTGATGACAAACCGACAGCAAGATCGTGGGAATCTTCCCTAACACTCCTCGGCACTCTTTTAAACAATCGTGGAGAATACAGTAGCTGTTGTGCCAGAAACGGATCCACAGCACGTATCCTGCTACACATTGTTCAATGAGTTAAATGTGACAGATCTCTCTATCCCAAAAACGACATGCTACTTCGTTATAGATTAACAGCTCTGTGACATGGGATACGGAGTCGTCACAATTACTGAACAACGTGGAGTAGCATTTAAGCAATATAAGCTCTCCTTATCTTCAGCAGACAATCTGCACTGCTAGAAGACGAATGCTAAAACTAACATGTTGCACGAAAGAACTAAAATCGTCTAATCTGGATAAATTATTGTGAAACAATGAATAGTGATGTTAAGATATCTGATATGTGGAGTACAACAAGGAATCTCAGAAATCGTAACTGGAACACAGACCCGAAAGACTTCGTTAGATGTAGTGCTTGACAATAAAGTACTTCTACATCTACATCCACATCCATACTCCGCAAGCCACCTAACGATGCGTGGCGGAGGGTAATTTGAGTACATATATCGGTTCTCCCTTCTATTCAAGTCCCGTACTATTCGTGGAAAGAAAGATTCCCGGTATGCCTCTGTGTGGGCTCTAATCTCTCTAATTTTATCCTCATGGTCTCTTCCCGACATATACGTAGGAGGGAGCAATATACTGCTTGACTCCTCGGTGAAGGTATGTTCTCGAAACTTCAACAAAAGCCCGTACCGAGCTGCTGAGCGTCTCTCCTGCAGAGTCTTCCATTGGAGTTTATCTATCATCTCCGTAACGCTTTCATGGTTACTAAATGATCCTATAACGAGGCGCGCTGCTCTCCGTTGGATCTTTTCTATCTCTTCTATCAACCCTATCTGGTACGGATCCCACACTGGTGAGCAATATTCAAGCAGTGGGCGAACAAGTGTACTGTAACCTACTTCCGTTGTTTTCGGATTGCATTTCCTTAGGATTCTGCCAATGAATCTCAGTCTGGCATCTGCTTTACCGACTATCATGTTTATATGATCATTCCATTATAAATCACTCCTAATGCGTACTCCCAGATAATTTATGGTATTAACTGTTTCCAGTTGCTGACCTGCTACATTGTAGCTAAATGATGAAGGATCTTTATTTCTATGTATTCGCTGCACATTACACTTCTCTACATTGAGATTCAATTGCCATTCCCTGCACCATGTGTCAATTCGTTGCAGATCCTCCTGCATTTAAGTACAATTTTCTATTGTTACAAATCCTCGATGTACCACAGCATCATCCGCCAAAAGCCTCGGTGAACTTCCGATGTTATCCACAAGGTCATTTGTGTATATTGTGAATAGCAGCGGTCCTACGACACTCCCCTGCGGCACACATGAAATCACTCTTACTTCGGATGACTTCTCTCCATTGAGAATGACATGCTGCGTTCTGTTATCTAGGAACTCTTCAATCCAATCACACAATTGGTCTGATAGTCCATATGCTCTTACTTTGTTCAGTAAACGACTGTGGGGAACTGTATCGAACGCCTTGCGGAAATCAAGGCACACGGCATCTACCTGGGAACCCCCTCTGAGTCTCGTGGACGAATAGCGCGAGCTGGGTTTCACACGATCGTCTTTTTCGATACCCATGCTGTTCCTACGAAGTAGATATCTAGTCTTCAGAAAAGTCATTATACTCGAACATAATACGTGTTCCAAATTTCTACAACTGATCGACGTTAGAGATATAGGTCTATAGTTCTGCACACCTGTTCGACGTCCCTTCCTGAATACGGGGATGACCTGTGCCCTTTTCCAATATTTTGGAACGCTACGCTCTTCTAGAGACCTACGGTACACCGCTACAACAAGGGGGGCAAGTTCCTTCGCGTATTCTGTGTAAAATCGAACTGGTATCCCATCAGGTCCAGCAGCCTTTCCTCTTTTGAGTGATTTTAATTGTTTTCCTATCCGTCGTTCATCTATTTCGATATCTACCATTTTGTCATCTGTGCGACAATCTAGAGAAGGAACTACAGTGCAGTCTTCCTCTGTGAAACAGCTTTGGAAAGAGGCTTTTAGTATTTCGACCTTTAGTCTGTCATCCTCTGTTTCAGTACCGTTTTGGTCACAGCGTGTCTGGACATTTTGTTTTTATCCACCTACTGCTTTGGCATAAAACCAAAATTTCTTAGGATTTTTTGCCAAGTCAGTACACAGAACTTCACTTTCGAATTCGTTGAACGCCTCTTGCATAGCCCTCCTCATACTACATTTCACTTTATGTAATTTTTGTTAGTCTGCAAGGCTTTTGTTATGTTTAAGTTTGTTGCGAAGTTCCCTTTGCCTCCGTAGCTGTTTTCTAACTCGGTTGTTATACAACGGTGGCTCTTTTCCATCTCTTACGATCTTGCTTGGCACATACTCATTTAATGCATATTGTACGGTGATTCTGAACTTAGTCCACTGATCCTCAACACCGTCTGTACTTGAGACGAAACTTTTGTGTTGAGCTGTCAAGTACTCTGAAATCTGCTTTTTGTCACTTTTGCTAAACAGAAAAACCTTCCTAGCTTTTTTAATATTTCTGTTTACGGCTGAAATGATCGGTGCAGTAACCACATTATAATAGCTGATACCCTGTTCTGCGTTAACTGTTTCAAATGTTTCGGGTCTGTTTGTCACCAGAAGGACTAATACGTTATCGCCACGAGTCAGTTCTCTGTTTAACTCGCGAGAAGGTTTATTGGCCTAGAGAGACAGCAGTCCAACAGTAGATTAATCACCCTCCTACGGGATGTAAGATAAATTCCTCCGCACATAAGTTCCAAATCGGATATGTAGCGTCATTATTCCTTACTAATTTAAGCATTAGATCCGGTGTTTAAAACCTACGGTTGAATTCAATCTGATATCTACATAGGCCCACTTGGTATTCCATTCCTACATCTGTTTGTAAACCTCGAGATTCCCTACTACGGTTTTACGAAAAACTGTTCTGGCACAATCAGTTCACCTGTCTTATTCGACGAACATTGTTATGTTTATACTAATGGCTTGTTCTTTCAAGAGATTTCAGCAGTACGACGTGTATTTCTTGTCCAGAAGCTGAAACATTCCAAGCAGTTTCGTCTTCCACCACATGTCTCATTTTCTACAGTAGAAGCTATAGCGATTTGAGAGAGTCTCAAATCTGGTCGTCCCGCGAGGCTCTAGAACGTTCTATAGAGTAACAATCCAAATGTGTATAGGAATGTGTTCAGCAATGACTATGGATCAGTGAAATGAATATTCGGGTACTGCAACTAAGCGAAGAGGTACATGAATCTCCTTTCCGTGGAAACGAGGTCACTTGGGATTAGTTTACAATGACTAGGACGAACAGATGACGAACAAGGCCGGTGTTTCTCACCCTGTAATTAATGTCATTTACCATCCTCTGATATCGGGTTGCAGAGGACGAAACTCGCCAAGGAAGAATGGGGAGAGGATTGGGTCTTCTAGTGTACCATAGAATTCAATACTACACTCCAATAGAAGCACCTATTAGAAGCTCCAGCAGGTTTCGAAAGTTTCAGGAGAGGAGGAGGCTGGTAACTGTTTTTCTACAGATACATCGAAATACAATGCAACTGTTTCCTGAAGGTCTCCCTTCCGTCAAGTGTTACTGTTTTATTGTACCATGAAGATCCTGAAATACCCTTCCCAGTCCTCAATAAGCACGTACCCTGTATCCAAAATTATTTGTTTTGGTCTAGGTCAGATAATTAATTGAACTTGTTGTGCCTGATTGTAGGTTGCACTTTGCACCATGTATTTTCTGTTCATCACTTGGTTCCGGTTCTGCAATCTCCCCGTAAGTTTCAGTATCTCACTGAAGAAAGCTGTTTATCGCAGTGTTAGCGTGGTTTGGACAGAGAAACGTAATTTAGGGTTGTACATGTGTATAAATTCCGCTATGGAATAAGAGACCGCTTATTTGCGAAAAACAATGTAAAGATAAATTTTTTCGATGTACGAAAGCGTGATGAAAAGTGATGCCTCCAAATTTTTTATTATGTTCTCAATATCGGTTGAGGTATTACATGTCATGCAAATTACTCGGTTGACTTTTTAGCATCGGAGATGGAAGTTGAAATACGCTGGCGCTAGAGTGCTCCGAGTTTTTTTCGTGTAACATGTCTGTGTCCATCGTAACTATGTCGTTGCGTGAGAAACAGAATCACAAAATACAGAAAATACGAATTCGGAGAGTTCGTCTACACATGGAACACAGACGAGGGCTGTGACATCTGAAACAATCCGTCAATTGTGTTCTCTGTCATCGATACATTCCCGACTAGGTCTCATTTGTTTTCCAAAACTTAAAGATTACCCTCGAGGACTTCGCTTTAATAGTAATGGTTCAAATGATTCAAATGTCTCTGAGCACTATGGGAATTAGCTTCTGAGGTCATCAGTCCCCTAGAACTTAGAACTACTTAAACATAACTAACCTAAGGACATCACACACATCCATCCCCCAGGCAGGATTCGAACCTGCGACCGTAGCGGTCGCTCGGTTCCAGACTGTAGCGCCTTGAACCGCTCGGCCACCTCGGCCGGCCTTAATAGTAATGAAAGGGTGCAAGCAGAGGTGATGTAGACATGAAGAATAAAGGCGTAGAATGTGAATAACGTACGCTTTATTTAAAAACCTTAAGAGATTCAGCACTTTGTACACATTCAGCAACGACACACACATTCACATTCACAGTAGAGAATACAAGGCGCAGAAGACAGTGAGGAAGAAGAGGTGGAATGTAATGACAAAAGCGATGCATTTCGAGTGAGGAAATGCTCCAGAACACCAAACCCTGAGCCAACACTAACAGTAAATATGCTCCATGCCTTGTGTCGTGTCCACCTGAGATACTGAATACATCCGAGAGAAGTTGATTCAGATGTGCGCTGCCTGGATGTAAGGGTTTCACGTTATGCAGTACACTAAATGTATTTGTCTCATAGAAAAAAGGAACTGTTCTTTTCAATTCCATGAAGAAGCAGAAACGCAGCGACTTCAGGCAGTAACACATGTTGTCCCACGCTAAGACCACTGCACAACTAGACTGGTGCGCCATCAGAAGACAGTACATGCCCTGAGCCTTCTGCAGACACAGCTACACTGCGGTACGTATAATAACTGCGTCATGCTTTGAGAGAGAAATGGAACGGCGACTGGAAAGCTGCTCCAAAGTTGAGCTGCGCGAGGCAGTCCGATTCGTGTCGGCAAAACATCTAAATTTCACACAAACTGCCGTGAATTCTGGCTGTGTGTGGACATAATGCAATGACGCGTCCCGCTGTATTGAAATGGTGTCATCAGTTTAACCAATGCTAATCAGCTGTGTAAGACGCTGATAGGAAAGGAAGGACATCGATATTGACATCGACCAAAGAACACAATGTCCAGACCATCGAGGAACTGATTCAAGAAAGTCGCCATTTTCCGGCGATGAAGACATTCACATTGAGGTTCTGGAGAGATTCCGTGACCAACGAGTGTATTTTTATAATCAAGTAATTGAAGGACTGGTGGAAGGCTCCGAGGCCTGTTTACAGGGATTTGGTAACTATGTTGCTAAACTGTCTCATGTATCTGTGTCAGTTTGAACTGTAGGAGAGCATTCAGTAAAATTTACTTGGCCTATCACGGGAATCTCTATCTTACTATTTGAGGTACTATTCTGTGGTACATGCAAATATATATACAAATCAGTCGACAGTTTATAAGTAAACGTCAGCAAATTAATCCGCGGAAATAAGTCATTACCAGGATGAGAAACGTATGTGAGTACTGATGTAAAATATGTACTGTGTGTCCTAATATTTGGTGAATATCTAGAATTTTTGTAAATTAGTATTCCTATCTTATTTGGTCCCAGAAAAAAACATTGACCAACGACACAAAAGTTTCACGTACGATATGTAAGTTAAAGCTTCATGAGGATACAAAACATTTTTTTGATTTACAGGAGGTAAAAACATGATTAAATAAAATTTGTGTTAACTGTGATTACATAAAGGTGATATTGTCCATGTGTATGCTTCTCATTCTCTCCTGAGCTGTGTTTGGTATATTCTGTCTGTAGCTGATATGTGAATATTTATTAGCTACAAACCATGGCCCTTCAAGAAAATTGTACAATAATTTGAAATCATTGTTTGCACTGCTTATATTCTGCTTGCTCAGCATATATTATTTTGTATTTGTACCAGGTTTTTCGCAGTCTGGCACAATAAACCCAATCCAAATATAACGAGTCGTAAAGCTCCAACAAGGGAAAGCTACATTGGTGTTGCCTGTTCTATTTATGCCTGTTTCGGATAAATCCACACGTTGTCTGCCCTACGACCCAGTTGGTTTCAGCCTATTTGGCAGATTAATGTACGAGTGCTGTTGTTTTATAAAGACCCGATCGGTCGCAAAATGGAAAGCACGGTGATAGTCAAAAATTATTTATTTGGAAGAGTTGGTTGGTTTGGGGGATGGGACCAAACTGCGAGGACTTCGATCAATTCGGATTATGGAAGGATGGAGAAGGGAGACGACCGTGCCCTGTCAAAGGAACCATCTCAGCAATTTGCCTGATGCGTTTTAGGGAACTCACGGAAATCCTAAAATCCGGATAGCCGAACGCGGGTTTGAACCGTCGTCCTCAGGATCGCAAGTCAAGTATGCGAACCATTGCGCCACATCCATCAGTTCGCAGAACTTGGCTAACACCATCCATCTACTTCTCTACATGGTCACCGTTCAGCGTTAGACAAACGTCGCATCCTTGTACTGCATTTGCAATACCCAAGCCTTAGAAGGCAGCTGCCTGCGCTTTCCGAAAATTCTCTAGGCTGGTCTGCAGTCTTGTCTAGTCGGGACTGCGTGGTGGATGATATGTGCAGGTGTCGCAGTGCTCGTCTCTGTTCCACGTGAAACCAACTCTTCTTCATGGAGAGCGGTTCATGTGAGCAGAGATGAAACTCAGAGGGAGCCATTTCGGGCTGTAGGGCAGGTGATCAAACACTTTTCATCGAAAACGCTGCAGGAGCAACTTCATTGCCGCTGCAGTGTGTGGCCAGAAATCTCATGAAGAAGAAGGAAATCCCTAACAGTAACGGTACGTGAGGTGCATGTAATAAGGCGAAATCTATCGGCAGGCTCTTGTTCTTGGCGGGGCCATTATTTTCTGTGCACTTTTAAATGCTCTCTGTGCTCTCACAGCTGAAAATAGTGACATGACGCGATCTACGAGCATACGTGGGACACTGCCGGAGACATCTGTGCAAGGTTTCATCGGATTTCCTCTGTGGTTTAGACTTTACTACCCAGCAGACCTTAATAATGGAATAGCCTTCGTATGAGAGGACTACTAGTAACTTGCTGATATTAGCGACGCCGACAGAGCAGCGAAACTGGTTTCGCTAATGCGTCTATTGGCCAGCGACCCATATCAATCTTAATCAGCTACGGCTTAATTTTGAATGTGGACGAGTAGGAAGAGCAGCACACGATGACGGAGAGGTTAATGCACTGGAGTTTCCTACGTTTCGAGCCGTTCAGGGATCTCAGCTAATATTTATTTCATTTCCGTAAGTCAGTTCAGTCGGATGCCAGATTGGTACATCTGAGAATAGAGAATCCTTACGGTGGCACATCTTTATCGGACCCTCGCGTCACCGAGTTGCCAAGGCCATGTTTTCCTTTCAGCTATATTGCGATCCACCGAATAAGCTGAAGTCCCAACACAGCTCTAGATATCCTTTTAATCTGTTGGCAAAATTTAGGATCATTAGTCAGCAGTTTGATTCCTAGTAATTAAGCCTCCATCTTCCTAATTCGTGCCTGGAACTCAACAAAATCACTCACTATTTTAATTGGAAAATTATTATTTTTCCACACAATAAATGGTTCACAATTATCATCCACTTCGAAACGTCTTTTTTGAGTCTGTGAAGTCTCACTAAGTAGTGAATGTATGCTATTATCGACAACGCTAAATAACTACCTTCACTACATTAGTCGTAAATTTCAGTAAATGTATCAACAGCAAATATATAGTGGACAAACATTTTAGATTCGTAAAATAGCTGCTAGCTGCGTTTACTGAGTCATTGCGTTGTCAATATACACCTCAACACAAAATGCAGCTGTAGCAAGATGAATAAATACGGTGGCATTGACACGCGCTTTTTATGCTAGTAGATCCTTTAATATATATATGCGCAACACACTCACGGGCGTTTAACCAATTATACTCCATTTAGACCTGTTCTGTGACTTATATATCGTTGTGTCCGAATAAAACGCTGAATATCGAGGTTCCAGGAACATGCAAATAAAATTCAAAAACCCTAAATCGTTTTCTTATTCATAGTACTTAGCTAGAACATAGTACCTGACAGGAAGGAAAGTTATTATGTATTACTGACTCGACATAGTACCGACGTACAAGGTACTGGAGCTCGACTTTCCAGCAAAAAACGACATTTAACATATTTTTCTGAGCATGTCAACCTGTATAAAATATTTCAAATCACTTTCAGTAACAATAATGTTATTGTTAAGCTGATCATAACATGGTGTCTGAACTTAGTTTCTTCGCAATGCTTGAGCCGAAAACAAAATTCTGATATTGTGAGGAAAGAGTGATGATGATTCAAAGCTGGTTTATCTTTTATTTTCCACGCAGTCCCACCTTCTTGTGGACTCAACACTATTTGTTTGTGGTAATCGCACATTCAGCCTTTACTTAATGAAAAACCAACTTAAACTGGATATTAATATTACTACTACAGTGCTACATTCGCATTACATGTGAGTCTGGAATCTTTGGATCGCATTTAAACAGTCCTGTTTATGAAAAGGTTTAATTTGATTGACACCGGATGTTAGGAAATCTATCTGCGTAGCACATACGGCAAAGAACTTATCTGTGATGGCGGTAGGTCGGAGAATTACTGATGAACCATTTCATCGGACGTAGACTCACTACGGCTGGGAGAAACATGTACACACCCGAGCGGGAGACATGAGAGTTAAAGTTTAGCAACTTCTATTCCCGATTAGTGCATCTACTCTGTGGACTGGTGAGATTGCTAGAAGAGTCCTGAGGAAGTGCAATTCATCCACAAAAGAAGATACTTACAAAAACCTTTGTCCAAGCAATTCTTCACTACTGCTGATCACTCTGGATCCTTGGAATAATAGAAGAGTTGGAGGAGATCCAACAGAGATCGATAGGTGCTCTCGCGGGATTGTATAGTAAGCGGGAGAGCGTTAAGGAAATGCTCAACTCCAGTAGGAGACTGCACAAGAGTTGTTGTGCAACACGGAGAAGATGCTGTGGAAATTGGGAGAGACTGAGTTCCGGAGAGAATAGGGCAGGATATTATTTCCTCGCTTACAGCTGTCCTGAAATGATAATGGTGTGACACTCTGACTGATTACAGACATTACAGTAGCGTATTATTAAGCGGTCGTCTCAAGCACGAATCGCGAATACAAGAGGAAAAATGGTTCAAATGGTTCTGAGCACTATCGGAGTTAACTGCTGAGGTCATCAGTCCCCTAGAGCTTAGAACTACTTAAACGTAACTAACCTAAGGACATCACACATATCCATGCCCGAGGTAGGATTCGAACCTGCGATAGTAGCAGTCGCGCGGTTCCAGACTGTAGCGCCTAGAACCGCTCGGCCACTCTGGCCGGCAATATAGGAGGAAAGGTGGGAATTCAGAAGCACTCTCGGCCACACGTCGTAAGGTGGCTTGCGAAGCATAGATTTCTATATACAGTGATAGGCGATCACGCTGGAGACTGTGAGCCCCACATACGAAGCTCTATATTATTCTGATTACGACGTATGAGGTAATAGCATTCAACAGTAGCCGTTTTTTATGGCTGATGCACACAGTCGGGGATTTCTACTTCGACGCTGATGATGGCTGAGTGTAGACAGTTATTGGTCACTTACCTCCACTGGCTTCATGGTTTCCTCTGATATCTGCCTCTCTTCAGTAATCAACCTTTTTTCGGCGACGACTTAAGCTCCTTCAAGGACAGATGTGCAGCTCACTTCACTTTTCAGGAGATTCTTTTTCTACAATCACCGATACGCACCTCAACAGCTTAAGTTCACCAGGCAGACAATTGCTAGGCAACGCAAGCAGGACGTCCCGCGATCTTTAATTGTTGTGAGGCTCACCTAGGAACAATGCTAATAAAGACTTATCATCGCGTGTGACTCTAGAGAACTTTGTAACCATACGCGATTCGTTTGTAACTGTCGGTAATCCACTAAATAAAACTCGTAAGAAAAGAAAACACAAAAAATTTATTTCTGCATCACCGAAAATCCAGAATCTTAATTTAAAGTTGTCCCAAAATAGCAAAATAAATGGGTGATAGAAACTTTCAGCAATATCCACATGTTTTGCAGTTACTTTGATTGGAACCGTTCCTCGAAAAATGGCTCTGAGCACTGTGGGACTTTATATCTGAGGTCATCAGTCCGCTAGAACTCAGAACTACTTAAGCCTGACTAACCTAAGGACATCACACACATCCATGTCCGAGGCAGGATTCGAACCTGCGACCGTAGCTGTCGCGCAATTCCAGGCTGAAGCGCCTAGAACCGCTCGGCCACACCGGCCGGCGAATCGTTCCTCGGTTTATATTCCTGTGATAAGATCGAAACATTTTCATATTGAGTTATTCTGGCGAAAATGAGCACGAAATATGATTGAAGGAGGTATTCGCCGTGAAATTTGTAAATTGATGCATTCAAGCAACGCGACCATCTACAGTTCGTTCAGTGAATTGAAATTTATTTCTGATTTTGGAGAAAACAACCGACACTGAATGGCGTGAGGGGTAAATGTCTTGTTAAGAAGAGTAAGCGACAGCACACAATGACGATACCTCCAACGTATTAGCAAATTAACGAAGGAGTAATGCATACAGTTGTTTCAATATAAAGTCGACTGCACAGGTTGGGCGTATGAAGTACTATATAGCAGAGCTCCCTGTAAAATACCTTCATTGAAAATGGCGTGTAAACATACGACTGAAGTTCTTTAAATGCGAAATGTGAGCTAACACAAAAGTGCTACCGATGGGAGGTTTGCGTGCCCCTTTCTGGAACAGTGCAGTGCATGAGTAGCATGGAAAAAATGAGAAAGAAAGAAGGAAGGAAAGAAGCCTGGGTTTAACATCCCAGATAAAAAGGGTGAGAAAGGAGTACCTGAATGAATAAACATGTTTCACAGTAAGGGAAAAGAATGTACCAGGGTGAAAGGTGCAGATACGTTCCATACCAGAAATTATACCTGTACCTGAAAGTTGACATTAACCAAGAAATGACAAAACGCTTTTAACTAACGATTTCCAAAATGAAATTTCTCACCCGCCTAGCTTCAACTACGATTTGCGATCAGAGTCCGTTTATTCCTGTCGTGCGGCAGTAACCACGTTGCACACCTTTCCGCATCTCCGCCAGTGCACTCACTGCCCATCTACACACCTCTTGTGCGCCGTACTACCGCCATCCGTATGTGTGCACACTGCAGTCTCGTGGCTTCGGTCACGTCAGTGTATTCTTCTGTTTGATTTCAGCAGAGGGGTGACACCAGAGGAGGCAGCCAGAAACATTTGCACCGTCTATGGAGTAATACAATCGGACAGAGATTGGCAAGGAAATCGTTTTCTAGTTTTAAGGAGTATGGTTTTGAGATTAGGGAGTCCGCAGCTCGTGGTCGTGCGGTAGCGTTCTCGCTTCCCGCGCCCGGGTTCCCGGGTTCGATTCCCGGCGGGGTCAGGGATTTTCTCTGCCTCGTGATGACTGGGTGTTGTGTGATGTCCTTCGGTTAGTTAGGTTTAAGTAGTTCTTAGTTCTAGGGGACTAATGACCATAGATGTTAAGTCCCATAGTGCTCAGAGCCATTTGAACCGTTTGACATTAGGGACTCTCCACGTTCAAGAAGACCTTCGAGGTTTGATGAAGTTATTGTAAATGCATTAATCCTCAATGGCCCACTTCATCATACTCGAAAAATCCCATATGTGAGGAACTGTGATCATTGCACCCTCGTGTGACTTTCGAAAATAGGAAACGTAAACGAAAAACAGTTACAAGCAGTGATAGTTTTGACGAGGCCGTTGTCAGGAGAATTGTTTACAGCTTTTATCTGACCGAAAAACGAGTGGCTACAGTGGAAGGAATTAAAAAGAAATTAAAAGAAGCTGTAGACTTTGAAGGTAGCAATACTAGTGTAAGGTGGTTGTTAAAGAAAGGTAGCAATATTAGTATTTTTTAAAGAAAAAATGAAGCAGACTCATATTGTTAGACAGAGACAACATCCTAGAAAAAAGAATTGCATATCTGAAACGATAAATACACTCAAGAGCAAGAGCCAAAGAAATTGGTTCACCTGCCTAATATCGTGTATGGCCCCCGCTAGCACGCAAAAGTGCCGCAACACGACATGGAATGTACTCGAATAATAGATGAAGTAGTGCTGGAGGCGATTGGGCCCATGATTCCTCCAGGGCTGTCCATAATTCCCTAAGAGTTCGAGGTGACGGAGATTTCTTCTGAACAGCATGTTTAAGACGTCCCAGACATCCTCAATAATGTTCATGTCTGGGGAGTCTGGTGGCCAGCGGAAGTGCGTAAACTGCTCGCTCCTGGAGGCACTCTGTAGCAATTGTGGACGTGTCGAGTGTCGCATTGTCCTACTGGAATTGCCCAGGCCCGTCGGAATCCACAATGGGCATGAATGGATGCAGGTGATCAGACAGGATGCTTACGTACGTGTCATCTGTCAGAAACGTATCTAGACGTATCAGGGGTCCCATATCACTCCAAATGCGGATTCCCCATACCATTACAGATCCTCCACCAGCTTTAACAGTGCCCTGCTTACATGCAGGATACGTGGATTCATGAGGTTGTCTCCATACCCGTACGCGTCCATCCACTCGATAAAATTTGAAACGAGACTCGTCCGACCAGGCAGCATATTTCCAGTCATCAACAGTCCAAATCCGGTGATAACGGGCCCAGGCGAGGCGTAAAGTTTTGTGTCGTGCAGTCATCAAGGGTACACGAAAGCCCATATCGATGATGTTTAGTTGAATGGTTCACACGCTGACACTTGCTGATGGACCAGCATTGAAATCAGCAGCAATTTGCGGAAGGGTTGCACTTCCGTCAATTTGAACGATTCTCTTCAGTCGTTGTTGTTCCCGTTCTTGCAGGATGTTTTCCCGGCCACACCCATGTCTGGGATTTGATATTTTACCGGACTCCTGATATTCACGGTACACTCATGAAATGATCGTACGAGAAAATCCCTACTTCATCGCTACTTCGGAGATGCCATGTCCCATCACTCGTTTGCCGACTATAACACCACGTTCAAACTCACTTAAATCTTGATAACCTACTATTGTAGCTTCAGTAACCGAGCTAACAGCTATGCCAGACGTTTGTCTTATGTAGGTGTTGCCGACCGGAGCGCCCGCTTACATATTTCTGTATTTGAATGCTCGTTTGGCGCTTCAGTATAGAATTTATGGAGGAAAAGGAAGACATTGTTTACCCTTATGTAAGTTTCATTTTATCATCACGCATAAGTGGGAAATCATGAACTAATAACACAACTCACTGTCTCCTGAAGCCGGAATCGAGGGACAAAGCCTAATAATTACACATACAGCCGATGAAAAGGGGTTTATTCCAATTGCGCTTGTTATGTATAAGTCAAATCAAGCAATAGGAGATTACCACAACCACATGAACGAACAAAATTGTGAAAAATAGATGACGGAAAAGGTGATTCTCAATTCAAATCGTAACTCTATACTAATTCTCGACAATACTCTATATCAGAACCGTAAAATAAATATGTCTCCAACGTCCAATTCTAGTAAAATGCCAACAAAGGAACGTACCCCATTCTCGGATGACAGGCTGAAACCTTTTCAACACGACCTTGTTCGAAGAACCAAGCGAAGGACTGTCGAGTATTTCCGTCACTAGGTTTCTGCACAATGCGGGGCACGTTGTTTTGTTCCATCCTGCTTACCCCCCGGACTTAAATCCAGTAGAAATATTTTGCCATTTCTGAAAGCTTGGGTAGCTTCTAGCAACATCCTTCCAACGTAACAGCTGTGAAACATTTATGAGAGGAGAAATTTAGTTCAGTAGCCAACGAAGATTGGATTCCGTTGTGCGAACACACAAAAAAATTCAACGAGCATACTAGCAGTAAGATATCTTTTCTGACGACGAAACTGTTAAAACAGTAATACGCTTAGGTGGCATAGATAGTAATAGCGAAAGCGATCACTGTGATGGGAGTAACTGCGCTCCATGATAGTGACTGAAGGTGAGTTTCCTGTTTGACGAGCACATGCTTGTGCCCAGGGCCTATAAAGGACACGTCTGGTCAAGCTACCGTGATCCTTTGCGATCGCGGCCATTTTGGGTCTAGCCTATCACGCGACTGTAGCAGATTGTTTTTGTACTAGGTGTACTGTTTGTCACTAGAACGTGAGTGTATTTAGCAATGGGTTGCTGTGCTGCACCGAATTGCAGCAGCAATTCGTCTAAAGAGGTCACATTATTCATATTTCCTACAGAGATAGATCAGAGAGTTAAATGGTTACAGAACTGTAGGAGAGACAAATAGCAGCCAACAATACATTCCAAGTTGTGTGAAGTAAGTAAATTACCGGTTAAAAGAATTAGAATTGAAATATCGTATGTTTTCTAAATAACTTATATGTTTACGATTTTTTAAAGCTTTACTTTGAGGATTCACACTTCGAGTTAAGGAGAGCTGATGGAAGAAGACTGCTAAAATGGACTGGCATTCAAACATAATTTGACGTCCCAAATGCACCCAAACTGTCAGTGAAGGTGAGATGTTCATCAACATTTTTCAGTTTTCATATGTAACCATGTTTCCGACGGAACGCAATTGTTTACTTTATTTTAGATTTATGAACGTAATCTTCCAATCTATAACCAGTTACCAGCACTTGTGTAACCTGAAAGGATTTTAGCTTATGAGAGGATCAAATCAGTGGCGAGTAAAAAGTGCCCGGAATTAAATTGTAGACGCACATAAATTTATATGAAGCATTTATGTTTAAAACTCTCCTTTGGCCCAACTGCAGTTTCTGTTGATTCTCAGTACTGTACTGGCATTCTGCCGACAATACGGGTTTGTACAGTTTGTTACTGTGTAGTGTGGTTAGTGGAATCTGTTATATTAAGAATAAATCGTAATTCCGAAGACGGCAATTGTCGCAACCGACGCACTAATTTTGCTATGCCAGTATTGTAGCTGCAATTGCAATGTTGGGATTAGAGGACTTGGTTTCATAGCTGAATGCATGCCAGTGTTCGCTTAAAGGCGCAATGCTGATAAGATGGTTACTGAAAAGGCTGTTTCAACTTTTATTTTAATAATTTTAGCTGTGAAATAATGGAGTTTCGTAATTATATTTCTAGCCACTTACGCGTTTGAGGAAGAAACACATGATCAGAAAAAGGAAGCATGCAATACAGTGGGAGATACTGTTGCAAACTTGCAGTTGCAAAACAAGAGACTGAAAGCGGATGTGAGTTTTTATAGTGAAGTCACTTGCATCATTAATAAAAATTCACTAGTGAGAAAAGGGTTATAATGATTATCATTTACATATATTTTGATGGTAAGTCCATATTAAATATTCTTCTATCTTCACAGATGAAGAAAATGATAGAGAAGACGGCTGAAATGGAGAGCAACCCCAGCAAATTTTTACACGCAGACCAGAAAAAGTAATATAAAGGAGTTTCTCAGTCAAACCCTTACAAATGGTCAAACAAAACTATAAGATTTTCTCTAAAAGTTAAATGTGTTGTTGGTACTAAGAGTTATGGAAATCTGAGGTGCACCAACTACCCATTGCCATCATCAAGGACCCTGAGTAGGAGGAATGAAACCTGCATATTTGCACCTGGAATTAAGCGTGATACTATTCAATAGTTCGGTGAGAACCTGGAGTCTGAAGATGTGCGAGGAAAACTGTGTGTACTTTCAGGAGGACGACAGTTCAAACCCGCTTCCGGCCATCCTGATATAGGATTTCCGTGATTTTCCTAAATCGCTTCAGGCAAATGCCGGGATGGTTCCTGTGAAAGGGCACGGCCGATTTCCTTCCCCATCCTTCCCTAATCCGACCTTGTGATCCGTTTCTAATGACCTGGTTGTCGACAGGACGTCAAACACTAATCTCCTCCTCCTCTGTAGCCAGGTGAAATGTAAAATTAAGCATCCGTGCTTGTCTGGCGAGAGCTTATATTTTGCTGCAGATCAGCCCCACATTTTAGAGAAAATTATTAATCCGAGTACATTTGAAAGATGAGAGTTCCAGTGGCTAGAATCTTGTTGAATCGTAATGTAGCTTCTGCTTTACAGTTTGCAGCATTAGCGGGGCTTCTTTGAAAAGATGCTCTAACAACAAGCTGGTTTATTAATAATGTTAATAAGTGGTATGAAATAATCGTAAGTAGAAACAAAGCAGAATCAATCTATACGAACAATGCAGATAGGATGATGCATTTGAGACATATGATGAAGTGGTTTAAAAAACTTTGAGTTTCAGCAGCAAGATGCAGTGGAAACTAATACAAGCTGGACTTCAACTGTCTACTGCAACTGTTCTGGAGTTGTTTGAGGAACTATCTTCGAAGCAGAAAATTGACTATCTACTAACTGGTAGGCTGTCCAAAGACTATAGAGAATATTTCTTTTCCCAAGTCCGTGAAAGTGGTGGTATTCATCCTACACCAGTAAAATTAAGACATGTAATCAGGAGTTTAGCATTGCACAGTATTCATGTGTACCACGGTAATGACGAGTACTACGTCGACTTATTTCCAAATCAAAACAGCCAGAGGCTAAGGCTGAGAGCTTCATCCATCAGACCCTTAAGTATTAACACTGTTCAGCTAGCATGTCTTGTCTGGGTGGGTGGTGCATAAAGTTATCAGAACTTCAAAGTCAGTTACATGTGACACGTCTTAAATCAATATATTCTCCACAACCTTCAGAGAACCTTCCCTATGTGTGGACATCGACTGTGAATCAAGGGGCGTTGATGCATCCAATACAGGGTACACATAATGTTATAAGCCATGGTGAAGAGGTCTTCCAAAAATGTATTTACGAACTGTTGAAATATGACATTGTTCCTCACAATTTGGTTACAATGTGTCTCAGTTGGACTGAATGCGTCAGTGGTTCTTTTTGTCCTAAGCATAATGTAGTGGAATTTCTTTTAAAGACTTTTTTCTCTGTGAGACCACACACTTTTGCCAAAGTCTTAAACATGCGTTTCTCTACTAAATCAAAAGGCTATACCCGTAAAAGTTCGTTATGCGAACGAGTGCTGATATTCAGAAATAATGTTTTGCTACTGTAAGTAGAACGTTACGTTTTACCTACAGCAGCCCTTGATGTCATAGTGCACATGCGACAGATGTTGAAGGCGGAAAACTATCTCTTTTTCATTACTCCTTCAGTCAGTAAGCGTAAAGCCGGAATTTCTGCTCTTTTATTTTCACTGTTAATTACAATTATTGGTTGTTATCTCGTTTTCTCTTGCTGTTCACATAATTAGCTGCTGCTGTAATACGCCATTGCGTTTATTCGTACAAGTATTGAGCAAGAAATCTCATCCTCGTATGTTATTTGCTGAGTTCCTGGAATTACTTGTGAGCAAGTTCACAATTGAGAAACACGCTTTGAGTGTCCTCAGTTGCGTCGGTATCCATAAAATCCAGTAGTCTCACCCCCAAAATTGAACTCATTAGAGGAGTGTGTAGCCGGCTTTAACGTTCCAAGATCTCGCTTGGGTCCGTGGGGTGGTCACACACCTGTAACTCGCGCAAATATTTCTTGTTATTGTCAAACATGAATTAAATTGTCCGGTTGATAAGCATGATGGAGAATTGTAGTCCTAGATTCAGTGTTATTGTAACTCAGCAAACGAAAGCCGTAACTCCAGATCAGGTAGTGTGACGACAGATTGACTGGCGTTTCTCTTTTTAAAAATTTCTACCAGTAGTCACAGTTGCACTTATTTCATAAATTAATCTAAACACCCGACCAGTGGTAAGTCTCGTGAGCTCTCGAATCTACAAACAATGTGTCAAAATATTCCACTATTCAAATCATAAGTATAATAAATACATGCTGAGCATAGCGCCTCTCTTCGCCGGTCCGTTTCCGGCGTCACAGGGTTACCTGAGTATGTTGTTCCATTTACAAAAAAATGTAATTACATATCACAGTCTCATGCACGTAACGTTTATTGCAAGGAAAACATATTTAACAACATAAACAGAAATTAACTTAGGCTGTTCGTAAGGAACGTCTTTTCGCGCTCTTTTCACTGATGGTTTCAAAAATTTTGAAATTCACATTAAACATGATATTCCTTCTGTACCAAGTAGACATTAGGTTGAGCCACAATAAAGTCTGGAGTGGCGAATTGTAGAAACTCTATCACCATTAACTTTTCTTATACTAGTTACTTATTTTTAGTGACGAAACAAACGCTACGTAGGCTCACAGGCCACTTATTCCATCTTTTATCTGAGCATCTGTATGTCGATAAAATTGGTTCTGAACTGGGAATGCAACTCAGACCGCCCATAACGCGGAATTTGATCCCTTCGTGACAATACAGCTCGGCTACAATTTGTTGTTTGTTCAAAACTGCAGATTCCTCAACATCTCCACATATTGCGCATGAATGGGTTCGAATCCTGGCCCGACACTAAAGATTTCATTATGTATTATCAAGATCTATCATAAGAACACCTATCTACTGGTGGATAATAATTTCGATTTTTAATGTATTTTCATTCGTTGTCAGCACTAACGATATTTGACGTTTTTGACTCCCAGTGAGACAGAACTATTTAAGTTCAAGATGTTATTCCGAGCTGCTGGTGGAGAAAAATTCGGTAGCTGACGTCTCTTTGTGTGTAGTCAACAACGATATGTGTGGTGCTCTATTCCCAGTCAGCACTGAACTCTTAGTCATATTATTTGTAGTTCAAACATGCTCACATGTCGTTGCTGGTGCAACAATCCAATATTTAACGTTCGTTTTCACTAGAATATAACAGCGATAGGTGCTGTGTAGCAGTCCTGGGAAGGAAAAAATTAATGTTTTGTTGTGACTTGGCAAGACAACCAAGCCACGCGTTTAAGCTCACGCAGGCTGGCGCGAAGTCTGGAAAAGTTAAAGGAGTTGAGTCTAGTAAAAAAGGTACGTAGCTTCTGGAATACTTAACTTTAATTCATAATTGGTAAACATCGGTCTGACGGTACATGCATCACAAGATAAATAGCAAATGATAATGGCGCCTTGCTAGGTCGTAGCAAATGACGTAGCTGAAGGCTATGCTAACTATCGTCTCGGCAAATGAGAGCGTAATTTGTCAGTGAACCATCGCTAGCAAAGTTGGCTGTACAACTGGGGCGAGTGCTAGGAAGTCTCTCTAGACCTGCCGTGTGGCGGCGCTCGGTCTGCAATCACTGACAGTGGCGACACGCGGGTCCGACGTATACTAACGGACCGCGGCCGATTTAAAGGCTACCACCTAGCAAGTGTGGTGTCTGGCGGTGACACCACATGTTTCGTCTCGTCATTTCAGTTAAAACATCTAGCTACTGCAGAGAAAATGCGGTATGTCGCAGTTGATTGTGCTTCGATATCTATCCGGTTAGGTTCTGGGTTCAAATCCCTGTCCAACACAAAGCTTTACCTCACGTCATTTCAAATAAGTTACTTGTTAAGAAGCAATATTTAACATCTCTCGTAGTTCGTTAACAGGGACAATAGATGCTGGGTAGGAATTCGCGTCCGTTAAAAATGTTTGCGTTATGTAATTTAAAGTTGATATTTGCTAACTGATACTGTCTAAAATCGAGGTGTATCACTCTCTGTATGCCTAATCAGGAATGACTGTTAGTTTCGGTCAGTCACCAAATCTTTGCTTAGTCTGTGTTGTGACTTGGCAAGACAGCCAAGCCAGTATGAGATAGCTGAAAGGCACGCGTTTAAGCTCACGCAGGCTGGCGTGAGGTCTGGAACAGTTAAAGTAATTGAGACTAGCAAATAAAGTACGTAGCTGCTGGAATACTTAACTTTAATTCATAATTGGTAAACATCGGTCTGACGGTACATGCATCACCAGATAAATAGCAAATGATAATGGCGCCTTGCTAGGTCGTAGCAAATGACGTAGCTGAAGGCTATGCTAACTATCGTCTCGGCAAATGAGAGCGTAATTTGTCAGTGAACCATCGCTAGCAAAGTCGGCTGTACAACTGGGGCGAGTGCTAGGAAGTCTCTCTAGACCTGCCGTGTGGCGGCGCTCGGTCTGCAATCACTGACAGTGGCGACACACGGGTCCGACGTATACTAACGGACCGCGGCCGATTTAAAGGCTACCACCTAGCAAGTGTGGTGTCTGGCGGTGACACCACAGTCTGCATGACCTGGGTTTGCATCCATATGCAGAACGAGACTGTTCGTCGTGTCATTTGAAGTTCATACATATTCTCAACTAGCTGCTCGTGAATAACTAAAATTTTTAATGTCCTTTTGTGTTAAATAATAAGTACGGTATGTTGCTTTGAAGAGGAAATCATGAATACGACGAACGTACTACGTGCATTACCTATCTGACGTAATAATGAGATCGGTAACATTTCAGGTATGTCATTTATTGTAATAAATGTGAGCTTACAAGCCTTAAGGACAGTCTTATCTGTGATAAGGGGTTCCCTGATATTTGTAGTATCGTAGTATTACTTTACATCTTGAGTTATTGCGATACAGAGCAGTGGTTTCTAGTGGTGACTTGATGGAACGATTTTCAATAGTCAAACGACTGTATCAAGGGGCGATTAGAGGACCTGCTAGACAGCTGCGTTATGTGGGTTGCATGCGAATCAGGCGAAATGCAATTCAGGTCGTTCGGATACATTTGAGCATGACTGTACAATTTTTGAATGTCAGTCGTCGCAAAAATGTTTGAAACATTATTATTGCACGTCAAACTAAAGCGACGATTATAAGTAAAACGATATTCACAAAATGAGAAACAGAAGTAACGAATGCAGCAACATGGAAGATGATGAAATGGAAGAAATTAAATCGAAGTTGACTAATAACAATAATCCAAATCAAACTGACAAGGATTCAAAGTGGCAAAACACTTAAAATTTTGTATTTGTGGCGAGCCACAGCCTCCACATCCTTAATAAATGTAAACATGGTAGCCCGCAGCTCGTGGTAGTGCGGTAGCGTTCTCGCTTCCCGCGCCCGGGTTCCCGGCTTCGATTCCCGGCGGGGTCAGGGATTTTTCTCTGCCTCGTGATGGCTGGGTGTTGTGTGATGTCCTTAGGTTAGTTAGGTTTAAGTAGTTCTAAGTTCTAGGGGACTGATGACCATAGATGTTAAGTCCCATAGTGCTCAGAGCCATTTGAACCATTTTGTTAACATGGTCAGTATTAGGCTATAGCGCGAAGTTTAATCGTGCGATTAGCTAATTTCGATTAAGTATCATTGTCAAGCACGTTTGTAAATCTGTATGTCATGTCATTTTCAAGTCTCTCTTATGGCTAGTACTTACTTTTAATTTAGAGTGATTTGAAAATGACGTGAAATACCGATGTTACAAGCGTGCTTGAAAATTACGCTTGGTCGAAACTGGCTAATCGCACGATTAAAGAAACGTCGCATTATAGCCTATTACGGACCATGTTTACGTTTACTATGGAAAAAGGCTGATAGGAAGAGAAATGAAATCAAAAATGTATTTCATACGATTACCAATACGACGTGACACAGGTACAGAAACAAGTTACATTTAAAGCAGTTAACGAATAAAAGTAACGATCAAACTCATCTCGATAAAGACTTAAAAATTAAAAAAAAGTAGAAGGCACCTCACAAGACTGAAACCCACAACCTTCTGCATGTGAGATCAGACTTTAACAGTTACGCTATTAAGCCAGTCTGTACTGTACTACTGTTTTTAAAGCCATGCATGGTCACGGGAAACTCCGATATATTTTTTCGTCTGTTACTCCCAGACGATGGCATACCATAGTGAATGGCTCCAGACTGCGATTCCTTAGACCTGAAAATACATCATCGTATAGAATGTTTCAAAAAGTTTTACCCCACCCCCGGGGATCTCTCCACGTAACTAAAAATAACGTAGAAAGGGGAGACAAAAGGGACGCAAAATTTAGTACGTTTATCAGGGCGAAGACAGTAAGGAGTAGTATTGTGTGCCAAGATAAACGTCATTGCCTGTAACATCGGGAACATATAAACTGATACGCCAAATGTCCAAGTAAGAATATGAAACATAAAAAATCACTTCTTGCCTCAATAAAACGTATACAGGTTGGAGAAAACTTGTGTCACGTAATTTTAACCCTAGATAGATGATGCCAGTAGGAACCAAAATTACTAATTATGCGTAGGTCGACAACACACAATTTTTACACTGCGTAAACTTGGTGCCACACGCTCCAATGGCCGCTGGATTGCTCTGTTGTCGGATGCTCTGGACAAAACATGACCGCGAATGCTTTGCCAACCAGAGATCGCGATGTATCCAAGGCGGCTCGCAGGGTCGGTGGTAGCGCGCCAGGTCCTGGGAGCGAATCCGCCGGGGTCCCGACACATCCATTGTAGTTTCATGATAAGACGTATCGGGAACACTCCCGTCAACAGCTGTTAGTTAGCATACAGAAAGTCCTGTACAAATTGTGTCGACCTTGAAAAGGGCCCTTTTTGTAGCTAGGACATTGTTTACTTAAAGCAGGTGCTGGAACTGACGACACTATGAGGTGACACAAGCTTGGTAAAGTCGAACAGTGTTTTGCGAGATCTCTTTCGAGGACTGCTGGCATTGCCCTGATGTGATTGGCGGTATGTGGAATGCGTTTTGCCGAACTCTTTCAAAGACTGCTGGCATTGCTCTGATGTGATTGGCGGCATGTTGAACGCGAACCATTAATTATTCTTCGTTTCTAGGTGGTTCGCGTCCAGGTGGGTGAACTAGAGCCCTGAAGTATCGCCATAGGAAAAAGTCTGGTGGCCTGAGGTCTGGTGATCGCGGGAGCCATTTCCTGTGCGCACCTCTGCCAATCGCCCGGCCGTCGAAGAGTTCATTGAAATATCCTCGAATAGCACGACAGTTATGTGCGGGCGTCCCAACATGCTGCAAGCACATGCGTAGCCGTATGTCCAGGGGAACATCTTCCAGCAGCCCGGGTAGAGTTTCTTGTGAAAAGTGAAGGTAATTTGCTCCGGTAAGTCGAGGAGGTAGCTGAACCGGCCCAGTCACATGGTCACCCACAATGGCTACCCAAATGTGAGGGAAAATCGTTCCTGCTGTCCGTGGACGTACATGAGGTAAGGATTTCCCCTTGCCCAGTAATGAATGTTTCGCGTGTTGTAAAGGCCATCCTGATGGAAGGTGAACTTGTCGGTAAACAACACAATGGCGGGGAGGTCGGGATCTCGGGCAACACGTCGCAGAAACCACTGACAAAACCCTAGCCCGTGTTCATAGTCCGCCACAGGATTTAGGTCTTGGACGCTGTGGATACTAAATGGATGCTGACCGTCATCCCTCAAAACCTCCCAGACTAACCGATGAGTGAGCCAAGTCGTGTTCAACTTGTCATACGTGCTTCATCGAAACGCTCGAGAACAGTCTTTTCAAATGCAGCGTCACGTCGTGTTCGATGTCTTCCAGCATCACTAGGATATGCCGCCGACGAATATGCTGTAGTGTTGGCAGGAGAGCCAACACCGTGTTACTAGTGGAGGCCGAAATGCACGCATTTTAGCTCACGCAGGCTGGCGTGAGGAGGGAAGGACTATACTGACGTGAGGCCTGGAACATGACAAGGAATTAGAAATCAGAAAGCGGACGGAATTAGTTTGATACTTGACTTTAATCCATTAATGATGAACGTCGCTCTTGAAGGTACATGATTCACAATATCAATATCAATACTAACTGAATATGGCGCCTTGCTAGGTCGTAGCAAATGACGTAGCTGAAGGCTATGCTAAACTGTCGTCTCTGCAATCGAGAGCGGATGTAGACAGTGAACCATCGCTAGGAAAGACGGCTGTACAACTGGAGCGAGTGCTAGGGAGTCTCTCTAGACTAGACCTGCCGCGTGGCGGCGCTCGGTCTGCAATCACTGACAGTGGTGACACGCGGGTCCGACGTATACTAACGGACTAGGCTACCACTTAGCAAGTGTGGTGTCTGGCGGTGACACCACATATGTTTTCGCCAAGTCGCCGGTGACTGCTGTAAGCGTCTACGGATGTGGGTGGCGCCTTAGGTGTGAATGCCTTTGACGTGAGGTGGAGACCTATTCGACGCGTGTGCGTATCACGTTGCGGCAGTGGCAGGGCGATGGACGTTTGAATGTAGGTGAGAACCGACAACCACAGCGCTGCCCATCAGACGGCGAACAGCAACAGGGCAATCCCACGCCCAATCGGAGCGCGTGGCGCCAAGTTTCCGTAGTTTAAAAACGGTGTATTGTCGACCTACACAACGTTAGTAATTTTGGTTCCTACTGCCATTAGCTATCCACAGTTAAATTATTGTGACACACATTCTCTTCATCCCGTATACTAGATACAAGCCCGATACATTTGAGGGTGTTATGGTAACATAACAGACGATTAAGAAGAAGGAAAAATGTATGGTTTATGAGATGAACTTCCAAATGGAAGAGGTTTCAAACATTTTATGTAAATCACTTGTGCTATAGGTTCTGTAGTACTCTTTTAGTGTTTGGATTCCGTACCAAGGTGGTACAGGAAAAGGGGAAAATGATTCTAGAACACGAACACAAGCTCCTCATACGATACAGTTCTACACTTAGACATGCTATAATGTTAAATCAATGTAGTTTCAGATATATTAGTTGTGGGGAATGCAACACTGTTAATACCACAATTCAGGGAGTATATTTTCAGCACCTACATTAATTCGCCCTGCGAGTTTTCTATTCCACTCATTATGATGAGAAACTTTAAGATGATAAAAACTACTACCCTCTACGCCAGAGGAAAATACGATACATTCTTTGTGATGCATGCACTATATAGCTCTCTGGAGGTGTGTAGCACTCAGTTTTCACATCAAGTTACAATTGAGAAATTATGCTACGCTCGCATCAGTCCTATAAAACGATCGTCAGCAATGGAAAATGCATGAAACAACGAAATTTTATGGGGAAGTAGACATATGAATAGCAGCAGGAATTGACATGTGAAATTATACTCATGGTGCACTAGCTCCATGAACAGAACACAGTCTCTTACACACACATCTGACAAACAATTGAACACAGGGATTGCAGTACCTCAAATTGCAGTACCTCACCAATGCTTTGTCACTAACTTAGAATCACTGCAGTTATGAAACTGAAGACTCGATTTATGTCCAAGATGTGATATATGATGCTGAAATAGGTTTTCCATCGGTTTGGTGGACATGATTCATCAAACATGCGTTGAAAACCCTCTGCTGACTATGGTATAGACAGATTTGCTGTTAACGATTGAAGGTAGAAAGTACTCTAAGTCACACACTGAACAAGCATTGCATAAAGGTCGAACACAGGTTATACCACACAACTAATACATCCCGCAGAACAAAAGAAATAGTGGTTAAATGTGTTATGAATGACCTACCGCAACATCTCCCTCTCTCTAGAATGCATCATCAGTCTACCATTAAATCATACTTAGTTACTGCTACGCTCAACCGACTACTCCATCTACTTTCAATTAGACTTTAACGCAAATCCATGTCAAGTTAGAGGCACATGGTTCCCTTTTTTAAGAAAGCAACTTGTATGTATCCCTGTTACCTCAATAGACATACGGCAGAATGTTGTTGAAAAACCGTGCAACAACTGTTCTGTAAGGTACTTGTAAGCTGGAACTGTGTGGTTGTGATTGGTAGAGAATACTTAGAAACACATTATAACTGCTGTTTGCTAGAGTTTAGAAGACATAAACACTTCTGCACAGGGTGAATCATGTGATCCATTCTGTAGCTATATATTGCATTCCCCAAAATTATAATACAATGCTGCTTAGCTGAGGACACTTTATAAAAGTCTACAAGGTAGTTGCTCATAACGTTGGGGTCACACCTGTGCTTGTAATGGGACATATATAAATTTATTACTCTGTATTTGGTGTCATCCACGCTAAACATTCTGTTACAGCTGTCTTATTTCTGTGCACGGAAAATGATTGTTTCCCTTGTTCCGAGTGCTCGCATGTCACCTTTACTCGTGTTTCTCTTGCTGCCGCATACTCGTTCTGATGTACAAGAACTTTCCTGCGTGAATTAGACATGTAATCACGCCCTCATTGTCCTTCAGTTTCCCCAGTTTCACATGGGAGGCCTCCAGACCACGCCCCTAACCTACCACCAATAAATCCACGACCCCACACATATAGCGAGTGGATTAACTTCTGAAGCACTTCATAACGAATTCCTGGCCATAGCGCATGTTGGATCCAGTTTCGAACACTATCCCACCCGTAATGCATGATAGATTTATATTTGAACCCTATCCGGACCATAATGCGTGGGAATGCACCCTCAAACACTATCCCTGATATAATGCAATCCCTATCCTGATCATATCCCCAAGCAACCTTATGCCACGAAGGTCCCCGAACGTGAAACCGATACAGGCACAAACACATAGAAAAAGAGCGTGGTTGTGCTAGGTGGTGACAGTTGTACTACACGTACAAGCAGATTTAGAATACGTGGTGAGACGTGACGTTATGATTACACGAGCAGAAGTGACATAAAATCTGTAAAATTACCGAATTTGACGGAAAATACATCTAAATTGAGGGAAAATACGCCAAATTCGGGAAAACTGTAGGACAATAAAGGAGTACTTACATGTATGTTTAGTGCAGGAAATTTCTTGTACGTGGGAAAAATGTATGTGACGATAACAAGTATACGAGAAAAAGTTGACATGAAGTGCTTCAACGGGAACCAGGGAAACAGTCATTTTTCGTACACAGCGATAAGCCGGCTGCCGTAGAA
The DNA here is from genome assembly GCF_021461395.2 of Schistocerca americana. NCBI lineage: Eukaryota > Metazoa > Arthropoda > Insecta > Orthoptera > Acrididae > Schistocerca > Schistocerca americana. The sequence continues at coordinate 40,667,879 of NC_060122.1, read as the reverse complement.
TGTTTAACGTGGATCATTAAAAAATGTAAAGTAATAAGTATAGATACGAAGTCTGCTCAAAAAATTCCGGAACATTTTTAATTTTGCGCCAATGGTGTGTTGCAGCGAAATGCGGTTGGCATCCCTGTACACGCTTGTGCTTATGTGTAACTGCGGAAGTTTCAGTGTTGTATGTCTGTTAGTTATTGTTCTGTGCTGTACTGAGTAGAGCCTTATGCCTCACAGTTTGCGAATTTCGAGATGGAAGAGTTAGAGAAGCAGCGTATCTGCTTTAAATTTTGCATGAAACTAAAAAAAAAACGTTTACAGAGGCACATCAAATGATGCAGGGAGCCTACGGCGATGAGTGCTTAAGCTGTACTTGGTTCTACGAATGGTTCACACGGTTTAAAAATGGCCAGACGGAAGTTAAAGACGGCCCTCGTTCAGGACGCCCTTCGACGTCTACTGACGACGCTCATGCCAGGAACAATGAAATTGTGCGTGCCAGTCGAAGATTGACTGTCCGAGATATTGCAGAAGAATGCAACATTTCACTTGTATCATGTCTTGAAATCCTGACACAGCATCTAGGAATGCCAAGTTCTTCCCACTACTCTTGAGTCAACACCAAGAAGACCTTCGCCTCGCAGACTGTGGAGAGGTTCTGGAACGCGCAAATGAGAACGAGATGTTCCTTAAGAGTATCATAACTGGTGATAAGACGTAGGTCTACGGTTATGATGTTGCGACCAAGGTTCAATCTCCACAGTGGTTCGGGAAATTTTCTCAAAGACCGGAAAAAGCAGGTCAAATGTCAAAGCCATGTTGATAGTTTTCTTTGACTTTCAAAGATTGGTTCATCATGAATTTCTGCCACAGGGACAGAGTGTTAATCGATGGTACTATCGGGACTTGTTGCGGCGTCTGTGAGAAAATGTGAGATGGAAACGGCCTGAAATGTATGCATCAAAATACAGCTGATGTATGTACAGTTCACCAGAAATCTTCGAATGTGCCACCGTCAATTTCAGTGCATGTTTGCACTCTGGGGAGAACACTGCGAGTGCCTCTGTGCGATCTCTAAGTAGGGAAGCAGCATCCATGACGCGACCAAGCAGCTCATTTCACGTATTCAGCATTCGTCTACACACCTAAGACTTCACCCAATTATAAACAATATTCTACTGGCGTAAGATCTACTGGCGATCTTGCTGGCCAATTAATAATAGTCCGCAGCTCGTGGTCGTGCCGTAGCGTTCTCGCTTCCCACGCCCGGGTTCCGGGTTCGATTTCCGGCGGGTTCAGGGATTTTCTTTGCCTCGTGATGACTGGGTGTTGTGTGACGTCCTTACGTTAGTTTGGTTTAAGTAGTTCTAAGTTCTAGGGGACTGATGACCATAGATGTTAAGTCCCACAGTGCTCAGAGCCATTTGAACCATTTTTGAATTAATAATACTGCCGTGACCAATCCGTCGATTAGGGTAAGACACATACGTGCACGCCACTACCCCGAAAACGTTGCCACTCCAAATACACGAAGAGTATTTGCTAAACACGGTGCCGTCACAAAACGGTGTAGCCAAGTCCAGTGGCCTACGTTAGAAGGGAAGCGTTTTGCATCGCTGTGTGCTTTACCGAAGAAAGTCGGTGACCGTATATTAAGGTTTGCGTAAAATACCAACTCATATGCTACTAAGGAACACTTTGATTTCCATTGCCGGTTACGGTGCTTCACTAGGCTAAAGTGTTGTACCTTGCAACCCGTTTCAGGTTTTCGGATTTTGACAGTTCTGTAACTGAAGTTCAGCATATTTTCTCATTCAAAACTGAAATGACAGCATTCACTGCTGAAGTCTTTCTCTGAAATTACGAACACTTATTTCCGAAAACTAAAGTCTTCCAAATGCGAAAATCTGTTCGAACGTCATCATGCTCTTGTAGAAGAAATATTCTGTTCCAATTTGAAAGTGTTCCAACAGAGTGAATATTGTGGTTACTGTGTGTAATAGTCTCTGTGCTACATTATTAGTGTACTACATACCAATAATCAGTAAGTGAAAACAACTTTTGATAAAGTACGCTCTAAGAAAAAAAAAAAAAAGAAATACGACGCACCACACAGAAATAATCCGAAAAGGGACGGAAATCGGTATATGTGATGTAAAGGTGAAAACAAACGATTGATTACAATTTCAGAAAACTCGGATGTTTATTGAAGACGAAGACCTTCACAAGCCGCGGAAGGCCAGCGTATACCAGATTCTATGCCAGTGTGAGAAGACAAACAGGGCGCAGCGTCGGTCGTCGTTGCCGAGAACACCAGAGGCACACTCGACTGAGGTACGCCAGTAAGTCAGCTGTCGCAGGGCACTGTTTATCCGACGGTCACGCGACGGACTGCGAACGTACCAGGATCTCGCCACAGACTTCCAAATACTGGGACAGCGCCGTTAGAGAGGCCACAGAGATTAGCCCCAGGGACGGTCTCATCAACCGAGACTGCGGCTATAATCTTAGCAAGGCTTGAAGGCTTGGTAACGAGCATTGAGTTTAATTAAGAAGACGCTCAGCAAACAAAACGATCTGGCGACCACGATGGACAGAGGACGTGCATCAGCGCTGTCACAGACGCCGACGCCAGCGCCTCCGCGACCGCCGACGTGGTGGCTGGTGGGGGCAGGGGGTGTCAGTGGGCCGCGCGCCCTCAGGAGCTCAGTTTGCCAGCGCACCTGACGATGGCGGCGCGTCTGATCAAATGGGTCAAATGGCTCTGAGCACTGTGGGACTTAACATCTGAGGTCATCAGTCTCCTAGACTTAGAACTACTTAAACCTACCTAACCGAAGGACATCACACACATCCATGCCCGAGGCAGGATTCGAACCTGCGACCGTAGCAGCAGCATGGTTCCGGACTGAAGCGCCTGGAACCGCTAGGCCACAGCGGCCGGCCACGTCTGATCACCGAAATTTTGTGTCCGCTCGACACTGCGAAACGACAGTGCACCCGTGGCCTCTTCGATCAACAAAGACGCCGAGAGAAACTGGAGAAATGTTTAAAATTATTCTCTGAGTGTACATTCCTGGAAGACTCAGTATATTGCTTCTAAACTCATATCTCATGTAAAGACCGTGAAGGTACAGTTAGAGAGATATGAGCTCACACGGAGACTCACCAACAACTAATCTTCTTCACTCACCTCATTTGCAAACTTCAACAAGAAAGGGGATGAGCGACAATGGTACACAGAGTAACCTACGCCATGCATTGTAAGGTGGTTTATGGAGTAATGTTACAGAGGAGAAGTGGGAGATGCCCTAGACATCTACTCGCTCAATCCCTGTGGAACAAAGCGTTGGCAGAAAACGTTTGGAGTCCCAAAGTGTTTGGGCTCCGTTGCAGACAATTTTTATTCAAATTTCAAGCGGCGACTAGGATCGAAGTGATGATCCAGGAGGTTCAGTACAATACCGGTAAACTCCAGATTCCTTAGACAATGGAACTCCCAAGTATAAAGGACCTTAAAAGTATTGATTACTTTACAAATGAGTTAACGTATCAAATGTTAGGCGTTAAACGTATTAGCGACAAAAACTGTGCAAAATAATTGAAATTATGTTTAAAATTTGTTGAAAGTCGCTAAGCGCTCTCATTAGGGAACACTGCACGAATATTGTCTGTGGTCGAGCGGTTCTAGGCGCTTCAGTCCGGAACCGCCCTGCTGATATCGTCGCAGGTTCGAATCCTGCCTCGGGCATGGATGTGTGTGATGTCCTTAGGTTAGTCAGGTTTAAGTAGTTCTAAGTCTAGGAGGCTGATGACCTCAGTTGTTAAGTCCCATAGTGCTTAGAGCCATTTGAAACATTTGAATATAGTCTGGGTAATTTGCGCTAAATTTCAAACAAAAACAAGTTTCCCAGGTATCTTAATGTTTATGACGTCATATCTCCTGAAGTGTGTGTTGTACAATGATATAATTTTGCAGGCATATTCAATGATATATCTAGGTTTTGTCTGTAAAGTGTGTTGCGAATAGAGCTTATAGTAAAGAAAATAAACTGGAACGTCACTGAACAATTACTGCACGCCAGTTTTAGCAGAAGCTACTTTTTCACTTATCTACATGTCTGCGACGTCATACCTCCTAAACTTCGTGTCGCAGTAATATATAACTTTACTGGCTCGTTCACTGGTATATGGATCCAGTCTGAAAACTGTGTTCAGAGTAGAGTCCATACTGAGGAACTAATAAATTAAATCGTCATGTCTGATGCAGAAGTCTATCAAAATTTAGTATTCCAAAAAAATTTATCCTATTCGTCATTTTACAGAGGGTGTCAAGAAGAAAGAGTTTCATAAAGGTTTGATATTATGTGAAAAGTCTGCTGGAAGTCGCTAAGTGATATCATTCTAAAATACTTCATCAATAATGCCTAGGTATGTGGACACCATCAGTCATTCTGCTTCCAGAAAAACATGTGATTTCTATCTGCATACTTTTCTAATTGTGTTAAACATTTAACTAAGATAATACTTCTTAATAAGTACATTGTGATAGCATTTTAAATTTTTAAATTCAGTCAATAATTACGTGAAGTATTGAAAATCAAATTTTTCTTACCCCCGGAAGCGTAGGATAGGCAGCAAATGCTGTTGATATCTGGCTTCGGACATAGACGTATAGTTGGTTCGATGGTTGATTCGAGGGAGGGGACCGAAAAGTGAGGTCATCGGTCCCATCGGATGAGGGAAATGTGGTGAAGGAAGTCCGTCGTGCCCTTTCAAATGAAGCATCCCGGCTTTTGCCTATAGTGATTTAGGAAAATTACGGGAAACCTAAACCAGGGAGGCCGGATGCGGGTTTGAACCGTCGTCCTCCCGAATACGAGTCCAGTAGACGCATAGTAGTATCGATTCTATAACGCTACCCCCACAACAATTGAAGTGCTGAAAAATTTGCAGTAAATGATATTGATGAGCGACTACATTTTTGGAAACGTCTGAGTTGTTAAATGTATTTGAAATGCACATCGATGTTTCCGACTGCAGTAAAGATGGAACATATCGAAAATCCAGACAATATTGCGATGTGGGTTATGTGCACGAGCGGTCGCAACTACCCCCCGCCTCACGGCCTCACGGGTACACTATGTGCCGTGTATATGAAAGCTTCGCAACTGTTGCAGTGTGTTAGTTCAGTGCATGTCATCGTAGCGTTCTTGTTTTGCATGATGATATTCCGTCTGTCATGGATTTATTCATCGATTGTCACTTTTTAGTTGTATTTCACTGTTGCTATTTCAGTTTACATATTGCCATTCTGTAATTTGGAGCCAAAAAATGGTTCAAATAGCTCTGAGCACTATGGGACTTAACTTCTGAGGTCATCAGTACCCTAGAACTTAGAACTACTTAAACCTAACCAACCTAAGGACATCACACACATCCATGCCCGAGGTAGGATTCGAATCTGTGACCGTAGCGGTCGCGCGGTTGCAGACTGAAGCACCTACAACCGCTCGGTCACTCCGGCCGGCATTTGGAGACAGTGAGTGGAGGTATGTACGCTAGAAAGTGGAGTGTAGAATGTTCGATGGGATTCGTGTCGGGAGATCTGGTTGGTCGAAAAATTCGTTCGAATCGCTCACAACGTTCTTCAAACCAGTCGCGTACATCTGAGGCCCACTGACATAGGGTGTTGTCCACCACACGAGAAGCACGAACGCTACCACTCAGCCATAGAGAGTGATGATAATAATTGTGATACGAATAAAATTACTATGAATGGATGTTATTAACCTCAGGCTATTTCAACTTATGAATTACGTCCGCTCTTCACAGCAAAATAATGAGCACTGCGTCATTGCTCAGTGATGAGTGATAAATTATTTACGTACGCAGAACCGCGCGCGCTAGCCTGCAGTGTCTGCTCCTTCGTTCCTTCCCCAAATCATAGTCTGCAATGACTTCCAACGTGGTACCAACACGTGAAGCCAGACCACAGCGTTCAGTTGGTATCTTCGAGTGCTCTTGTTCCATGGTAGTGTGTTTTTCTGAGTACATTCGTTCAGCACTTTTTGAGAGGCTATTCGATTTATTGCCTGCACAACGACCAACTGTATCACGAAATTACGTGTGAAAAAAAATACATTAGGTAGCACATACCGTCAAAAAGGACAAGGGAAACAAACGAAGGAAACTGTAAAACAATCGGAGAGTATGAAGGTATTTTTTACGTCGCCTTCAACAAGCAGTAAAAAAAGTCGTGTGAAGATGTTCCAGAAAGACTGTGGGACTAAGTGGTAACCTCCCTTCAGCTATAACTGTTTCTTCAAGAGTTGACCCATTGCCGGTAAAGATAAGAGCTTATTTCATTTACTTGTTGCCAAACATTGTTTATTGATTCTAGGGAAATACGAATTGGTAAGTTATTGAGGTAAAGAATTAGATAATATCTAAGGAGGACATCACGGATTCCGAACATGAATTAACCTAGGTGAAGTCAAGCTTGAAAACTCGCTAAAAATGGTAATCGGATGCTTTTATATATCGACTAAGGAGCTGTTGTGGTAAATCCTTCAGAGAGAACTTCCAGGACATCGACAACACTTTTCCTGATCGTCTCGTTGTAATAGGTGGTGACTTCAACTTGCCAGGTACAGACTAGGAGTCATGCTATGAACACTGGTGCCAAGGTGCGACATTATTGTGAATGCTTCGTCCGAAAATTGCTTCGAGCAGACAGTTAGAGAAAAAACTACAGAAGCTAACGTCTTAGACCTCCTACAATCAAGCAGACCTGGAACTTATCGAATCATTAACGTAGAGGAAGGTATCAGTCACAATAAAGCTGCGCTGGCAACTATGAGCACGGGTTTTATAAGTAACTGCACAGTATGTAAATAGTCAGTATGAAATATAAAGTGCTGGGGACGATGGCGTGTAGTACAAATGAGGAAATTTTAAAAACAGTGCTCAAGTATGTTCCGAACAAGGTCTTAATGGACGCGAAAGACCCAGCCTGGCTTAACACCAGTTTAACATCGTGTTATGTAAACACAAATTCATGAGAATGCAAAACCTAGCTGACAAACGGAAGGTGAAGCGAAAATGAGCGTAAGGAGAGCAATGACAGAAGCGTTCAGTGACTTTGAAAGTAAAATTTTGTCAAAACATATGAATAAAAACCCTAAGAGGTTTTGGTCTTACATTCTCGTAAAATCAGTAAGCGATCCTCTATTCATTCACTCAGCAATGATACTGGCCCCGAAACGGAAGATAACAGAGAGAAGGCCGCAATGTTGAATTCAGTCTTCCGAAATTGTTTCACTGCGGAAGATCGTAACACAGTGCTTCTTTTCAATCATCATAAGAGCGTCGAAACGGCAGATACTGACATAACCGATCGCTGAAAAGAAAATCACCTACAATCTCTAGGTAGTGGAAAGGCATTAGAACCAGATGATATATCTATAATATTCTATAGAGATTATGCGAAAGAAGTTGCCCGCCTTCTAGCAGCAATTCATCGTAGATCATTGGAGCTACACAGAGTACCTAGCAACTGGAAAAAAGTAATGGTCGTTCTCGACTTCAACAAGGCACGCGTAACGGATGAAAACGATTATCGATCCATATCATTGGTGTCATTCTGTTGTAGAATTACGGAACATGTTTCATGCTCAAGAATTACGATGATTTTGTATAACGAATATCTCCTCTATGAAAATCAATATGGATTCCGCAAACAGACATCTTGAGAAACTCAGGTCGTGCTGTTCCTTCATGAGGTCCATAATGCTAGAGTCAACGGTGTTCAGGTTTATGCCGCGTTTCTTGACTTCACGAAGGCATCTGAAACGGTCCCGTACTGCCATTTAGTGAAAAAACCACGAGATTATCAATCATCGGACCAGATTTGCGACTTGATTCAATACTTACCTACAGCCAGAGCTCAACACGTTGCTCTTAATGAAACAAAATATCAGAAGTAAATGTAATCTCCAGAGTACATCAAAGAAATGTCTTAGAACCGTTACTGTTTATAATCATTGTAAAATACATAGTAGGAAGCGCAGGACGCTCTTTAAGACTTCGCAGATGATACTGTTGCCTACAAGAAACTAGCAATACCAGAGGTATTATCGATTTCCAGAATGACCTGCAGACAGTTTGTAAATGGCTTAGGCTCTGGCGTTGACCCTGAACGTAAACAAATATAGTATATTGCGCGTCAGTAGGAAAAGAAAACAGGTGCTCTACAATCACACTATTGGTGACGAACTGCTGGAAGCACGTGAAAATTTTGGACTAAGTATCCTCAGCGATCACCCTATAAACCACCGTTGTTCCATCCGTAAACAGACCGACAGAAAACGTCCAGTTATACACAGACCACGCGGGATGCTGGTGCCTTGCAGCCTCGATCACAACAAGACAAAAAAGACTACAGACCTGGATGCAAACATGCCGAATTAATCTCAACCCTAAGAAGACTCAGACTGCTATAATCAAACACCGGTATTTAAAAAATATAGTAGGAAAAACAAACATCAGACTGAGATTCACAAGAAGAATCATATGATTGGGAGTGACACCATCTTGATTTATACGTGACGGTTCTTTGCTACAACATCGTTGGTAAAAAGCATTTGTTCATGATGATTATATTGCCCGAGATCTCGGGTTAGCGTCTTTCGTTAATATCAAAAGAACCTCGGTGTCGGGTTCGAAACCGCCATCGCAAAAATTTTGGTTAATAATCAGCACTGGCGGCCGAAGACTTCCGGCCTAAGAAGTCACCTTCATTCTGCCAACGGATTTGTCAAAGAGGGTAGAGGAGCGGGCAGAGGTTCAGGGCTCTCTCTTGTCCTTGGGACGGCAAACTGCCACTAAAGGCCGGAAGAACCAGCAACGATCAAAGGCATGTGGGTGCAGAAGGCAATGGAAAGCACTGTATTAAAGACGCATAAAGTGTATCCACAGGACATATGGAGTGTAATTGAAAAAGTGTCATGCTGATCTCTCCACTGGCAAAAGATTCCGGAATAGTCCACCAGGAGGGGTCTGCCATGGGGGGAGGTCACCATAAGAGAAAGATTAATTAACCAACGGAAGGATAACGTTCTACGTGTTGGGGCGTGGAATGTTAGAATTTTGAACGTGGGAGGAAAGCTAGAAAATCTGAAAAGGGAAATGCAGTCACAATCTAGATATAGTAGGATTCAGTGAGGTGGAAAGGTGGAGGTGGAAAGAAGACAAGGATTTCTGGTCACATGAGTATAGGGTAATATCAACAGCATCAGAAAATCGTATAATGGCAGCAGGATTCTATATGAATAGTAGGGTAGAGTAGAGAGTGTGTTACTGCGAACAGATCAGTGACAGGGTTGTTATCAGAATCGACAGCAAACTAACAACGACGATAATAAATCAGGTATACATGCTGTGGTATCGATAGTAACGAGGCCACATAGTTTCAAAGGTTGGCACTACCACGAGACACCGACGGCAGCGTCCTCTAGCTGGTGCTGTGCAGCTCTGCGAGCTCCGCTACAGATTCAGCCCATTTCATCAGGTGCAGCCAGCCAGGACACTTCGCTTCAGCTTCGTACCACATTCCACGTTATGTATTCTTATTGCTTGAGTAAAGGAGATTTAAATTCATACAGCAGTACCGACGTGTTTCACGTTTTCCTGATCCAACCCATGCGCCGCCTTCCAGGGGGGATACAAAACATTCCGACGTCGCAAGCTGAAGATGAAGAGATTATGAAAGTATATGAACATATTGAAAGTGTACTACAGTACGTAAAGGGAGGCGGAAATCGAATATTCATGCGATTGTAGGGGAAGGGGCAGAAGAAAAGTTTGGGACAAGGAATGAGAGAGGAGAAAGGCTAATTGAGTTCTCTAATAAATTTCAGCTAGTAGTAGCGATTAGTCTCTTCAGTAATCACAAGGTATACATGGATAAGGCGGGTTGATACCGTAAGATTTCAGTTATGGTCAAGTAGGTAATAAAATCCATGGAGAAGAAATAAAAACTTTGAGGTTCGCCGATGACATTGTAATTCTGTCAGAGACAGCAAAGGACTTGGAAGAGCAGTTGAACGGAATGGATAGTGTCTTGAAAGGGGGATATAAGATGAACATCAACAAAAGCAAAACGAGGATAATGGAATGCAGTCGAATTAAGTTGGGTGATTCTGAGGGAATTAGATTAGGAAATGAGACACTTAAAGTAGTAAAGCAGTTTTGCTACTTTGGGAGCAAAATAACTGATGATGGTCGAAGTAGAGAGGGTACAAAATGTTGACTGGCAATGGCAAAGGAAAGCATTTCTGAAGATGAGAAATTTGTTAACATCCAGTATAGATTTAAGTGTCAGGAAGTCATTTCTGAAAGTATTTGTATGGAGTGTAGCCATGTATGGAAGTGAAACATGGACGATAAATAGTTTGGACAAGAAGAGAATAGAAGCTTTTGAAATGCGGTGCTACAGAAGAATGCTGAAGATTAGATGGGTAGATCACATAACTAATGAGGAAGTATTGAATAGGATTGGGGAGAAGAGAATTTTGTGGCACAACTTGACTAGAAGAAGGGATCGGTTGGTAGGACATGTTCTGAGGCATCAAGGGATCACCAATTTAGTATTGGAGGGAAGCGTGGAGGGTAAAAATCGTAGAGGGAGAACAAGAGATGAATTCACTAAGCAGATTCAGAAGGATGTAGGTTGCAGTAGGTATTGGGAGATGAAGAAGCTTGCACAGGATACAGTAGCATGGAGGGCTGCAACAAACCAGTCTCAGGACAGAAGACCACAACAATAACAACATCAGAGATTCCGAAATCAGATACTGGATGGTAAGGCATGCCCAGGAGCAGATATAGACACAGATCATAATGTAGTAGTGATGAAGAGTAGGGTGAAGTTTAAGAAATTAGTCAGGAAGAAACAGTACGCAAAGAAATGGAATCGGAAATACTGAGGTATGGTGACATAGGCTTGAAGTTCTCAAGGGCTATAGATACAGCAATAAGGAATAGCTCAGTAGGCAGTACAGTTGAAGAGGAATGGACATCTTTACAGAGGCTAATCACAGAAGTTGGAAAGAAAAACAGATGTAGAAAGCAGGTAACTGCGAAGAAACCATGGGTAATAGAAGAAATATTTCAGATGATCGATGAAAGAAGGAAGTACAAAAATGTTCAGAGAAATTCAGGAATACAGAAGTACAAGTCGGTGAGGAATGACATAAACAGGAAGTGCAGGGAAACTAAGACAAAAGGGCTGCATGAAAAATGTGAAGAAATCGAAAAAGAAGTAATTGTCGGAAGGACTCGCTCAGCATATAGGAAAGTCAAAACCACCCTCCGTGAAATGTAAAGCATGTGTGGTAACATTAAGACCGCAGGGTGAATTGCACTGTTAAATGCAGAGGAGAGAGCGGATACGTGGAAAGAGTAATCTGAAGGCCTCTATGAGGGGTAAGATTTGTCTGATGAATAGAAGATGAAACAGGTGTCGAATTATTGGAGATAGGGAATCCAACATTAGATTCAGAATTTAAGAGAGTTTTGGAGAGCTTAGAAAGGATAGATCACATTTCATCAGAATTTCTAACGTTCTTGAGGGAAGTGGCAACAAAACGACTATTCGCGTTGTTGTGTAAAATATTTAAGTTTGGCAACATATCATCTGACTTTCGGAAAAATATCATTCACACAATTCCGAAGCCTACAAGAGCTGATAGATGCGAAAATTTTGTCTCAATCAGCTCAACAGCTCATGCAACCAAGTTGCTCACAAGAATAATATGCAGAAGAATGGAAAATAAACTTGAGGATGTGTTTGATCACGATCAGTTTCGCTTTAGAAAAGGTAAAGGCACCAGAGAGGCAATTTTGACGTTGCAATTGATAATGGAAGCAAGACTAAACAAAAATGAAGACAGGTTCATACGAAAATTATGAAGAAATAGGGGTAAGCTATAGAGAGAGGGGCAATATACTGTATGTGCAAGAGCCAAGAGGGAATAAAACAATGGACGGCCATCAACGAAGTGCTCGGATTAAAAAGGGTGTAAGACAAGAATGTACTCTTTCGTCTTTACTGTTCAATCTGTGCATCGAAGAAGCAATCAGGCAAATAAAAGAAAGGAGTAATATTGAAATTGTAATTCAAGGTGAAAGTATATCAATGAAACGATTCGCTGATAACATTGCTAACCTGAGTGAATCTGATGGAGATTTGCATGATTTGCTGAATGGAATCAATAGTCTAATGAGTAGAGTATAAGGACTGAAAGTCAGGCGAAGTAAGACGAAAGTAATGAGAAGTATCAGAAATGAGTAAAGCGAGAAACTTAACGTCAGGATTGATGGTCGCGAAATAGATAACGTACGCACCAAAATAACCAATGACGGATGGAGCAAGGAGGACATCAAAAGTGGACTAGCACTGGCAAAAAGGGCATTCCTGGCCAAGAGAGGTTTGCTAGCATCAAACTGAGGCCTTAATTTGAAAAAGGAATTCATTGTATGATGGTGAAACGTGGACTATGGGGAAACCGAAATAGAACGGGATCAAAGGTGGACAGGTAGGGTAAGGAATGAGGAGGTTCTGCGCAGAATCGGAGAGGAAAATAAAATGTGGAAAACACTGACAAGAAGAAGAGCAGGATGATAGGACAAGACATCAGGGAGTGACTTGTGTAGTACGAGCTGTAGAGGGCAAAACCTGTAGAGGAAGAGAGTGATTGGAATGCATCAAGCAAATAATTGAGGACATAGGTTGCAAGTACTACTCTTAGATGAAGCGGTTGGCAGAGGAGAATAATTTGTGACGGATCGAATCAAACCAGGCAGACGATTGATGACTCAAGAGAAAATGACGCAGTCCAGCGTTTGTCTACACTTTTATGAACACTAATGCAAACTGTAAGGGCAGTGAATACTCTGCAAGATGCTCCCATGCTGGCCATAAGTTTTTTAATAAATTCTTGTGGTAACGAATTCCCACTGAACCACCAGCGCGGTTGAGAACTGATAGAAGGTCACTGGGACATGTGGGCCAGCTGCAGTATGTCTCTCCAACTCGTGCTACACGTGCCCGGTAGGATTTAAGTCGGGGGCAACGGGCAGTCCAGCCCAATCCCCGAACAGCATCTCGTCCCCAGAGCTTCTCCACCTGCTCTGAACTATGCGGGCGCGCATTGTTAACTATAAAACCGAAGTCAGGTAGGAATGAATCCCTGAAAAAAAATGCACGGGAGAGGTCTACTGTGTCACAATAATGTTGACCAGTGAGTGTGCCGTGGTCAAAGATTTGGATGTTCGGGATGCCAATGCAATGTTAGACCTCACCGCAGCATATCACATCGACCACCAAAACGATCATGTTCAGTAATATTGCTGGATGAATTAAATGTTACCACCTCTCGCTAGATGAGGGTACGTCCAGAATAACTATTCACACTGAATCGCCACTCATCTGAATAGAGCAAACGACCACTCCTCTCATTGGCCAAGTCCTTGTGCTCTCGACACATCGCAAACGATACGTCCGATGCACGGGTGTCAACAGAATACAACATACCAGTGATATGGCAAAGTGACCACCCCGACTGTCCAGTCACCATACCACGGTGCAGCCTAAGACTGCGCCCCTTGCAGGCCAGCAAGTTGTTCCCACTGTATGAGGTAGATATATTTTTGCCTGTTGCACATGGTGCAGGTCGTCTGCTTTTGTGGTTGACCGTGGTCGATCACCTCACCTCCGTCTGACAGCAGTACCTGCGGTTTGAAACGCTGTACATGAAGATGAAGACAACGCTGTGATCAGTAGCAAACTCCTAACCTACACTTGCTACACTTCGTCCTCCTTCCACTTTCTGTATGATTCTCCTCCTGTGAAGTCTTCCAAATGTTGTAGTAGGTCATGTAGTGGAAACACCACCAGTGTGTACCGTAACCGCTCGATGATGGACAAACATTGTCTTTTCCCGTTCTTTCAAATGCCTCATGTTGTGGAGTCAGATTCATTTGCCACTATTGCCACACTGACGTCGTCCTGCTTTTTACACACGGCTGGAAGACCTCTGGCAACGTGCTCCTGCACTTTCATTCATTTCCAGAGTGGTTAACACATCATCCAATCACAATGCACCTGCTGTGTTCGATGTCAAAGTGCAATAACTACTCACAGACGACGATTTTAGCTGCATGTGTGTATGACTATAGTTTTAATGGATTATTCGGTAATGAAAGGATGCAACATCTCGGTACTCCACTTACGAAATGACCATCGAGGCCAGTAATGGTCCATAAAAAGTGCTATAATACATAGTTTTGTGTGGGAATTGTTTGCACAAAACAGCGATACTGGCACCTGAACTAAAGGACGAATTCAGAGTTACTCTGCCGGATGGCTGAAAAGGCGAAACGCGTCTGGGAAAATAAAATATAGTGCAGCAATAGAAGGCGTTTTTACTTTTAAAAAAATCTGTTCTTGCTTCTGAGGATAGCCACTGGAAAGAAATTAGAAAATTATTTCGTCTGATCCGTTACTTCTTACGCTCTCACAGCTATGACTGATAGAAACGTCGTCTTTCGAGATGTGCCATGCTTCCACTAGAAATGCTAATGTGAATATCGTTGTAGCTACGATTAATCTTCGAGTCAATGATTGTTTATAGCTCACATAACATCTTTAGGATTGCTGTGGTGTGTTACGACAAAATACGAAATTTCATCAACAGTCTGGGACCCTAACCATGTTTGTTTACTGGCTTTAGGTAACATTTACCGCAAGAGCTACTACCACAGAATATTTTGTACTTACAGTCCATTGCTTACATATGTATAATTCTGAAAAAAAAAGACATAGGGCAAGTCATCCGCTTAGTGAGGAATGCGTTACAGTGACAAAACCCATTGGCTGATCATAGCTCTTTTCTGTTCTTCGTAGGAAACAATGTGTAAGTCAGTCTTGAGGTACATTGACCGTAATGTAACAATGCATACGTTGTCAGAACGCATTTTTAATTAACCCAGTCATGATGGCAAACACGACTTAAGTTACGGCATATTTGTCTCAGAACGTTTTTTCCTGATACCATCGACTTAATAAGATCTCGCTTTGTGCGGGAAGACTCTGCACCCGTTCCTCTCGGAAGTATTAGGCTCCGATGTTACCTGATTTACGCTTCGTCGTCGACGACGTTGTATTGTCGGAGTTATAGAGATACTTTCCGTTTGTTACTACGATTTGTGACCTCTCTGACAGCAAATCACGAATCCAGTCGTATAACTGAGGCGATATTCAAAACGCAGGCAATTTCACTGCAAGCTTCTTGTGTGGTACAGTGTCAAGAGCCTTCCGGAAATATAGAAATACGGAATCAATTGGAAATTCCTTGTCAAATGCACTCAACGCTTCATGTTTGTAAAGAACTAGTTGAGTTACAAAAGAACAAAGTTTTCTAAATCCTAGTTGACTGTCTGACAATAGAACGTTCTCTTCGAGGTAAATCATAATGTTCGAACACAATACACACTCCTGCTGCATATCGACGTTAATGATATGGGACTGTAATTTAGTGGATTACGCCTACTACCCTTCTTGAATATTCGTGTGACCTGTTCAACAAGCCAGTCTTTGGATACGGATCTTTCGTCGAGCGAGAAGTTGTGTGCGATTGTTAAGTGTGGAGCTACTGCATCGGCATACTCTGAAAGGAACATAATTGATATACATACAATCTGGCCCGGAAGACTTACTTTTAATAAGTGATTTAAATTGCTTCACTACTCTGATGACAGCTCCTTCTAAGTTAGTCATAATGACAGCTGTTCTTCATTCGAATTCTGTAATATTTGCTTCGTCTTCTTAGGAGAAGGAATTTCTGAGAGCTGTGTTTAGTAACTCTGTTTTGGCAGAACTGCCGTCGATAAAATTTCCATTGCTATAGCACAGAGAAGACTATGACTTCACGCTAGCATACTTTACGCACGACCAGAATCTCTTTGGATTTTCTGCAAGGATTCGAGGCAAAGTTTCGTTGTGCAAACTGTTGTAAGCGTCTCACATTGACGACCGAGCTAAATTTCTAGCTTTTGTAGAAGATCGCCAACCTTGGATATTTTGGGTTCGTTTGTATTTGGCATCCATTTTCTCGTTTAGCAAATTGCTTGACAGTTATTGTGTGACAAAGAGACTGTGGTGATCTATTGTTCTGTTCTGTTCTGTTTTGTTCTTGTTGTGACACTAGTGCAGGCGACTGCTTCAGTTCTGACGTCAAAAGTTAATGTCCTCGGCACGTCTATTTCTGTCAAGGCATTCGCTTTTATTTCATTGATTTTCTGTTTGATGTAGTAATAACATTTAACGATAGTTCGTTCCCTTTATTGTGGCTGACTTGAATCGTTGTCTGAGTTTGTAAAGTAACGGAGAAATGGATGGAAGACGCAAATTTTATGGAAATCCCACGTAATGTAAAGGAAAAATGGTGGAGAGGAATGTAGTACAGTCAATTGTAGAGTAGATAACAAACTTAAAAAAGCGTTCATGCATGCAGTGGAAGCCATCAAACTACACATCGTAGAGTGTATCTTTCATCACTGTTAGCCGTTTCCTTTCCTACTCCACTCACAGCTGGAGCAATAGGTGAACGATTAAGTACCCTTGCGCACTAGGTGTTCTCTTTCGGGTAAATTTAAAGTATCCAATTGCGTTGAACCTGCGCTCCAAAATTGATCACTAATCCATGGCAAGTATCTATTAAAAAACTTTTCGATGATCCTCATGTGTGTGTTGAAGCATAAAGTAAGTGTTCCCGACTTCTGGTTGGCGTTCAGTACAGCTCCGAGATGTCACCACATTAGCGAAATAAGGAATATCACGACGAATTTATGATTGCAGAGTAGAGTTCCTAGCTACCAGCATATTGTCATTAACAGTACCTATAAAATTCCATTACCTTCGGAACCATATTCGCTGTTTTCGAGATAAAATTCAGTCTTTTTGTTACACTAATTGTTCTAAAAAGTGCAAGAATACACCTGGTGTTGAACCTTATGCTTCCGTCGACTCCTGTCTCAGTGTACTGGAAGTTCTTCGACATAGTCAGCTACTGTGAAATTTCTAAACTGAGAAGTGTTTAAGGTGTCATGAAAGCCTCTGTTTAAGTACCTACTAAGTGACGTACTCAACTGGAATGAACTGCATGTCCCAACAAGTAAGAAATAAGTATACTGTGATTACTATTGTTTGTAAATACGGAAGGAGACGGAAACACAAAGCACTAAAGGTAGTCATAGTCGTAGCGTGTGGCTAGTAATGTTTGTGAAGAACCATAAGACACTGTACAGTTCGAAAGTGCGAATGAAGAAGACTGTGTTGAGGTATTCAGCACGTATCAGCCAGTAGGAGACGGGCGAACATCTGCCTGCAATCCAAAATG
This sequence comes from Schistocerca americana, assembly GCF_021461395.2. Taxonomy (NCBI): domain Eukaryota; kingdom Metazoa; phylum Arthropoda; class Insecta; order Orthoptera; family Acrididae; genus Schistocerca; species Schistocerca americana. Next base: position 40,650,429 of record NC_060122.1, on the reverse strand, counting down.
TCGTGGCGCAGGCCGATTCACACTTATATTGGACAGGTGAAAGCAGCTCGTTACACGAGACCTAACCGCCCGCTGGCGCGTCCAGCAGGCCAGTTGCGGATACGGCGTGAGCTGTGTAGCTGACCTAGGCTTACGGCAAGAGGCGGCTGTGGCTGCGGTGTTGGTGCGGCCAGCGCCTGCCATCATCCGGGACGGTGCTGCACGACACGGCAGCTGCTGTTCCTTTCCCTCCACTACACACGACAGTGACGTGTGTTTGACAACCATACAGACCCCATGAATGAGTTATTCACAGCTCCGACAACCAGTGGGGTTCCCTCAAGTACTGCTCTATAATAATCAGTGTGCTTCCCATCTCTTTGGACTTAGAACGAGAAGATTTTGAATTTCTTGTCTCATTTAGACCTAGGATTTGTGAATTTTGAAACTTAAGTTTGCTGGTGAACGGAGCGTTGAATTGTTCAACCAGTAATGTCATCGAGGTGAGCCAGATGGCTGCGTTCTTTGAAATTTAATGTCAGAGAGTTGTTTTCTAACCACAGGACACTGGTACACTCTAACAACCTTGGAACTTCACGTAGTCGAATGAGGGTGTATGTGCCGGTGGAGTTTACAATTTTTCCTGCACATGGCGCCACACTGCGTCGGTTTGCTAGGCTTTCCAGGGTTGTCGAATTGCTAGTATCAATATCAGATTTGCTTCTGTCTTCTGTGAATAGTGAATATGTAGTACAGTCAAACCTCCGTTCAACGATTACCGATACAATCATAAACCCGGATGCAGCGATAATTTTATAGAGTCCCGGCAGGTTTCCTGTTATGTACTGTTCTGTATACGGCTCATTATAACGATGGAGTAATTTTAGCAACACTCCGTAATAACTAAGACAAAATTTCGGGAATATAACTATTTTCAGCTTCTAAGAATTTGCTCCTAAAACCTCAGGACCTTCAGCGTCATATTTTCGGAAGCTTCGCTACGTACAGAGCTGGCAGGAAGCAAGTAGCAAACTCCTTACAGCCGCGGGCGACCACTTCTCAGCGTCAGTTACAGAGTCATAGACCTCCTGCGTTTGAACCATTGTTATATGTTTAAATAGGTACATTGTCGAACTTGAGTTGCAGTCTTCAGTGTCGTGGCGGGGGGGGGGTGGGGGAGGGGGGGGGTTCAAATGAAGTTTATTTCCGCGACTTTCGCGATTTTTGGATGTTTCTATCTTGTTGCATATACGACATGGACTTGACTAATAAGGTTTGGACGATGGCTGGAACTCGAAAACAGATAAGGTTAGAGACTAAAAAGGACATTTTCAAAGAGATCGATAACGGAACCAAACAGCTAGACGTCGCGAGGAAGTATCAACGTTATCTGCATTCCTCGATAAACAAAAAGAAATTGAACAAAGTTCACTAAGTGGCAAGTTTAACCTTTCAAGAAAAAGAATGAAAGCGGTTCATGTGGCGATGTGGACAGTGCTTCACTATGATTTTTTATTTATTTGCGAGCACAAAATCAATTGAAATGTCAAAAAGCCTTAGATTGCGATAAGTTGCATGACGATTCTAATTTTAAGGCTATTACGGTTGATTGCAGAGATTTAGATATAAAGACATGAGATCATTTTTAAAGTGATTTCAGGTGAAGAAAAATCTGCACCTTTAGGTGATGCAGAATGTTGGCACGTGTAAGCTGGTGGAAAAATACAGTCCCAAACACATGAACAGTGCATATGAGACCGGACTGTTTTACCAGCTGATGCCAGAGAAATCGATGGCCTTTAGAGGAGAAAAGTGCAAAAGAGGGAAGCAATTTAAAACACCCCTCAGGGTTCTTTTCTGGAAACAATGAGTCACTGAGACGGAAGTTGACACCTCTCGCGATCGGACGATCAACAAATACCTGATGCTTAAAAAAATATGAGAAACCTAGCGGGTAAGAGTACATACATTTCATCTTATCTTCCTTTAATTTTTAAGTTGATTCAGGACATTCAGTTGTAATGTTATGCATGTGCATCAAGACTACATACAGTACAGTACTACACCAGAAAATTTTTATGTATTTCCCTTACTAGAAATGTGATTTATTTTATTGCATTCAACTACAAGGCATATTGAAAAGCTTGGATGACGTCTGCTTTCTTTAGTGGGTGGCTGCTTTTGCTTGATAACGAGATAAAAGGAGGAATAAGTATATTGCATTTCTGGTAGATAATTGTAGTGCGCATAACAAATTGCCAGCGTTGAAGAATGTAGAATCAAATGTTTTTTATTCCAGTTTTTGATCACAATATGAATGCTTTAGACGATGACCGGTTTCAGTCCGTAATGACCATCCTCAGATCTTTTTTACACCATGTCCTAATGTGATAAAGCCATGGTGTAAAAAAGATCTGAGGATGGTCATTGCAGACTGAAACCGGTCATCGTCTAAAGAATTCATATTGTAATCAAAGATTGAAATAAAAAACATTTGACAGTATTGGATCACTGTTTGTATACGCGACCATGTCGCAGTTGGTGAATGTAGAATCATGTTACTGCTCCCCGAAATGTACTCCGATTTTTCAGTCAATTGACATGGGGATAATTAAGAGCTTCATGACGAAATAGTGTTCAGCTCTAATTCAAGACGTGATCGCAAATATTGAAAGAAAGGTGGACAATCCCTAGTGTAGCAAACGCGAAGCAGGCTTGTGACATGATTCTAGAATCTGTCATCGAAGAGTTAAAGGGTAATTATACCTGCTGAATATTCTGATGATGAGAGTGATGTGATAAGCGTGAATCATTTTCCTCTGATGGAACTAATAGGTCAACTGGAAAATGTTCAGCAAGTAGCATTTTCAGTCACCAGTGTTTCAGCGGAACAGTTGATTGCGTTAGAGGAGATAGAGACAATATTTACAAGAAAATCTTTAAGGAAATAGGAGCTAAGGAAGATGGGCGAATTCTTCTCTACATGAGGGTAAGGTACTCCACTGATAAGTGAAGTGAACAAATCGTGCTTTATTATTTGTTTTTAAAGTTATTTCTCATCGGAAACGTGTTACAATTACCGTATATACCGACCCTTATGATACAGTACTGTAGTAGTCATTATTAAGAAAACCTCATTGTAAAAATGACGCTCCTATAAAAATATCATTTTCTTGGTCTCATGAATATTGTTCTATCGAAGTTTCACCGTATATGATATGCTGGACTTACCATGTTTGAAGTCTTTCCTGAAACTGCAGTCATCTTTTAACGAAGGTAAGCAATAGAGAAAGCATATATCTGAAAATACTGTCGTAGTGTTTTCATTCGTACAACAGTGAAGTAGTGTTGATATAGTTGAATATTTGCGATAGATAAATGTCTGAAATACACTCATTATTCGTTACAAATGCCTTACTGCTGAGACCGTTCTGTAAGGAAGAAAGCGGAAAACCGAATGTAATAAATACCACTGATTTTTGGTTGATGATGATCTAATAAATAGGCGGTTACGAGAGATTTTTCTACAAAACGTCGCTACAAATACGCTAGCTAATTCATTAGTAATTTGTAGTTAACATTTTACCGAGTCACACTATAATGTGAGAACAGGTATTACACCCAGCTAAATTATCCTCTCCACAAAAACCAGCAGCAGCAGACTCTGTTGTGTTTCAAATATATGACAAGTGCGTGCCCTAAGCAAGAAATCTTTATAATTAAGAGAAATATCCAAACTGATTAATTATCGGTCCCTTCAGGTATCAATACAGATACGGGCAAGACAGCCGTTTCAGGATAGAAAATTTCGTCTATTTAACCATCATCACTTCACAACGACGTGGAAAACAATGGTAAACTGCTATTAAACCACGATATTATTGCACTTGGCCGTTACCGAAAACGCGCGGTGATGTTAGAGTAAACAAGTACAGTGTCGACTGAGGAAAATGCATCACACTGTCAGTGATGTCAGGTCGGTTGTTCATACACTATCAACCACGATGACGCGCTGATTCACGATAACACAAAGTGCAATAATACTGTGGTCGACCAATACGGCTATCTGCTCATATTGTCAACATCGTACCTGCCATGCGCGAAATGCAACATAATAATTATTGACTGATGCTCCTACAAGTATTAAAATAATTTAATACTACTGTCTCATAAAAGTAGATTTTACACTTTCTCTAAATTATTCACTTTTAATAACAACAGAGAACAAACAACTCCACCTAAGCCGTCCCAAGTCCAGTTGAAAAAAGAGGAGTGAGAGGAGTAACGCCTCGTTAAAAACCTTGGTTCACCTGACCTGTTCAAGCTAGTGGAGGATCTGTAATGGTCTGGGACGTCCGCAGTTCGAGTGATATGGGACCCCTGATACGTCTAGATACGATTCTGACAGATGACACGTACGTAAGCGTCCTGTCTAATCTCTTGCATCCATTCATGCCCATTCTGCATTCCGACGGGCCTGGGGAATTCCAGTAGGACAATGCGACACTCGACACGTCCACAATTGCTACAGAGTGCCTCCAGGAGCTCTTTAAATACTTCCGCTGCCCACGAAACTCCCCAGACATGAACATTATTGAGGATGTCTGGGATGTCTTGAACATGCTGTTCAGAAGAAATCTCCGTCACCTCGAACTCTTAGGGATTTATGGACAGCCCTGGAGGAATCATCGGCCCAATTGCCTCCAGCACTACTTCATCTATTATCCGAGTACATTCCATGTCGTGTTGCGGCACTTTTGCGTGCTAGCGGGGGCCATACACGATATTAGGCAGGTGAACCAATTTCTTTGGCTCTTGCTCTTGAGTGTATTTATCGTTTCAGATATGCAATTCTTTTTTCTAGGATGTTGTCTCTGTCTAACAATATGAGTCTGCTTCATTTTTTCTTTAAAAAATACTAATATTGCTACCTTTCTTTAACAACCACCTTACACTAGTATTGCTACCTTCAAAGTCTACAGCTTCTTTTAATTTCTTTTTAATTCCTTCCACTGTAGCCACTCGTTTTTCGGTCAGATAAAAGTTGTAAACAATTCTCCTGACAACGGCCTCGTCAAAACTATCACTGCTTGTAACTGTTTTGCGTTTACGTTTCCTATTTTCGAAAGCCACACGAGGGTGCATTGATCACAGTTCCTCACATATGGGATTTTTCGAGTATGATGAAGTGGGGCATTGAGGATTAATGCATTTACAATAACTTCATTAAACCTCGAAGGTCTTCTTGAACGTGGAGAGTCCCTAATGTCAAACGGTTCAAATGGCTCTGAGCACTATGGGACTTAAAATCTGTGGTCATTAGTCCCCTAGAACTTAGAACTACTTAAACCTAACTAACCTAAGGACATCACACAACACCCAGTCATCACGAGGCAGAGAAAATCCCTGACCCCGCCGGGAATCGAACCCGGGAACCCAGGCGCGGGAAGCGAGAACGCTACCGCACGACCACGAGCTGCGGACTCCCTAATCTCAAAACCATACTCCTTAAAACTAGAAAACGATTTCCTTGCCAATCTCTGTCCGATTGTATTACTCCATAGACGGTGCAAATGTTTCTGGCTGCCTCCTCTGCTGTCACCCCTCTGCTGAACTCAAACAGAAGAATACACTGACGTGACAGAAGCCACGAGACTGCAGTGTGCACACATACGGATGGCGGTAGTATGGCGCACAAGAGGTGTGTAGATGGGCAGTGAGTGCACTGGCGGAGATGCGGAAAGGTGTGCGACGTGGTTACTGCCGCATGACAGGAGTAAACGGAGTCTGATCGCAAATCGTAGTTGAAGCTAGGCGGGTGAGAAATTCCATTTTGGAAATCGTTAGTTAAGAGCGTTTTGTCATTTCTTGGTTAATGTCAACTTTTAGGTACAGGTATAATTTCTGGTATGGAACGTATCTGCACCTTTCACCCTGGTACATTCTTTTCCCTTACTGTGAAACACGTTTATTCATTCAGGTACTCCTTTCTCACCCTTTTTATCTGGGACGTTAAACCCAGGCTTCTTTCCTTCCTTCTTTCTTTCTCATTTTTTCCATACTACTCATGCACTGCACTGTTCCGGAAAGGGGCACGCAAACCTCCCATCGGTAGCACTTTTGTGTTAGCTCACATTTCGCATTTAAAGAACTTCAGTCGTATGTTTACACGCCATTTTCAATGAGGGTATTTTACAGGGAGCTCTGCTACATAGTACTTCATACGCCCAACCTGTGCAGTCGACTTTATATTGAAACAACTGTATGCAGTACTCCTTCGTTAATTTGTTAATACGTTGGAGGTATCGTCATTGTGTGCTATCGCTTACTCTTCTTAACACGACATTTAGCCCTCACGATGAGGTGATCTTGTCGCTCACGCCATTCAGTGTCGGTTATTTTCTCCAAAAGCAGAAATAAATTGCAATTCACTGAACGAACTGTAGATGGTCACGTTGCTTGAATGCATAAATTTACAAATTTCACGGCGAATACCTCCTTCAATCATATTTCGTGCTCATTGTCGCCAGAATAACACAATATGAAAATGTTTCGATCTTATCACAGGAATATAAACCGAGGAACGATTCGCCGGCCGGTGTGGCCGAGCGGTTCTAGGCGCTTCAGCCTGGAACCGCGCGACCGCTATGGTCGCAGGTTCGAATCCTGCCTCGGACATGGATGTGTGTGGTGTCCTTAGGTTAGTCAGGCTTAAGTAGTTCTGAGTTCTAGCGGACTGATGACCTCAGATATAAAGTCCCATAGTGCTCAGAGCCATTTTTCGAGGAACGGTTCTAGTCAAAGTAACTGCAAAACATGTGGATATTGCTGAAAGTCTCTATTACCCATTTATTTTGCTATTTTGGGACAACTTTAAATTAAGATTCTGGATTTTCGGTGATGCAGAAATAAATTTTTTGTGTTTTCTTTTCTTACGAGTATTATTTAGTGGATTACCGACAGTTACAAACAAATCGCGTTTGGTTACAAAGTTCTCTAGAGTCACACGCGATGGTAAGTCTTTATTAGCATTGTTCCTAGGCGAGCCTCACAACAATTAAAGATCGCGGGACGTGCTGCGTGCGTTGCCTAGCAATTGTCTGCCTGGTGAACTTAAGCTGTTGAGGTGCGTATCGGTGATTGTAGAAAAAGAATCTCCTGAAAAGTGAAGTGAGCTGCACATCTGTCCTTGAAGGAGCTTAAGTCGTCGCCGAAAAAAGGTTGATTACTGAAGAGAGGCAGATATCAGAGGAAACCATGAAGCCAGTGGAGGTAAGTGACCAATAACTGTCTACACTCAGTCATTATCAACGTCGAAGCAGAAATCCCCGACTGTGTGCATCAGCCATAAAAAACGGCTGCTGTTGAATGCTATTACCTCATACGTCGTAATCAGAATAATATAGAGCTTCGTATGTGGGGCTCACAGTCTCCAGCGTGATCGCCTATCACTGTATATAGAAATCTATACTTCGCAAGCCACCTTACGACGTGTGGCCGAGAGTGCTTCTGAATTCCCACCTTCCCTCCTATATTGCCGGCCAGAGTGGCCGAGCGGTTCTAGGCGCTACAGTCTGGAACCGCGCGACTACTACGGTCGCAGGTTCGAATCCTACCTCGGGCATGGATATGTGTGATGTCCTTAGGTTAGTTGCGTTTAAGTAGTTCTAAGTTCTAGGGGACTGATGACCTCAGCAGTTAACTCCGATAGTGCTCAGAACCATTTGAACCATTTTTCCTCTTGTATTCGCGATTCGTGCTTGAGACGACCGCTTAATAATACGCTACTATAATGTCTGTAATCAGTCAGAGTATCACACCATTATCATTTCAGGACAGCTGTAAGCGAGGAAATAATATCCTGCCCTATTCTCTCCGGAACTCAGTCTCTCCCAATTTCCACAGCATCTTCTCCGTGTTGCACAACAACTCTTGTGCAGTCTCCTACTGGAGTTGAGCATTTCCTTAACGCTCTCCCGCTTACTATACAATCCCGCGAGAGCACCTATCGATCTCCGTTGGATCTCCTACAACTCTTCTATTATTCCAAGGATCCAGAGTGATCAGCAGTAGTGAAGAATTGCTTGGACAAAGGTTTTTGTAAGTATCTTCTTTTGTGGATGAATTGCACTTCCTCAGGACTCTTCTAGCAATCTCACCAGTCCACAGAGTAGATGCACTAATCGGGAATAGAAGTTGCTAAACTTTAGCTCTCATGTCTCCCGCTCGGGTGTGTACATGTTTCTCCCAGCCGTAGTGAGTCTACGTCCGATGAAATGGTTCATCAGTAATTCTCCGACCTACCGCCATCACAGATAAGTTCTTTGCCGTATGTGCTACGCAGATAGATTTCCTAACATCCGGTGTCAATCAAATTAAACCTTTTCATAAACAGGACTGTTTAAATGCGATCCAAAGATTCCAGACTCACATGTAATGCGAATGTAGCACTGTAGTAGTAATATTAATATCCAGTTTAAGTTGGTTTTTCATTAAGTAAAGGCTGAATGTGCGATTACCACAAACAAATAGTGTTGAGACCACAAGAAGGTGGGACTGCGTGGAAAATAAAAGATAAACCAGCTTTGAATCATCATCACTCTTTCCTCACAATATCAGAATTTTGTTTTCGGCTCAAGCATTGCGAAAAAACTAAGTTCAGACACCATGTTATGATCAGCTTAACAATAACATTATTGTTACTGAAAGTGATTTGAAATATTTTATACAGGTTGACATGCTCAGAAAAATATGTTAAATGTCGTTTTTTGCTGGAAAGTCGAGCTCCAGTACCTTGCACGTCGGTACTATGTCGAGTCAGTAATACATAATAACTTTCCTTCCTGTCAGGTACTATGTTCTAGCTAAGTACTATGAATAAGAAAACGATTTAGGGTTTTTGAATTTTATTTGCATGTTCCTGGAACCTCGATATTCAGCGTTTTATTCGGACACAACGATATATAAGTCACAGAACAGGTCTAAATGGAGTATAATTGGTTATACGCCCGTGAGTGTGTTGCGCATATATATATTAAAGGATCTACTAGCATAAAAAGCGCGTGTCAATGCCACCGTATTTATTCATCTTGCTACAGCTGCATTTTGTGTTGAGGTGTATATTGACAACGCAATGACTCAGTAAACGCAGCTAGCAGCTATTTTACGAATCTAAAATGTTTGTCCACTATATATTTGCTGTTGATACATTTACTGAAATTTACGACTAATGTAGTGAAGGTAGTTATTTAGCGTTGTCGATAATAGAATACATTCACTACTTAGGGAGACTTCACAGACTCCAAAAAGACGTTTCGAGGTGGATGATAATTGTGAACCATTTATTGTGTGGAAAAATAATAATTTTCCAATTAAAATAGTGAGTGATTTTGTTGAGTTCCAGGCACGAATTAGGAAGATGGAGACTTAATTACTAGGAATCAAACTGCTGACTAATGATCCTAAATTTTGCCAACAGAGTAAAAGGATATCTAGAGCTGTGTTGGAACTTCAGCTTATTCGGTGGATCGCAATATAGCTGAAAGGAAAACATGGCCTTGGCAACTCGGTGACGCGAGGATCCGATAAAGATGTGCCACCGTAAGGATTCTCTATTCTCAGATGTACCAATCTGGCATCCGACTGAACTGACTTACGGAAATGAAATAAATATTAGCTGAGATCCCTGAACGGCTCGAAACGTAGGAAACTCCAGTGCATTAACCTCTCCGTCATCGTGTGCTGCTCTTCCTACTCGTCCACATTCAAAATTAAGCCGTAGCTGATTAAGATTGATATGGGTCGCTGGCCAATAGACGCATTAGCGAAACCAGTTTCGCTGCTCTGTCGGCGTCGCTAATATCAGCAAGTTGCTAGTAGTCCTCTCATACGAAGGCTATTCCATTATTAAGGTCTGCTGGGTAGTAAAGTCTAAACCACAGAGGAAATCCAATGAAACCTTGCACAGATGTCTCCGGCAGTGTCCCACGTATGCCCGTCGATCGCGTCATGTCACTATTTTCAGCTGTGAGAGCACAGAGAGCAAGTAAAAGTGCACAGAAAATAATGGCCCCGCCAAGAACAAGAGCCTGCCGATAGATTTCGCCTTATTACATGCACCTCACGTACCGTTACTGTTAGGGATTTCCTTCTTCTTCATGAGATTTCTGGCCACACACTGCAGCAGCAATGAAGTTGCTGCTGCAGCGTTTTCGATGAAAAGTGTTTGATCACCTGCCCAACAGCCCGAAATGGCTCCCTCTGAGTTTCATCTCTGCTCACATGAACCGCTCTCCATGAAGAAGAGTTGGTTTCACGTGGAACAGAGACGAGCACTGCGACACCTGCACATATCATCCACCACGCAGTCCCGACTAGACAAGACTGCAGACCAGCCTAGAGAATTTTCGGAAAGCGCAGGCAGCTGCCTTCTAAGGCTTGGGTATTGCAAATGCAGTACAAGGATGCGACGTTTGTCTAACGCTGAACGGTGACCATGTAGAGAAGTAGATGGATGGTGTTAGCCAAGTTCTGCGAACTGATGGATGTGGCGCAATGGTTAGCATACTCGACTTGCGATCCTGAGGACGACGGTTCAAACCCGCGTTCGGCTATCCGGATTTCTGGATTTCCGTGAGTTCCCTAAAACGCATCAGGCAAATGCTGGGATGGTTCCTTTGACAGGGCACGGTCGTCTCCCTTCTCCATCCTTCCATAATCCGAACTGATCGAAGTCCTCGCAGTTTGGTCCCATCCCCCAAACCAACCAACTCTTCCAAATAAATAATTTTTGACTATCACCGTGCTTTCCATTTTGCGACCGATCGGGTCTTTATAAAACAACAGCACTCGTACATTAATCTGCCAAATAGGCTGAAACCAACTGGGTCGTAGAGCAGACAACGTGTGGATTTATCCGAAACAGGCATAAATAGAACAGGCAACACCAATGTAGCTTTCCCTTGTAGGAGTTTTACTACTCGTTATATTTGGATTGGGTTTATTGAGCCACACTGCGAAAAACCTGGTACAAATACAAAATAATATATGCTGAGCAAGCAGAAAATAAGCAGTGCAAACAATGATTTCAAATTATTGTACAATTTTCTTGAAGGGCCATGGTCTGTAGCTAATAAATATTCACATATCAGCTACAGACAGAATATACCAAACACAGCTCAGGAGAGAATGAGAAGCATACACATGGACAATATCACCTTTATGTAATCACAGTTAACACAAATTTTATTTAATCATGTTTTTACCTCCTGTAAATCAAAAAAATGTTCTGTATCCTCATGAATCTTGAACTTACATATCGTACGTGAAACTTTTGTATCGTTGGTCAATGTTTTTTTCTGGGACCAAATAAGATAGAAATACTAATTTACAAAAATTCTTGATATTCACCAAATATTAGGACACACAGTACATATTTTACATCAGTACTCACACACGTTTCTCATCCTGGTAATGACTTATTTCCGCGGATTAATTTGCTGACGTTTACTTATAAACTTCCGACTGATATATATATATATATATATATATATATATATATATATATATATATATATATATATTTGCAAGTACCACAGAAAAGTACCTCAAATAGTAAGACAAAGATTCCCGTGATAGGCCAAGTAAATTTTACTGAATGCTCTCCTACACTTCAAACTGACACAGATACATGAGACAGTTTAGCAACATAGTTACCAAATCCCTGTAAACAGGCCTCGGAGCCTTCCACCAGTCCTTCAATTACTTGATTATAAAAATACACTCGTTGGTCACGGAATCTCTCCAGAACCTCAATGTGAATGTCTTCAACGCCGGAAAATGGCGACTTTCTTGAATCAGTTCCTCGATGGTCTGGACATTGTGTTCTTTGGTCGATGTCAATATCGATGTCCTTCCTTTCCTATCAGCGTCTTACACAGCTGATTAGCATTGGTTAAACTGATGACACCATTTCAATACAGCGGGACGCGTCATTGCATTATGTCCACACACAGCCAGAATTCACGGTCAGTTTGTGTGAAATTTAGATGTTTTGCTGACACGAATCGGACTGCCTCGCGCAGCTCAACTTTGGAGCAGCTTTCCAGTCGCCGTTCCATTTCTCTCTCAAAGCATGACGCAGTTTTTATACGTACCGCAGTGTAGCTGTGTCTGCAGAAGGCTCAGGGCATGTACTGTCTTCTGATGGCGCACCAGTCTAGTTGTGCAGTGGTCTTAGCGTGGGACAACATGTGTTACTGCCTGAAGTCGCTGCGTTTCTGCTTTTTCATGGAATTGAAAAGAACAGTTCCTTTTTTCTATGAGACAAATACATTTAGTGTACTGCATAACGTGAAACCCTTACATCCAGGCAGCACACATCTGAATCAACTTCTCTCGGATGTATTCAGTATCTCAGGTGGACACGACACAAGGCATGGAGCATATTTACTGTTAGTGTTGGCTCAGGGTTTGGTGTTCTGGAGCATTTCCTCACTCGAAATGCATCGCTTTTGTCATTACATTCCACCTCTTCTTCCTCACTGTCTTCTGCGCCTTGTATTCTCTACTGTGAATGTGAATGTGTGTGTCGTTGCTGAATGTGTACAAAGTGCTGAATCTCTTAAGGTTTTTAAATAAAGCGTACGTTATTCACATTCTACACCTTTATTCTTCATGTCTACATCACCTCTGCTTGCACCCTTTCATTACTATTAAGGCCGGCCGAGGTGGCCGAGCGGTTCAAGGCGCTACAGTCTGGAACCGAGCGACCGCTACGGTCGCAGGTTCGAATCCTGCCTGGGGGATGGATGTGTGTGATGTCCTTAGGTTAGTTATGTTTAAGTAGTTCTAAGTTCTAGGGGACTGATGACCTCAGAAGCTAATTCCCATAGTGCTCAGAGACATTTGAATCATTTGAACCATTACTATTAAAGCGAAGTCCTCGAGGGTAATCTTTAAGTTTTGGAAAACAAATGAGACCTAGTCGGGAATGTATCGATGACAGAGAACACAATTGACGGATTGTTTCAGATGTCACAGCCCTCGTCTGTGTTCCATGTGTAGACGAACTCTCCGAATTCGTATTTTCTGTTTTTTGTGATTCTGTTTCTCACGCAACGACATAGTTACGATGGACACAGACATGTTACACGATAAAAACTCGGAGCACTCTAGCGCCAGCGTATTTCAACTTCCATCTCCGATGCTAAAAAGTCAACCGAGTAATTTGCATGACATGTAATACCTCAACCGATATTGAGAACATAATAAAAAATTTGGAGGCATCACTTTTCATCACGCTTTCGTACATCGAAAAAATTTATCTTTACATTGTTTTTCGCAAATAAGCGGTCTCTTATTCCATAGCGGAATTTATACACATGTACAACCCTAAATTACCTTTCTCTGTCCAAACCACGCTAACACTGCGATAAACAGCTTTCTTCAGTCAGATACTGAAACTTACGGGGAGATTGCAGAAACGGAACCAAGTGATGAACAGAAAATACATGGTGCAAAGTGCAACTTACAATCAGGCACAACAAGTTCAATTAATTATCTGACCTAGACCAAAACAAATAAAATTTGGATACAGAGTACGTGCTTATTGAGGACTGGGAAGGGTATTTCAGGATCTTCATGGTACAATAAAACAGTAACACTTGACGGAAGGGAGACCTTCAAGATCGTGCAGGTAACAGTTGCATTGTATTTCGATGTATCTGTAGAAAAACAGTTACCAGCCTCCTCCTCTCCTGAAACTTTCGAAACTTGCTGGAGCTTCTAATAGGTGCTTCTATTGGAGTGTAGTATTGAATTCTATGGTACACTAGAAGACCCAATCCTCTCCCCATTCTTCCTTGGCGAGTTTCGTCCTCTGCAACCCGATATCAGAGGATGGTAAATGACATTAATTACAGGGTGAGAAACACCGGCCTTGTTCGTCATCTTTTCGTCCTAGTCATTGTAAACTAATCCCAAGTGACCTCGTTTCCACGGAAAGGAGATTCATGTACCTCTTCGCTTAGTTGCAGTACCCGAATATTCATTTCACTGATCCATAGTCATTGATGAACACATTCCTATACACATTTGGATTGTTACTCTATAGAACGTTCTAGAGCCTCACGGACGACCAGATTTGAGGCTCTCTCGAATCGCTATAGCTTCTACTGTAGAAAATGAGACATGTGGTGGAAGACGAAACTGCTTGGAATATTTCAGCTTCTGGACAAGAAATACACGTCGTACTGCTGAAATCTCTTGAAAGAACAAGCCATTAGTATAAACATAACAATGTTCGTCGAATAAGACAGGTGAACTGATTGTGCCAGAACAGTTTTTCGTAAAACCGTAGAAGAGAATCTCGAGGTTTACAAAGAGATGTAGGAATGGAATACCAAGTGGGCCTATGTAGATATCAGATTGAATTCAACCGTAGATGTTAAACACCGGATCTAATGCTTAAATTAGTAAGGAATAATGACGCTACATATCCGATTTGGAACTTATGTGCGGAGGAATTTATCTTACATCCCGTAGGAGGGTGATTAATCTACTGTTGGACTGCTGTCTCTCTAGGGCAATAAACCTTCTTGCGAGTTAAACAGAGAACTGACTCGTGGCGATAACGTATTAGTCCTTCTGGTGACAAACAGACCCGAAACATTTGAAACAGTTAACGCAGAACAGGGTATCAGCTATCATAATGTGGTTACTGCACCGATCATTTCAGCCGTAAACAGAAATATTAAAAAAGCTAGGAAGGTTTTTCTGTTTAGCAAAAGTGACAAAAAGCAGATTTCAGAGTACTTGACAGCTCAACACAAAAGTTTCGTCTCAAGTACAGATGGTGTTGAGGATCAGTGGACTAAGTTCAGAATCACCGTACAATATGCATTAAATGAGTGTGTGCCAAGCAAGATCGTAAGAGATGAAAAAGAGCCACCGTTGTATAACAACCGAGTTAGAAAACAGCTACGGAAGCAAAGGGAACTTCGCAGCAAACTTAAACATAACAAAAGCCTTGCAGACTAACAAAAATTACATAATGTGAAATGTAGTGTGAGGAGGGCTATGCAAGAGGCGTTCAACGAATTCGAAAGTGAAGTTCTGTGTACTAACTTGGCAAAAAATCCTAAGAAATTTTGGTTTTATGTCAAAGCAGTAGGTGGATCAAAACAAAATGTCCAGACACGCTGTGACCAAAATGGTACTGAAACAGAGGATGACAGACTCAAGGCCGAAATACTAAAAGCCTTTTTCCAAAGCTGTTTCACAGAGGAAGACTGCACTGTAGTTCCTTCTCTAGATTGTCGCACAGATGACAAAATGGTAGATATCGAAATAGATGAACGACGGATAGAAAAACAATTAAAATCACTCAAAAGAGGAAAGGCTGCTGGACCTGATGGGATACCAGTTCGTTTTCACACAGAATACGCGAAGGAACTTGCCCCCCTTCTTGTAGCGGTGTACCGTAGGTCTCTAGAAGAGCGTAGCGTTCCAAAACATTGGAAAAGGGCACAGGTCATCCCCGTATTCAGGAAGGAAAGTCGAACAGGTGTGCAGAACTATAGACCTATGTCTCTAACGTCGATCAGTTGTAGAAATTTGGAACACGTATTATGTTCGAGTATAATGACTTTTCTGAAGACTAGAAATCTACTTTGTAGGAATCAGCATGGGTTTCGAAAAAGACGATCGTGTGAAACCCAGCTCGCGCTATTCGTCCACGATACTCAGAGGGGGTTCCCAGGTAGATGCCGTGTGTCTTGACTTCCGCAAGGCGTTCGATACAGTTCCCGACAGTCGTTTAATGAACAAAGTAAGAGCATATGGACTATCAGACCAATTGTGTGATTAGATTGAAGAGTTTCTAGATAACAGAACGCAGCATGTCATTCTCAATGGAGAGAAGCCTTCCGAAGTAAGAGTGATTTCAGGTGTGCCGCAGGGGAGTGTCGTAGTATCGTTGCTATTCACAATATACACAAATGACCTTGTGGATAACATCGGAAGTTCACTGAGGATTTTGGCGGATGATGCTGTGGTACATCGAGGGTTTGTAAGAATAGAAAATTGTACTGAAATGCAGGAGGATCTGCAACGAATTGACACATGGTGCAGGGAATGGCAATTGAATCTCAATGTAGAGAAGTGTAATGTGCAGCGAATACATAGAAATAAAGATCCTTTATCATTTAGCTACAATGTAGCAGGTCAGCAACTGGAAACAGTTAATTCTATAAATTATTTGGGAGTACGCATTAGGAGTGATTTATAATGCAATGATCATATAAAGATGGTAGTCGGTAAAGCAGATGCCAGACTGAGATTCATTGGAAGAATCCTAAGGAAATGCAATCCGAAAACAAAGGAAGTAGGTTACAGTACACTTGTTCACCCACTGCTTGAATATTGCTCACCAGTGTGGGATCCGTACCAGATAGGGTTGATAGAAGAGATAGAAAAGATCCAACGGAGAGCAGTGCGCCTCGTTATAGGATCATTTAGTAATCGCGAAAGCGTTACGGAGATGATAGATAAACTCCAATGGTAGACTCTGCTGGAGAGACGCTCAGTAGCTCGGTACGGGCTTTTGTTGAATTTTCGAGAACATACCTTCACCGAGGAGTCAAGCAGTATATTGCTCCTGTGGTGTCACCGCCAGACACCACACTTGCTAGGTGGTAGCTTTAAATCGGCCGCGGTCCATTAGTACATGTCGGACCCGCGTGTCGCCACTGTGTGATCGCAGACCGAGCGCCACCACAAGGTAGGTCTCGAGATACGGAATAGCACTCGCCCCAGTTGTACGGACGACTTTGCTAGCGACAACATGGACGAAGCATTGCTCATTAGCCGAGCAGATAGTTAGAATAGCCTTCAGCTAAGTCAATGGCTACGACTTAGCAAGGCGCCATTAGTAACTTTGCATGTATCTAAAGAGTCTCGCTTGTATCGCCACAATCTCCAGATGTACCAAAAAGGATGGATTAAAGTTAAGTATTCCAGAAGGTACGTACTTTTCTTTATAGCATTCATTACGTATACTGTTTCAGACCTCACGCCATCCTCCTTTAGCTTAGCGCGTGCCTTTCGGCTTCCTCTCATTGTGTCTAGGCTGTCTTGTCTAGACACAACAGCTCCCTCCTACGTATATGTCGCGAAGAGACCATGAGGATAAAATCAGAGAGATTAGAGCCCACACAGAGGCATACCGACAATCTTTCTTTCCACGAATAGTACGAGACTTGAATAGAAGGGAGAACCGATATATGTACTCAAAGTACCCTCCGCCACACATCGTTAGGTGGCTTGCGGAGTATGGATGTGGATGTAGATGTAGAAGTACTTTATTGTCAAGCACTACATCTAACGAAGTCTTTCGGGTCTTTGTTCCAGTTACGATTTCTGAGATTCCTTGTTGTACTCCACATATCAGATATCTTAATATCAATATTCATTGTTTCACAATAATTTATTCAGATTAGACGTTTTTAGTTCTTTCGTGCAACACGTTAGTTTTAGCATTCGTCTTCTAGCAATGCAGGTTGTCTTCTGAAGATAAGGAGAGCTTATATTGCTAAAGCGCTAGTCCACGTTGCGCAGTAATTGTGAAGATTTCGTATCCCATGTCACAGAGCTGTTAATCTGTAACGAAGTAGCTTGTCGTTTTTGGGACAGAGAGATCTGTCATATTTAATGCATTGAACAATGTGTAGCAGTATACGTTCTATGGATCCGTTTCTGGCACAACTGCTACTGTATTCTCCACGATTGTTTGAAAGAGTGCCGAGGAGCGTTAGGAAAGAATTCCACGTTCTTGCTGTCGGTTTGTCATCAGAACATTAGGGAAATTATCTGATCCTAATGGGTCATGCCATATTGAGAAGAAACCGTATCATCTGGTAACGAACATAACGTGATAACGTCAACAGAGCTGCCTTTATGGGGGAAGACACATCAGGAGAGGACAGCCATCGTTGACAATTGACAGTATGTAAACAACAAAATCGGTAGCACCCGTCGTAAAGGGTGTGAAAGCATTTATTATAGAAAATCGATTTTAGTCACTGAGTAACCACCTTCAGTGCAAATATTAAAGTCTTGAAGACCCACGTAATAATAGCAAATATTACAACTTCAAGTTGGGATCAAATGGCCTTGAGCACTATGGGGCTCAACATCTGAGGTCACCAGTCCCCTAGAACTTAGAACTACTTAAACCTAACTAACCTAAGGACATCACACACATCCATGACCGAGGCAGGATTCGAACCCGCGAATTTAGCGGTCGCGCGGTTCCAGACTGTAGCGCCTAGAACCGCTCGGCCACCAAGGCCGGCCAAGTTGGGATCAATATAGAAGAACATGGCAGTTGACGACAGATTTTTTCTTTAAGTGCTATGCTCTTCTATATTGTATATCAAACAGGAGCACCGTCTTAGTGTCAATGTCCCACAGTGCAGGCTCAAAATATGAACATTTCACAATATGTCTTGCTGTGGCAAACGGACACAATCGTTTGCTGCCTTTTGCGATTGATATGGTGTATGGTGTGTGTTAAGAGGCCTCTGGAGGCATCATTAATTTATGCGCGGTTGTCAGAAAACCACCCAAAATTGTTTATCATGTATTCTTTCTACCAAAACCGAGCCGCGGAGTCCAAGACGGATTTTAATAGCATATGACTGGATTTCCTACAATATACTCCTACAATACCGAGCCCGTTTCCGTGAGACGAAGGTCGAAAGTTACCCTACTTGAACATGTAAGATATGCACGTGTAACGGGGTGTGAGGCGAAATAGTAGCTTATACGGCGGAGATTCAAGCGTCTCTACTGGTAATGAATTTGTCGAAGTTGATCGCATTGTTCCAAGGCAAAATCGCTGGCAACCGAAATGTACTGCTTCAAGTTTATGAGGTGCACCTTTGGTATCCATAATCGATGACTGAGCGGAGGAGGCCCTAGGATATGTTCAAGAGAATGGTGGGCTCCACACCCTACCAAGTTTCATCTACAGATATCGTAATGTTAATGCTGTTTCCTGATTACAAGAGATACGTGATCATCCCATCTGAAGCGCGTTCCAAACACCACAGGCTTCAGTTGCCTATGGGAGATAGACACTATGTAATAAAATGGATGAATTGCACCGTCGCAACCATCTCCGGTTAAAGAGAACCATGGAACATTTCTGAGTTGAAATTGTTAGGTCGTTGACCTTGTAACAGCGTGTTAATGCGTAAACGACTCTGTCTAAAGCCGTGCAAAGATATTCAAGATCATGCTGTACAGGATTCAAGACGCTGACCAGGCTTCAAGATCGTGGTGTATAGGAGAAAGGTATAAATCATCTGCAACCCGGATAGTTTCAATGCCGGGTGAAATGATGTTGTACGTGGTCCGTAACTCGTGTGTACGTTTAAAACATATAAGGGCTGGGCATGGAGCACTGAGGCAGTCCTCTCTAGGTTGTAATAGCAATTTGTTCTGCAGTCAGAGCACTGTATCTTAGGAAGGTTTGAATGCCAAACAAAAACGTCTCTGGAATACACATATCGCCTAATTTTTGTAGTAGAACTGAAATTTAAACATTGTCGTGCGCACCTTTACGTCGATAAACGCTAATGCAAAAATGTTGCCTAGTGTTGAACGAAAAATTTCAAAATGTATAATACGAAGAACGCATAGTTTCCGTTACCCTCCGGAAACCCCACCTGGTTTTCTGAAAGCCAATAGTTCTATCGCAGCTACCACTCTGAGTGGGTCTTAATAAACTATCTAAGGGTCCTTCTGGCTCAAGACGACGTTCTACTTCCGGCCATTGCTTTAGGTCACGGAGCTGGAATAATTATTTGAACTGTTCAGTGAGGAGAGGAGTGTCATCCAAATACCGTTGAAAGTTCGTAGAGACTTTGTCAATGCACTATTTGGCGAATTACACACCGAAGGATAGTGAACATGATTCACTCCAAGGACAGAGTTCGTCGAGGACTGCAGCATTTTCTTCAACTCTTTTAGCTGGAAAGGTGATCGCAGGAAATGGCCAGATGCTATGGCTACTGGTGGAATAACGGGACTGTAATCGTGAGACAAACATTTGGTCCGGGCTTCATTTGCGATTTCTGAGTTTTCATACTGTATTCAACACATCGGACAGCTTAATGACACTATTCAACGTTTCACAATAATTATTTGTTTCTGATGTTCCCGAACTTTTTTTTATTTTCACAACCTGTTAGTTGTAGCATCTGTCTTCCAGCATTGCAGGTTGTCTTTTCAAGATATGGAGATCTTATATTACTTACGTGTTAGTCAACGCTACGCAATCATTTGTGAAGATTCCGTATTCCATGATATCACAGGGGTGTTAGCGTGTAACGAAGAAGCGTAATACGTTGTGAGCCGAAAACGTAGTTTATGAAGTGGCGTGGCACCGATGAACAAGTTGTAAAGTGTCTTCACTAACATCAGAAGAGTTCTGGGATGCCCACGTTGTAGTACTGAAGCACAGGGAAAGTTTTGTGCGCGTTAAATACTCCGTGAGGTGTAAAATTAGTCGCGCAATATTTGAGTTTCATATAAGTAATGTATCAAAATTTTACTGAACCATAAAGTTCAATCCATATGAGTGGCATTCCCTACTGTGGGTGGCAAAAGTGGGGAAGTAGCGGAAAAATGCTCCTACAGGAGCACTAATACGGCGAACACGCTGTTGTTCAAAAGACTCTGACAGAAAAGTGGAGTACCAGCTGCCTCATTCTGGTTTCCCCAGCACCTTTAAAAATTTCCCAACAATTTTGGCATGCAGGCAAATTCGCGCGCTTTTTTATGCAGAGAGAAGTAGTTAAAGCGGCATTGGAAAAGACACAGATATACTGGAAGGTAGTAAAAGGTGGCTGTGGCATAGAAAGATCGAAGGAGGCATTAGAAATGTGAGAGAAAGAGACTGAAACAGTGGCATAGTATCGTAGTTGACAGTGCTAGGAAAATAGTGAAGGAGACTGTGCTAGTGATACAGGAGCAAAGGGAAGGTGCAGCTGAAAGTGAATGACAACCAGTGATAAAGAGAGACAGCGTCTACGACTGTGACATCGAGGACGAGAGAGATAGCGAAAGTGAGAAGGCGGCGGCAGTTTGAAGGGGTGAGTGAAATAGTAGCAGTAAGAGAGAGCAAGAGGGAGACAATGACAGTGAGGGGATGCAGTAGTAGTAGTAGTAGGGGTGTGGGTTACAGTGAGGGGAGTTTGTCGGAATGACAGATGAGTTGCGTGTTAAATAGAGTGCGAATATGTTCGCGTGCAAAAACATTTGGGAAAATTTTAAAGGTGCTGAGGGAACTACAATGCGGCGGCTGGTAGACCATCCTTCAGTCAGACTCATTTTAAACAGGAGAATATTCGAATTTTGTGCTCCGATAGGATCCGTTTTCTCCGGAACGAATTTAAATGTCTTGTGATATAAGCGTTGAGATCCCCAGAGGTTGTTCAACAGTGCATTCCACTCCACTTCGCTTACATTGCTTTACGGGGAGAAACGTGCCGATAACAGGGTGAATAATACAAAACGTAATTATATCTGTGCTACTGGTATCTACAGTCTTATATTAGGGGAACTGATCTATCGTTCCGAAAAAGTGTCTTCTTCTCACAGCAGGACAGGGACACCGCCTTTGGTTTAAATGGCTCTGAGCACTACGGGACTTAACTGCTGAGGTCATCAATACCCCAGAACTTAGAACTACTTAAACCGAACTGATCTAAGGACATCACACACATCCATGCCCGAGGCAGGATTCGAACCTGCGAACGTAGCGGTCGCGCGGTTCCAGACTGTAGCGCCTAGAACCGCTCGGCCATTGCGGCCGGCGACACCGTCTTTCCAGTCTGGTCTGCTCGACCTGATAATACAGAACTCTCTAGAAATGATACGTCTGTCTTGTGCCAAAAAGGTTTCGGAAACGAAAGCTGCAGATATAATTGGATATGAAATCTCTCGGAAGACTTTCTTAACTTTCTTTGGCTGATCGAACGCTCCACTGAACGACCCCGAAAACCGTGATAGGTGATAGCACATACAATTCCATTTCTTAAATGTCTCATGTGTACCTCTACTTTGGTGGGGAAGAGTACCTCGGTTGTTAATGGTGGGGAAGAGTACCTCGGTTGTTAATGTAACACTGCTGGTGTTACGCGTGTACTGATAGTGGCTGCCATTCTTCGTGAACGTCGTGATGCTTACTTGCGTGCCTGCCTCGTGACATGTCGTTCATTCCTGGGATAGAGGAGGCAGGGGGATAGTCTGTGAGTTTGCGGCACTCTTCATAGATATTTTGTAGTTTTAGGGTATTTTTCAAACAAATTAAGGAAAGGGTCAAGTCCATGTGAAAGGTAGTCCACAAAAAATGCGTAACTTACTGACTGCTCTACAGCAAGAGTATGAGGCGGTGTCATTTTGCTGTCTGAATACATAAACTCTGAATCACATGTGTTCTAATGTTCTTTTGTCTTCGCAGGTGCTTTACAGCATTTTGTGCTGTCTGTGTCTTCCCTGCAGGAAGAAGACACGTGATTTGGGGCAGAAATCAAAGAAAGCACGTTCGACGGAAGTCTATGATTACAGTAAAGTGGACATGGAGAAGGTGAGCACTGAGTAACTCCAAGGTGTATGAACAATCCCACAATGAAGCCAACGACCAGTTACATTACAGTTAATATAATCACTGGTACAGCACCATACAGAATCTCACTGTATCAGCTTCTGGACTCGGCTGAACTCTCTCAACTACTCGTCATAAACAAGCCATCACCAAACGACAGCTCTTCCTACAGTGCACACTGACCCCATCGTTTTATAAGTGCATTTACAGCGATAGTGAAATAAGTGTGGATCGAGCCACGTAACCCAATTGCAGCCTCACGTCTTCGTATCCATCACCCCCGTAACACAAGCAGCTCACTTTCCTATGATCTTCGGATCAGCGTAATAGCTATACCTGCTTACAAAAGGACTCATAATAACTCAAATGGCTCTGAGCACTGTGAGACTTAACATCTATGGTCATCAGTCCCCTAGAACTTAGAACTACTCAAACCTAACTAACCAAAGAACAGCACACAACACCCAGTCATCACGAGGCAGAGAAAATCCCTGTCCACGCCGGGAATCGAACCCGGCCACCCGGACGTGGGAAGCGAGAACGCTACCGCACGACCATGAGATGCGGACTCGTAATAACTGGTGACTACGGTAACAACTCTAATGGTTGGAATTAAGCTAGTAAACTGAACTGAAGAAAACATTTCGGCTATACACGTACGCATCCCGGACCGACCAAAACTTCTATATGTCACATATTGCCCATAATTTCTATGTTTGCATTTTGTTGTGCATGCGGAGGGAGAGACTAATTATTACAACCATCACACAGTCTGTGTTTATACAATATCTGTATATTACATTACAATTTCATTCAGTCAAGGATGCAATCATTAACGGTTTGAGAAAAGAAGACCGCGTACCTATGTTCTTCCTACTAGGAGGCAATTTCTGTACATAATGTGGCAATCAGTCGCAACGCTGCGAACAGCAGCATTCTGTCTTTAGTAAATAGTAAAGTGAAGTACGCATGAAGGCAACCGAAAATTACATTCTGTCGATATTGTTACAGATTTGTGGGTCAAACCGTAAAAACATGCCTGGTAGGATTAAACATCGTTCCGTTTGAGAATATTCAGGAGTAGCAATTGATGAATGGTTCAAACATTTAGGAAAACTTTATATCTTTTAATGGATAAGTTCATTTCCCTTAGTAGATGTAACCCAGACATGTGACACCATCGCAGACCACGCGGTATTAAAATAGGTGCACAGTAGATTGTAATACGTCTACAATTATTTACGTTATCAATGCTCTTCTCAGCAAGCATCGGTGAGGAATGTCTGACATCATGACCTTAACCAGAGCTATATGACATAGCATTATTTTCATGACGCCATCAATAAGGATATGCGTTTAGTGTACGCAGATGTGTGTTGCTTAAGTGATATTTAATGTAGCAGGCTTTCTGAAACCTAGAGTGGCTTGCAATGCTTATGTTCCGAGTCTTCAGATGACATGTCATTCGTCAGTAGTATAGAGATCACAGTGGGACGATGGCAGCAGAATGAATTTGCCTTTTGCGGGCACGCGCTCCATCGACTATACTAACCAAGAACGACACACGACCTGTCCTCACAAGTGTACTTCCACCAGTGCCTCATTTCCCGACTTCCAAACTTCACAGAAAGGCAAAGGTCTTGTACTCGAGCTTCAGTCCGGCATATTCCGGCCGTCATATTTCACTACGTGTTTACTGAATATATCTATCCACATTTGCTTCACATATTCTAAACCATTGTACATACAATTTTTCTCCTTTCAAGCGCCAGGTTAACTATTACAGGATGCCTTAGCAGTAGCCATATTACCGTGCCACAGTTTTGTCTAGTGTTTTCCGTTAAAATCTTACCTCACGTTTTCATTCTTGTAGCTCTTCGTTCTCTGCCTTATTTGATGTCTTAATTTATAACCGCCGTCTCTAGCACCGTACTTCATATCTCTTAAACGATACAGTTATGGACTGCATATGTTGTATAAAATCTGTTTCAGTATTGTAAGTCAAGTGTTTAGAATGTTCGCATCTGTTAGAAAAATATGCAACCCACTCTTCCAGGTTTATGGCCGCTTGAAAAAGAGGAGTGTGTCACAAGTGCCTTCTGTCTTTGAGATATTTCCCTGCCAATGGAGCCCAGAATCAGCTAGTCGCATCAAGTATAGAGATAACGATGTGGACTGTACGCTGAAGGACGGCTATGCAGAGGTAAGTCAATTTCAATACAACCATGTGAAGTAGTCTCGAAGAAAGGGTAAGAAAGAACGAGAGAGAAGAATGACCAAATAAAGTAGCAAACTGTACGCTTTGCAGAATCTGTTACTCTGCCGGATCACTCTTTGATTTGTACATGAAGAACTAAATAAGAATTGCATTTTATTACAATCCAGTAATAGTATCGTGCACTGGTTACAAGAACCTAAGGTAAATCAAAGGTGAAAAGCAGCAGTAGTACTCGTGCACTAAGCTTCCTCTGTAAAACTGCCGGGGGTTCGGAATATATCACTCGTTTCACACGCAATAGTGTTCTTCGGCGGTCCACCTTCACGAAATGAAAAACGAAGGTTAACAGTGACTTAGTGCACCAAAACTGTCAAAAGCTTTCGACGTGCTACCTCAGTCTCCAGTAGACAGGTTACGGCCATAGGGAGTGTTAGTTCGGATATCCCTGCATAAAGCTAAGCACTTCCATAAATTGGTAAAAGCGTATGCCTTCAGTTTAAAAGGAAGACGAAAGATGACTTTAATTTGAGTGCAATAATTTGAGGAAGTAGTACGAATCCACCGTATAAAAATGCACACAATGGCAGAACGATGTAACGTGTGTTTCAGTTCCAGTCCATGTGACGCTTACCTAGAGCCGATGCAGGAGGAAGTTCAGAAACTTTAAGAATAGTTGATAAGAAAATAAATAACCGGAACAGAGACCACACAGGTGTTAGAGAGGGTATTAGAGAGCGGGGATGCTTAAACAAAAGATAACAGTGCTGCCGTAGAGACCCAATGTAATGTTCCAGAATCGGAATTCGAGGTTGATTAGGCGGTGAGAAGGAAGAGAAAACATAAATTGAAATGACGATGGGAAGAATAAGCTAAGAGAAATTAGTGTGATAACAAAGACAATTGTAAACATAAATTTTCATTTTCGTTAGTAAGCACTCTCACTTGCAATTCCCTACGTATTTAAATGTGTACTGGCACTTCAAATTTATTTGCTGTAGTGACGTAAGTTAACTGTTTGTTGATGCCTTAGCACTAGTAGCAACAAACTACACATAATTTACTAAGTGTGCTCCATAAATATCTTTCTTTGTCTTTTCACTCTAGTACCTTTTAGCTCTCTACCTTATTCGATATCTTAACGTTCAGCACATATCAATAGCACCGTACTAAAATTCCTTAAAACTGCAATTACGGGCCACTTATTGAATATATAGTCTGTTTAATTATTACAATTCAGATATCTAAACCTTTATATCTGCTGTATACATGACGTCTTGTCTAAATTAGTGATGGTAAAAACAAAACTCCCCCAGGTTCGTATATTTGGGCGCTTCAAGGTGATAAATGTGGCCGAAGAAATTCCTCCATCTGTTGCCCACAACTGCAACCTTCCTGTAGAACCTCGCAACCGCCGGAAGAGGCGAGAGAAGAAACAGGAGGATCCAATTGACGTAAGTCAATATTATTACTACCATGATAAAGAAGCAGTAGGGAACGGCCAGACAGGGTGTGAGGAAAGAATGTACAGATGGTATCTCAGATGGTATGCACTGTGGAATACTCCACTGCCAGGTAATACGCTGAAGAGCCAAAGAAATTGGTACACCTGCCTGATGTCAAGTAGGGCCCCTGCAAAGCACCCAGAGTACCGCAACACGACGTAACACGGACTCGAGTAACGACTGAAGTAGTGTTGGAGGGAACTGACAGCATGAATCGTGCAGGCCTGTATATAAATCCGTAAGAGTTCGAGGGGATGGAGATCTCTTCTGAACAAGAAATTGCAAGTCTCAATAATGTTCATGTCTGGCTCCAGCTGCACACGCCTCACACCATTACTGAGCCTCCACCAGTCCCCTGCTGACATGCAGGGTCCATGGATTGATGAGGTTGTCACCATAACCGTACACGTCCATCCGCCCGATACAATTTAAATATAGAGACTCGTCCTTCCAGGAAACATGTTTCCACTCGTCAACAGTCCAATGTCTGTGTTGACGCGCCCAGGCGATGCTTAAAGCTTTGTGTACTGCAGTCATCAAGGATATGCAAGTGGGATTTCCGATTCGAAAGCCCATATCGATGATGTTTCGTTGAACCGTTCGCACTCTGTCACTTGTTGATGGCTCAGCATTGAAATCTTCAGTAATTTGCGGAGAGGTTGCTCTTCTGTCACGTTGGACGATTCTCTTCAGTCGTTGTTGTTATCGTACTTGCAGGATGTTTTCCCGGCCACACCCATGTCTGGGATTTGATGTTTTACCGGAATCCTGATATTCACGGTGCACTCATGAAATGATCGTACGAGAAAATCCCCACTTCATCGCTACTTCGGAAATGCCGTGTCCCATCACTCGTTTACCGACTACAACACCACATTCAAACTAAGTTAAATCTTGATAACCTGCCGTTGTAGCAGCAGCAACCGATCTAACAACAGCGCCAGACAGTTATTGTCTTATACAGGCGTTGCGGACTCCAGCGGTGTATTCTGCCTGTTTACATATCTCTGTGTTTCAATACACGTGCCTATATCAGTTTCGTCGGCGCTTCATTGTATTACTGAGAATCACTCAAGCTCCATAGGTGCTTTCAAAGCATGAGAGACCGCAGCTGACACTCAGATTTACAAGAAGAGCAATGAGAGACATTCACTCTATTACAGACCAATAATATTATCCTCAACTTGTTACAACACCATAAGGTAAAGTATGTTACTAATTACTTTTATTGTAAAAAACAATATATCAAAACATTGACAAAGATAGAGTAAATAACTCTACATGATGTATTGTTAATCGGGCGTAATATTTCATCCTGGCGGAAGATACAGCGTAGCAATATCAAAAGATACTTATATTTTCGTTAGTAATCTTCCTTTTTTAAATCTACCGACGTAGTTGCTGTAAGATTGCAAGTAGTAACCGAAAACTATCGAAGACGTCACCTATCATACGGCTAAAAAAGGATGCGTCATGTTTTTTGTATCATCATAGTCTTGCTTGGTGTCACTCTTTTGTATGGCCGAATCATTTTATATCACCACGCGCCCTATCCCACTGTATATGCAATGGTCTGCTTCTTTTTTTCTAACCTGCCCATATCTTCACAATTTTAACATACATTAAAAACACTGTATTTCACTTTCGTTACTGTCTGCAGTGAAGGCTTAGTTACTTAATATGTAATCCATTTAAGAATGCTGAGAAAGACGTCTTAACTTTTCTGTCCTTTAGACACATGCCATTCTAGATGAATCAGTGATGATAAACTCATACCTCCCACAGGTTGATTTTACTTGGGACTTTGGAGAGGAAGAGGTGGCTGGAGAGATTCCACGTTTTGAGGGCGACACCCGCGATCAGAGTGCTCAACCTGAAATTTTACCGCAGAAACCTGAGACAGAGTTGTTCGATGCTCCGCAGGAGGGCCGTACAGAGGTAAGTCAGTAGTTTTACTACCATGAATAGTTAGTAGGAAGAAAGGGCCTGACAGGTTGACAGCGGAAGAAAGCCAGTTACACCTCTGACTGCATGCATTGCAGAATCACCCACTCTGCGAAATTTATTGATTTATTTCGATCTCTCACGCTCCAGACATGCCTTCAGGACAGCAAAATGCACTCGAGAGTCACGTTTACATTTTATTACATTCCAGAAATACTAACGTCCATTGGTTAGAAAACGTTAAAGTAAAATTCAGATACAACTTAATTTTGCTGAGATGCAGTAAGCTTCAGAAGTAAAATTGCCATGACTTCGGAATGCCACTAGCGTGAGATGTCGGTCTAAAAGGAGTTGAGAAGCACCGATTATAGACGACAGCCTTGGAGAGTCGCAGCTGGTCGAGCTCTGCTGCTGGCCAGACTCTCATCTGTCCATCGGTGTCGTAAGTTCGAGGCAAACGTGTAAGATTAGAAGCTGACTTTCAGTTTGCGACGAAGGCGTTACACACGCAGTGCGATTTCGAGTTGTGGGCCGCGGGAGAGTGACACCAGTTGCTTCATTATTAACGCAACTAGGTCCACACCGCTATCAATCATTGTTAATACCGAAGTTACACATAATTACTATAATATTACGACGTCTTTATTGGACAGCAATTCATAAAAAGAAATGAAGCAAGAATTTTGATTGGAACTAGCAATAGTAGGCTGCTTTCGATGCTAAATTATTTAAAATAAGGCTGTAACAATGTTTTGGATCACCTTCTGTCGCAGGCTGAGCAACATCTTAGAGGCAAACTCTACCTCTACATTTACATCTACATATAATTCTGCTAGCCACCAAGCGGTGTGTGGCCGAGGGCACTATTCGCGCCAAAGCCATATTTAACCACCCCCTGTGTTCCACTCGTGGATCGCACGAGAGAAAAACAACTGTCTCAACAGCTTAGTACGAGCTTTAATTTCCCTTATCTTTGAATGATGATCATTGCGAGATTTGTAAGCTGGTGGTAATAATATATGCTCTACATCCTCGACGAAGATAGGATTTTTGGAATAATAGTGAGCAGCCCCTTCCCTTTAGCTCGTCGTCTATCTGCAAGTGTGTCCCACTTCAAACGTCATAACCATGTAATCCGAAGACAATGAATGTGCGAAATACGACTTACATAGCAGTATTTACCAAAAGACTGCGCTTCTTAGTCACGAAAGAGGATTACCTCTGACCACATTTTACTTCAGGTACATAATCAGAGTAAATGAATAATTTAGTACGAAATGGAAATTTGTGCAAACTGTGTTACGGGTTTCGATGGTCCTGTTATAAAACATAGTCGAGATGCATCCAATCGAAAAGAACACATGCTCTTTCACCCATCATCCTTTCCCATATCTAGACAAAGTTTTCTAATGACCTCGTCAACGCTGGTACGTTACGTCTCAATCACCATACTCCCGTCATTGCGGCTGCCACTGCACGTACTTTCTACATGTTATGTTGCCTCGCCACAGCTGTGCTGTTAGGGATACGTCGGATTATATCTTTTTGAAATTTACTACTGTGTGGTTGATGGTGTTGCCCTGGTTATCTGAAATCCTAAGGAAGTCGATTACTTTATTGAATGACTCGATCTGGGACAGAATCTGTACGGCTAAAAACGCTCCTCGCACTTATTAGCTGGGATGATTTGACCGAAGAGAGTGACGTATTCCCGGGTTCGATTCCCGGCGGGTCAGGGATTTTCTCTGCCTCGTGATGGCTGGGTGTTGTGTGCTGTCCTTAGGTTACTTAGGTTTAAGTAGTTCTAAGTTCTAGGGGACTGATGACCATAGATGTTAAGTCCCATAGTGCTCAGAGCCATTTGAACCATTTTTTAGAGTGACGTACACAAATGCGCGCAAAATAGTTCCACGTGATAACACAGTAAAAATTCTAGATATAAAAGTGTTACCACTGCATGAATACAAATGTGTGATACGTAACGTCACAGAAATCATTGATGAGAAATATATGACTCAACAAGAAGAATACTAGTAATTCATTAGGAAGTAATTCTATTTATTGGAGGTTAAAAATATGAAATCATACGTATAACAGACATCAGTTAAGTAGAAGAACAACATCTGTTGGGGGGAAGCGGATGTAACGTTATTGGAGTGAATTAAAACATAAAGCTTTAACAACTTCAGAGCAATTATACAAGTTCTGGTATATGACACATGAATGTGAAAGGCGTATGAACGTTTTATACTTGACAAAACACTTTTATTGTAAATGAAATTAGTTATCTGGACAACTGACAAGTATACTGCATTTAATTCTAAACGATATCACGATAATTGGATGTATTACTTAACTTTACTACATGACTCAGAGTAGTAATAAAAAACATATACATCGACATTTTCTTTAGCAAGCTCCCTTGTTTAGAGTTGAGTGTATGTTTTGCTACGTAGTTGCTGTACGTCTTTATGTGTCCTATTGTAAGAAGTAAACAAAAACCATCAAAAACATTACATGCCGTATAGACCATAGACAATGTCTGATGTTTTTAGATCATCATTCTTTTAGAAAGTTTCATTCTTCTTCGTGATCATTTTGTATCATGGTATGCACGAAGCACTGCATAGGCAAGAACCTGCTTCCGATGTTCGAACCTGACCATCTCTTAACAATTCTTACTTTCAAGCGCCCGATTAACTATTCCTCCTTGCCTTACGAACATTCACGTTAGCCTTCCTGATCAGTCTGCCCCATAAAAATGTCCCCCCCCCCCCCCCCCCATTAAATTCCTGTACCTCATAGTTCTCTACCTCTATCTTACTTTTTAACAGACATCTGTAGCACTGTTCTTCATCTTTATTACAACCTACACATAGAGATCTCGAATAACCCATTTCAGAAAGTTAAGTCAGTATCTAAGGTGCTCTGTAGGTTAGAAGCTTGCCTTTACAGCTGAGTCAGTGATGATGAAGTCAAACAATCCACAGGTCCGCGTCATTGGGCGTTTCGACGTGACCAATCTGCTAGAAGATATTCCACCGCTCGAGAACGACGCCTGTAAACTGACTGTGAACGCCGAGACAATTTGCAAGAGAGCAGAGGTGGAATTCGTTTATCTTCCGAAGGAGGATCCCGCTGAGGTAAGTTAGTGTTATTAGTACAATGAAGAGCTAGCAGGAATAAATGGCCACTCAGTTTGGAGCGAAGAAAAGACAAATACATCTGAGACTGTCTGTATTGCTGAAACAGCCACCCTGTCGGCCGATAATTTTCGCGAACCTCTCACAATCCGGTTACCTGTCACGACTATAAAATGTAGTCGACTGTCTCGTTTACATGAAGGACTAAACGAGAGATTCACTATATTACAATCCTATATTACACGCTAAGACAAAAGAACGACGCACCACAAACGAATTATCAGAATGGGAAGGATATCGGTAGACGTGATGTTCAGGTGTACAGGTACAGACAAACAAATGATTATGCGTTCAAAAAAGTTGGATGATCTTAACAAACTGAGCAAGTCAGAATCGCGTTGGTACACCTCTGGACCTTCTCCAAGCAGTTGGTGGCCTTGGCATTGATTGACATGATTGTCTGATGTCCTCCTGAGATATGGTGCCACATTCTGTCCAACTGGCGCGTTAGATGGTCAAAATCCTCAGTTGGTTGAAGGTTCCCTTTCACAATGTTGCAGACGTTTTCAATTGGAAAGAGATCCGGCGAATTTGCTGGTGAGTTTAAGGTTCGGCAAGAACGAAGACAATCAGCAGAAAATCTCGCCCTGTGTGGAAAAGCATTATCTTGCTGAAATTTAATCCGAGGACGGTTTGTCATAAAGGGCAATAAAACGGGGTGCAGAATACCTTCGACGCACCGCAGTGCTGTAAGATTGCCACGGATGACAACCAACCGAGTCCTTCTATGAAAGGAAAAGGCGGACTAAGCAGTAATTCTGGTTGTCGGTCCATACGTCTGGCGACATTCAAATTGGTATCTCACCGATGTCTGGGGCGTATATATGCGTTTTCAGCTATGTATCTCTTTGACACGAGTAGAATTGTCTTCAGCGAAGAAGCTCTCTTCGAGTTGAGCACCGGTGACCAAAGAAGACGTGTCTCAGGAAGCCCCTGGCTGCCGCCCTCCGTACAGTCTGACAGCCAGGAGTGACGCTCTGGGGCGCCATTCTTTTTCACAACTGGAACCACTTGGATTCCATTCGCGGCACCTTTACAGTACAGCTGTACGTCGACGATATTCCATGCAACGCTTTGTTGCTATGCAGGACTTGTATTTCAGCAAGACGAGAGTTTATACTGCCTCCCTTCTTGCTTGTCAGATCCTACCATGGCCGTCAAGTTCGTCGGATCTCTCCCCAATTCAGAACGTTCGTAGTGTTAAGCGTGTTGTCCTCCGTCCAGTTCGAGATTTTGATGCAGTAAACACTCCTATTGGCAGAATATGCCACGATGCCGGGAGCACATCCAGTAACAGCAGTAATCTGTGCCACGTCGAAAAACTGCTGGTATAAAGCCCGGAGGAGGAACAGCGCATTATTGACTCCCTCAATTTGTGAGGCCCTTTCTCTTACATAAATAATTCAGTTTAACTGAAACTGTAGTAATTTGTTAGTCTATATATGTACATCACTTGGTTATTTAGAGTGTACTCACGTCCTTCAATTACTAGACACTGAACTGAATCCAAGGTCTAACGCGATGGTATCACTAGAGATTATAAGCTTCCACTGCAAAATTGTCTCGGGTTCGGTATGGTTACATGGCACCCTGCAACGACTTGAGTCGTGCCAGTTGTAGACCATAGTTCTTGCGAGTCACAAGTGACAGTATGTCACTGCTGGCTGGAGTCACATCCTTCCGTCTACACGGCAGGTTCGAGGTAGTGGTGTAACATAAGCAGTTAACTTTTATTCCGCGACAAAGACGTTACTTACGTAGCGTGATTTCTGATTGGGAAATGACGAATACTCAAATCGATTGACTCACTTTCAACGCATCTATGACGATCAATGTTTTACGTAATTTATGGAAATGTGAACAATCTAAATCTGGATAGTCGGTGAACATTTAAAAGGGCACGTACTGATTTCGAGTACTGTGTCTTAGCCAACTCACAACTTCTTCACGTTGTACTTTTCTTTGGAATATCGTCTCTATCTGGCTTGTTTCTTCCGGAGATGTAAGACTTCGCCGAAGTCGACTCCTTCAGAGATGAACTGTTCTATTAGTTTCTAGTGATCTCAGGTACCTCTTGCTTCAACGAGATTGCATCCTTAGCTACTTGCTGGAAAGAACAGAGGAAATTACCAACCTGCTGGACAGTAATGTAAACATTGACCGCAGTAGCATCGGTTCATCTGCTCGATTACGCACCAAACAGAAATATTACAGCCAAGACGTATCATTATCAAAGGAAAAGATTGCGATGTACTCACATGTATAAGCGACGTAAGAAAACCTATTACCTGAACTGGTCGCCATAGTAGGGTGTGTTAGTGTAATAGGATATGAAACCGGGAGGCAGAATGAGATGTCGCCTGAATACCACAGATGAACATGTTATGAAGTAGAATATCATCGATAAAGCAGTCAAAAACAATTACATCACTATACTGACTGATACCCATGAGAATTTGACGTCCCATGTAACGCAGATTTTAGGAACCGACGGAATTATGACATTAACGCAGTATGCTTGGTAACGAGGACTTTCGTTTCATCCAAAGTTACATCTAAGGACATGTCGGGAGCAGATGTAAGATTCATTGAAATATTTATGACGAACAATGATACTGAGCCTTTCTGCTGTGACAGAGTGATAATTCACTGAATGTTTCACCAAAGAATGCGGATAACCTAACACACAAAATAACGGTGAACGTTTTATCATCTGATATGACAATAAGAATTAACAACGACGAGTTTAAAGGAGAATGGTATGATGAAGTGTGTTGAATGTTAGGAGATTAATAAAGCTACTGCATGTGAAGGTACAAGGACAACTACTATGTTACATAAGTTCAGTCGCCACTGCTACCAGAATATACCATGACGGAATATTTTTCGTGTAAGGATCCGTCTGTTTAGCCTCATCCACTATTTTGCTGTGAATAGCATCAGTACAGCTATAACGCTTGGTACGCACGGAACAGGCAACTATTAGAATATCAACCCGAGGCACAACCGTTGCTCTTGCTGTCTCCGGTCTGAATAATGGCATTATGCAGCTCGCCACAGTAGTCCATCGAGTGAGAGCCTCTTGGTTTCTTCATAACTATGGCAAGCGTCATTCATGTGAGTCCACATAACATGTTCAAGTCTCCATCTATCAGCAGAATTTTACAAACCTCCCACGTTGCACGATCACACACACTCCCTCAGTCCTTTTTCACCAACTTGATAACCCCCTGAGGCTTCATGACGCATCCTATCAACAGATTCCACCTTTTATTCACTTTCTGTCATAAAAATATTTTTCTCCCCAGCTCGATTGAGTTGCCCCATGTAAGCCACGCCCTAGGTCGACTTCGTCTTTAGCGCTCTTCTGGAACACTTCCCTTCAAAACCATCTGCTCTTTTCTGCCCTGAACTGCTTACAGTTCACGTTTCATTCATGTACAAGGCTAGACTGTAGACAAATACCTTCAGAAAAGACCATGTGACATTGAATTATGCTATTGGCGTTCTCAATTTTACATCTTCTGCACTTCAGCATCCATCTGTTATTTTTCCACCCAAGTATCAAAACTCTTTTGATACTTTCAATCTCATTTCCTAATCCATTTCCCTCCGTAGCTCACAATTTCGATTTTATTCTACTGCATTTACTACCTTACTTTCGCTTTTTTAACATTCAGCTAACAACATATTTTCAATAGGTTACCCATTTCTTTCAGCTGATAATTCAAGTAAAGTACCGTCTCTGATATAATTGCATTGTCATCGACTAAACAAAAGTTTTATTTTTTTTTTCTTCCAGAACTAAAATATTCATTCCAAGTTTCGGTTTCCTTTCCGTATTGCTTGCTGAGTGTCCACACTGAATAACATGTGGAATAAGCTAAAAGCCCGTCTAATTCGTGACTCGCATTTTATCCTTGTTACCTTCAGAAATGCAGCAGGTATGAACGTCCGTTTGTTTTGCTTCAGTGTATCTCCCAAGTTGTAGAATTGAGTCCGTAATGGTTCGTGCATCTCTACATCCCTCTCGAACCTAACCTCATCTTTTGCCAGTCTAATCATAATTTCGTGTTTCCAACCATTCCATTAACATTCACACTCTTTTGGAATTTTTCCACTTTCGAAGTGGGATCATTACATATTTTTGAAGACTGAGAGTATGTATCCAAGCTTGCTCGTCCTACATGTCTGGTGAACTCTTTTTTTCTTGCTTCTCACAATGATCCCAATAACAGTAAAGAAGTTTTGTCTACTCTAGGTGTCCTTCTTCGACATATGTCTTTCAGTGGTCTGTGAAATTCCTTTCACAGTATAATGTTTTCCTTCATACCCTCATCTAATTCCTCTTTCCTTTCGATAATAATTACTTCAAGCTGGTACTCTTTGTTGAACCTGTCCGCAGGGTGTATCCCAGTTTCAGTCTTTCCTTTCTCGCTTCATACTGTCTTGCAATCTGATCCATAGGTATTCATTTATGTGATTTTCTCCAAAGTTTTCTTAATTTTCCTGTGTGGGACGTCTATTATTCCCCCAGTCAAGTTTAGAGT
Organism: Schistocerca americana; assembly: GCF_021461395.2. Lineage (NCBI taxonomy): Eukaryota > Metazoa > Arthropoda > Insecta > Orthoptera > Acrididae > Schistocerca > Schistocerca americana. Next base: position 40,614,361 of record NC_060122.1, on the reverse strand, counting down.
TTCTTCTCCATTATTTTTAAACCTGTGTATTCACATCTGCTGGCGTAATTTCCTGTATTTAGGTATTTTCTTCTTTCGTGAATAAAATTCTTTACTGATGAGTTGTCTTTTCCTCCATTTGATCCTATGCAGCTCTCATGATCACATCTCTCGAAACCAACCGTTCGTCATCTTTTGCAATACGTGAACCTTTCTGAACAGCGGTTGCATAAACCTCCCTTTGAAACTCTCAAAAGTCTTCTGAAGTCTTCTGGTATCTCCAGGTTTCTAAAAGATACATAGATTCCTTTCACTTTTTTTTAAAAAGAAAACCAAATTCAACTGATTTCTGTGCACATTTTTCTAGGCGCCTTTCTATATAATTACTTGCCCATAGCTCATGGTGCTCTGTTATATTTTATATTGTCCTGCTCTCGAATTCCTGCCTTGCATCACAATTACTTGTTTTCTCCTTACATGCAATGAATATGTTTTTCTATTTAAACTTTATTTATTTCCACCTTATAATGATGTACAACCTAGCAGCCTATCGTACTAACATCATGTGGGTGTAGGACTGATGTTTATCTGGCTACTCATGTTCATCTGGCTACTACGTTGTTCGGCAGCATTCCTATTTTCTTGTTCATAAATAAATCATCTCCTGAGAAATTTCCTTTTGCTTTCAGCTGTAGGAAGTACCCAAACAACGCACCCCACCTCACTGACCAAATTAGCTCCCTTTAGCAGGAATACGTGTATCAGAGGGAAGTGCCTAATCAGGACGCCAACGAGCACCTTACTTCGTCCCGCTGGCTGGAATGAGGCACGCCTCAGCCAGGTAGTACGCTTCACCAGTGAGGCAGCTGCATACAGTGGCACTTTACACTATACGCCGGCAGGCAGTGAGTTGTGTTTTCGCTCGCTATTCCAACATTTCACTGCAACAGATTCCCTCATACGCTGACGCGCAGCACAATATCACTTATTTCCGTATTTACATTAAGTTATGTTGGGTGCCCAGAAACCGCAAAATGCACTGAATAAGCAAATATGCACTAGAGAAGGAGAGGAAATGGGTAATTTCGGAGGACTCGTAACAGCTGAAATCAAACGATGCTTGTAACTGACACACAGTTCTTCATTGAATAAAAGTAAACCACCGAATTGGGTAATTCCCAGGTACAAGACTGCTCGTAAGCAGTTGAACTTTCCGTTTTAGATTAACATCAACAAATTGAGAACAGATAATTCGAGAGCAGTAACAACACCCACATCAGACTGACTTACAAGCAAAAAATTACATTGAAAAGGCAACTTAATTAATAACCTGCCAGAAATCGTATTAGTGTGTATCTAGTTAAAGTCCCGTTGTTAATAGAGAGATCTTCAGCGGTATCCCATTGCACATTGTGCGATAGACGAAGACCCTTGTTTGTAAACAATTTACTTCTCTTTTATATTTTTTAACGGTTAGCAGCCGTACGGTGTTCTTTGAAGGCTGGACTTCTTAGTATCGTTTTAGCGCTTCTCTGACGTTAATAGGACGTTGTGTTCCTGTCCTGGATTTGATTATACTCTGCTGCTACAACTCGAAATCTTCTATCATTGCTCGCGGAACTCGTACATGAGGCCATCTTTGGCAATTGACTGTGTTCGTTGGTTGGTTGTTTGGGGAAGGAGACCAGACAGCGTGGTCATCGGTCTCATCGGATTAGGGAAGGAAGTCGGCCGTGCCCTTTCAGAGGAACCATCCCGGCATTTGCCTGGAATGATTTAGGGAAATCACGGAAATTCTAAATCAGGATGGCCGGACGCGGGATTGAACCGTCGTCCTCCCGAATGCAAGTCCAGTGTCTAACCACTGCGCCACCTCGCTCGGTGACTGTGCTCGTATATTACAAATATTGTGAGGCTGGTCTAAGATTTTCAATTTTCTCAAGCAGTTTAATGCTGTTTTGTTCAACCAACTAACCTATCATGACTTCATTAAGTTCATTATGTAGGTCTCTGGCTCTAGACCATCGGAGTTATTTGAAAATGTGTCTTAAGCATCTCTTTCATATGACTTGAATATATTTGTCTGGAGTACTGTGCCCCAAAACGAACTTCTGTATGTCTTGGCCTTATCGTGACTGCCTTATAACTTCTTATTTTTGTATTGACTTTCAGGTTTTCGCTGTCTAGTAAGGGAGGTAGGGCATCAATTAGTCTGATCGTCTTCTCTTTCTTAACTTGTATGTGTAAGTTGAATACAAATTTATTGTCTAATAATACACCTAGGTATTTTACGTGGTTGGTCCCCTGTATCTGTCTGTTACTGATTTGTTGTGTGCCCCTCAGGTCTGGTCTTCTTGTGGAGAACAGGACTAAGCGTTTCTTATCAGCACTTAGACGCACCATGTTATATTTTGTCCGGTGCTCTGTGACAGTTAGATTGCCTCTAAAGGCGGCCTATGGCTGCATTCACTCTGCCACGACATCGTTTGCAAAATACTCCAGCTTACTAGTTTATAAATTGTGACAGACCGGAGACGACATGTAAAAGTGTATCATTTATTAGCTATCAGCTGTTATGGATATCGTTAAATCTTCTTTTTATTTCATCTCTTCTTTGCACTACACGCGTAATAACAAGAATGGTATTCCGTATTATCTGTTTGTTCGTCACAGTGTCTGGATATACTACGCTACTATTATTTTATTATGTAAGTCCTAGGTGAAGACTGATTTTGTCACAACTATAGCTATGCTGTTTGCCTAGGTAGACGCTGCTGATAATGAAAAACCTCGTAAAGAAGTGGAGGAGGGGGCAGCCGAGGATCTCAACAGCCGTGCTTCGGTTGCTGCTTCCAGAAACTGAAGAAAGGATTTATTTGTTCCAATAGTTCTTGTTTGTTTCGAGTTTTTTCTTCTCTTCGAGTTATTTGCACAGTTTTGTTCTTTGTTCTTGTGTTCGAGTTTATTTTTGTTGAGTTTTGAATTTTCATTACCAATCTTTTTCTCATTTATATACAAAAAATAAATCTTTGGTTTTTCGTCAACTGTTGTCTAGTTCTTTACGTGTGTTACTGTAAAATGATAGTTCACGAACACACTTTCTAAGAAGTTCATTTTCCTGTATTTAATATCAATCAATAATATACTTTCTAAGAAGTTCATTTTCCTGTATTTAATAGCAATCAATAATATACGCTTTGCATTGTGGAAACTAATCAAAGATAGCTATTTAAAATAAAACAACACAGCCTGCTGTCAACCGAATGCCAAACACGTAAGCCCCTCGTCCACAGCACCAAATACATTGCCACCTCACGGCTGGGCCATTTTATGTAGTCTTATAGACGTGGGTATAGTACACTTCTCATTTCGTAGACAGCCAGATGCCATTCAGAGAAATAATATTCAGAGAAAGAATATACAACATCGATTCGATTTGTACTTCATGGGATTGTGAAGATGGGACTAGTACCCCAAGGAAAGGTGTATATATATATATATATATATATATATATATATATATATATATATATATATATATATTACCACCAAGCACTACGATGTGCATTCAAGACAGTCTAAGACACTTGAAAACCTCAGTACAGTGCCATAAATAGGGTAAACATGTACCTCCGACAGTGGCCCATATTTTAGCTTAGTTTACTATACCACGTTCACTTCACAATGACACATTTCATAAGATACTGAGAAGCTCAATTTAATTTTATAATTTTTAGAGTGGGTTCGATGAGTGTGTGTAATGAGGTGTAACACCATTTCTCCAATGACTATGGGTAAAATCATGGCCTGGAAATTTGTCCACATTTGTGAACAACTTATATGGGGGTATATACAAGCTATAAGATATCCGTTGGATAAAACATTGATGGAACTTTTCGAAGAACTTTCATAATCTACTTTCTCCTACGAAGCTTACTTCCATGTAGCAGATGCGTACATATCTGAAGATTGCGCGTTCGTACCGATATAAATCGGCGCCTTCAGTCTGATGTTTGGGAGAGCTGTAATATATTTTCTGTGATTCTCCATACGACTTCCAAGAGTACCGTACCTTTCTACTCGTAGTTTGTTTAGGAATATTGTATACATGCTCTATACGAATTTCTCACTTCCATCTACCGTTGATACACGGGGTAGCTACTACAGGAAAGGCAGTTAGAACAAGTTCAACTGTTAATAAATGGCAAGCTCTCAGGGAAGATGTTTGTCTCCCATTATTTTCAGGTATGGTTAGCTGTATGGTTCAGTGTGCATAATACATACGCATTAATGTAAGAGTACAATTTTTATTCGCTATAGACATGGAAAGTGTTGGCTTTTTAACGTCGGTTTAAAATTAATTGTACTGCATCTTGCCAAGATCACACCAAAATTGCGATTTTATCCAGTGTATGCAGCCATGAATATCCCCTAGTGCAGAACTGGGTCATAGGTCGGCACAAAATGATTTTAGCTCTGTTAATTCTGGCTCTGCTTGATCTTTGTTATTCGTTGTGTACGCCAGCTGTACTGATCTCATCATATTCATAACTTTGAGTGAGGTCATTTTCGTAAACCTGTTCTGCTATCCTCACCCTACAGATACAGCATCAATTGAATGCGATCAGAACCTTCGGAGGAGAGGCAATGTAGCTTTTCATATATGACTTCCGAACTGGCAACCTAATAGAGAGATGAAAAGGCCAACGCCTCTTGAGCCGATATGTTGCGTCCGAACAGCGGTGGAACGTATGAATGGACCATAGCACGGCGTAAAGTTCACAAAAGTGTCTCTGTCGCTGAAATAAAAATAGAAAAAATTTGGAGGAAGACTGCGATGAACGTTCTTTGAACTATTGGTTTGTTGATACACACGTCTCACTTTTGCTACTCGAAATAAACGGAATGCATACAGTGAATGTAAAAACTATTTCGGTACCAACATATTCCTGATGCGAAACTAATCCAGCAGACAAACTACTAAGCTATCAAAACACAGACTACATAGCTATGTGGTGTAAGAATAATTTTCCTGGTGGAATAGAAGACAGAAACAAATACGCTACATAAGATAAAATTGTAACGAGTCGTCCGTTTCGTCGGTCCGCAAGTGTTTGAAAGCACAAGAAAAAGTACGGTAGTTAAATGCTTTCTTAAACTATTCGTCGATTCAATTTGAATGCCATTCTCGAGTGACTCAACGAATAACAAGCGCTTCTGACACTTCGCAATGTATAAATAACCGCAGTAAATAAATAAAAGAAGAAATATCACAAGAAATCAGTCTCTATCTCACAGTAAATATTAATGCCCTACTTCAGAAAAAAAACCAATAGCTCCAATTATGTCATAAGACTGACTATATGTCTTACAGTGAAATGTGCTTCAGCAACCAACTAAAGAAAAAGTGCCTGCAATTAGCCAATATATTGGAACCGAAATAAAGGCTTCTGTTATGGATCATAATAAAACAGCCTATGTTCAGACAACCACGCAAAGAGAATGACATACATTACAAGCAAATCATGGTTGCTGTATGTGCGAAATTTTAATGAAACGCAATGCATCAAAAAATCAATAGATTCCAATACTTGGTGATGCGTATGATGTTTACAGGAACAAACTGAAACAGACATTTGAAACTCTGGCAGTGAATGTGAGTATAGTGAGGTAGCAAACAGTTATCGTGTCAGTCATCCCTTACAGAAATCATCAAATAGATTCTTCTTGTGTAAAAGGCATTCAAGAAGCAAGGCAGTGCGTAAAGAAATATTTGCGAGTCAGTTGGGTATGTATGTTTCTTCTGTTTGCTTTATATCTCCTCTGTTAAGTACAAATGCCTGCTGATCGCTTCTTTCCTCATTCCATGGTGATACTGTAATGGACATTTTCTCCGCCAACAAACGAAGTGCATTTTCAGTGGTTCATTAAATATGTAACGAAAATGTGATATAAGTTATACCACTAGTTCTTTTGTTATTCTGTATTTAAGTGTAAATTAAATTGAAGTATTTTAGATATTCTAATGTTACAAGCCCTTTGGACTGTATGCAGTTTACAAAGTATAGAGATCGCCTTCGCCTAGCAGGAAAATTATCTGTGCAAAATTTTGATAAGGAGGAATCGAAAAATGGTTGGGGTCAGTCGCTGATGGGGCTCGGTAACCTAATGACGAACAGACAGGACAAGAAATTCAACCAGTGAGAAATAGTGATAGTTTCGAGGAAAGTTAGGGAGTTTCTTTGTGACGAAAGTCACAAGATTTTATGTAGAGCATAGAATTATCGTAACGAGTAGAAGAATGCTGTTTGACCATGCAGAGACGAACAGAGTTTTAAGAATAGACACCGATGTTAACGTTATAAACGAAGAAGAGGATATGCAAGACAAGAAGATTTCAAGCAAAAAGATAGAAAGAAAAAATATCAAAATAGGCGATTCAAGACTGTAAAATTTGACAGTGAATAAATGCATGAGAAATGAAAAATCAAGCCATCAGAAGTATGAGAAGAACTAGCAGTCATCACAGAATGCTAGCGTACAGTGAATTTGCTGAGGCTGAGTACACTGAATAGTTATCAGCTTTATTTTGATTGAGGGAAAACTATGAACGTCAATAGTAATGTGGATGGTGTTGTGAAAAGTGAATGTTTAGCAGGGTACCATGTTTATAGAATTTGGTCTGAGAATTGACTGTCTATTAAAAAATTACCTGTAATGAGGACCAAAGCAAACATTATTTGAAAAGTGTTCCTCAACACAAATTTTGTGCAGACGTTAATTATAGTTAGAGACATTTAAAAGACTTTGAAGCTTAGGGAATGTTATCCAAAAGAACAATTGTTGAGCTGATATATTTTTATATTCACTGAAACAAAGATCTGTCTTGCAATTAAATGTTTTCATGTTATTAGAGACTGTATGATTTCTGTATAGTCAATATTTCTCTTGTACTTTAAATTGCAACAGTTGGTGTTGGTTAAGTCCTGCATAAATTTTGCCCTCATGCGAAAATGAATATTTCTCAATTATTATACTGATGGCGGGCTACTCTCAGTGGCGATTCTCAGACCCCGACACTAAAAACGAACAGTGTACTTTATATTTGATGTTTGAAATAGTCAGTTTGTCAGAAAAGCTTCAGGACAGGGTTTTTAAAGAATAGAAAACTGCGCTTGGCACGTCATGATCCTAGCTCCGAACTAAGTAGTCCCCGTGGCTACCTACCAGCGGTTACTAACGTTGCTGGAGGTCTTGGAAGCAAGCAGGGAAATTTTCAGTTGTGGTGCTTCTAAGTTCATTTCTTAAAACTTATAGGATGTCTGCGATATCTTGATGCAACTTTCTATTCAGTCACCTCTTCATTCGCGGAAACAAGGAAAAAATTTGAAGGCGAGAGATCGGGCGAATATGGTGGATGTGGGATGTCAATAATAGAATGACAGAACAGATACTCGATAACAGATGAAGCAGTGAGGTGTCTTGCGTTGTCATGCAGTAAGAAGTAATGTTGTGAATGCCGCAAATTACGGCAGCGATGTCGAATTGCTTGTCGCAAACCTTTCAAGAATTCGATGTAACCAGTTTTGTTCACTGTTTGACCTGGAGGAACATACTAGAGGCGAACTAATCCTTTAGTATCAAAGAATGTGTTCAACATTGTCTTTGTTCTCGAAGATTGTCGTTTGCTACCGGTATCACCAAACTTAATCACTAACAATAATTTTTGACAGAAATGGGGAATGACTCCATCCAGTACTTCAGCAGAATCTCTTCGTCTTCCCTCTTTCTGTTCGTCTGTTAGTGTTTGAGTTACGAGTTTGCAGTAATTTTCCGTTTCCCTAAATCTTCGCATAAAATCTCAAGACACATCAAGATGCAAATTGAGTTATCCTGATGTCCCACGCAAAGCTGCAAATCGCTTGGAATAAAAGCCTTACACGCTCCTCGTTTGCATCGCTATGTGCTGTAGACGGGCGACCAGATCGTGTTCGTCTTGATTCGAATCTCTGTCTTCACGAAACCCTTTATGTTCTTGAAAGTGCCTCGCCTGCATTTATTGCCCAGTTTCACTAGAGGTTTTCCAGAGCTTGATGCAGAACTTTACACTCACTCTTTGCTCATGATCAGTATCCATTGTGTTAGCGTAAATAATGCGCCAAAAACCCAAACAGTGTGTTGCTAAGCACACCACTGTCACATCGTTAGTTTGTACGGTAGCATGGCCGAGATCATTTCAGGAATGGACACATGCCAGGTAACATAAAAACAACATTTGTCCTTTTTAGTATTGCAAACTCAGAAACAAAAAACCTTGTACTAGAATTTTTCTGACAAAGGGAGCGATTTAAAATATTTACTGCTAGTTAACTTTTCCTTTTACTGAAACAGATTGAATGTTTCTAGGATCTAGCTTTCCTCTGATTAGTAAGATATGAGTAGTAGTTGTGCGTTAATAGATAATATGATTGTCTAACTGTGGCGAGCTTGTAATACCACAAAACGTGTAATGAGATTGACGCAGCTGCCCTCTCAATAAAGTAGCTTAATAAAACAAAAAGTATTGTATTTCTGAATATTCATTATGGGCAACTAGTTCTGAATGAAATATAAATTGAATTGACCACGAGAGTATTTAACTTGTTACTTCCACTCAAGGCTTCGAAGAAAGCTTGTTTAGCAACATATGTTGACTCACAAAAACTGTGCTTTATTTAACATTGGTATGGATTTGAAATAAAACGTATAAGATTTATTACTTTGAATATTATCGTGCATCATATACACAAAATTCCCCATAGTGACGTCACCTAAAGTAACATGTATCACATGTTGTCCTTAGCACACCCCTACAAAAATCAGATTTTCGACGGATATTTGAAGTGATGTCAGGTACAGCTTATACGGTGAATGAAATACCGACTTGCTGAAGCCAACCGCAAGATAAAGCCATTTCATAAACAGAACGCAAGCTATTTCAAAGAATCGTATTCATTGAGAGTCACTCTGCCCTGAGGCAGACAAATTTGCACCAACGAACATGGTGTGCACACCGCCAGCATTTTGTAGTGCATAATGGTTAGATATGCCCAGGAGAGATTTGTTCTTAATAAAATGTCTGACACCTACCAACTATTGCTGATTCACACACACACACACACACACACACACACACACACACACACGCACACACACCCAAATATATATACTATTGACCATTAAAATTTCTACACCACAAAGATGACGTGCTACAGACGTGAAATTTAGCCGACAGGAAGAAGATGCTGTGATATGCAAATGACTAGCTTTTCAGAGCATTCTCACAAGAGTGGCGCCGGTGGCGATACCTACAACGTGCTGACATGAGGAAAGTTTCCAACCGATTTCTCATACACAAACAGCAGTTGACAGTCGTTGCCTCGTGAAACGTTGTTGTGATGCCTCGTGTTAGGACGAAGAATGCGTACCATCATGTTTCCGACTTTGATAAAGGTCGGATTGTAGTATATCGCGATTGCGGTTTATGGTATCGCGACATTGCTGCTCGCGTTGGTCGATATCCAATGTCTGTTAGCAGAATATGGAATCGGTGGGTTCAGGGAGGTAATACGGAACGCCGTGCTGGATCCCTACGGCCTCGAATCATTAGCAGTCGAGATGACAGGCATCTTATCCACATGGCTGTACCGGATTGGGCAGGCACGTCTCGATCCATGAGTCAACAGATGGGGACGTTTGAAAAACAACAACCATCTGCACGAACAGTTCGACGACGTTTGCAGCAGCATGGACTATCAGCTCGGAGACCATGGCTGCGGTTACCCTTGACGCTGCATCACAGACAAGAGCGCCGGCGATGGTGTACTCAACGACGAATGGCAAAACGTCATTTTTTTCGGATTAATCCAGGTTCTGTTTACAGCATCATGATGGTCTCATCAGTGCTTGGCGACATCGCGGTGAACGCACATTGGAAGCGTGTATTCGTCATCGCCATACTGGCGGATCACCCGGCGTGATGATATGGGGTGCCATTGGTTACACGTCTCTGTCACCTCTTGTTCGCATTGACGGCACTTTGAACAGTGGACGTTACATTTCAGATGTGTTACGACCCGTGGCTCTACTCTTCATTCGATCCCTGCGATACCCTACATTTCAGCAGGATGATACACGACCGCATGTTGCAGGTCCTGTACGGGCCTTTCTGTATACAGAGAATGTTCGACTGCTGCCCTAGCCAGCCCATTCTCCAGATCGCTTACCAATTGGAAACGTCTGGTCAATGGTGGCCGAGCAGCTGGCCCGTCACAATACGCCAGTCACTACTCTTGATGAATTGTGGTATCGTGTTGAAGCTGCATGGGCAGCTGTACCTCTACACGCCATCCAAGCTCTGTTTGACTCAATGCCAAGGCGTATCAAGGCTGTTATTACGGGCAGAGGTGGCTATTCTGGGTACTGATTTCTCAGGATCTATGCACCCACATTGCGTGTAAATGTAATCACATGTCAGTTCTATTATAATATATTTGTCCAATGAATACCCGATTATCATAGGGTGTGTGTGTGTGTGTGTGTGTAAAGACACACACCTGTTTGTGTGTGGATGTGAAAGCAGCAATAGTTTCAATGTGTCATATATATTCTCAGCATGTGTAAATGCAGGCACTTTCAACAACACATTATTTCACGCTATAAGACAGAACATCCTATCCCTACCATAGTCATGGGAAGATGAAAAAGATGACTTCATTGATGTTCTGCTTTTATATGTCCAATGACTTTGGACCTGATTACCTCGTTGGCTGTTGCTTTCTTGCTCTTATTAACCTTATCATGGACACTATTACAGCAGATCACATAACGAAAGACAATCAGTGGGTCCAAAGGTGAGAGAAATAATCCCTTGCAGATAACTGAGATGAAACAAACCTAATCTATAGAATTTGGCAAATATCCAAGTATAATGGACAACTTTCATCAGACACTCTTAAAAAGGGAGAGCAGGCTTCAAACTTTTTTATGAACTAAACAGAAGATATCATTCCAAGCTGATCGCTTTTCGCAACCTCTACTGCTAGGAAGTCGTACTTATTCGCAAGTACAATCAGAATTAAAATATTTCGCTATCCACTAAATAGCAGAAAATTTCTTTAATAAATAGTCTTGATAAATTTCAACATGTTCCTCCTGAAATTATCAGTGTCTGTGAGGGTAATTGTATTCTATGGTATTGATTAACAACATTAGTAATACGTTTAACACTGATCTAGTAAAATGTAAGATGTTCCCAGGAATGATACTTGAAAGATGTTACCCATTCGAAGTCATGATTGTAATATGATTTAAATTATGTACAATTAACAGCAGAAGTTGTGGAAAATACTTAGACTGAAAAAGCTCTTGCATAATAGGCAAATGTAAATCCTCACAAGGATGAAAATGCACATGACTTAGTCAAAGCTATGGCCTCACTGTTGTCGTGATGTAAGTGAACGTCAACAGCTAATATGTGAAAGTAATACAAAATACAAAAACGTGATATTAAATGGTGTGTGGATGCGATGTAAATGAAACACACACAGCTAACATTTCAATAGAATTACTTTAAGAAGGTGAAGCTTAAGGATACTCTCAATAGCTAACTTACAGGTATGTACTTTACGTGTACTATCTTAACTATTTTATAAATCTGAGCACCCATCTCATGCTCTTCTTTGGGGTAGAATTGTATATACCAAAAAACAGAAGATTATTCTTTTGGCAACTTCATCATGGTCGCATGAAGGACGCATTAAACGTGTAAAATCACTAAGTCGATGGAGATAATCTATATAGACAAGATCAAACAAATCTTAATACTCGAGATCCGATTATTTATCACCCCAACGATATTATTGCAAAGGATTATGAAGTGGTGTCCAGTATAGCCTAGTGATCCACAAAAATTTTCCCCAGGTGGCATGTGCAGTTACTTAGCTAATGTTGTAATTACCAAGGCTCAGTACGTGACAGCATTAATGAATCAAGATGGTCCACAATGATAGAGAATTGGTCGTTGTCCTGTTTAATTAACGTAGATGAAGTTACAAGTGTCATGCAACACATAACATTTCGCCATCTGTGAAACATAGAATGATAAGAAATGAGCTTGTATTTATAAACTAGAAGAAGCCGACACACACTTTATTCGTTCGTGTAACAAGGAATGGCTGATCTTTTAGTGGCACCGGAATTACCTTCCATGCCGTTTTGTGGCTTGAGGAATTTGATGTAGATGTATGACGCGTGCTCAAAGACAGGACGCTAATCGTTATCTTTGGTGCATCAAGTATACGAAAAAAGTATATACTACAATGACAATATTTTGTTTCATTACTATCGGGAATGTTCACTTCTGCTTAACTACAAAATTTGTACTTAATTTAATTGATGAAAGGTGCGTATCAGAGATAACCATTTTAGATTTCCCTTGACCTTTATAATTATTGGTGTATCTCGGGAAGACAAAAGTTTTACGTAAGAAGGGTGCAGTAACTTTGTTGTGTTCTGCAGACTGTCTCTTTTCTGCTTGCATTTTCTTAGATTTTTTTATCATACCAGGAGAAGAATTCACACTGGGGACGGATATGACTTCTATTCTCTGTTTTATTACGCTCGAAATTCAACATATTTCGTACCCTTACCCACCTTTCCTAAACATGGACGATTGCTTGGTTGTGAGAATGTCTGTGTAAATACGAACGTACGCACATCGATAAATTTAGATTGTCCTCTTCGGTCCCGTCTTGGACCTTGGAATGACCGTAGGATCTTTTCCCGGAGGCTACGTTGTGTCGGCAGTCTAGCGGGTGCGAGCAGAGGGGGGAAGCTCGGTCTGCTTGTTCATTCTTAACGAGTGCCTTCACGGTTGGTTTCTTAAAGATCGCTGCGCAAGAAAAACGATTGCTTCAATTTTTTATGCTTAGGAAATACTGAAATGAGAAACCAGGTGCTGTGTCTGCTGTCTCCTGATTGGAGGAGACGCTCGGCACCACTGCAGAGTCGCTTTGTCGACTGGTCAGTTCGCCACCTCCCAGGTTTCATCTGTCTCTATCCTCGGAGTTGCTACAGGCTGAAAGTTGTTCAGAGTCAGCAGACGCTGTTCGGGGTCTGTTTAGTGTGACTGCCACTGCTGTGCTCACTAGACATGTGATTTTACTTGTGAGATAGTAAGTATTTCCACGTTAGGAAGTATCTGAGATTTTTAATTCATTTGTCGGAAGCACTTTTTGGACACTTCGTGAGTGATAAATATCAGGTCCTTTAACTAGATTCAGTAAGGGAAGGCCTTGTTCCTCATCCAGTCATGATTTACTTCTTGCATCGCGATCCTTATTAAGTTTCTAGATGTCTTTCCATTGTCGGCTTCAAGCCAGTTTTCGCAGATCGTCTGCCCTAGAGATGGTGAACTTGTCGTCTGCTCTCTTTAAGTGTCTGGATTTTTGTTTCATTTGAGTGTCCAGTTTGAATTTTTCACTTGACCTAATCCTTCTGGAATACTGTTGACTAAAATAGTTAAAGCAGACACCCCTCACTGATCGATAGTGAAAGGACTTTCTACATTATAAGTGTTTACAGGAGTAGAGTATTTCATTCTGTTTCATGAATAAATGTAGCCTGGAGTCAACTACTAAGCTAAACTTCTCCCTAACGTGCATTCCAGCACACCATCCAATATTCCTGCGCTCATTAACCCCAACTACCCTGTAATTAAAATCTATGAGAAGACATATATTTAAAATTTATCCCTCATCGGCCATTCTCAAGTTTGCGTTAGAATTTCCTTTGCACACAAAAAAGAAATTACGACCAAATTAAATTAAGATATCGTGTGACTTCAGCCAGTTCGGCGCAGTGGGTGTCCGAGAATGATAGACATTTGTGGGGTCCTGCCCATTCGTCTCGCATAGACTGCCTAAAGGATGGTGCGTTCTCGGAATCTTGTACAACAATTCAAGCAAAATCACATTAATAGTTATTATTACAAATAAGAAGAATGACAAAACTTAACTTGTATTTACAATAAGTGGTCGCAAGCGAGGGGCGATATGCAAATAAGTGACCTTTGCTATATACAGTGTTAATGCGAGCAGTTGATATGGATCACACTTCACTGGTATCATAACAGTCTCTGCTGGGCCGTGCTCATGCTGTCCGAATACTGAGCGGCCAAGGTTGGCAGGAACGGCGCTTATGGTCTCCTCCTGTAGAGGCCGCTGCTGTCGTGGTGCGGTCCTAATCAGCGCACCACTGGCTGGCGTTGTTTCACCGCCTTCTCTTCTCTTGCGTTCTTCAGCTCCGTTCTGGCGCTTGTGGTTACGCCAGAACAACATTGTGCAGAAGGAAACATGGAACTTCGAAAATGTTCACGTTAAGTTTTCTGATCAGGTACAAAGGAGCGCATTCTACAGAATGCCATGGGAGAGTGCCTTTCTGCGGTTATAGTTCACTTTTCCAGTTTTCCTTTATAAACTGCGTTTAATTAGCCATCAGGATAAGCAAGTCGGTATTTCATCCACCACATACGTTCTGCATCGTCTATTCCTTTCAAAACTTTGTGAAATAACTGGTCTTTCTATGCTGTGCTGAGACGAGGAATTGTGTCAACTAACCTTAATTAGAATCTGGATACAATGTTGTGGAATTGATCGGTCCGCGTAACTGCTACAATCACCAGTGAGTATTCGACGAGTATAACCAAAAGAAATGTGAACAACTGACACACACAGTCTGTTAGATATACTATTACGCGCAACAGCCGCGGAAAACGCTTAAGTCCGACATAATGCTGTCACAACCAAGCAGAAAACTCTTTTGTCTACAACTGACATTTTCAACGTAATGTGATCGTTGCACAGATGGCGTTCGTGGCGAAATAGAACGGCGCACACTGCCGCCTTCGCTAGGATCTGAATTTATGTTCACGCCTGCATTTTTTGCGGTGTTTCCTTGTTTTTACTCAACTCCCATACAACAGCACACACTCACACTAATATCCCTCCCGTATTGAGATAGGTTTCAAAGACTTGCAGTTAAGGCAAATGCAAATTGCACTTGAAGATGACAGTCTCCATTTTACTGGAGTGTGTAAAACATAAAAAAGAGAAAACAAAGGGAAAAAAGGAAGATTGGATTTAACGCCCCGTCCATATCGAGGTCATTAGAGATGGAGCAAAAGCTCGTATTCTGTTAAGGGTGGGGAACGAAATCGGCCGTGCCCTTTCGAAGGAACTACCCCGACATTTCTCTGGAGCGATTTCGGGAAATCACTGAAACCTAAATCTCGATGGAATGTATTACTTCTCACTCCATTAAGTTCTAATATCTCTGAATCATCGAATCTGTAAGTTAGTTATCGCCAAAGGTATCTTTCACGACAATATATGTTTATACTTATCACCTTTTTCTTTCATTTTATAACTTTATTGTAAAGCCTAACTCTGAATGACACAAATATCATACTGTTCACTATATACGATCCAGTCACATTTATGTGAACACGTGTCAGAAGGCTCAACAACCACCATCTGTAACGCAGACTTGCAGGTAGGCAGTCGGTGAGCTCTGGAAGGTACGGACAAGGACGTGGAGCCGTGTCTAGTCCAGTGGCGTGGCCAGCTGTCCTGTGTACTTTCCATGAGGATCAACGGCGCGAACAGCCCGATCGAGGTGGCCCCACAGAACTTGACTGATCTCAAATAGGAAGAGACCATGGGAGAAAGAAAACCTCATGCAGGTGCTCTTCGAATTTCACGTGTACACTCCGACCTGTGTGATGCTTTGCATTGTCTTGCTGGTAGATGCAGTCGTGCCGAGTAAAATCCAGACTGCATGTAGGAGTGGTCATGGGCTCAGCGATAGATGCATACTTGTGTTGATCCACTTTACGTTCGCGAATAATGTCATCCACGGAATGCCACGAAAACGTTGCCCAGACCATGACGCTCGCACATCCAGCTTCGAAGCTGCCGGCGAACGTTGCAGGGCCGTACGCGTCAACGGCAATCTGTACGATGAAGCAGAAAACGTGATTCACCTGGGAAGGCCACCTGTCGGCGCTCAGTGGACGTTCAGTTGCGATTCTGGCGTGCGAATCCCATCCTCCGTCGCCTATGAACGGCAGTCAGCATGGGTGCAGGAAGGAGGCGCCTGCTGCGGAGGCGCATAGAGCAGCGACAACCGCTGAACGGCCGTTGAGGAGACACACGTTTATAGGCTAACGAAGGAGACGTGGGTAAGTTTTCTGCAAACGTGAACACTAAAAACAGTGTGCATATGATTTGAAAGTTGAAAATGTGCCGAGTAAGAATCAGTAGCAGAGGTTCTAGCTTCATCAGCTATCGACGCAAATACAGTAAAGGAGGATTTAATTAGCTTACAAAAGCATATTTTTATATCATAGGCATCTATTCTTGGGTTGGGGTTGATTTGTTTGGGAGAAGAGACCAAACAGCAAGGTCATTGGTCTCATCGGATTAGGGAAGGCGGGGAAGGAAGTCGGCCGTTCCCTTTCAAAGGAACCATCCCGGCATTTGCCTGGAGCGATTTAGGGAAATCACGGAAAACCTAAATCAGCATCTACTCTACGTAATCTTAAATGAAGAAACAAAGGGAAAGTTATATTTAAGACGGCAAATCAAGTGCGCATTTAAGGAAAACGAAAGGTTTGAAAATGCCTCCCTGACGCGATGTTCCTAGCGTAAGAATTATAATATTTACTATTTAAAACCACTGTCACGAGTACGTGACAGGAATGACGAACAAAAAGCAACGTTGCCTAAACCTGCATTACAGAGAAATAGGAAACGACTAAGATGAAGAAGAAGTAGAAGACGAAACAGAAGAAGTAAAGTACGTACAGATTAGTTTTACAAGAACCACTTTTTAGTGTCCCATAGGAAATGGTAAAGATTCAAGTATATTGGGAATTGTCTTTGTTTATGGTGTTAGATGAAATGTGGGGTGTAGAAACGAAACGTGAATACGACAGATGAACTGCTTGGTGTAATCATTGAAGCTGCTGCTCTCATTAGGGAACGTACAGAAGCACTCGCACAACCAACAGTACATGTCCTCCAAAGATTCCGCATACGCAATGAAGCTGCGGTGGGATACTCTAGAATTTATTGGCAACTATAAAACACTTGTAATGTGACATGCATAAGAGGGCTTAAAGTGAATCTGTTACAAAAAATGATATTTTTCAATTGACACTTTGTAAAATATGTTGTAACATTTACTACCTGTTATATATCTGTACATGTGTAAACCCGATATTTTACTGAACAGCACTGAAGCTGAATATGAAACTATACTATCTCGGAAACTATTCGAGAATATGTCCATATGAATATTTCGCCTTCAAATGATCGTTCTTCTGATATGCCTGAAAAGTCAACATACCTGCCGAGAAAACCTGTACCCAAGGGGTTTGCAGTTTAATTTTTTTCGTGTTTACACATTTAGTACTTGGTTGTGTGGACCAATGCCTGAAGCTATTTGAAGAAATAATAATATGAGGGACGTTCAGTGTGTAATGCAACAGATATTTCTGAAGGCAGTTTGGTTTGATTTGCCATTCCAGTGCAGGATATTGTTTCCCTCTCTTTTGGATACGAAACTCTATTTTTCAGCATAATCCCCGTCCGATGAGAGGGCCTTACGCCTCCCTACCACGCTGACTTGTATGCCCGCATGGTACCACCTGCTGGTCCACGTCGGAGCCAACGTCTTGTAGCATCATCCACGTACTGATTCCTGCGGAGTCTATTCTTCTTTCGACCAGAGACATGGAACTCGGAAAGGGCGAGATCCAGGCTGTAGGGTGAATGAGGAAGCCCATTCCAGTGAAGTGTTGTGAGATCCTCTTGGATACGCAGACATGTGTGGGGTGTTGTGTTGTTATGGAGAAGGAGACAGTCGTTCACATTTTCGTGGCAACGAACACGCTGAAGTCGATCATTCAGTTTCATGATGGCAGCAGGGAGAACTTCAGAGTGTCCACACTACGAACAGAGATGTCCAGCTCTGGAGTGAGGTGTCTGTTTGTGATCCGTCAGTCACCTCGAATGAAAGTGTTCACACGTTCCAACACTGCAAGATTCACAGCCCTGTGCAACGAACCGGCACGAGGGAGATCGGTCAGGTTAGCGCGACTCTGTTGCAGTGATGACACACGCCCTCCCAGCCCTCGGTAGACATTCTGCAAGCACTTATGAATATCTGCGATACTCTGGATTTCCACCAAATGAAACTTAATGACAGCGCTGTGCTTTGAACGCACCTGCATTACAGATGTCATTTGGAAGGCGACATTTAGCGCCGGCACATATCGAAACTTTTTATAACTACAGAAGCTGAAGCGTGATATTCCAGATTCTTGATGTTTTCAACAGAAAGGGACAGAGAAAAAACTATGTTACATTACTTGTTGAACGCCCCTCGTAGAACGTTGCCTTCATTTCGAATGTGTACTTTACTCCGTCGACGTTGTGTAGCTTTACAGACCGGTCGTCAGCAAAGAAATTGTTTGGAACAAATGCTGCTACGTATTTATTTATTTACATACAGTTGCGGTCAAACCGAATGTCGATTTGAATAAGGCAAAAACTGCTCTTGTACCTGTTACAGGTTCTAGAAGCTACTCGTTGAAGCGTTCCACTGAAGTCGTCCATCGGACAGACAGATCTGTTTGCGCGCCGGCAGAGAGGGATATGGACTGCGATCGGGCGATAACGAGCTGCCCTGCCGGACCTACGCGGGCCGCCTGTCCTCTGGAGGCGAACAGCCGCTGAGGCGCGCCACTTGCTGTCAGGATGGAGCGGTACGCAGGTCGCGTCGCCCTGGTGACGGGCGCCAACTCCGGCATCGGCGCCGCCACCGCACTATCGCTGCTCAGGAGAGGGCTCAAGGTCGTCGGCCTCGACAAGAGGATCGACAGGGTCCAGGTAATTAATTAACCAGCAGCCTCGGTACAGCATCTCAAATCTGGACAGGTTCAAAATCTGTCCCAGAAATTCTGAAACAGAAATAGCGTTGGTTTCAGTGCCATATAGAAATGAATGTGATGTATTATGAGTAAGGTATTACTTTTTTCTATTTTTAACTCCATCACTTTTTTATGACACAATCGTAACTGGTTTTCAGCCTTCATAGGTCATCCTCAAACGCTACTTTTTATGAGTCATCAGTCTTCTGACTGGTTTGATGCCGAGTGCCACGAATTCCTCTCCTGTGCCAAACTCATCATCTCAGAGTAGCACTTGCAACCGACGTCCTCAGTTATTTCCTGAATGTATTCCAATCTCTGTCCTCCTCTGCAGTTTGTCTCCTCTACATCTCCATCTAGTATTATGGAAGTCATTCCCTGATGTTTTAGATGTCCTATCGTCCTGTCCCTTCACCATGTGAATGTTTTCCACATATCCATTTGCTCTCCGATTCTGTGCAGAAATTCGTCTTCATTGCCTTATCATTTAACTTAATTTTCAACATTCGTCCGTAGCTCCACATCTCAAATGTTTCGATTCTCTTCGTTTCCGTTTTTCCCACAGCCCATGCTTCACAACCACACGATGTTGCGCACGAAATGTACCCTCTCAGAAATTCCTTCCACAAATTGAGCTGAGGCCCTTATTGCCAGTGATAGTCTGCTTTTGATGTCCATCTTGCCCCGTCCGACGCTGGATATATTGTTGCTATTGTTGCCCAGGAAGCAGAATCCATTAACTTCATCTACTTCATGACCATCGGTCCTGATTTTTGGTTGCTCGCTGTTCTCATTTCTGCTTCTTCTCATTACTTTCGTCTTTCTTAGATTTACTCTCAATCCATATTCTGTATTCATTAGACTATTAATTCAGTTCGGCAGATCAAGTAGTTCTTCTTCACTTCCACTCAAGATAGCAATGTCATCAGCAAATCTTATCATTGATATCCCTTCACCTTGAATTTTAATCCATCTCCTGAACATTTCTTTTATTTCCATCATTGCTTCTTCGATGGTACAGTAGAGGCGAAAGGCTGCATCCCTGACTTACACCCTTTTTAATCCGAGCACTCCGTTCTTGGTCGTCCAGTCTTATTATTCCCTCCTGGGTCTTGTACGCATTGTATATTAACCATCCCTCCCTATAGCTTACCCCTATTTTTCTCAGAATTTCGAACATCTTGTACCATTTTACATTCTCTAAAGCTTCTTCCAATGAATGTAGCTTGATTTTTCTTTAGTCTTGGTTCCATTTTCAAGCAACATGTCAGCATTGCCTCTCTGGTGACTTTATCTTTTCTTAAGCCATGAGCTGTTAAGCTGAATGTGCGATAATTCTAGCGCTTGTCAGCTCTTGCAGTCTTCGGAACCATGTGGACGATATTCTTCCGAAAGTAAAATGGTATATCACCAGACTACTCATAAATCCTACACACCAACCTGAATAGTCGTTTTGTTCCCACTTCCGCCAAGGATTTTGGAAATTCTCCTGGAATGTTATCTATCCGTTCCTCCAAAGCTGTCTTGAATTCTGACTTTAATACTGGATTTCCTCTCTCTTCTAAATCCACTACTGTTTCTTTTTCTATCACAACAGATACATCTTCCCCTTCATAGTGGCCTTCAATGTACTCTTTCCAACTATCTGCTCTCTCCTCTGCATTTGGCAGTGGAACTCCTGTTGCACTCTTAATGTTACCACCCTTGCTATTTATTTCACCGTAGGCTGTTACGATTTTCCTATATGTTGAGTCAGTCCTACCGACCTTCATTTTTTTTCGATTTCTTCACATTTTTCATCCGGCCATTTTGTCTTAGCTTCCCTGCGCTTCCTATTTATTTCATTCCTCAGCAACTTGTATTTCTGTGTTCCTGAATTTCCCTGAACCCTGGACTTTCTATTATTTCATTCCTCAGCAACTTGTATTTCTGTATTCCTGAATTTCCCTGAACACTTCTGTACTTCCTTCTTTCACCGATCAACAGAAGTATGGTTTCTTCGGAGCTATTTTCTTTGTACCAATGTTTCCTTTCCAACTTCTCTGATGCCCCTTTTTGGAAATGTCCATACCTCTTCAACTGTACTGCCTACTGAGCTATTCCTCATTGCTATATCTACAGCCTTAGAGAACTTCGAGCGTATCTTGTCGTTCCTTAGTACTTGCGTATCCCACTTCTTTGCGTATTGGTTCTTCGTGACTAAAATCTTACACTTCAGCCTACTCTTCATCACTACTACATTCTGATCTGACTTTATATCTGCTCCTGGGTACGCCTCACAAACGAGTATCTGATTTCGGAATCTCTGTATGTGTATGACGTTATCTAACTGAAATATTCCCTTATCACACAGACTTTTGCAAGTATACCTCGTCCTCTTGCGATTCTTGTACAGAATATTCACTATTACTAGCTTAAATTTGTTACAGAACTGAATCAGTCTGTCCCCTCCCTCATTCCTTTTCTCAAGCCCATATTCTCCTTCCCTTAAAACTGTATTCTAGTCCCTGATTACTATTACATGTTTATCTCCCTATTCGTACTGTATTACCCGCTCAATATCCTCATTTACTTCCTCCATCTCATAATGCTCAGTTTGCGAAGTCGGCGTTTACACATGAACTATCGTTGGTGTTGGTTTGCTGCCGATTCGGATAGAAACAACCCTGTCAGAGAACTGTTCACAGTAACACATTCTCCGTCCTACCTTCTATTCGTAATGAATCCTACTCCCGCTAAGCCATTTGATGCCGTGCGATATTACCCTATACTCATCTGACAATAAATCCGTTTCTTCTATCCATTTCACTTCACTGGCCTCTACTATGTCTATAACGAGCCTTAGAATTTATCTTTTTAGATTTTCTAGTTCGCCGACCACGTTCAAGCTCCTGACAGACCCATGTCCCGACTCGTAGAACGTTATCCTTTCGTTGGTTATCTAACCGCCTTCTCATGGTCACCTCCCCTTTGGCCGTCCCCTCCCAGAGATCCGAATGGTGGACTATTCCGGAATCTTTTTCCAATGGAGAGATCATCATGAAACTTTTTCAGTTACAGGCTATATATCTTGTGGATACACGTTATGTGTGTTTATTGCAGTGATTTCCGTTGCCTTCTGCATTGTTGATTGCGTTTACGTAAGCTTAAGGACTGACTTTTTTCTGGTTCATAAACATTTGATCTTTATCTGTTATTACTTTTCTGTTGTAGTTTCATCTACTGGCACGTTCCATGACCTTGGATATTTGATATTGTTGATTCTTTCGCCCTTAGGAGCAGTTTCCTAACCCGAGGTCAAGAGAGTGCCCTGAATCTCTGTCCGCTGCACCGCCCTCTTTGACAATATCGTTGCCAGAATGAGGGTGATTCTTATGCCGGAAGTCCTCGGCCGCCAATGCTGGTTATTAATCAATATTTAAACAGTTTCGTGTTTAGTAACGAAAACGTCTTCGGTCCCAAGTTCGAATGAAAGACGATACCCCTCGACCACTTGTGCATCACCAGTGCTGCTATGGACAATACTAACGGTTATAGTAAAACCTGAAACAAGTGCTATATTTTCACTTGGTTTACTTGTGAGCTTAGTAATGTTGGTTTCATACCTATGAGCGGTATTTGATGAACAAGTGCTCATCACCGTTTCCACAAACGGTACGTTGTTTTTTGCAAAATGTATTAACAGTTCTTGCTGCTAACAAGTGACTCCGACTGTAGGACTGTAATACTGTAAACGCTATTGTCTGAACTTGTCATGTTCACAGAGATTCAAAACACGTTATCTAATGTCGGCAAGCAAACAGAATGAGACTTTACTGAAGGATTTCACTAATGTGAATATAGAAGCCAAACGCAACATTAAGGTAAGTCCAGGTTTTCTCAGTAGTGTTTACGGAAATGAAAGCGTCATCCCTCCGCGGATTCCCATTTATTTTCACGAAGCATCTTTGCTATATTTGAGTGTTTCTCGAGTGTATAGTAACAAGTCAAACAGACCGTCTCTGAGTTGCTTCGATATCTTCCTTTAATCCGAACTTCTGGAGATCAAAAGCACTGGAGTACTACTCAAGAATGGGTCGCACAATTGTTCTATTCGCGGTCTCCTTCATATCTGAGCAAACTTTTCATCAGAATTCTTCCAATAAATTTAAATCGATAAATCGCCTTCGCTACTGCCGACACTACTTGCTCGTTTCATTTCATATAGCTTTGCAATGTTACACGTAGACTTACAGAGCGTAACGGGTGTAATTTATTTTATTTTTATTTACACATCAAGTTCCGTAGGACCAAACTGAGGAGCTAATGTCCAAGGTCATGGAATATGTCAGTACATGAAATTACAACATAAAGGTAATAACAGACAAAAATCAAACGTTTATGAATCAGAAAAGTCGGTCCATAAGTTTAAGTAAACGCGATCAACAAAACAACAAGAATCACCTTAATTTTTCAAGGAATTCCTCGACAGAATAGAAGGAGTGACCCATGAGGAAAGTCTTCAGTTTCGATTTGAATGCGCGTGTATTACTGCTAAGATGTTTTAATTCGAGTGGTAGCTTATTGAAAATGGATGCAGCAGTGTACTGCACACCTTTCTGCACAAGAGTCAGGGAAGTCCGATCCAAACGCAGGTTTGATTTCTGCCGAGTATTAACTGAGTGAATGCTGCTTATTCCTTGGAATAAGCTAATACTGTTAACAAGAAATGACAGTAAGGAATATATAAGCCCGACCGGTTGGCCGTGCGGTCTAACACATGGCTTTCCGGGTGGGAAGGAGCGCCGGTGTGTGTGTGTGTGTGTGTGTGTGTGTGTGTGTGTGTGTGTGTGAAATCTTATGAGACATAACTGCTAAGGTCATCAGTCCCTAAGCTTACACACTACTTAACCGAAATTATCCTTAGGACAAACACACACATCCATGCCGGAGGGAGGACTCGAACCTCCGCCAGGACCAGCCGCACAGTCCATGACTGTAGCGCCTGAGACCGCTCGGCTAATCAGGCGCGGTGGAGCTCCGGTCCCCGGCACGAATCCGCCCAGCGGATTTGTCTCGAGGTCCGGTGAGCCGGCCAGTCTGTGGATGGTTTTTAGGCAGTTTTCCATCTGCCTCGGCAAATGCGTTCTGGTTCCCCTTATTCCGCCTCAGCAACACCGTCGGCGACTGCTGCTCAAACAAGTTCTCTACGTACGTGTACACCACCATTACTCTACCACGCAAACGTAAGGGCTACACTCGTCTGGTGTGAGACGTTCCCTGGGGGGTCCACCAGGGTCCGACCCGCACAATAACCCTGGGTTCGGTGTGGGGCGGCGGAGGGGTGATGTGGACTGCGGTAGTCGTCGTGGGGTTGTGGACCACTGCGGCTGCGGTGGGGACGGAGCCTCTCCGTCGTTTCTAGGTCCTCGATTAACATAACAGAGAGAGAGAGAGAGAGAGAGAGAGAGAGAGAGAGAGAGAGAGAGAGAGGCCAATGTTAAAATACCCAGACTCGTGAACAGGGGTCGACAAGAAGTTCGTGAACTTACACCACTTACTGCCCGAACCACTCGTTTCAGAGCCAAAAATATCCTTTTAAGATGGGAAGAGTTACACCAAAATGTAATACCATACGACATAAGCGAATGAATATAAGCAAAGTACACTAATTTTCGTGTCGAACGATCACTCACTTCAGATACCGTTCGAATAGTAAAAATGGCAGCTTTAAGTCTCTGAACAAGATCTTGAACGTGGGGTTTCCATCACAGTTTACTAACTATCTGAACACCTAGCAATTTGAAGTGCTCCGTTTCAGTAATCATATGCCCATTTTGTAAAATTAAAACGTCGGGTTTTGTTGAATTGTGTGTCAGAAACATTAAAAACTGGGTCTTCCTGCGATTTAGCGTTAGTTTATTTTCTACAAACCATGAACTTAGGTCATAACCTGCACTATGCGAAACCGTTCCAGTGTTGCACACAACATCCTTTACTACCAAGCTAGAGTCATCAGCAAACAGAAATGTTTTGAGCTACCCGTTTTACTAGATGGCATGTCATTTATATAAATAAGGAACAGGAGTTGCCCCAACACTCATAAGTGGGGCACCCCCCACCTGAGCGTACCCCGCTAAAACCCCACATCACAGCCATTCTCAACATTGTGAATAATAACCTTTTCCTGTTTGTTGCTAAAGAAAGAGGTGAACCAAGTGTGAGCTTCTCCCCATATTCCGTAATGGTCCAAATTCTGCAGCAATATTTTGTGATCAACACAATCAAACGCCTTAGTTAAATAAAATAATGCGCCTAGCGTTCGAAAGCTTGTGTTGAACCCATCCAGTACGTCACAGAGAAATGAGAATTAGCATTTTCAGTTGTTAAACGACTTCTAAAGCCTAACTGTACATTTGATAGCAAATCAATAACTTTTACAAACACTGATGGCATAGAAATAAGTCTAAAATTATCTACATTATCCCTTCCTCCCTTTATCTAAAGTGGCTTTACTACTCAGTGCTTTTGTGGCTCAGGAAACTATCCATTCCTAAAGGAAAAATTACAAATATGCCTAAATACAGGGCTAACATGTGCAGCACGGTTCTGTAATATTCTGCTAGACACTCCATCATAACCATGAAAGACCTTAGTCTTCAGCGATTTAATTATTGACTCAATATCCCTCTTGTCTATATCACAGAGGAGTGTTTCAGACACCAATCTCGGAAAGACATTTGTCAAGAAAATTACATGATTTTTATTTAATTCATCAGCAATTCTCAGAAAATGATTGTTAAATGCTGTACATATATCTGATTTATCAGTAACAGAAATATTTTTACTACGAACTGACTTTACATCGTCGACCTTGTGCTGCTGACCAGGCACTTGCTTCATAACCGACCATATGGTTTTAATTTTATCCTGTGAATTAGCTATTCTATTTGCATACCACATAGTTTTTGCCTTCCTAATGACATTTTTAACCACCTTACACTACTGTTTGTAATGGGCTACTGCAGCTTGATAGTGACTGCTTCTAGCATTTTGATACGAATCCCGCTTTGTTCTACATGATATCCTTATCATACCAGTCAGCCACCCGGGCAGCCTTTTACTGCTAGTACCACGTTTAGGACGTTCCAATGGAAAACAGCTCTCAAAGAGCATGAGAAATCTGTTAAGGAAGGCATCACATTTGTGATCTATTTTATCGGCACAATAAACATCCTGCCTCTCTTGTTCCTTAACGAGGTTTAAGAAACTGTCTATTGCTGTTGGATTATCTTTCCCACATTGTTTGTAAGTATACGTGACTTTTGTTTGAGTACAAAAGCCCTTTAGTGTTAAAATTTGTGCATCATCGTCTGAAAGGCCATTAACCCTTTTACTAACAGAATGCCCATCTAGTTATGAAGAATGAATAAAAATATTGCCTATGGCTGTGCTACTGTTCCCCTGCAACGTAGTTGAAAAAAAAAAACACCGCCTGCATCAGAATATACGAATTTAGGAGACTATCGACATTCTTTTTCTTGCACCATCATACACAAAATTTATATTGAAGTCACCACATGTAATTAATTTCTGGTACTTCCTACAAAGTTAACCAAAAACCCTGTCTAGCTTGAGCAGAAATAATCTGAAGCCAGAGTTAGGGGACCTAAAAACAACCACAATTTGCAGTATAGTGTCACTAAATTCAACTGCCCCTGCACAACATTCAAATATGTGTTCAGTGTAGTGCTGTGATACGTCTATGGACTCACATGGAATACTGTTTTTTACATACATAGCCACTCCTCCACCCCGCAGGGAACTCCTTGAAAAACATCCAGCCAATCTGTGTCCTGGTAAATGAAGCCTCTGAAGTGTTAAATTATTTAAGTGGTGCTCCGATATACCAAAAATCTAGAAGCAGTTCTCTAATTTGGTCTCTAATACCTCTTATATTTTGAAGAAATATTCTAATTCCTTCTCTACTTGGAAAAATGACGTCCTTTGAACGTAAGCCCTTAGTTAGAG
The DNA here is from genome assembly GCF_021461395.2 of Schistocerca americana. Lineage (NCBI taxonomy): Eukaryota > Metazoa > Arthropoda > Insecta > Orthoptera > Acrididae > Schistocerca > Schistocerca americana. The sequence continues at coordinate 40,587,339 of NC_060122.1, read as the reverse complement.
GGACTTGCTTTTTGTAAGTGCAGGTATTTCTACTGGTGGCTGAGGACAGCGTACGGAAGAATGTTACATCTTTATTTATGTCACTGCAGTCTAAAAGTCGTAGTCATTACAAGTCATATCTTTTAGTTGGTTAGTATCTCTAAGTAGATGTTGCAAGAGAAAACAGTGAATGACCGTCTTCCTCCTGGGCAATAAGTCGGGTGTGAAGTGCGGACGTGTGGTCGCAAAACGCTTAGTGTATACTGACAGGCATAATCCTCCTAGTGGTGCAGTATGATCATGCAGAAAGCCTCAGGTCCTAAAGTTTCTGATGTGTTTGTAGGAAGACTGTTCCACGCAGACAAACAACAACCAGCACGCTGATGTGTGTACACATAAAGGTCTCATGTATAAGAATGTCCGCACTTACAGATGTTACAGCCTGGATAATCGCCATGTCTTTGTCCTTCAGCACAACACTACTAATGTACCCATCAATACAGGAGTGTTTTTCGTACTCATCCGCATTAACAGACACTTTTCGACATTTGTAGGAAGCTGTCATTCATCATACCAAATTGAAATGATCTCCGACTCATCCTGTAGCCTCCAACACACTCTACGAAAACACTGTCCCTTACACTGCAGTGTAGTCAGCAAACAGTTGCCTTATCCATCACATCGTTTAGCCATATATATAGAATAAGACAGGTTCCATCACTCGTCCCTGGCATACTCCATATAATAACCTCGTCTCATTTGCCCTCTGGAACAACGTACTAGGTACTGGTCCATACCGTCGGACCTTCATTAAATCACAACACAGCGCTGTGTGGCAATGTTTGGAATGCATTCTGGAAATATAAAAAAATTGAATTTGCCTGTTGCCTTTCATCAATGGTTCGCAGGTTATCATACAAGAAAAGGACAAGTTGAATTTTTCACGAGCGGTGCATTCTACATATGCGCTGATTTGCGGACAGGAACTTTTCTGTCCAAAGGAGATTTATTATTTCGCTCGATAGCGTTACGGATTCGTTCTTTCACTCTTCTTATACACAGGGGTCACCTGCACTTTTTTCCTCTCAGTTGAGACTTCGCTCTGGGCGACAGATTATGCAAGCTAGGTAACGGACCAGTGACAAAGAGTACTCTCCGTAACACCAAATACTGCATTCCAATCCCTAAGTTGGTTCTCTCAGCTACACCGGCACGAAGAAGTAGGAGACACGGTCTACCACTGGACGTTACTGAGGAGCAGTATATATCACATAGTTGAACCACGTTCCACTTCATAGTGGAAGTTGTCACGGTTAGATGTCGGAGATCGCTGAAACAAGCGTTAAGCCGGCGCGCCCTCATGTTCGGATGTCCACACGCAGTGCCCCAGCAGGCCAGAGACTCACGCAGCACTGGCTACCGCCGTGTACGCGCGTCTCAGCGATCGCTCCAGGTCTGCAGCCAGACTTGGCATACCAGACAGGAATGTCCAGGTGTGGAGGCGTCTAGGGACGACTGAAATGGTAGGAATTTGGACTTTATCAATGTCTCTAGTGGCCACACTTGTCTTTGATTGATACTGAATTTTCTCAAATATGATCACGAAGGCTGCCCAGCACATACTGAATATTAGTTCGCTGTTCACCCTCCTAGAGTGCGGCAGGATTTTATCTCGCCGGACTGGCTTGTGAGGCTTAGCGACGGCTTGCGCCTTAAACCAGAAATGCCAGTTAGTTCCTGTCACTGGCTACCTCTGCCAAACAACTGGACAGCTAGCAGACTCGTCCTAGCCACATATTTATCAGTGTAATTACAATTAAATATTACGATCATCGTACCAGTCTGATAATATTTGCCAATGAACAAAGTATTGGGAATGGCTCCTGTTGACGGCTTCGGCTCTGGAAATTTCAATATCTAGACGGTGGTGTCACCGCCAGACACCGCACTTGCTAGGTGGTAGCCTTTAAATCGGCCCCGGTCCGTTAGTATACATCGGACCCGCGTGTCGCCACTATAAGTGATTGCAGACCGAGCGCTGCCACACGGCAGGCCTAGAGAGACTTCCTAGCACTCGCCCCAGTTGTACAGCCGACTTTGCTAGCGATGGTTCACTGACAAATTACGCTCTCATTTGCCGAGACGATAGTTAGCATAGCCTTCAGCTACGTCATCTGCTACGACCTAGCAAGGCGCCATTATCAATTGCTATTTATCTTGTGATGCATGTACCGTCAGACCGATGTTCACCAATTATGGATTAAAGTTAAGTATTCCAGAAGCTACGTACCGTTTTTGCTAGTCTCAATTCCTTATCATTTTTCAGACCTCACGCCAGCCTGCGTGAGTTTAAACGCGTGCCCTTCGGCCTCCCGTCCTAGTGGATTGGCTGTCTTGCCAGTCCACAAAATATACCACTGTTATGAGTGGACATAATTTTCCTCATAAAACCTTTCCTGTCCCTTACAGCAATCGGTGAAATGAAACATTTTGTCCACACACACACAGACTAGGTGTCCCGATTCTCCTCATTTCTAAAAAATTATTTGATTTGAAGTCTCCTAGCCAGTCAGATTCGGGAATAGACTGTAGGTATTTTGAGTCAGCGTTTCTGGGAAGTGCTGCATCCCCTCCAAGACTCTCTCAAACAGGTGTTGTAAAACACAGGCCTCCGGCAATATGTGATGATCAACAGTGCTCCCAGTGATGAAATGATTAGAAAGTCATCACCGATATGTGTTGGTGTACTGTAATATACGACGCTGTCGATAGTGCCACAAAGAACATGCCAGAATCTGCTTAAGGGAGCCAATGAGAGGACGTTCTGTGATCCATTTTGTTGCAGCCATATTGCCCGCCCTGTTTGTACACTATATCAGATCCAGTTGAACCCCTGCATTTGCTGTATTATGTAACTGTTTACGAGTTGACTCTATCACCTCCCTATGTCGGCTATACTCTCTTCCGTGAATTGAAATTACAATTACCGATGTCAAATCTATCATGCCTTTACAATTGCACATATGTAATTTTCTTACGTGCATAGTAGTCTGAGCACTTCCCACTAAAGTCTGGTGACATGTTGAAATATAAGCCACAGTAACTTCACGTTCAAGCAGCACTATCATTTATAGTTGTATAGCGACAGAAAAAATTATATGTCCACGGTCGCACCAGTTGGGCGTCGTTGTGCCAAATAGCAGACTCCCTCTCCCCTCCCCCCATCCCACGCCACATTGTCATTATCACATCTTTGTCGAGGAATAAAGGATGTAATTACAATTAAAAAGCTTCCGCAACTTTTTTATTTTCTAGATTTCGCCACTTCCACGAAACCCTTTCGTATTTTTTATACTTGTATATCCGGCTATCACAGTGGCGTCTTACACGTTCGGACCCCCATGTTGGAGTTTGTGTTAGCGGATTTCAGCATTATATCATGTTTACACGCATAACTATCGTACACCTAACACCCAGATCATACAAATTTCTTGCCCAAGACATCATTGTGAGTCCAATATACTATAGTACCTCTATTCGGCGTTAATTTCCAAGAGCCGAGTAAACGGGTAGAGACACGTTTGCACACCATAATGTTATCGTGAAACTGTTCGATATTTAATTTTCTATTGCAAAAAACTGCACCAGTTTAACACTTTCGAGGCGGAACACCTCGAGACGGAACTGATTTTGCTGGCAAAAATAAGTTTTGGTTCAAATGGCTCTGAGAACTACGGGACTTAAAATCTTAGGTCATCAGTCGCCTAGAATTTAGAACTACTTAAACCTAACTAACTTAAGGACATCACACACATCCATGCCCGAGGCAGGATTCGAACCTGCGACCGCAGCAGTCGCGCGGATCCGGACTGAAGCGCCTAGAAGCGCTCGGCCACCACGGGCAGCAATAAGTTTTGTTTCGGAAAAAGAAGAACCTGTTACAGCGTCATATAAAGATTTTGTTTGTTACATGTGCGAGAAAACAATTACTTCGATCAATATTGAAATTATACGAAGCATACTGTATGCTGGGTCCTTTTTTTTTCATAACAAACTAATTTTTGCCAGCTGCATCAGATCTGTCTCGGCGTGTATCTCCTCCAAAGTGTTAAACAGGTGCAGTGTTTCGCAAGGGAAAGTGTGCTTAGAGCCGACACCAAACACTTTTGCGATAACATTATTGTATGCAAACATTTTTCTACCGGTTTACTTGGCCCTTGAAAATTAACCCCGATTGGACGCACTGTAGTATACAGCACTTGCAATGATGTCTTAGTCGAGAAATTTGTGTGATCTGGGTGTTGGGTCTACGATTGTTATGCGTTTAAACATGATATAAGGTTCAAATGCACTAACACGAACTTCAGCATGGCGGTCCGAATACATAACACGCCACTGTGTTGGTTTGATTTACAAGTATCAAAAGTACGAAACGGTTTCATGGAAGTGGCGAAGACGAGGAAATATGAGGTTTATTCAAATGAAACCTGGTCAATGCGTCTGCCTTTCCCTTACACGTGATGTGGCACCGTATAACTGCGGGTATGGTGGTGCTATCTATTGGTAGAGAGACTGACGCGTGGTCACCGTTTGATGTTGCATAGTGCCAGCGTGGGTGCTCGCCAAAGAGAAGGTGGTCACAAACATTATCGTCCACTACCGAAATGTATCGACAAATGGAGGTTGTGTAAGATGAGTCGTTCAAGTGTCGTGGAACGGCGCAAACGATTCGTTGAGTGGCGCGAGTCACTGGAAGACGACGCTCGTCTTGGACAGGCTCAGCGTGTCATCACACCGGAAACGGTTACGGAAGTGAATGCTTTGTTGTTGGACAACTGCAGAATCACCGTGGACGAGCTCTATCGGTCACTGGGTATTAGCGTGGGCACCGCCCACAGCATAATGCATCAACACTTGAACTTTCCAAAAATCTGTGCGCAATGGGTTCCCCACCAAGAGACCGCCGAACAGCGCAGTACTGGAATGGCGCTGTCTTTGAGTCATCTGTAACGTTATCAATATACGAAATACGGCTTTCTTTCGCGTGTTGTCACAGGTGACGAAACATGGTGTCACCATTTTGAACCGGAAAGCGTCAGAGCAAGCACCTCCAAGGAAATCAAAGGCCGTGAACAACAGTTCTGGTAAGGTCATGATGTCCTTATGTGACCACAAGGGCTTACTGCTTGTCTAGTTCCTGGAACAGCGAATCACCATCAATGCCCAGCATTATCAAGCCACGTTATAGAACCTTAGACGAAACATTTAGTCGAAATGCCGAGGCATGTTTTCCAATGGCGTTTATCCTCCAGTATGATAATGCCCGCCCACACACGGCCAATGCGGTGAAGACGACATTGCAGCAGTTTCGGTGGGAAACGCTGGATCCTCCTCCTTACAGTCCCGACCTTTCACGGTGTGGCTTTCATGTGTCTGGACCTCTAAAACAAGCTATTCGCGGACATCGATTCGCGACGGACGACGAAATACGTGACTGGGTCCAGGCCTGGATCCGACAGCTTCTTCAAGGATGTAATCGAATGGGGTAAATGTGCCAATAGTTTGGCGACTATTTTTGAGTGTGTTTGCTGTGTATAACTACATTTTTGAGTTAATAAAATCGTTACCGTTTCTTTACACAAGTAACCGGGTTTCATTTGAATGCCCTTTATAAAAAAGGTACGAGGACTTATTTAATTGTAACTAGACCCTTTATTCCACAAAAGGTATGTGATAACGATGATGTGGCGAAGGGACGGGGAGGGGGGGAAGAGGTGGGGAAGGGGGGGCGCTTGCTACTCTGCAGTGCGAAATGACAGCCGACTGGTGCGAGTGTGTACATCAAATAATTTTTCCTGCTGTCCACATTCGCACCACACATGTACACATGTAAACTACATGTAAACTACAATCACAGATGTGTATGTTTTAGGGTCTAAGATTACTGTGGTCAGTGTTCCGACATGTCCAACGAAAGAAACTAAGTCTGGTTTTAAGGGAGGTATAGAACTGATTCGGAAAATTTCAATTTAAAGGCTTTGATTGCCATAAGGGGATGAAACGTTTTATGTGGAAAATCATTTCGACTCATAAGAATTGTATAGACACTGATATTTCCAGAGCCAAAGCCGACAACAGGAGCCATTTCCAATACTTTGTTCACTGTCAAATGTCATTGTAATATTTAATTGTAATTACACTGATAAATATGTGACTGGTCTCTTAGGACGACTCTGCCTGAATTCTGGGTGTTTGGCAGAGGTAGCCGGTGGTCAAAATGAATTGACATTTCTGGATTCAGGTGCAAATCATCGCTAAGCCTCATGAACCAGTCATCTGGGCTAAACCGTGTCACCCTCTAGGTGGGTGGATAACCAACTAGTACTCAGTATGTGTTGGGCAGCCTTCATGATCGTATTCATTCTATTATCCCATTTTTATGTTCATATTTGAGAAGATTCAATATCAATCACTAACAAGTGGCGCTGGAGGTATTGATAAATTCCAAATTACTGCCTTTCCAATCCTCGCCAGACGCCTCCACAGCTGGGCATTCCTGTCTGGTGGGCCGAGTCAGGCTGCTGACATGGCGCGGTAGCTGAGATGTACGTACACAGCGGCAACAAGTGCTGCGCGGTTTCTGGCCTGGGGCGCTGCGTGTGGACTTCCCGACGTGAGAGCGTCGGATTTGCTACTGTTCCAGCGATCTCCGAGACCTAACTGTGGTAACTGCTACTGCAGATAGGAACACGGTTTAACTATGTGATATATATACTGCTCCTCAGTAGCGTCCAGTGGACTCTGTCTTGCAGTGGAAAGATGGTATTCGTTGCTGTTACTGTCCTGCCACATGGTAGACCATTCCTTCTCCTTCTTCATTTCGCTGTGGGCTGAGAAAACCAACTTAGGGATTATATAGTGCACCAAAAACCCAACCACATTATCAAATTCCCGATTGAAAAATTTATTGTTCCTGATAGTGGTATTATGCGCATACATACCGATTGAACTCCTCCACACATTGTTTAAGGTCGTAGCACGCAATTCAGCAGAAATTTGAAATTTTCAGCTACCTCCAGAGTAGTGGATTTCCTACCAAATGACCCAACTGTCCCAGTATCCACCAACAGGAGGTAAGGGAAGAAAACTCCAGGAGAGTTTGGAAACCGGGCACTTATGTGGTCGAATCGCACCAAATGTAGCATTCCTAGTATCCACCAATCGGGTACAAGGTAAAACTGGCAGCACATGAATGGTATTGATTTAATTAATTAGTAAATCAATCCAGTAGAATAAGGGAATACTTCCAAGAAATCCACAGCTGGGTGTTTTCCGGGTATCCACTAGTCTTTTCAGGAGAAAGAAGGGATTAGTGCGGCACACAACACACACTAACAACTCCGTCTCAAATGCTTTTGTTCCATCTGTTACCGGTTTCCCTAGCTATGGAAGTGTCAGGACAAGTAGATATAGCGACCACCAGCGCCACGTAGGTGTGGGGGCCATCGAGGAATGGATGAGTTGGGGTCGGGGGAGGACATCTTGGTCTGCGTGTGCTTGCATATTTTAGTTCACATAAACAGAAAGTAATACTTGAAACAAACGCTGTGGGAGAGAGGGGGGGGGAGGAGGGAGAGAGAGGCAAGAAATGAGTCTGGTATCAATTTTAAAAGGGATGCCACTGCCTGATCCTTTGTTTGCAGAGGATTAGTGCGGTCTCACAGTTGCGGCGGTTCCTGACTTGTGGCACGCACTGTGCAGTGAGATCGGTCCCACATTCAGTGACGTGTTCGAGAGCTTTTTCGCCATAAATCTTCAGGACAATCTGCCCCTATGTGTGATGAGTGTTTCATGACAGTATTCAATGTATGACCACAATAAAATAGCGCCATAAATGTTTAAAAATTCCATACTGCCTTGTCATCCAGAAACTGTTTAAAGAACCAGTATTACATACACTACAGTAAATTTCCCGACAGATTCTTTAAAGGAATAAATAACTATGTCACACATACTCCCTTGCCTGCCATAAATTATTTAAAAATATTCGATACGCCCCAATCGATTCCTGTCAAGTGGACAATCAACTAAGTCTATTTCTCCTAATTCCAGATGGGGGAGGCGAAGGGATCTGGGGGAGGGAAAGGCAGCTGGTAGTTTTCCCAGAGGAGGAGAGGTTAATTAATTGTTCAATTTAATTTATTAATCCCTTAGTTAGATATCGAAAGTGTTTGTATCCTGAGGGGATTTCCTGGAGGGGTGGAGGACGAGGAGGGGGAGGTGTGAGAGATTTCTCAGAAGGATGAATTACCCTCAGGGAGTCATAAATCAGCCCCCATAAAGCAATTAACAGAACAATAGGGAGAGGGTGGGGAAGGGGGACAGATTACATGAAAAACCACCTAGCAGAACAAGAGGCTTATGTCATAAATAAGTGAACTGTCACGACTTAATTTGCATATCAATTTGATATCAGTTAATGTGCTCCAGAACGAAGGTTGTCCTACCACTGAAGTTCTATACTGAATTCCCCCAAGAATGTGGAGCCGAGGAGATGCCGGCACACACACTGGAAGATGTAGTATGCATTACCAAAAGTATAATGGAAAAAATAAGAGGAATAATTAAAATCTTCGAATCTTCTCGCCTAGAGGAACTGCAGAAAGAAACGGAGCTAATAGTTGAAACCACAAAATTAGTATTTTACAGGAAGAAAATTTTGTATGTATTAGAATTCCAGAAAGTATTTCTCTGTATTTGTCAAGTTACATGCTGGAGAAAGAAATAGATCATGAAGATGCAGGTCTATGTTATAAGCTAAAAATTAAATTGGGAATTATTAAAAGTACACCTATAAAAAATAAGAAATGAGTTATTTTCTTGGTGTGAACGTATATGCAAAAGGTACTTCAGATTTAGTACAAAAACTTTTAGTAATCGCTAACCTACCAAAAATCCTAAGACATTTCCTATATACAATGATCCATGTGTTTGTATTTCGGATGGGGGAAGCGGGTGGTTGGATGATCTTGAAAAGTAGTTGTAATTACGGAGGTGAAAGTGTAGCGACCCCCTTTTCTTACCTATATGGAATATGTAAAATTGCGAAATCTAGAAATATTACGAAATATTACGAATGAATACCATGAAACGTGCACAGACCGAAATCAATGAAACTGTGTGTTCTGGAGGGAAGTAGACTGATGCTACACATGAACACCTTAATAGTGGAAAGAGGTGGTCTCAAGGTGAAACGGTCATAGCATCCTGCACATGAGCAGTACAACCTAACATCGATTGGACCATGACTTCAGTTTGCAAGAAGAACGTTACAAGGAGCAGTGATAAGCTGCGATAAGACTGTTACACCTCCTCTGGCTACTGATAGTGGTGTTTATTTCTTCGTGAGATGTCGCTGTTTCTTCGTATGCATTTTCAGCTGCCGACGATCATTTTATAGGACTGTTAGGAATATACTACAATTTCCAAACCGTAATCGGGCTTGAACTTCGTAAAAAGCACGCGTCATACATCTCTGGTAAGCTATGTAATATTTGTATTACAAAGAACCGATGTTTTGTTTTATGACCTTACAGTTTAAGTACGGTAGTTTATCGGATAGAAATTTGGAGGGAGAATGTATGTCATGCGCTGGAAATAACATTTCTTACTTGGAATATTAACAGCGGTACATTCCATGTGACTAATAGGTTGGAAACATGAACTCTAAGAATAACCGACCATGGAGTTCTGTTAAATTTTCAGCAATTACGTCAAGAGCCCCTGCATGATGTGAAAACAAGAGTGAGCTGTGCGGTTACTGCAAACTGAATTACTGAATCGATCATTTCCCTCCAAACCGAAACATCTTGTCGGTAGAGTCTACGTGATCAGTATACTGTAAACTTTGACGGGAACTGACAACGAATGAGAAGACCTACGACTGTATCATGCATAACAGTGCAAGAGCATGGAGAGCCAATAAGTCAGAGACTGTATTAAGTGATACTGTATTTGTTCCTTAGCAAGGGTGTTACAAAATTCAATTTGCAGCAATTTCAAAATGTAGGCTTACTATTTAACCAAAACAGGGCATCATCGTATTTTTATTAGCTACGTAGAGATCTATAGTGAGTTTGAACATCAGCCACAACTCGTCTATGATTCTGGAATGTTTTCTCTTGGTGACCAACATCGCTAACCATGTTCGCCAATCACTGTCTCTTTGTCGGCGGACTCAGGATGATCTACTTGACTTGTTGTCAGCAGCGCTAAACTGTATCTCTCACGTGATTGTTGCGAAACTAATTTTTCGGAGCAGTTATCTGATGAGCGGTTTAACATTACTTTACAAGAATGCTTGTTCTCACAGTCGATAGTGTAAGTGAACATTTCCTGGTTTGTACTAGCTGTATGAAAGTAGGCCCTTTCTGCTAAGGTATAGTTGAGCTGCATCCGTGTAATTCTATTTAGGCTATGCTGAATGACTTTAAGAACGGCGCGTCTAATGCTGACACCTTGTGCAAGCATGCAGTTATCAGGCTAACTGGACCACCGTTAGTTACTTTCGTCTGTGTGTACTAGCAGTTACGTTTTATTTGCATTTCACCTAACCTAATAATTTTGCGCACCCAGCAACGAGGAGAGTTTCTGTCCCAACTTTGCCATATACATTCCCTTTACTGTTGAACGGAGATTCTAGTGTTATGTGAAAGTTATTTGAAGCTCTCGCTCCGGCAGATGACAACTAACACTTCAGGAACCTCACGTCCCATATTTGATATTACATCAGTTTCAGTTATTGGGTTTTCAGATTACGAATTTTTATCTGGAGATCTTGGGGAATTTCGAGTCACACTCAACAAAATGTGTTCCACATGCCCTCTCTTCCCTCTTGGCCGCTTCTGGTCTTTGGTGGACACTGGGATAACTGTACGAGTCTCCGTAGCTCGTGGATTCTTCAGGTAAGCCCTGCACCGAACTGGCGAAGATCCTGCTTTAGACAGTCCACTTGGCTCCAGTTCATAGCAACATGCTCGGGCTGCACATAGTCTTTTCCTGTACGTTCGTGGTATACATATATCCAATATGAATATACCCTGAACTGGGGTAATTTGATGTCAAGCAATAGATATCCCAGTTCGCGTTCGTTATTCAGTACAAGATAATGAAGTTAGCAAAGCGGCGATATATGCAAGCGACTTGAGACTCAACCATGTCCAAATGATACTGATTTTGGAAAGCCTGGCAAATAGTTGTTCACAGGGGGCTCGACGACATGAGGCATCCTTGTAGAAGCTGTGTACTTTGCAAAGATAAATATGTGCCGCTTCTGTCTGGGACCCACAGAAAAATCCGGGCTAACACCTATGTTACCTCCTTTCTGACAGATCATACAATATGAAACAAGTCGGCAGACTCTTGATACGTACCGATTCCATAATTACTCTCTTGCCCGTTGCCAGGTCTGTTTGGAGAAAAAATTGCGAACTATTTAGCGCAGGACCTCCTAAGATATCTTGCTACATCGCAAGAACTCCATAAATCGAAGACTCAGTGAATATCGCGCTGCTCTGATTGCCCGACAGGAGCAACAACTGCTACAGACTTTAATATTGCATCTTCACTATGACAAATACCAACTGCAGTTAGCTGAGACAACGGCAGAATGGTGAACGTTATGTTGCTACATCAGCTTCAACGAATCTGGGTACAGAACCATCTATTAGCACGTATCACAACAGCCCTGCTTCCCCAAGATTCTAGTCTGAAGGGGAAGAAAATTTTCACCATGAATGGGTTAAGAGCACCCACTTAGATTCCAATAAAACGGATATAATTAAAATCCTATTCAAATTGCGATTATTACTCAGATGAAGAGGTGGTCCTATACACTGACGGAAATCTCAACACCAAGGAGTTTTGCGACGTAAACGAAAGATGGTAAGCGTGTGTCTTCATATTAAAGATGATGTCGATTCACAATTCGCCCTTGTCACTTAAGATTTGCGCTAGTAGTACCATTATGAGAAGCCAAAATGGGTTGGCTTCAAATACGTGCGGTCGTAATGGTTAGTTATCTTTGAGATTATACGCGGTGAGTTGATGTTAGTCAACGTTGCCCTTACAGGGACAAAGACGCCATTATCAACACCTCACTGGGTTTGAACGAGGTCCTGTAATAGGGCTACGAGGAGCTGGAGGTTCTTTCTGCAATACTGCAGAAGGACTTGCAGGGATATAACCACAGCACATGACTGCTGGGAGCGGTGGTTACGGGAATGTACGGTCGCAAGAAGACCGGGCTCTGGACGATCACGGGGCACTACCGAGAGGGAACACCATCTGTTTGGGAGTATGGCTCCGACACATCGCACTGCATCTTCAGCAGTCATTTGAGCAGCATTTTGAACCACGGTGACACAACCGACCGTTACAAATGGATTACCCCAAGGACAGCTCCGAGCCAGACATTTTATAGCGTGAATTCCGCTGACCCTAAACTACTGCCGTTTGCGAATTCAGTGGTATCAAGCGAGAGCTCGTTGGAGGGCTGAGTGGAGGTCTGTTGTGTTTTCTGATGAATGTTGGTTCTGCCTTAGTGTATTGGTAAGAAGGAATCCAGCTGAAGGCCTGCAACCATCCTGTCTGCGTGCTTGACACATGGACCTATACTTGGAGTTATGGTGTGGGGTGATATTTCGTACGGCAGCAAGAGCTCTCTCGTGAACAGCCCACGCATCCGGGGTGCAAATTTGTTCGTCAGTCTGGTGATTCGACTTGTTCTGCCGCCATTCATGAATAACAGACCAGGGTTGTTTTCCAACAGGATAATATTCGCCCACATACCGCTGTTTTACTCTTACGTGCTCTGCAAATACTCGACATGTTGCCTTGTCCAATTCGAGCAGCGAATCTGTCTCCAATCGAGCACATATGGGACGTCATCGAACAAAAACTCCAGAGTCATCCACCAACAGCATTAACCGCCCCTTATTGACCGACCAAGTGCAATAGGCATGGAACTCCTTCCCACAAACTGACGTCCGGCACCTGTGTAACACAATGGATGCGCGTTTGCATGCTTGCATTCGACAGTCTGGTGGCTACACGGGTTATCAGTGTACAAAAATTTCACATTTAGAATGGTTTATCTCGCGCTTACATTAACCTATGACCTCGTAATGTTAATCAATTAAATATGTTAACTAGACAAATGTATTCCGTAAATTTCATTACTCTACATTAATCACTTTTTGATATTGCGATTTTTCCCATCAGTGTAGTTGTAAACAGTAGATGTAGCTAGATTGGGGTAACCAGTTTTCATTGTTCGACAGAGAAAGTGATATTGTCATGAAATTTAGTCCATATTTATTAGCGATGTCCCTCAGTGAAGAACCCACTATTACTTCCGTTGCTACTTCGCTTTATGTCTGTTTTTGTGTTATGGCTGTGTCTGTCTTTCTTTTATAATGCATTCACAATGAACAGAACAAAATCAGAAACTGCATGTGATACTGATATGTTGCTACGTTGTTATATTTTGTAATAAGTTGTCCATACGTCTTCCTTTTATGGAAGGTTATGAATAGATTCCTGAAAGAGAGTCGTTATGTTGCGCCATCAACTTCAGACTACCTGGGGCCGAAGTATCTAACAGCACATACCACATCACCCTTGTTTCCCCACAATTCTAGTCTAAAGCGGAAGATTTCCACCATAAATAGATTAAGAGCAGGGCATGTGGCTTCCAGTAGAGCGGCACACCTGACATAGTCGATATCCTATTTGAAAAATGGTTCAAATGGCTCTGAGGACTATGGCACTTAACATTTGAGTTCATCAGTCCCCTAGAACTTAGAACTACTTAAACCTAACTAACCTAAGGACATCACACACATCCATGGCCGAGGCAGGATTCGAACCTCCGACCATAGCGGTCACGCGGATCCTGAATGAAGCGCCTAGAACCGTTCGGTCACAGCTGCCGGCGAGATATCCTATCTGAATTGTGGTTACTGTTCAGGTGAAGAGCTGGTCTTTTAGTCTCTGGTGCACTAAGTACAACAGTGAACACATAACCAACTGAAGTCCTAAAAATTGTTTATTTCTCATACTGATTTGCTTTAAGTTCTTTGAAGAATTATGAAAATGTAAGTTTTTGGTTGTTACCTGTTTGGTGCTTTAATTCGATTAGTCAGTGGTAAAAGCTTAACATTGAATGACTATGGTAAGTTTCTTTACGCATATGATCAAGTTAAGTGAGGCTACCTGTCTTCGCGAATTCCGAGGGTCTGGGGAGAGAAACAAAAATATTATCATCCTTCTTGGCAACAGCTCCTTTGTTCATGTAGTTACGACACTCACTTGTGTAGATTGGAATTTTGTTAAATGATACACTTGATCTATCTCCTAATGATTTTCTTCCTTCTGTCTCGTGCAGATTCGACAAATCTGTCGTTTATTTCTTGCAGGCTCGAGAACTGAAGGACGCTCCGGGTACGCTCTATCCGTTGCAATGTGACGTCACCTGCGAGGAGAATGTTCTATGCGCCTTCAAATGGATCAAAGAGAATTTAGGAGGGGTCGATGTTCTTATCAACAGCGCCGGCGTTTGCAGAGAAAACCTTCCCACAAGTAAGTGAGCCACAGTTCGTCTCCATTCAAGTAAGAATCTTGAGACGTCATGATGCTGCAAAGAATCTGGAAAGAGATTTACGGTTTATATGGACAGGTGGTAAATTACGCACAGAACCGGTGCTGAAAAGGATTCTTGTACGCTTACTGTTTCTCTTGTTTCTCTCTGGCCCACGGCTGGATGTCTTGTTCATGTCGTGTGATATTTTTGAGACTCAGAGCAAGGATCGGGATTAACTTAAGGAAAACATGTGCAAGGGTGGGCCAACTCCGTGCGTCATTTATCATTCACCTCAGGAAAAAAAAAAAAAAAAAAAAAAAAATTAATAGCAATTCTCTCATAAGCCAACCAACAGTTACCAAGAATCTCGTTAAATTAATACAGATAATTGAGGTTTTTAAAGTAATATCGCAATGCATAATGACATTTGCACTATACTTATAATTACAAGTGGTAGTTTAAGAACTTGTGAACGGTGCAACACAGTGATGGCCCGATTACAAAGGCGCGTGGAGTGGCCGCGCGGTTTGAGGCGTCATGTCACGCAGTGCGCGGCCCCTCCCGCCGGAGGTTCGAGTCCTCCCTCGGGCATGGGTGTGTGTGTTGTTCTTAGCGTAAGTTAGTTTAAGTAGAGTTTAAGTCTAGGGGCCGATGACCTAAGCAGTTTGGTTCCTTAGGAATTCACACGCACCGATTACGAACAATCGATGAAATAAACGGGCGGCAGGGCTGCGTCTGCGCGTCTAACAGCACAACTTTGGACTAACCCCACAGCAGGACTTGAATTTAAGTTCAACAAACATCAAATAAAGGGCGTTAAAATGCGTACATCTCCACTGCAGCCGGCCGGGGTGGCAGAGCGGCTGTAGGCGCTACAGTCAGGAGCCGCGCGACAGCTACGGTAGCAGGTTCGAATTCTGTCTCGGGCATGGATGTGTGTAATGTACATAGTTAGGTTTAAGTAGTTCTAAGTTCTAGGGAACTGATGACCTCAGCAGTTAAGTCCTATAATGCTCAGAGCTATTTGAACCATTTCTCCACTGCAACAGTATGCTCAAGACCTGCTCCGAGGCAAACGTTGGACACAAGTACCTATAATGTTGGTTAAGTCGCATAGTGCTCAGAGCCATTTGAACCATGTGAATTACAATGATCTTACAACAACAGAAACACTGACCAAATTACTTTCTCAAAATGACCAAAGTCATGATACCAAAAGAATGGCAATAAACTGCTCAGCTTGAGGTGGAAATGAGAAATCCACAGAAGCGTGTGTGACCTGCCAACACCTAGGCCTCGTGCGTTGACGGGAAAGCCGCCGAAGCAGATGGAAGACGCGTTCCTGCATCGGACCAGCACAACAGCTGCCTATACAAAGCTGTCGACATGTACCAAACGACAAACAGCAGACACGTTTGACAGAAATTAATATACACAGTAGTATTTAAACGGACAATTAAAATTATTCGCAAGTATACCAACTATTAAAACTTTAGCACAGGAGCGCCCCGCTCATAAACATTGCAAGTTAACCTTCCTAGAAATAACAAGGAAAAATGTACAAAGTCATTTGAAAGAAGGCCATAACGTCTACAACAAAGAAAAATCACACTCAGTAGTATCGAATAATGATAACAGTGATTTCAGGAACCAGATTACCATTGCAAAATACTAGCTTGGCACTTACAGAAACCTCCAGACTGACACACACAGGTCCAAAAGGTGTTACTGAAAGGCATAAAAGAACCGGATACCTGGCCAGCTAGCACCGCACGAGAATTAACAGTCTTTAAGTAGAGCAGTTACTGAATAGTCTTCGTACATGATTTCACATAAATGCGAAGGAGGACAATAGCTTCAGGACTCCAAGTATGGACTGGATAATACTGCCCTCCTGCTGGTAGCTGCTAACAAGAGGTTCAGTACACCTCGGCGTATTTAGGCCACCACAATTAACTGATGTATTTCGTAACCACGATACATGCGACGAGAGCCGCTTTTTGCCCTCTCAGCTCACCCGAAGCAACGGTAAACGCTGCAGGTAAAGGAGGGCACCTACAGACTAACGGTCAACGGTTTCAACTCTCTGCATCGGTCATTACGCAGGGTAATCAGGCACACCCGTCCAGATCCGTCTTCCATACACCACTCCTTACTACACAGCCCCAAAGGTAACACTCAACCAAGCAAAGATGATACGACGAGGGCTAGAATCGATGGAACGCGCGCAGAAGTGGCGCCAGTACGATCGCGTGCGAGCGCGCCCTCACAGAAGCAACCACTACTCATTTCTGTTGTACAAACTGCGTGTAGCATAAGAAGCAAAGTTGTCACATATTATTGATACAATTTTCGATAAAGCATCGTTCAGTTCACTAAGTTTGATACGCTTAGTCAATGAAAGAGGAAAAGAGGCAGCAGGAACAACAAAGAAAAGAATCATAAGCTACTCTGGGAAAATGCCGAAAGCAAACCAGCCGTCTACGACGTTCCAAGATGGCAGATGAAGCAGTTCCATGATGAAATAGCAAAGGCAGTGTGTGGCGGTAAGCCATATCACGATCCCAGCTATAGACCACGTAGCCAAAGAAAACTAATAGCATTAGGCGTTCATAGGCGGGCAGATAAGGCAATGTCATGTTGAAACGGCAAACACACTGCGAGATAAACCAGTTGTTGAGACTAGGGATAGGAGACGTAGCTGTTGTTCACGGCTTATGGAATTTGAACGAAAAATAAGCAGGAGGAATCTCTTAGCACACACACACACACACACACACACACACACACACACACACACACACACACGAGGGAGGCCTAATTTCGTCCTATATACGTATAAGCAGGAACTACCTCGAGCTGGGACACAGGCTGACAGTTGCAGTAACTGCAGTGCTGCGGTATGAGGGGGACACCAGCGCATTACAGTATTCGAACCTGTGGAATTAGCTTCAGATAATGCCCACCTGCTAGTCTGCTTTGTTCTGATCTGTAGTAATTTCCGTACAACGACAATTACAATCATTCCATTATACAGCTGATGGTTGCCCATAATCGCTACTGCGAATACATTTCATGTTACTGAAGGCGGTCGTCCGTTGATTAACAGCGGCAGTAGCGGCGCAACATTGGGCTCACCTGTCTGGGGTTTGAATGAGTCTCCAAGACGTGTGCTGTACAGGCCTAGACAGTTATCCTGGTAGGCGACACAGATTAATAATGCGTTAGTATAGCCAGAATAAACTGCCATTCAACAATTGGTAAAATCTTTTACACACTTATGAGAAAAAACATAATGATCAATTGCTTAAAAGCCTGTTGGTCCACATTTGGAAAGCAATACAGCGGCGACTCTGCGTGCAATGGATTCTAGAAGCTCGTGATAGGTTTTCAGATGTTTTCCCCGGTCAAATATTATTTTTAAGCATACGTGAGGGACGATGTTAATTCCAAATGGTTAATGTGTGATTGGAAATCTTCACAAGTGAAGAAAAATCCTTTTTACTAATAATTTGTGGAAAAATTTGTTTTATGTTCTCGGCAATTAAGAACTTCCGAGCCGTCATTGAGATTCGAATTTTGGAACGTGGATTACCCAGAAGACCAACGAGTGATCACAAAGTCGCATTACCCCCTATGGTGTGTCCGTATATACTTAGATGTTGACACTGTGTTCATATGGCAACATGACAGAGGACATCTTTGAGGTTGTGTGACTGTTCTTAATTATTTATTCCGGAGTGTCTGGGTACGCCACCGTTTTCACAACACAGTGTGATTCTCTTACATGTAAGATGCGAAATTCTCCTCCAAATTTCTGGCATGAAGGCAGTAAACGTTCGCCGAACAAAATTCTTAAGTACATCTGTCTCGCAACGTGTGACAGAAACTTTCCATTTTATGAACCCCTTAAAATGCATTGCTCACAGGATGACAGATCACAACTTCGAAGCGGCCACTCCAAAGGTACAAGCGAGTGGACAGAACAACATCCAGTCCGTTTATAATAAAATATCTCATTGAAGCATTCTCTAACAGCGATAACAGAATGGACTGGTGCCCTATCCTGCTGAAACCACATACGCCCGAGCAGTTCCCGATCTTGCAGATGCGGAATAAACCAATCGCGTTGCATGGTGACATAAGCAGTGTGGTTCACAGAAGAGGTGAAGAAATATAGAGCTACCAAGTGGGTTGCAGACATTGCAGCCAACGTCAGGACATGTGTTGGGTTGTGTTCTAGTTCGTCATAAAAATATGGGTTTTCTTTACTCCAGAAACCTTTCTGTCTCTTGCACTGCGACATATTGCACACTTGTCAAAGAAAAAC
Source organism: Schistocerca americana (assembly GCF_021461395.2). NCBI lineage: Eukaryota > Metazoa > Arthropoda > Insecta > Orthoptera > Acrididae > Schistocerca > Schistocerca americana. The sequence continues at coordinate 40,568,389 of NC_060122.1, read as the reverse complement.
AATCTGTCACTTGAAGGAAGAGTTGCTAAGACATCAAGAATTCACCCACACAAGCCTAATGACTATTCGGATGTTGTTACCATGCAGTTCGTTTGCAAACGAAGGTTTAAATGCCTTTAGCTTATAATCATTCCTGATATGATTTTGTAATGTAGAGTTTAGAACTCCCAATTCCGCCGACCGTTTACGAATGGACTTCTTTTGGCGAACGTTCGACAGACACTGCATCCTCCACAAACGTTTGCATAAGCGTTTATGATCTTCCTGGGCTCATCAAATGTTTTATACATTCAGCTTCGGTTAATCCCGGCGGCCTCAGGCGCTGGAGTCATAGACTGTGCGGCTGTTCCCGGCGGAGGTTCGAGTCCTCCCTCGGGCATGGGTGTGTGGGTTTGTACTTGGGATAATTTAGGTTACGCAGCGTGTAGGGCACGCAGCTTTACTGTATGGTTAAATGATGATGGCGTCCTCTTGGGTAAAATATTCAGGAGGTAGAATAGTCCCCCATTCGGATCTCCGGGCGGGGACTACTCAAGAGGACGTCGTTATCAGGAGAAAGAAAACTGGCGTTCTACGGATCGGAGCGTGGAATGTCAGATCCCTTAATCGGGCAGGTAGGTTAGAAAATTTAACAAGGGAAATGGATAGGTTAAAGTTAGATATAGTGGAAATTAGTGAAGTTCGGTGGCAGGAGGAACAAGACTTCTGGTCAGGTGACTACACGGTTATAAACACAAAATCAAATAGGGGTAGGTTTAATACTGAATAAAAAAATAGGATTGCGGGTAAGCTACTACAAACAGCATAGTGAACGCATTATTGTGGCCAAGATAGACACGAAGCCCACGCCTACTACAGTAGTACAAGTTTATATGCCAACTAGCTCTGCAGATGAAGAAGAAATTGATGAAATGTGTGATGAGATAAAAGAAATTATTCAAGTAGTGAAGGGAGACGAAAAATTTAATAGTCATGGGTGATTGGAATTCGAGAGTAGGAAAAGGGAGAGAAGGAAACATAGTAGGTGAGTATGGATTGGGGGTAAGAAATGAAAGAGGAAGCCGTCTGGTAGAATGTTGCACAGAGCATAACTTAATCATACTAACACTTGGTTCAAGAATCATAAAAGAAAGTTGTGCACATGGAAGAATCCTGGAGATACTAGAAGGTATCATATAGATTATATAACGGTAAGACAGAGATTTAGGAACCAGGTTTTAAATTGTAAGACATTACCAGGGGCAGATGTGGACTCTGACCACAATCTGTTGGTTATGAACTGTAGATTAAAACTGAAGAAACTGCAAAAAGGTGGGAATTTAAGGAGATGGGACCTGGATAAACTGACTAAACCACAGGTTGTACAGAGTTTCAGGGAGAGCATAAGGGAACGATTGTCACGAATGGGGGAAAGAAATACAGTAGACGAAGAATGGGTAGCTCTGAGGGATGAAATAGTGAAGGCAGAAGAGGATCAAGTAGGTAAAAAGACGAGGGCTAGTAGAAATCCTTGGGTAACAGAAGACATATTGAATTTAATTGATGAAGAGAAAATATAAAAATGCAGTAAATGAACCACGCAAAAAGGAATACAAACGTCTCAAAAATGAGATCGACACGAAGTGCAAAATGGCTAAGCACGGATGGCTAGAGGACAAATGTAAGGCTGTAGAGGCTTATCTCACTGGGGGTAAGATATATACTGCCTACAGGAAAATTAAAGAGACCTTTGGAGAAAAGAGAACTACTTGTATGAATATCAAGAGCTCAGATGGAAACCCAGTTCTAAGCAAAGAAGGGAAAGCAGAGATGTGGTAGGAGTATATATAAGGTCTATACAAAGGTGATGTACTTGAGGACAATATTATGGAAATGGAAGAAGATGTAGATGAAGATGAAATGGGAGATACGATACTGCGTGAAGAATTTGACAGAGCACTGAAACACCTGAGTAGAAATAAGGCCCCGGGATTAGACAACATTCCATTAGAACTACTGACGGCCTTGCGAGAGCCAGTCCTGACAAAACTCTACCATCTGGTGAGCAAGACGTATGAGACAGGCGAAATACCCTCAGACCTCAAGAAGAATATAATAATTCCAATCCCAAAGAAGGCAGGTGTTGACAGATGAGAAAATTACCGAACTATCAGTTTAATAAGTCACAGCTGCAAAATACTAACGCGAATTCTTTACAGACGAATGGAAAAACTGGTAGAAGCCGACCTCGGGGAAGATCAGTTCGGATTCCGTAGAAATGTTGGAACACGTGAGGGAATACTGACGCTACGACTTATCTTAGAAAATAAATTAACGAGAGGCAAACCTACGTTTCTAGCATTTGCAGACTTAGAGAGGGCTTTTGACAATGTTGACTGGAGTATTCCCTTTCAAATTCTGAAGGTGGCAGGGGTAAAATACAGGGAGCGAAAGGCTATTTACAATTTGTACAGAAACCAGATGGCAGTTATAAGAGTCGAGGGGCATGAAAGCGAAGAAGCTGTTGGGAAAGGAGTGGCACAGGGGTGCAGCCTCTCCCTGATGTTATTCAATCTGTGTATTGAGCAAGCAGTAAAGGAAACAAAAGAAAAATTCGGAGTAGGTATTAAAATCCATGAAGAAGAAATAAAAACTTTGAGGTTCGCTGATGACATTGTATTTCTGTCAGAGACCGCAAAAGACTCGGAATAGCAGCTGAACGAAATGGACAGCGTCTTGAAAGGAAGATATAAGATGAACATCAACAAAAGCAAAACGAGGATAATGGAATGTAGTCGAATTAAGTCGGATGATGCTGAGGGAATTAGATTAGGAAATGAGACACTTAAAGTATTAAAGGATTTTTGCTATTTGGGGAGCAATATAACTGATGATGGTCGAAGTAGGGAGGATATAAAATGTAGATTGGCAATGGCAAGGAAAGCGTTTCTGAAGGAGAGAAATTTGTTAACAGCGAGTATAAATTTAAGTGTCAGGAAGTCGTTTCTGAAAGTATTTGTATGGAGTGTAGCCTTGCATGGAAGTGAAACATGGACGATAAATAGTTTGGACAAGAAGAGAATAGCTACTTTCGAAATGTGTTGCTACAGAAGAATGCTGTAGATTAGATGGATAGATCACATTACTAATGAGGAGGTATTGAATAGAATTGAGGTGGAGTTCGTGGCACAACTTGATTATAAGAAGGGTCTGGTTGGTAGGACATGTACTGAGGCATCAAGGGATCACAAATTTAACGTTGGAGGTCAGCGTGGAGGGTAAAAATCGTAGAGGGAGACCAAGAGATGAATACACCAAGTAGATTCAGAAGGATTTAGGTTGGAGTAAGTACTGGGAGATGAAGAAGTTTGCACAAGATAGAGTAGCGTGGAGAGCTGCATCAAACCAGTCTCAGGACTAAAGACAACAACAACAACAACAACAACAACATGTAGTGTACAAGCTTAGGGACTGATGACATTAGCAGTTAAGTCCCATAAGATTTCATACACATCTGAACACTTTTTTTGAAGAATAATTAAAATGTCATGTAAGATTTTAGTTATTTTGGTCAATTGCTTGTGTACAGGGTGGATGGTGCTTATTCATACTGCCGGCCTTTAATGTTATCTTGTTAAGACGCACCTTCGTCAGGAGTGGGTCAGTATAAATCTTGGTCCCATCTTCGTTGGTAACCCACCCCCCCCCCCCCAACCGTAGAATGATTCTCTTCCATTGTTCCCTGCTCCCCCTCTACACCCTCTCCCCCCCCCCCTCCTACAATGACACATGCCTGCAACGCTACCAAGGGGAGTTCAACCTTGCGACAGGAAAGGATGAAAGTCAGTTGGCTCAACAGTGGACACTGTGAGGAATGCTGGGCATGATGAAGAATAAACTGGAATTCAATTAGCTGAGATTGATATAAGTAATCTTACATATGTAGATGACACCATACTGGTTGCAGAAGGTGAAAGAGAGTTAAACATCCTGCTGGTCCGAGGGAGAACGTCAAGGAAACGAAAATTGTGCAACTGCATATATCACTGCATGGCATACAGGAGGAGAAAAAACGGAGGTATTTTCTGTGTTGGTGAATGCAGCCACCAAAACAAGAAACCGTTGTTGCTTTGAGGATGGGGGAGGTACAGCGTCGACAGTGTTTTAAGGAGTAGAGACGTAACTTTAAAACAAAAAACCTTATAGTAAATTGTGATATACGGACGTAAGACCTGAGTCGCAAGAAGGCTGGACGGCGTGGAATATATACCTCTGAATTGTGGCATTGGAAGAAAATTCTTAAGAGTTTCATGGACTGCAAAGAGTACGAATACAGAAGATAATACCAGACTGTTGCTTCGACGGTATAATTCTCAACAAACAAACAAACAAAAAAAAAAAAAAAAAAAACAGTCCTACTTTGGGGTCATTACTAGAAGACACCATTCGATGGAAAAGGCGGTAATACTGGGCAAGATCGGAGGCAGAAGAAATGGGCGGCCAAGGATGAGATGGATCGACGGGGTCATCGCAGTAATGGATTCGAAACTGGAACGCCTGCAGGAGAAAATGCAGCACAGAAGAAATTAGCGTGCCTTAGTTTATGGGGTCATGGTTAGTGGGAATCGACTAAACAAATAGAGAGAGTGAGTGAGTGAGTGAGTGAGTGAGTGAGTGAGAGAGAGAGAGAGAGAGAGAGAGAGAGACTACATACCAGGTTAACATCGTTTTACTCGTTGGATTTATCCGAGAGGGCGAGCTAACGCTTGTCCATCTACCCTCTTACCTTTATCCATTTTTAACCAGTGTTACACGATGGAATGATTCCCTGCCGCATCATTAGTGTAAGTTTGGCACAACCACTTTGATTTTGTAACACAAAGTTACGCATATCTTTGGTATTATAGATATTTCTAACCTACAGAACTCGTTTCAATGATTTTTGTTTAAGTTGAGTCGTTTTTCAATTAGGCAACAGATTCCATCTGCACAGTACGATTGATTTATTTTACGAACTTCTCACTACAGGCGACTTGTTTTGTTTTACCTGTGTTCTTTGTAGTTTAAATTCATAAATTTAATGCATGTTGGTTTTGAGGCACCTTTCTGATAAAACATCAGTTACAAATGATTTATGATGATTCCTTCAAAACATTTAAGCAATACTGAAATTGAAAAATAAAATATGAGATTCATGAAATATAATGAAATTAATTTTTTTGTTAGTAAAGGAATTACAGTGTTACGTACTGTTTCAAGGTGTCAAAAGTGGGACACTTTAAACTAAAATCATGGACACAAATCCTCGGCGAGGCGAAAGTCTATTTATGCAGAGAATTGTTTAAAAAACTGAGAGCTTTCAAAGAACATTGTTTGCGTTCCAAAAGCATTACGCAGAATGGAAGAAAATTTGTACTATCAGAATGTGTGAATCTATTGGATTGCGACTGATAAAGAGAAGTTTGCAAGTATTGGAAGCCAACAAAGATATCGTTGCATCCCGTCTACTGGCCGGTGATGAAACGTGAATGTACAGAGTTGCCAGAAACAGTCTGAATAGCACTTAATGCTGTTGCAGGGTAAGTTGCGCTGAGAAATAATTCAGTACTTTGCGCCGTGTCCGAATAAAAGGCAATGGAAGTCAGGCCGTTGCAACTTGAGCGCGCAAATTCAAGAGGACCGCCAGAGACAGTGTCGCCAAACATGTTCGTTTGTTTCCCGAATACCGAGCAAGAGATCGCCAGAATAAATAATCATGGGACGGTAGTAAGGATCGAAACAGAGCCGAAGGCTGAACAGTCTCGAAAGTTGGCATCCATGTTATAACAACTGATACTAATTGAATCTGGGGGGCCGCTTGAATTTGCGCACTCAAGCACATTCAGTGCTTACTATTTCGGAAACGGAGCAACGTATCGAGTTCTTTTCTTAACAACTATTTCTCAACTCAGCCTACTCTCCAACAGCCTCAAAAGCTTTTCAGATTGTTTCCGACCACACTGTATATAATCCAGAATAATAAAGGTCGAGGTACAAGCGACGTATCTTCTTCCGAATGCTAAACAAATGTAAGAGGCAACCAGCAGCAAAAAAATTCATTATTTCTATTTTTGGAATAATAAGGACGCGGTTCTTGATTTTTCTGTAATGCCGCTGTTCATAAATAGCGAGAGACTCGTTCACCTTTCGCATGCATAAAGGCGTCATTACCCGGAAGACATTACACAAGAATAAGAAAGCGAACCAAATTCACAATAGTAATGCCAAACCGCACGAATCTTTGGCAGCTAATCTGGCACCTTCTTACACTGGACCAACATCCCTTACCCATTGCACAGTTCAGAAGTGACACCCTCCGACTTTTACAGGTTGGACCCTGTGGAAGACAGTCTTAACAGTCTCAAATTGATAGTACTTGTGACATAAAGTGGCTGTGAAGACGTAGATACAACAGTATGCACTCGACTTCTTGTTACGAGGATTACGGAATCGGCTTAAACGACGATGCCCTGTCACTACACATAAAATTGTTCTGAGTAGCTTCATTGTATACAGGGTCAGTAACTTTAATAGCGTAAGCAATTCGAATGATGCTTTTTTTTTTTCGAATGATGTGACGGTACACACGATTTCACTGCAGGCCTCGTCCTTCGCTTTATTGCTGACTGATGATGGTGGCATGCTGTGTTCCCAGCTGGACAGACAGCCGAGTGGCAGCACACACTGGACGTCAACGTCCTGGGGCTGTCCGTCTGCACGAGGGAGGCCGTCCAGAGCATGCTGGACAGGGGAGTCGACGACGGCTTCGTCATCCACATATGCAGGTAGACCTCAAAGCGTCTATAGTGATACTTTTTCGTCTTGTGAGTCTGTATAGAGGTATTCTTAAAAATACAGCCATTCAGCATGTGACTGTCAGGGAAGATGCTTTATTGGGCTTCTTAGCTTCCAATAAACGTCAACATCAGCTATCGTGTGAGAAACATTGTCTCGGGTACCTCAAAAACGCCCTATGCTCGAATTCTGCACTGACGCCTGCGATAGCTCTGACATGAAGATCATTTCATGAGATACCTTAGGGAGGAGGTAATAAGTTTCTTGACAGTTCTTGGATTACAGTACTCCTCTTCATCATGTAGCAAATGTATGTACCAATGTACAATGAGATTGGTTCAGAATTCTCCAGTGCCGTGCTGTTTATTGCGAGTCTCAAGGAATATTCCTCATTGATTAGCTGGGAAAATGTAGAACCGAACCTGAACCTTATTATGCTTCATTGCTGGATCATTTTACACTGTGTTGGCTGAAGGAAAACCTAGGCTGGCACACAAAAAAGTGCTCTTTCACCAGTATAATTCTCCATCCCACACATCAGTGATAATGGTGTAACTGGGCTTTGAACTGCTTCCTCATTCGCTTTGCACACGAAGCTCAGCTCCAAGTTACTTTTTTCGGTACCCTAACCAGAAATTTTAGTTTGCTGGGGAGGAATTTTCAACAAATGAAAACGTTACAGCCGCAGTCAACGAGTATTTCGAAGAGTATGACAGAACCTATTTCTATTGATGGGATGAAAATGCTGGAAGATCGCTGGACCACGTGTGTTTCCCTCATGGGAGACAACGTCCAGAAGTAAGGTGAGTTGTTTATCGAGCAACTTTTTCCCTTGATTTTTCACTACACTTAGTAAACCAACTTCGTATTACCACACAGCTTAAATGGTTCAAATGGCTCTGAGCACTATGGGACTCAACTGCTGTGGTCATAAGTCCCCTAGAACTTAGAACTACTTAAACCTAACTAACCTAAGGACATCACACACATCCATGCCCGAGGCAGGATTCGAACCTGCGACCGTAGCGGTCGTGCGGTTCCAGACTGTAGCGCCTTTAACCGCGCGGCCACTCCGGCCGGCACCACACAGCTTAAAATAAATTGTTGCATTACGCCTCATTTGACGCTAGCTGTTAGGTTGCAGATTTTTGTAAACTTGTACTCTGTTTTTTTTTTTTTTTCTTTGAGACCTATCATAACTATTTCGGTTTTTTACGCTCACCAAATTCCCAGAGCAGAAAAATGTACATCTTTAAATATACTTTTTTCAGGATATGTAGATTATCTACCCAGCTATATAACTAGAAATGATTTTTCGTGGTATAAAAATTGAATATTGCTTTGAAAAACCACAAGCAATGTCATCTCGTAAGTACACTCTTGCAAATTTTCGTGCAGCGTTATAAGCGTGCGTGATACTTTTCCTGTTAGGTTTAGCTTTACACCTCATTTACCTTTCATTATTAGAAGACTAGCTACTTTCTTTACAATTCGGACAGTAGAATTACAGGTGATGATATCGTGTACTGTCGTTGAAAAATAATAAAATGATTTCCGTTTTCCGAATACTCTTTTCTCGAGGTATTGGTTCATATTTATAGCTGCCAAAAGAACAAACACTACCTCACTTGTTACAAACTGTGTAGTGTTTACCCAGTTTAAGATAACACTTGAAGATTTGCAGTTGGTTTTTTTATTTTTAGAGTTTATGGTCTTCGTTTTCACTTAACTGTTGACACCACTGTGAATCATTACTGTTAATCTGGTGCTGTTACTGTTGGTGGTAGTGTTGATGTGACGATGGTGATGGTGGTGGTGGTGGTGATGGTAGTGGTGGTGGTGGCTCGGGCGGCGGTATATATATATATATATATATATATTTGTGTGTGTGTGTGTGTGTGTGTGTGTGTGTGTGTGTGTCTGCGTGAGTGACAGTCGGTAATGTCCTGTCTATGACAGCCGACCTCGTCTGAACTTTAGTTTTATCTGCACTCGATGAAAAATTTAACAACTGCGCAAGTTGCAAAATATCCATTACGATTATGTTTTGTTGTTGTTGGGCGTTTTCGTTGCCGAATTTCCAATCAACGTCTCACGTTTCGAGAATGGCTAGAAGTTTTTGTATTTTTGCGTGTTTATTAACGAACATGAAAGCTGATTCTTATCTCCACAGTTTGCACTGGTGTCCAAAATTAAACCACTATTCCCCCGTTGTCTGTATAATTCACGATATAATCATAGCAAATGTCAACAGACGTCCATACAATCGTGATCTGCATGAACGATGACATTCCGGTAACGCCAACGATGACGTCAGAGCACCCATCAAACGAGGCAGTATTTGTCGAGTAGTCCGACAACCGCGGTCGTGGTGTACACAGTCACAGACGGTGCCGTGTGGCACAGAGGAGTCGCCTATCAGACTCTCTGCAGTGAAGAGAATGGAAGCGGGACAGTCACATTAACCAGTCGTCGGAATGTGTGTGAAAATGCGTTAAGCTGAAAAAAAAAACGAAGAAAAAATGGTGCAGTTGTTTACGTTCTGTATTTTTTACATTGTTTCTACTTTACTGTCATCTGTTTATATTGTTCTGCTGCAAAATTAACGCAACCTTGCATGATTTCTGTTTGTTGCTTGGATTTTTGACACCAGAGTAGATAAGACGTTTGATTGTCAGAAAAAAATATTTGCATTATACACGGTTTTCTCGAATGAAGGAGTCGTTACAACGGATCTACTTTCGCTTCCCCTTAGAAGACAGCGTCTGTGAAAGTAATGTAGCATTCTGCTACCATCTAGAATTCTCATGCATCTAAGGAAACAGGAAAATTAGAATTGCGCGAGACGGTATGGTACATAAAAAAGGTGGAGGTGTGGATTCTTGACCCCCGTCCAGCGATCCCCATGAAAATTTCCTGTGGTTTTCTTGTTCATTTTAAGGCCTAAGCCAGAATAATTCTTTCAAGGCCACCATTGATTTCTTAATGTGATCATTTTAAACAGGACTAGTGTTTGTCCCTAGTAACCCCGATGTCGACGGGACATTAAAACTTCTTCGCGTAGACCTGACGACGTGCAGTGTGCTTTCTTTGTGTTCACTTGAACTATAGAAACAAAGGCATACAATTATTGTAACCTACAGATCTTCATAACCTACTCTCTGTAGAGCTGCAGGCATTTTGCTATATCTGTGTACTAACTCATCATGTGCCTAAACCACTGCCCAGTAGTGCTAAATACTGTCACTTGCTCACTGTTACGACCAACAACATGCTGCAGAGTTGATACTAACATTAGTAATACTCATCAACGAAAAATTCCTCGGAGGAACTAAATGTACAGCACATCTGGTGTATCAGTTCCTGCACCTGTCGAATCTATCAAACACACTCCTCACACCTAATCCTCTGTTTCGCTCCCATGGTTGGTAGGGAGGAATCTGCAACTTCTTCAGTATCACACTGAAGTTTATGTATTTTAAGGAAAGAAAACAATGAGAAATACAGACGTATTCATAAGAGTGCTGTCACTTCAGTGCCAATACTACCCCTTCTAATTGCGTGTGATTATGTGTATGGCAGTAAATGATGTGATGGCAGTGGCATGATCACGCTTAATAAGTGAATTAAATTAACCTTACCACTGACAGTCTCCAACTGGGAGTACCGTCTGGGTTAGTCCCCAAGTTGTGACAAATCTCCACTCTGACTTGATCAAGATCGGTGTTTGGAGTCTAATTCTAGCAAGAGTAGATCATCCGGGTACTGACAATACTTTTATTATAAAAACAACTCTCGAAGAAACAATGTGAAATGATCATTCATTGGCATAGGACGTTAGCTGCTACTCATTGATATTAATTTGAGATTTTATTCGACAGAAACATTTAAGTGGTTGACACTGTTTAACATCTAAGTTAAGAAAGCCCCTACACTTACTGGCACTGGCAGTAAAAGGCACTGAGATCAAATAAATGGAACGCTCGTATTCTGAAAAAGTGCCTATCTGCCGAGCCGTGGTGCGTATATCGCCGAATTGAATTCTGTGAAGAACAATTCTGGAGCGATTATCTGTAAACTGCTGCCAGTAGTCGTAGAGACAAAGTGCTTTGCGTAGCTGAAAATTCTGACTACACAGAGGACGTCAAACGGCGTCTGCAACCTCCTGGGGTCGAGGCCACTTCCGTGAAATGACGAATTAAGAATTCTACTTCCTTATAAGCCAGGAGCAGAGACATTTCATAAATGTAACGTCGTAAAGTAGCTCTCTGTAATGACTTCGTCTCCCCGAAGAAGCACAGGTACATACCTCTGTTCATAGAGAGACGAATGATGCAGTTCCTAGTGGCAACATCAGCACATTCGAATCTAATGCTGAGACAGTTCTCTGACACCTCGCCAGCCATGTCTCGAAACGGTATCCACCTAAGTTTTTCACTCACCGACACTCACTAGAGAGCTCTCAAAATCGCTTTGTAGTCAAATATATCCTACCGACACCACCAAGAGACGCCCCCCGGCAGAAGCGTCCAGTTAGTAAACCTCCCGTCGTTAGTGTGTATTCTCCTTACAGCCAATCACAGCCCCGACTACAAATTGAGTACCTTCCACTCTACACATCAAGAAGCTATCAGTCAACTTCTTACAGCTCATGTTCAGCCCAATAGAAGTTTCTAGAACAAATTATGACCTCTCCTCCATCTGCAATTGAACTAACCGAATACGTTTCTGTGTCTTTTGGCAGAAATGCGGGATGGCACTTCGCGTAAGTACTTCTTTCGGCCGTTAACACGCATTTGCGGTAGGCATCCCACGTACATTCCTTATGCTGAAAAACGCTGTTCGTGGCACTTGTAAGATTCTATGTCTACAATCTCATGCTTTCTGCGTCATCTCGCCTAAGCCTCCGTAGCGACCACAGGTCAATCAAGAGAAGTCCTTTCCACCGGCCTCACGATGAGGCGACTGTCTTGGGCTGTAAACTATCAGCATTCTCCTTTTAGATCCATGAAACGGGCTTCCCAGCAGCATCCATGTCGATCACAGGTACCGTGAAGTCCCACTTTCGCCTTTCTGTCAGAAAATTACATTCTCAGTTTGCATCTCCACAGAAATGTTAGTATAAGGCTACCCAGCACCAACTAAGGAACGATTAATAATTCGATAGCTCCCGCCCCCCTAAAAACTGCGATCCCCTACTAAGTAAATGAAATACGAATTGTCAAAATTATTCATGTTTGGTGGTTAAATCCTGCCAAGTTACACAGTATATAAGCTTTATCCACATAGTACAGGCAGTACAAGTTTGTTTCTTTTTCTTGTTTTCAGTATAGCTGGTCATATCATGCCATTCGATCCATTGTACTCGATGTACTACGCCAGCAAGCATGCTGTCAAGGCTCTGCTTGAAGGACTGAAGAAGGATCTGGTTGCCAGGAAGAGCAACATACGGTGTGGGGTGAGTTTCAAATGCATTATGTTGTTTCGTTTCGAAGCCTCCGAGCGGGACTGGTGTTTCTTAATTTTGTGGTTACGTAAATACACTTTTCAATCATACAGAATTTTCCAGTCTGGTAAATAGACAGTTGAAACAAGTGTACATAAATTGCAGGAAAGGAAATGGAGTAAACAGAAACTTAAAAAGCTCATTATAAGCATCCAGGCTTCGTTATAGACATAGGAAGTTAATTAAATAAACCATTGCTAACACAATCTCACAGACGAATCTGCCACTATGGAGCAGACTGTGTGCCAATCTAAAACTTGCTGTCTGTCTGATCCAATGCTCCGAGTTTTTGACTCCAACCTTCGGTAGCAAGACTCCTACTGGCTGACTTACCCACACAGAATCCGTCTCCTTACTTCCGCAGTCCCACTGCCTTCCTCCACTCCCTCCTGCGCTCCAACCATCATAGAAGCTCTCCATGGGCACCTTGGTCCACTGGCCTTGCTGAAAGAATGAATAAGGGAACAAATGCAATGAAGTAATCCCCTGTTGTCGCACTCATCTAGTAAATACGGCTATCAAATATTAAAGTCATGTAACAGTAATTGTTTATTCCGTGCTTGGATTCAACAAATAATCGGAATTCTCAGGCCTAGTACGAAGAAGACACTGCTCAGCAATTAGACTTGCAGCAAGGAGTTGACCATTTTATCTGCCATGCTGAAATCAGTGGTGGAAGAAGGCGAAGGTGGGCCCGCATGACTTGTCAGTTTGCAGTTGAGGCTGCGTGGTGCCGCGTGGCTGTTGACAGACAGCCGGTGGCTTTTATCTTCGCATTTCTCTGTAGCCGGCCGCGGCTTTACAAGCGACACTGAGAACAGTTCAATACGCATCATGTGCGATGTTTTCTCAGTAATCGTTCCGCAGGAGAAACGGTCACTCGACATTGGCACAGAGCTGCTGTCCCTTGCAAATCGATTGTTTGCTGTCTCCCAGAGTACACGTGATGAATTTTATCTGCAGTAATTTACCTGCAAGGGTGACATCCAAGCTATATTTTTGCAGTTGTAGGTCAGGTAACAAGAACACAATCGGAAAAGTGGACTGAAAGAAGAACCGTCCGACAACGACCGGAAGCTGTGGATGTCACAAAATGACAGTAGATCTTTGGATGAATGCAAGGCTCAATCAGTCTGGAAACTGAATACGAGGCATGTTGAAATGTCGCATGAATGGCAAGTCAGAGTGCCCACTCCGAAACGCTGTCACCTCTTCACATAGAGTGCGCTCAAATCAACCAATTCCATCCCCTCGAAGGACCGTGCTCAAGAGTTTTCTTCTTCTTCCCCCCTAATCCTGTTTTTGATGGCGCTGAATTTCCCATAGTGTCACCATGTTAATGGTGGTCTCAGTTTCCACTGTAGCACAATAAAGGGCAGAAATTAGGTAGCTCCACCCTATCATTCGACGTTACAGGCTGCCAACCACTTCGATCCCACTCCAGAGAATCACTCCACGGCGACCAGTATTGAGACAAGATGTTCCTACGGCAGTCTCACAAGACTCGATGCACCAGTCACTGTCTGCATCAAGTTCCCTACATACTCACACGCCAGCTTTTCGTGAATGGGTTCTGGTTTCTGTTCTGTGCATTGCAGAGTCGCCAAGATGGCACCAGCTCAACAGAAGGTGCGTTAGTTTCTACTGGGAAGGCCTTTGAGGTTCCTACTCAGGTATATCAGGTACTTGGAAACTCGGTGTCGTCCATTAGCTGTCTCAGCCTTTTAATGGGACTCTCATTTCAGAGTGAAGTGAAACACAGTCACCAATTTTCAGAGGCTGCCGGGATAGTCCTAATAATAAAGTGTGGCTTAACGGGAACCCTATTGCTCAGAGCGTTGTACACTTTTTAGTACACACAAGAGGTCGTCACTTCATCGCTATTCAAATGTACTTCTCTGTAATCACATCCGTAATATCTTACATGGAATAAAAGGAACCACATTGTTGTCAATATTTTATCAACTTATCTTCAAAATTATATGCTTCGTAGGATGATAATCATTGAACACTTTTAGTAAATGAAGTCTGGTATGTTGCGTTCTTTCTATTCCACATGACGTTGTGTCTAATTGTAAACAGCATAGATTCGCGTATTTTACATCCCACTTCGCTGTGTTTCAAGGCCCTTTTCCCTCTCTGCTCCCGTCTATTCTCTACAATTGGTGTTTTAAATGCTTTTGTTTCGTAATTGGCAAACTGCTCTGTATGTGTGTGTGAGTGAATCTCTCGCTAACTATCTGAAAGAAAGGTTCTAATATTCTGGTTACCATCTCTGATATGGAATCGTCTATTGCTTCCCTACTCCTGAACGCAAATAGATCCTTGCAAATAACTTTTCTTATGTATGAGATTCCGATTAATCTACAACACACCTGACCGTCTGTAAATTAGAATCTATGTCAATAATGGTTCACAGGAATACTCAGGGTGGCTTTATCATGAACAATCTGTCTTACACAATGGTTAACCGTTACGTAATGTAAATGTGCCCCTATCAGAAAAATGCAGCTTCTGAATTTATGTGAAACTCTGTAAATCAAAACTGATCTTAATTTCTCTCAAAATAGGTATACTTGAAAAAAGAGACAGCATTGGTCGTATATTTTTTACTATTGCAAAATCGATTTTCTGTCACTGAGTGACCATCTTCAGTGCTATATTGTATAACTTAAATTGGGATGCACTGTTGTCACTAAGCTTACGGCAATCACATGAGTCTATGTGATTGCCGTAAGCTTAGTGATGGTAACTATTAACCAAAGGGTTCGTCAGCTGGTCTCGTACTCCTCCATAATAATCCTTAGATGTTAAGCAATTTGGAGGAATCCGTAATGTAAATTTGTAATTGTTTTCTTCTTAGTGTCAGTAGGTGAACCAACTGCGGCGTCATAACGTTGAGATGATAGAAACAGTAAATTTCTTTAAGATCTTTCATGGGGAATATAAGAAACAATTGAAATATTTCCAGTACTAGTATCACTGGAAGCAAATTCACTAGAATGTAATTCTCGTCATGAGATATCTTTCAGTTCTTGAGGTATATGCTTCTTATTAGCTTGTAATGTTCCCAAGAGAGTTTGCTTGTGATTCCTCCATAGATCTTCGGCCAAATCAATTGAATCGTAATATCTGTCTGTGGTGACATGCCACCCTGATTTATGTAGAGGAACCACCAGGCGTTTGACCACAGCTGCAGCGGAATTTTGTTGTTTTGCACCATCATTTCTTTTCCCAGCATAAGGCTCCATGCTGAGAACATATCTGGTTTTAGCGTCTGTGAGCATGCGTATAAGTAAACCGTATTTACCAGGTTTTCCCTTCATGAAGGTCTTGAAGGGACGCTTGCCGTGGAACAATGAAAAAATTTCATCAGTAACAATGTGCATCCCAACAAAATAATATTTTCGCAGTCATTAATTTATTTTATGAAAAATTACTCCTATTGCAGCAAAGTTATCAGGTTTCCTGCGATCGCTTCTCGACTCTCTACTATCAGCTGCTGGAAAGTGATTCGGCTCATGGTAACAGTATAAACAAACCTTCCTGAAGTGTAGGACCATTAATCCATAACAGATGACTTACTCTCATTCTCCTTCCCCATAATAAAAATAAGTCCTATATACGCCATGAGTTCAATACTGTCTGTCTTGGGTATTTTCTGCCTCAGTGCATCTTCAGTGGTACGCTTTATTATGATGTTGACAATTTCTGGAGATAAAAAATTTCGAATGATTCTCTTGTTGTTCCTACTTTACCTTCGCCTTTATGCCTTCTCATTCTGACTATGTTTTGTGCCACTAGTCTTCTAATGTGAGGAGGTTTGGTGCTAAAAAATTTTCCAGTGCTTGTAATGTACTTGTCATTAACTGGCAGCTGCCTCCTCATCAGTTTTAGGTTCCCAGTCTTAGGTTCTCTGTCACTGTCCATATCCTCGAGCACAACACATACTTCTTCAGGTTCACTAACTAGTCGTCAGTTTCATCAAATTCAACTTGAGAATCTGTAGATTCTTCCAGGATCTATGGTATTCCTCTGTCACTAAGTGACTGTCGCTACATTTTCAATCACAGTTGTATCTAACACTGAACTAAGTGCCCTTGAACAGGAAACAATAAAGACCCAAACGGAAATGAATCATTGTTGAGACCATTGTTGTTGTCAACCCAGAAACACATACTTTCCCCGCGTTCTAAGGTCACACCATGTTATTATTTGTGGAGTAAGACGACTGTCGTGGGAAGTCGCATTACTATCAAGAGCGGAAGACTTTATGAACATCTCACTTAAACTTAAATTTTCCGATTAAACTTAAACGAGAAATGTGGAAGATTCATAGAATCTGGGGGAAGACTTCATTAAAGACAATAAATATTTTTTTACAAAATTTTAAGAAATAAAACACCTGACTAGATTTCAATATTTCCAAAAGGAAGGCATAAAGTAACGTATCCCCCCAACCCTTTGGTATTGAGAGGGTTAATATCGGTCAAATACAGTCTATAAAGCTTTTACAGGGCCTTCTGACTGCAAGCTGCAGTTATTTACGTGCTGTGCTATTTGTAATAATAGTAATAATTGCCACTGGAAAGCTTCGTTTATGTTTTTTATATTGAACAACACGACGTATCATCGATGTCCCTCCTAAATTGGTGCTTCACACTATTTAAACACTTTGAAATACATACTTTGAAGGTGTGTTGTGAATAATTAGATCCAGTGTCTCTATTTGAATGCCAACGTAGACATATTTTTCTGCAGCTATAGGCCTGGATAGGGTAGTTTTACGACATAGAATTTTCAGGCCTAATTTCTAAAATGACGACTGTTGACCTTTGCCTTGGGGTGCATATTTCAGACTTTGGTCACTAATTTAACGTCTGTATATATGTGGAAATTAACTCACACTTTCTTTTACACTGCAGTGTTGCAATGTTGCAACATCAGACAGCGTTTTAACCTCTAATAGAAATGTAAATTATGCATTTTTCGTGCTGCTGCTGTTTTTTAATTGACACTGGAGCCATCTATTGTCGTGGTACAAAGATCTAACTATGGACTCGACGTTACAGTGCAGTATTCTGCTGGTGATAGGAGGAATTGGGATTTGCAATTATTTCGCGTTTTCTGGGTTTGTGGAGTCGCATTTAAGCTACAGATCACTTTCAACAAATACGAATTTTTAATTTTTTATTTACATTTTCGAAGCAAATGCTGATTTTTAATTATTTACAGAGAAATATCGATTTTTCATGCAACCATCTGGTAAGTAACAGGAGCAAGATGTGAAAATGGACTTGCTCTTATTTATGTTTTCAGACGTTGTGGGATAGTATTTAAGGTAAAAATCTCATTTTCAATGAATAAGAATTCCTAATTTATTACTTATATTTTAGATCAAATGTCGGTTTTTATTTGTGAATTAAGAAGTATGCAATTTACTCGTTCCAGTATTCCACAGCGAATCATACTTAGGTACCAACGTGAGGACAGGCATAGGCAGTCCTTAAACGAATTTTTGGAAGTTAGTAATGCATGTGAACAGCAGTCGAATCTCGCTCCCACGAATGCAGGGGGTGCTCAACGTGTGTGTGTGTGTGTGTGTGTGTGTGTGTGTGTGTGTGTGTATGCGGGGACGGGGGGTGCTTAATGCAAAATTTCCACAGTGGCAGTAGGTGTGCACAGGCCCTCTCCTCCTTGACCTTGGGACGAGCAGCGTGAGATGCTTCCTCGAGTGACTGGAGATAAGGAAATACTGATGTTGACATCAGTAAAATATGAAAAGCTCAACTGCGTGATATTTCCCAGAATGACTTCTAGGTTGGGCTCAAGGTTGTCTCTTTCTCTCCTTGCCCTACTACTTCTAGAATGGACCAACTTTGTGTTATAAGATATTTGCACTTAAATTTTACTAACTCAAATGGAAATGAGATTGAAATGAGGAAAGCAGTGGTGTAAGTGGCTATGATACTGAGAATTTTGAAAAGTAAATAATAAAATTATTTAGACGAGATGAAAATACAGCTGGATAAATACAGTGGTCAATAATATAATTATGCTGTATCTATGAATGGCAAATACACAGGTTTGCAATCAGGAAGTAAAGCATTTTACCTAGATACTGAGTTTACATGTTGTTCATTACGCAACAAAATTTGCTACGAAATGATTCCGTCATGAATATGTAGGAACTGCAACAGTTTTACGACAAAGGGCCATGAATGTATGTGTTCTTCAGTGATTACGTGTTTCAGAGATGACAAATAAAATAAACTGATGAACTAACAGACGTGTTGGGCTCTGATGAAACTGTGCCCAACTAGATGGACTTCCAAATTTGATTCATTCCTGCTAAACAGAATTTCATACACATTTTTCAATGCCTATCCAGTACAATTTCGTGGAGCAACGAAAGAAGAGATAGAAGTAACTTTTAATTTGTTAATGGATGGAGACATTTGAGTTTGTCCTGCCTCTTGTATTCCACATTAGGATTTTGGAAAATACTGACTTAGTGTCTAAACTACCGCATTCTTCTACTATTGATCTTTCTGAGCGCGGGTTGCTATTCTAGAATTGTTCCTCCAGACACATTCAACAACCCCCGCCCACGAAAGTTGGTTGCAGTATTCCTGGGATACTGTGTGTGTGTGTGTGTGTGTGTGTGTGTGTGTGTGTGTGTGTACCCACGAGCATAAAGCTCTGGCCCTATACTTCCGTTTCACTCTCTCGCCAGATCAGCTACCTAAAGACGCACATAAAAATAATTTTACCCATGTTTCAGAAAGAGTGCCTAAAAGTAGTGCAACGAGTCTTTATACAATTTTACTTACGTAACATAACTTACTAACAGCTATGGATTTCTCAAGACATTTGACCGAGTAATGCATGTATAAGTTCTTTCATTAGCTAAGAACACACACCATTCTGTGGATGCACTAAACACTTACTCGAAAGCATCTGTCTCACAATACTTATATACGATTGGAGAAATAGTAGCTCGTTAATCAGACTGAGTAAGATCAGGCTTGAACTTTAGTGTACATAAGCCAAACATACGCATCTCACTAATTAAATTATGTAATTGAAATTATTCTCTGTTTATGAGTTTAACACCTCGTGAAAAGTGAATCTGACCTAACAACCCTTCTTTACGTTTTCTAGACTGAACAAGTCATGTAATTTATTGGTGAAACCTGTTGTAAAACCTTTATTTCACAATGTATGAGGGCTAATTTGGACAGTAAGGAATGATTGGTCGCGAAATGGAAACCACAGTGAAAATCCGATCAGACTTCCCACAAATATGTTGGACAGTGTCTCTAGTATGCCGGTAGATAGTGTAAAGTTACTCTTTCTAGTTCTGAGCGCACAATGAGTGCATAACGATGCCCAGAGAATGGTGACTTCCACAAAATATGAGGCGTGCCGGGAGTTTTTGGCTTCGTTTCATGCAACTCCACGTGACGTAACTGTCATGCATTATCTTGTTTATGAAAGTTTCCGACCGCACACTTCACTTCAAGGACAGTGAGGACGCTCCTGCAGCGTTTTCCATGGGAAGTGTTTGATCACCCACCATACAGCCCGCAATTTGCTCCCAAAGATTTTCATCCCTGCTCAGATGAACTGCCGGCTATGAAGACAACATTTTGACACAGACAACGAGCTGCAGACCGGAGTAGAAAATTGTCGGAAAACACAGTAAGCTGCCTTCTTGATGAGTGTATTCTAAAGTTGGTACAATGCTAGAACGGACGTCTAAGTCGGAGCGGCGACTATGTACAGAAGGAGGTGGAAGTTGTAACTAACTGTTCCAAAACAAACATTTTTGATTTTCACTGCGGTTTCCACTTTGTGACCGATTGTTTCTTACTTGCCCAATAACCGTCGTACGTTTAATATACTTGAACTAGGATAATAAGTTTGAGAAATATATAAATGATCCTTAAATAAATAATAAATTTCAAGGGCAAATAAAACAGTTTTTTAAAACTAAGTAATGTCTTCTGTTTGTTAACCTTTGATATTTGTTTTAGGAAATATCGCCAGGAATTGTGAAAACAGCTATATATAATAACTTAAAAAAGTATTCGCTTGAAGCACTAGAAAATATGCATACGCCTATGATGGAACCTGAAGACATAGCGGATGCAGTTATCTATATGTTATCGCAACCTCCACACGTTCAAGTACGTACTGACAATGGTCATAAAAGATGCAGATAACCTTTTCTGTGTATAAAATATTTATTTAATTAGGCATTTCTTCTTCCTACGAAAATTACAGACTATCATAGGTAATCCAACATCTTGCACAGGTTTCTTACACTAAAAAGATAGGTGTTCGAAGTTTGATAAAAGTTACATTAAGTTTTATAATGTTAATAAATACACTCCTGGAAATTGAAATAAGAACACCGTGAATTCATTGTCCCAGGAAGGGGAAACTTTATTGACACATTCCTGGGGTCAGATACATCACATGATCACACTGACAGAACCACAGGCACATAGACACAGGCAACAGAGCATGCACAATGTCGGCACTAGTACAGTGTATATCCACCTTTCGCAGCAATGCAGGCTGCTATTCTCCCATGGAGACGATCGTAGAGATGCTGGATGTAGTCCTGTGGAACGGCTTGCCATGCCATTTCCACCTGGCGCCTCAGTTGGACCAGCGTTCGTGCTGGACGTGCAGACCGCGTGAGACGACGCTTCATCCAGTCCCAAACATGCTCAATGGGGGACAGATCCGGAGATATTGCTGGCCAGGGTAGTTGACTTACACCTTCTAGAGCACGTTGGGTGGCACGGGATACATGCGGACGTGCATTGTCCTGTTGGAACAGCAAGTTCCCTTGCCGGTCTAGGAATGGTAGAACGATGGGTTCGACGACGGTTTGGATGTACCGTGCACTATTCAGTGTCCCCTCGACGATCACCAGTGGTGTACGGCCAGTGTAGGAGATCGCTCCCCACACCATGATGCCGGGTGTTGGCCCTGTGTGCCTCGGTCGTATGCAGTCCTGATTGTGGCG
This sequence comes from Schistocerca americana, assembly GCF_021461395.2. Lineage (NCBI taxonomy): Eukaryota > Metazoa > Arthropoda > Insecta > Orthoptera > Acrididae > Schistocerca > Schistocerca americana. The sequence continues at coordinate 40,547,027 of NC_060122.1, read as the reverse complement.
CTCACCTGCACGGCGCCAAACACGCATACGACCATCATTGGCACCAAGGCAGAAGCGACTCTCATCGCTGAAGACGACACGTCTCCATTCGTCCCTCCATTCACGCCTGTCGCGACACCACTGGAGGCGGGCTGCACGATGTTGGGGCGTGAGCGGAAGACGGCCTAACGGTGTGCGGGACCGCAGCCCAGCTTCATGGAGACGGTTGCGAATGGTCCTCGCCGATACCCCAGGAGCAACAGTGTCCCTAATTTGCTGGGAAGTGGCGGTGCGGTCCCCTACGGCACTGCGTAGGATCCTACGGTCTTGGCGTGCATCCGTGCGTCGCTGCGGTCCGGTCCCAGGTCGACGGGCACGTGCACCTTCCGCCGACCACTGGCGACAACATCGATGTACTGTGGAGACCTCACGCCCCACGTGTTGAGCAATTCGGCGGTACGTCCACCCGGCCTCCCGCATGCCCACTATACGCCCTCGCTCAAAGTCCGTCAACTGCACATACGGTTCACGTCCACGCTGTCGCGGCATGCTACCAGTGTTAAAGACTGCGATGGAGCTCCGTATGCCACGGCAAACTGGCTGACACTGACGGCGGCGGTGCACAAATGCTGCGCAGCTAGCGCCATTCGACGGCCAACGCCGCGGTTCCTGGTGTGTCCGCTGTGCCGTGCGTGTGATCATTGCTTGTACAGCCCTCTCGCAGTGTCCGGAGCAAGTATGGTGGGTCTGACACACCGGTGTCAATGTGTTCTTTTTTCCATTTCCAGGAGTGTAAAACATTGGTTGCTACAAACGCACACAGCCCATTACAGATAAATATTAAATTTACATCAAGGGCCAATAATAATAATAATAAAAATAATAATAATAATAATAATTGAAGATCCACCTCGAGATACGATAACAGGATGTAGAATGTTGACAGTGTAATAGCGCTTATGAGGAATTTATGTGACACAGATGAAACTGACGTAAGTGGAAACAAGTTATTGGGTAAGAAACAAAGTAGCATATTTAGTTCTGCTGATTCAAAAGGAAATAAAGGAGTGTATGAAAAGGATGAGAACAATAGGACAGAATTTTCTTCTGTTTACCAGTCAAAATGAAAAGAAACTTTGGTCGGCAACATTACTACGATCACTTAGGGAACCCTGCGAGTTATTGTTAAATGTAGCAGTATATACCAGCAGTAAAATACCACAATTTGAGCACAAAGAATGCAAATGGACTGCTCTATAAAAGACTTTAACTGAAAAGTGGGTAACCAACTGTGTCAGTCCTCATTTCGACGACCTCACCAATGATTTTGGCATGTGAAATATTCGCACTGTTTTAATACACAACATTCTATTTCCTTTTACCCAGTCCCTCTTATGGTTCAAATGGCTCTGAGCACTATGGGACTTAACTACTGTGGTCATCAGTCCCCTAGAACTTAGAACTACTTAAACCTAACTAACCTAAGGACATCACACACATCCATGCCCGAGGCAGGATTCGAACCTGCGACCGTAGCAGTCGCGCTGAGTCCCTCTTAGTACCGATGTCATTGTATTCATCATCTCCCTCTCACTGCTACGTCCCCTTCCCATGTCTACTTCTTCTCTCATTGGACATTCTCCTGTCTGTCTCTCTCCGATTGTCATTGTCATCATACTCTTCTCTCGCTCTTCCTTACGACTGTCTCCTCCTTTCACTTTCACTGTCTCTCTGTGTCACACTGCCATTGTTATCTTTTTTTCAGCCTCTATTGTCTCCTCTCCACTTGTGTCCTTGGGGGTGGTTTCCCTGAGGCTTTGGTCTCTAGATTAGGAAACTTAAAAGCGTGGGTGATGTGGGAGAAAGTGGGCAGTCTTTTTTTGTTAACTTTATTGATTGGGAGGGAGGATGGGAACGTTCCAGACCTCTAAGCCTATGTGTGGTTCCACTCATCTCTCTTTCTGTTTTCCATTGTCTCCTTTCTCTTTAGTTCCCACTATTATAACATTCATCCATCTCTTCCTCTTTCGCTGCCACATCCCCCAAATCCTCTCCCTCTCTCTATCTCTTTTCTAATGTCAGTGTCTCTCCGCTACTGTCTTGCAGCACAAGAAAGGATGAATATGTTCTCATGCCGAAAACTTTTGGTGGCGAAGGCGGAAAATGGACTGAGGCAGCTGGTTCCCCACTTCTCTCTGAACTTTTACAGAGTAAGCGTATTTGTCTTTTCTGTGCTCTGACAGAAGAATTGTTCAACTAATTCCCTTCTTTGCCCTGTTACAGCAGGGTGTGCTGCTTGTATAAGATGAAGTCTGTATCTCAGTAAAGTCTTGACATTTTACTTATATACTTCGACGTATTTACATACTACCACACATATAAACGAAAAATAAATACATATATTGTAACGTTAAAACAGAATCGTTTTCCGTCCAATATACGTTCACTTTACAGTCCTTTACACAGAAGAGCTCAATATTTTTAGGCTACGCCTACAGTATACCAAATCATGCGGTGTTTGAAAGTACAAAAAAATTCGTACAATTTTTTGTAAGGTGCTTACGGAGTTAAGAAGCACCAACGAATACTTTCCAGCTCAAGATAGTGACGTCAGAACCCTTGCCATGCGGTCTCTACGTCAGTTAAAACTACATTTACGCCTCAGTTCAGATGTTTTACTTATGTACGGTGAATTTAAACCTCTGGATCCCTGTAAGACATGTTAAAATCGAAGAAAGGTTTAGAAATTCCCAGAGAACATCATGTTAAGGACATACGGTAAAATTTTCAGCGATTTACCATTACAGAAGCGGCCAGCAGCACAACTAGTAGCATACTTTTGGTGCCCAAAAACACAGTGTTTAGGGGTTTTCCCAAGTACAGCCATTGAACAAAGACTAAAGTAATAAATTCCACACTAGACTACACCTGATTCTAAAGAACCATACAATTTACTCAATAATGTGAACATTTTAATTATTATCAACAAAATAGCCTGTGCCATAGCTAAATTTAACCATAGATCATAAAGCAAATAATCATAAAAGGAAATCTTAAGGTAAACAAATTTTCAACATCAATCCAAATTAAAGAGATAATACAGACATCAACAGAAACTTTTCTGGGTATGGTGCCATTCTAAAAAAAGCGGATAACAGCAACACAGCAGTTATTGTGTATCGAAGTGACTACAATTCCAACCCAATCGAATTTTTTGTATCTAACATTATCACTGAACTAAAAAGAGACCACACCCCTAAATTATAACGGTCAGCTGAAAAAATTATTAAATTTTAAGTTTTTTACTAACCATTAATGAAGCCCAGTACCGTGTTGTAATGAATAAACAGTCCACGAGGCTAAGGTCTCAACCTAGGATTCACAAAAGTGGTTATCCTATATGTCCAATTGTAAATGTTATAAACAAGCTATGACACAAAATACCACAAATCTTAATAATACACTGAAGAAATATTAAACTATCGAAAACATCTTTTCAATTAAAAATATTTTTGTGTTAATTAGCAACATTAAGTATCTAATAACGCTAGACACTGCAGTATTTGCCTCCATTGGCATAGTAAACGTCTAGAGAAATATATTCTTCAAATACAACCTGTCAGTAATACAAAAGATTTTTATCAGGTACAGAAAAGCTAATCAATGGAGAAATTTCTGAACTCAGGATATCGCTTGAATTAATGTTGTAACATATATTTTTATTCAATGGTAAGTATTATACACGAGATACTAGTCTGGCAATGTATAGTAACCTGGTGTGTTTGCTTGCAGGCTTATTTGTACATAACCTACAACAAAAACTATTAACTCATCCACAATATCCCGCCAAAATTATGTGGTATAAAAGATACGTGAGTTACACAATGGCACATTTCACTGGTCCAAAAGAAGAAGTAAATAATTTAGTTGATGACATGAATGAAATGTACTTAAATATCAGTATCATAGTTGAAGATCAGGGACATGAAGGAATTAATTCGATTCATATGACTATTTTCAGTCTTTGTAGTCACAAGAACAAGCATACCTCCCAAACATATAGAAAATCCACCACTGCTGATGTTACAATTACCAATAACGTATACCATCCTGACCAACACAAAATCTATTCGGGTCATCTTGTAAGTGCACGCTATGCAACACCATCAGTGAAGCAGATGAATGTAAATCAATGAACATACTTAAATCTATAGCCAAAAATATATAACAGTTCCCTCATAAACAACCTAGTTGAAAAATCGAAAGTTAACTTAGGCAACTACCACCACCATCAGAAGCCAAGAAATAAACGCCAAAATTTGCCCGCCTTACATTTCTTGACAAAGTGTCATACAAACTTACAAATCTTTTCAGACCACATATTATAACAAATACCGTTCCACACAGTCATTAAACTACAGAATAAGAGTTGTTCACATTAATACAATGGAGAGTGGCATCGAAAGCGTGACATGCTCCTGTTCTTGCTTCTGTACAGGACAAACGGGAAAATTTTTGCAACGTGCTACAAAGAATATAAAGAGGCCTTTGGATGCAAAAACTTAAGTAAGCCCCGATTTGCATCGCATATTGCTCATCATGAACACTCTGTTGGTAGTATCAATAACAATTTGTGCCCCACATATTATAAACAAAGGGTTATAGGTGAGATTTACATTCACAAGCTAAAATCATCTCAAAGAATCCTTAACGAACAATGTGAATTAATGTAGAACTTTTTCTTTCAGTATTTTGAAGACATCCCAGACCAAAACAGAAAAGGACTAGAATGAGAAAAGGCTTAACATTTGGAATGAGGATATAATGAAAGCTGTCAAAGAAAAACAGGATGCATATATAAAATACTTAAGCAACCCCACTATTGAGAAGAAACAATACTATACGGAGAAACGAAATAATGCTAAACGTGTAGTAAAGAAAGTACATCAGGAACAGTGGGATAGCTTTATTTCTAATATCGAACATGATATCCATGGAAGACCACAAATGCCAAATAAGGTTTTAAAAGCATGAAACACACCAGAAAGAAATAAAATACAAATAAATTGTGTTGAAGAAGAAGAGTGGATAAATCTGTACAGCGAATTGTGGTTTGATCATAAAGCACAAGAAACAGAAATTGAACAACTAGAATAGAAAGGATTAGATGAAATCAGTCTGACGAATTAACATCTGCACTAACATCACTTAAGAACAGAAAAGCAACAGGAAAGGACGGCATTAAAGCTGAATTATTACAATATGGAGGAATGATGCTACCAACGACTGCTACATCTCTTCAACCAATGTTGGAAGAAGAAGAGTATTCCCAACGACTGGACAACAGCTACAGTGATATCAATTTTTAAAAAAGGAGATAAAAGCCTATGTGATAATTACAGAGGAATACGTTTACAGGACTCAGCATACAAGATGTATGCTAAGATTTTAAATACAAGATGTAAAAACATAGAAGAATCAGTACTGACTGCATGAGGAACAAATGGGTTTTAGAAAAGGACACTCCTCAATAGATGCGGCTTTTATTCTACAACAAATAACAGAAAAACGAAGAGAGTGTAATAAGTCAAAATACATTGCTTTTATTGACTTTAAAAAATTTTTTGTCAATATCAATCGACAGAAACTTTGGGAAATAATGATGAATCGCAGATATCCAAAGCATCTTGTAAATGTGATAAAAAGTTTATATCAAGACACAAATATCAGCCTAGATCTCAATGGTGAAACAACTAAGGAGATACCAACTAACAAAGGGGTACAACAAAGTTCTGCATCTTTCAAACTTTGTCCAACACCAACATTAATGAAATAATACATATATGGAAATCAATATTTCATAAAGGATTCTACCTAGACAGAAACATTCTTTTAAATAATTTACTATGTGCTGATGAGGCAGTGATCCTAGAAGATAAGGAAGATGACCGTCAGAAAGGAATCTACTCGCTAAAACAAATAAGTGAAAAATTTACCATGGAACTTTAAAAAAAAAAACTAAGACAATGGCCTTCATGGGGAAAGAACCAATCGGGACCAAAATACTGATAGATCAGAAGATTTTACCACAAGTGAACCATTTCTGTTGCCTTGGATGTAAAATGACACATGGCTACAGCAGAGATATTGAAATGAAGCTAAATAAATTCAATTGGGTATGTGGAACAGTTAAGAGGTACCTAAAAAACAAAACCAGGAAAGACACTCAAATTAAATTTTACAAAACTGTTGCAGTTTCCACACTGCTCTATAGAAGTGAGACCTGGATGATTACCAAGAAGCAAGAAAGCCGGGTTGAGGCACAAGAAATGAAATTCCTTAGAGGTGTTAAAGTTTGAACAAGAGAAGGCAGGCTAAGAAATTAAGTTATTAGAGAAGAACTGCAAATCTTTAGACTCAATGCTAAAATTCGAGGTTACAGAAGAAAATTTAACGAACATCAACAAAGAATGGAGAGTGAGAGACTTCCCTAAAAGACAAGAAATTATAAGTGCCATGGGAGAAGAGAGCAAAGAATACCTCGACAGAGATGGGTGCCATAACAGGCAATTCCTGCCTAATACAGAAAGAGAAATGAAGGTGATAAGAAATATTCATCCTCTTGCATAAATTATATTCTCATAGTCACATAACAAATATGGCGTACTGTAACCCATTTGCCCTTTAATTACATACTTAATATTTCACTTTGTTTGTTTGTCTCTTGTGTGACTTTTTAATCCATATTAGATGTACATTGCCAATATAAGAACATACCTGCAGCTAGGAAAACTGCCTTAAATATGCTATCTGTGCTTGTATTCTCTCATGAAGAGCCCTTTGCGCCGAAGATCATGAGTAGGAAAGACAGACATCTACCGATTTCATATTCTTTGTAATTACATCCAGTGTTTCCCTTCTGTGAATAAGTATCAAACCAGCCGTAGTTAACTATTGTGTATAATCGATAATGAGCATTGTGGGAACGTGTTTACTCTGGATATCACCATGCAGTGCCCTGTAAGTACCCATAAAATAACAACCTTTCCGTTTTGTTACTAATTACAAAATTTTCGTTATCTCTGCCAGCACTATCACCACGTCGTCTATATACACTTGGTGTACGACATAATGTTGATGTAATATGTACATTACGTTATGAACCTGCAGTGGCTCGAAAACTAGTTGATAGTACAATAAGTCGTATCAAAACTCCAAAAAAGCAACTGACTGCATATTTATATCCAAAAAAAATCGAAAACTCATTGATTAAAGGAGAACATGTGCCCGCCTCTGATGTTTTCGCTGTCGACTTGTCCATCCGATCAAAGCGTAAACTGACTATGTATCCCACTTGATACAGTCTTTCTTTTGCCCGATGTACTTGTAGCCACACTCACTCTGCTTAGTTGACAGTTAGTCGGGATATAATACATGGTGACAACTGTTGAACTATATGAAATACCGTTCCACATAGACATTAAACTACAGAATAAAATTTTTTCACATTAATCCAGTGAAGAGTGGCATTGAAAGCCTGGCAGATGCAAATTAACATGTCCTCTTCTTGCTTCTGTACAGGACGCAAAAACTTAAACAAGACCATATTTGCATCGTATATTGCTCATCATGAATACTCTTTTGGTAATATCAATAACAATTTGTGGCCCACATATTATAAACAAAGGGTTACAGGAGGGATTTACATTCACAAGCTAAAATCACCTCAATGAATCCTTAACCGACAGTGTGAATCAATGTAGAACTTTTTCATTCATGATTTTGAAGACATCCCAGACCCAAACAGGAGAAAGCCTGTAGTAAGAAAAGGCCTAACAATTTGGAATGAGGATATAATTAAAGCTGTCAAAGAAAAACAGGGTGCATATATAAACTACTTAAGCAACCCAGCTATTGAGAAGAAACAATACTATACGGAGAATGCTGATGCATAGCAGGGATAATCCTGTAAATGCGAATACGGCATTAGTAATGTGTTGCTTAACACAGTCACATCAATAAAATATCTTGGCGTAACAGTGCAGTTGGAGCTGAAATGGATTCAGTAGCTCAGACAGGTAGTAGGAAAGACGAATAATCGACTTCATTTCATTTGGAGAATTCTGAGAAAAGTTGTTCATCTGTAAAGCAGACGGCGTACAGAATGCTAGTGTGATCCATTCTTGACTACTGCTCAAGTGTTTGGGATGCCCGACAGGCCGGATTAAAATAAGACATGGTATCTGTTCGGAGCGTGCTGCTAGATTTGGGACCCTTAGGTTCGATCAGCACGCAGCTATTACGGAACTGAAATGGGAATACCTGGAGGGACGACGACCCTGTTTTCGTCTACTGCAGATCAAGTCTACTGTCACCAACGTACATTTTGCTTAAGGGGCACGAAGATAAAATGAGAGAAATGCGGGGCCGTAACGAGGCTTATAGGCAGTTGTTGTTCCCTCACCCTTTATGCGAGTGGAAGGAGAGAGGAAATAAGTAGGATAGGAAATGTATATTACGGTAGTTTTCTGAGAACATACATACATGCAGAATGTGGTAGAACGACGGTGAACCACGAATGGGCCGCAACGTGGTGGACCTCACGCCTCATCACAGAATGGTGAAGCCCGAGGCTCGCCCACTTCGTGAAGCAGGCTAGGCGCGATTTGTGGCAGATGCGACGACAGAGCACAATGCTGGTGCACGCACAAGTGTTTGCATCCCTCAACAAGAGCCTCAACAGCAGGCAACTCCCAGGCGTTCCCTCATTAACCGAAGCAATCACGATTGCAGCGGGCACTGGATCGTCGTGACTGGACCTTGGATCAATGGAGAAGTGTAGCCTAGTCGGATGAATCAAAATTTTTTGCGTCACCAGGTTATTGGTCGTGACGACCTCTTCGCTATGGATAGAGGCCGGTTGGGGTAGTATTGTTCTGTGAGGGACATTTATCTCGGCTTCCATGGGACTGTGGAAGTTATTGAAGGCACCTTCACAGCTGTGAACCTCCTCGACGGCGGTGACATCTGGCAGGGCAGTAGGATAGCTGTCCGTGTCACAAATCCAGAACCGTGCTAAAGTTGTCTGAGGGGTGTTACAGTGCATTCACATGACTCTCCTGTCTTGATCATCAGTTTCAACTGATCTGAAACATATAGGTCATTGGGCCCAGATTCGTTCCCAGAAACAGTAGGTTTGTAATTTGTGGCAATTGCCTGACCTGTGCGTTGCTATCTAGCGCCACATACCTGCAGAAACCTACCAAGAACTTCAAAATTCCATGGAACGCTGAATGGCTTCTGCATTGCGCTTCAAAGGTGGACCAATACGCAGCTAAGCAGCTGGTCCTAATATTACGTCTCATCAGTGTAGGTGTTTCTATGAACGCTGCTGGGGATTTACGGGAATTACATAAATGATTGAGCCGTTCTCAGTCCACGCTCGATAACCCCCTTTCTCCTTTCATCTCACCTGCCAAGACTTAGAAGAGCGTGAAGAGAACAGATGGAGATACAGTTCTGTCTCACTCTCAATAAAGGAAAGTGCTGTGACATTGAAATGCATTACTTGCCCCAGCTTTATTACAATTGTTATATTTGTTAAAAATAAAGTTATTGTGATTTGGATTCTGGACATTGAGTTGACTCTGAGCAAGGCAGGGTTGAAGTTACGTCCGAGCCGTACTTGTTTCACATCAAAGACATCGCATATATTCTCAGCAGCTGCCGGGCGGGTGGCCAGAATGTGGGAGCGAATGGGCATCAGTGAGCAGCAGGGACACCCAGCGTTGCTCTCTAGATGACTAACCGCGAGTGTGGGCCATATACTGCCCCAGAAAATCAGCACGGACACTTAGTCAGACAGCAACAATTTTAATTAAAATGAGAAATTGTAGCTTGAGTATGGGGCTGACTGAAATAAGAAAACAGGATTTTAACACTAACTAATACTGTAAAATAATATCAAAGGTACGCAGCCTAGGAGGATGGCTGTCTAAAATATCTTTTCATATACACGCTGGTGGACTCTTGTTGCTAAATAAACAATCTTGAAGGAAAGTGATAGTAACAACGTTAAATGATATTCCCGAATGTGGACCGGCAGGTGGTGGTTACTATTGTTCTTTCAGTTAAAATGCTTCCTACGTCAAGTCAGTTCTGTTGAATGAACAGTAAATAACTTCCTCACAGCTGTACTATGGAAAAGCAAAGTCTTGTAGAACGAATATCTTTCACACGTTCATGTTACAACAGTCTTTATTCTTCTGAGAGTTGTTCTTCCTGTGAAGTCTTCTCACTTCGAGTAGAGAGGAGGTAAGGCTAACTTTGCAAGCGTCCATGGCTGGAATAATGAAAGCAAACACCTTTGCTGCTGGTACTATTTCATAGTCTGTTCCCTACTCGACTGTCAATACAGCTTTGATAGCTCTCAGACAAATTTTTTAACGACCGCAACCTATTTCACCTACCTGAAGCTTCAGTAAGATCTGTTGCTTACTCCGTGGCATTGTCGTTTGCAGAAATGCTAGAATGCCTCATAACAATGCAAACATTGGACACAGAGAGATTGGTTACTGGCCGGCCAGAGTGGCCGAGCGGTTCTAGCCGCTACAGTCTGGAACCGCACGACCGCTACGGTCGCAGGTTCGAATCCTGCCGCGGGCATGGATGTGTGTGATGTCCTTAGGTTAGTTAGGTTTAAGTAGTTCTAAGTTCTAGGGGACTGATGACCTCAGAAGTTAAGTCCTATAATGCTCAGAGCCATTTTTAGATTGGTTACTACTACGTCAGTTACGGTGACACAGTTCTGGTAATATGATCTCTATTCTGAAAGCCGTTTCTTCACAGACCTGCACTGTTCACATGCTATTGGAGAACATAAACAGGAATCAGTTTCACGACCAAACCACTCAACTCTACCGATCGCTATTTCGCGAGCATTTTTAGTTTCTTCCTTTTTTTATAACCATTTGTACTTCCTGAGAAAGTATGTGAAGCACTCAGAACACATGACCGGATATCACTATAACTTCGCAATCGGTGGGTATGTAAATGATCCGACTTCCAAATTTGTGACTGGTAGAACGGGGACCGCGGTGCGTCAGTGTCGTTCATGTCGAGCGCTGTTACCAGTCCTCATAGGATTTACGAGGGTCGTGAAGAACGCCAAGTGTTCAGTGATCACTGTGAAAGCCACATAGATACCACGTACTCGAATGACACAGCGGTATCAGCGCATGACAAAAATACGAAATGCCTCCATTAGGCCGCTAGAGCGAATAGTGCAGCGTCCAGATTTGCGATGTTGCCTTTCATTGGACGGCGTGGGAAATGAGGCCACGCATTCTTGTTATCAAGGTTCCGGGCCTCTACAACAGACCACGGAAAGGGAGAATCGCCGAATCGTGCACACATCCGCACCTGTCATCCGAGAGAGGGTACTGAACATTCCGTCTAATCTCGCACCGTGGTCAGAGACCAGCAGCAGGCAGACTAGGGAATTACCGTCCCCTGCGTAGAGTAAAGTTACCAACACCACACAGGTGGATGCGTTTGGAGTGGTGCCGTGACTAGAAAGCAGTTCTGGACGACCCCTGATGATAATCGCCGGTGAATATGGTGGGCGAACTGGGAAGAGGTCCCTTTCCTCCAGTGTTTCGAAGAGGCATATATAGTGGTTTTACTGCTAAGTCTTCGTGTGAGGATCCATCAGCTGTGAGTTCAGTCAAGGCTGGGAGTTGGAGAAACTCTAACAGCAGAGCGGTACAGAGCAGACATCGTGGGTCCTCAAGTGTTATCACTTATGCAACAAAATCTTGTCATTTTTTTAACGGGACACTGTACTTCCACACATGGTAGTGATTCTGTGAACTAAAAAGTGGCTCTGAGCACTATGGGAATTAAAATCTGAGGTCATCAGTCCCCTAGAACTTAGAACTACATAAACCTAACTAACCTAAGGACATCACACACATCCATGCCCGAGGCAGGATTCGCACCTGCGACCGTAGCGGTCGCGCGGTTCCAGAATGAAGCGCCTAGAACCGCTCGGCCACTAGGGCCGGCGATTCTGTGAACTGTCTGGGGTATGTTGAGTTACTCCTGTGGCCAGAAAATCCACTAGATCTCTCCTGGTAAAAGAATGCGCATGCGCAGCTCGGTCGTAAACTCCGTTCAGTAAGAGTTTCCAGGGTATCAAGGAGCCGCTACTGAGGGCCAGCATGCCTCAGGAGAGGACACAACGTCCTTATGGCACACTTCCTAACCTAATCTGCGCATGCATCCATGTCTAGGAAAGTGAGGCTGTTATTGAGGCCGTAGGAAGCGTTACTCGGTATAAACTTCACCATGTCTTCTGGGGGCGTCCAATTATTTTCTTGTCCAATGTGTTATAACTGCCGCTGGAAGGCAAAACTGATGTTTCAGCCAAGGTTTCTGCGACCTTCCCCTGCGAACGCATCGGGTTTAGTCATCTAATGACAATCAACGACTATGAGTGCTCGGAAGCCTGAAAACTTGTTTGTCAGTTGACATAACAGATAGCACCTTAAAGCAGTTGTTCGCAAAACTGGAAGTGCTTTTGGGAATTTGTGTTCGTACGATAATACATATTTGCTACTAATGCAGCATTTTAAAGCTCTGTTTCTTGTTTTCTTACTGCCTGTGACAGACATATTTGACAATTACAGTATATACTATATTTATGTATTTACTAACTTGCTTAATATGTGTACACTCCACAGACTTCCACAGAATTAAAATTTATAAATGACAGTAATCTTTCTAATACTGTCTGCAGATTTTTCGTGCTGTGTACAGTTGTAGCAATCAACGCCAGAAACAGATTTTATTACTCTCATATATTAAAAAAATAATTACATAATATACTGCTACAACGATATTAACGTCATCGATATTAACATCGGGCGTGACATGACGTGACCTGCCATGTTATAACTGATTCAGGCCAAGGCCTAATTAGGAGTAATCTCATTCTAAGAGTTTAACTTTCCCAAACACAAAATATACAAAACCCGTAACTGACAGACAACAAGGTAGAGTGACGAAATACTGAATCATAGGCTAAAGACGAAGCAACATTATCTACTGATGATGGACTCACCGTATCCGAAACGCAATGCGACTTAATAAAATACCTGTCACGAATTTAGATGTATATCTTTGCAACTGGACTCAATGAGTCTAATATACACACTGCTACTATAGTTGGTGAATATCATACTGTAAAATGACTTTAACAAAATGTGTTATGTCTTTGCTTTGGTGCATTTAGATTTCTCAATTGTTTACGTGTGTATCTTCTCTTCTGTGTGCTTGTATAACAGAGAATAATTTTCCTTTTTCTGTTGCAGGTCTACGATATTATCATTCGTCCAACAGGAGATTTATATTGCTGACGAAATATTAAAGTGCTTCATAAAATTCGCCAAAGACGCTGCGTATCCTATTACAGCAGCAGTACTCGAGTATACGACGCAAAATGCAATAGAAACTCTGAATGCATAATATAAGTGTAAACAACCAAGGAAACAGTTTCTCTGTACAGTATTTGGCAACGAAATTCTTCAGAATATAGCTTGCTGTTAAACCTTCAGCTTTCATGAATAGCGATGTTCAAATTGGAAACAGCTCAGAGAGCCTCCGACCGGAAGATTACATCTGTGGCATCATCAGTAATACAGTAAAAAAAATACACAGTGGAAAATAAACGTGACACACGCTACAACAGAGACAAACTGAATCAATCTATGCATGTGAAGCAGCCCTGTCAATTTTCTGAAGATCATGGGTTAATAACTCGTATATTAACAAACTTCATTAACATCAGTCTTTTGGTATGTGTCTATGATCGTAAGGTTCTTCTGTTACAGTGGAAGATTAAACATTAAAATATGTATGAAACGTCAGTGCCATCAAATGTGAGTGACTGATTACTTACGAAACAAGTCACATAAATGGATGTGATTCCCAATTTCAGAGGTATTCAAGACTAGAGAAATCATGACAAGAAATATATGAAGAGGGGAAAATGTCAACGTTCTAAACATATTTTGTTTTCAAAATGCGTTTTCAGAGCTCTTGTGATTTTAGTACTTCGTTTCATGGCATTGGACTTGTTCCAATGTCAAATCACGGAATAAATCTTTGCAACATCATTACCAGAAGCTACATGGTCTTTGTGAGAAGCAGTGCATACCTCAGCAGTTCCATCAGCTGAAATTATGAACTCGTCCAGCGAATCAGATGCATACAACTGACTACTGTGAACTTAAAGACGCTGCTGAAACATTGTCAGTGCAGGCGGTAAGATCTCCAAATGCCCTCTCTTCAAGGTGTATGATCCTCACACATATCAAACAGCTATTAAAAATTTTTACTCTGACACAGCAGAATGGGAAACTGTCACTGTTTTCAAAAGAGGAAAGACCACGGCAGGTCCAAGCAGAAGTCGATACCGAGGGACTTTTTCATGAATTAAATTTTGACACTTCCTTGCAAAGAAAGAAGAAAACCTTTCATGTGATGGTTCATGTTCAAACTAAATGTAACTTACCAGTATGGAAGGAATAAGTAATATCTAACAAACCTATAGTTGCATCCGTTATCCTGCGTATTTTATCAATGTAGGTAAAACATTAATATTAGTGTATTTACAAATACGTGGTGGAAGCTGTTTAAGAGATCAGATGGGGAATAAAAAATTTATACACGCTTAAGTTTCATTTAAAGTTTTTATCCCTGACAACAAGAAGAGTGTGGCCGAAAATATTGTTCTTCAGGTTGCCGGAGCTATCGAAAAATACCTCCGTTTTTCATTGTTCCACTCCACAAACATTTCACTGCCCTTCCTAAATCAAAATCGGCATTGAGTTGCCTCAATGCAGCTCTTCTTTGCCAGGACCTAGTTACAAATATCGTAACACACTTACAGAAGTATCACAAGCTCATAAACTAACTATCCCAACTACTACGAGCAATACAGTTAGAGTTACTGATCTGTTATTACCCTGAGAAATACAGAAATATTCTCAAAATAGTTTCTGTATGTTTCTTGAACAGGACTGTTGCTATCAATCCAGTTCAGAGTTGGATGCTTATCAATGCTGTTCGCCTAATTATTCGTAATGCTTAAACAACGACTTTTATGCGCTGCAGAAGGAATATAATAACCAAACTTACACATAAATACAACAATTAAAAACTCATTTTGCATGAAATTATCGTAACTGCGCATATCAAGTTAGTCTAGTCTGACCTCAAGGTGTCTTAGATGCAGTCCTCTCATAAAGTGTAACTCCTTTTTGACTGGAAACAGGAAATCTGTTGTGCGAAGTTAAATGAGCTTGGGGCTACATTAGACAACAGTGACACACGTTTTGTAAATTGCGGAGATGTGCAGTGTTCTCAGGCACTGACTGTCGACGTTGTCAGCGACACTTGAGTTGACTTATAGAACATGTCAAAGTGGTAAACCTACCTTGTCACTCATACCGTTTTGGCATTAAACAATGTTTTACTTAGGAGAAACAAGGAAACACACGCTGCCACAATCATAGGCTACAGATAATTGTCTTTGAATCTCTTTTCAAATGACTTCATTTCAGCCTGAAATCATCAACGTCAATATACTTGAACGAAGTACCTCAGTCGTAGCGTCACCGATGGCACCATCGGATATCCTCCCCCCTCTCCCTCCACCCACCCATGTGACAAAGTCTAGCTGCCTTTTGTATAAAATGGCTGGATATTCTAGAATTGTAAGGTTTTCGTATGTTTTGTGCCATTGAAAATAATTCACCTTTGTTATTCTGTGATGACGCTGAATAAGCGCACTGCACGAGCAGTGAATAATATCCTTGACTGTGTTTATCTGTGGTTCGCTTGCTCGCCTGTCAGTTGAGCAGCGCTAGGGCGTTCTTACTTGAAGTATAATAGTGAGCAGTTGAGTTTTGTAGAGAAGGTTATTTGGTAATTGTGAATCTGAAAGCAATTATCTGAAATATTTTTTATGAAGATAAAAGTTGTTTGTAAACATGTCATTGACCCTGCTCATAAAGAAGATCTTTGGTGGAATATTTCAAGACTGTCAGTGCACTGTAGGAAGGAAATGTTTGTTTGGCAGAACTGTTAACTGAGGATATTTTTGTCACTTAAACGACGAATAAGATTCATGAGTACCGTTAATTTGATCTTTTTGTTTTTATTGTACCTCAAATAACACTATTAACTGTATGTCTGTAATTTTTGTAATTGGAGGATTTCGTAATTTTTAGTCATCTTATGTTATATAGTCCCTTTTTGTCAATAATCAATGGTTAATTTTTGAAGAACGATTTTCTTTAAAGTATAAGTCATGTCCATTATTCTTAGTGAAGTTTTGAATGTTGTGTCCAGTGTGCATTGCACCTTACTCCACATGAAGATACAGATTATTTTTGACGAGCAGAAATCAATTTTGTAATTATTGGCTTATTTTTTCTTTAGCTGTTGCTTCTGCTGATTTCAGTTTGCTTTCCAGAACGCCATTACATCAGACATACAAAAGCATGGTGAGCAAGAGGTAGGTTAATTTTTTTCAGGACAGATCTCACTTCGCACAGTTCATAGTCAGATTTCTCAAGTGTTGAGCCAAGCAAGGAGATTAATTTTCAGAATTTTTTTTCTGAGTAGAACAACATTTTATTTTTTTGGGTATTTCAAATCAGAAATTGCACCTGATGTCATGCAACTATCATAATGTAGTTCAGTATTGAGTTTCAGTTAAATATTACGCTCTGAAAGCACAGTATGTTACGTTTGGCATTTAATTAGATTAGTTTTAATTATTTCAGATTCAGTATTCCAGAGATTCTAAAGTTTTGTTACATAACACTTTTCACATGCGCATCGCAGGGCCAATCAACAGTCAGTATTCCTCAGTAGTTGAATACAATATGTGCTTGCACATCCCACAAGGGGAGAGAGTTTATTTACAGATAAATTTTTATAAAAAGCTGAAATTAGGAAGAAAATCAGGAAAATGGATGAACTGCCTCACCCCGCTGACGTCATGGTGGAAGCAGAGAAGTCATCCAAGCATGAAGTGGCAGGAAATTCAAAAATCTGGCATGTCACATTGTCATAGTGACAGAAATAGGCCACTTTAACTAAATACAGAATTCACGATGCCACTTTGTTTTCCCCTCATGTCACTGCGGAATAAGGGCTTTCGTCCTAAGTAGATAATCCTCTAGAAGACTGATGTAATCGAGACCTGCGAGAAAGACAGGCCGCTGCACATACGCCACGAAGGGAGGCCGAGCTCGCTTGCCAACTCGCTCAGCTCAGGAACAAACTACGTTTCTACACCTGTTAACTCGTAACTGGGTGTGCATCTACAAACGAGAATTGCACCTTCTACTGGAATCCACTATCACGTAGTTTTATTGTTTAGTAGTCTTATAACGATAAGTCCATAGACCTATTAATAATTTGCTACCGCTGTACTGGGGTACAATGAAATAAAAATCATGCCAAATGACTACCAGTTGCATAAGGTACCACATCTTGTATGAAATGAGGACTGTTACGCAGAAAAGACTAACTGCTATAAAAAAGCCGTTATACCATTTATGTCAAGAATTGATCGTAAATTTTATTTCAGGGCTAGTAATCAGTCAGACTTCATAACAGCAGATTCCAGTAGAAGATGCAATTCTCCCTAGTACATACACCCCTAGTTATGAATTAACGGATTTGGAAACGCATTTTGTCTGCTGAGTTGAACGATCGATAGAGTTCAGACCTATAATCGTGACGTACGCGCCGCGGCCTGTCTTTTCTATCTGCAATCTCTATGGCGTCAGAATCCACGATGCTAGGACAGAGGGAGCTAACGCGGCTGGCCAATTGTTCTAAGGGTGGAATTCCACATCACCCGCGAAAATTCAGCCACAGCCCGCTAGTAAGCTCTGCTAGCCTCGACACTTCTTACAGGAGCTTGTCAGGTTGTGAAGTTCAACCTGTTGCGGCGAGGCGCTGACAGCCGATTGTTTCGAACTGCTACTGAGTGGAGAGCCTCATGTTAAACAAGCAGCATCTTCTGATTCAGCGGACTTGAAAATCTTCTGTTTTTCTTATGCTTATGGAGCATAGGAAGCTATATGCTTAAGCACAGCTGGAGATAAATATTCATGCCTAAGTTCAATTATCAGTGTTGAATTGTTTTCCCCACTGTTATAACAAAAATGTGCCGGATTTCTATTTCTGACACTATATACATTTCCAACTCTCACACCAAAGGCTTACAAGTACGAAAGAAACCTTCCCATAAAGTCCGACACTGCATTTAGGAACATCACGAATGACACTGATGGATAGTACCCGCTGCCTCCAGTACTGTTACAGGAGAACGTCAAGTCCATTAATGAATATTTAAGTGCACTATTGAAATGATAACTTGACAAGCTGAAAGGGGTATTTCGCTTAGACCTTTCATTGGACAAAGATGAGAGATTGGCAGCAATGAGATGTGTTTAAGGGAAAAAAGTGCAAAAATGTTTATGAGCATACTTACTTCACAATTTTAAAATTTCGAGTTTCTTGTCAATATTACGATTGTTATTAGCGAATGTTCCAATTGGAGAACGATAATCGGGTGATTTTCGATATTTCTTAGGGTTCTTATTTTCCCAATATTTCTTCATTTTCTCCCTGAAGACTTTCTTTCGTTCTTCAGCCCACTTTGCTCGGTATCGTCTTGGTTCCATTTCTGGAATAAACTTCCACTAGTCAATTTTGCTTCTGAATGTATCCCTGGTTGATGTGTTTGTTACCTCTATTTTTGCTTTTATCAAATCCTTCTTAACTTTAGTTGATCCTTTAAGGGATGTCACATAGTTCAATAGACTTGTGGTTAGTCTGTTTCCAGGTAAACTGTGTAGGTGTCCATAGAACCTTATTCGCCTCTTTCTGACGTCAATTTCGATGTTTGATACTTTTTCTGTTGTCTCGATGGTTTGCAGTCTGTATCCATCTTGTGTGTATCATGGTGTCAAAATTTTTCTAATAAACTTTCTCTCTACTTTCTGAATTTCTTGTAAATCTAGTTTTCGATTCAATGAGTGTGTTTCACTTGCATATGCGACTGTCGGTTTGATTACTGTGTTGTAGTGTCTGGTCACTTACTTGATTTCCTGCAATCTGATTTTTCTGCTATTTTTAAAACCCTATTGGTTTAATAATTCCACCGAGGTAGTTAAAGTGTTTGACTCTGTTGATCTCACCTCATTTTTTTAAAGTTTCGGAATATCTAACTTGGAACACATGAATTCAGTCTTGTAAAAGTAGGTTTCCAAGCCAACCTTCTCTGCACATTCTTCGAGGGTCTCGATTTGTTTTATTGCTGTTTTGTTGGTTACAATCGCCAAGTCATCTGCAATCGCGAAGCATGGGAAGTTCAGTTTTCCTTGCCCTCTTCCTAGTTCGATTGGATTCCAAAAGTTTTGTTTTCTTAGTTCTATTTCCCATTCTCTCATTACTTTGTCTAAAACTATGTTGAATAATAGTGGCGGGATCCCATCTCCTTGTCTTACCCCTGTTTTAACTAAGAATGGTTACGACATTTCATACATCAATTAAATTTTTGATTTGGTTTCTCACAGTGTTTGTTCGAACAGTTTTCGAGTTTTCGTATCTAGTCCGCGTTCTTCTAGAATATTGCATAGAGATGGTCTGTCTATAGAATCGTAAGCTTTTTTAAAAACATCAACAAATGTGCAGAGCAATGGTTTCGTATTTATTGATTTAATTTTTAAAATAGTTTTAAGATTAAAGATCTGTTCCGGGAACGACCTATTAGGTCTAAAGCCTAATTAAATTTAATCTGTATGTTCTAGCTGTTTTTGTGCTCACTTTAGAAGACACGAGGATAAAATTTTGTGAGTGACCGCAGAAGTAAAATGTCTCTGTGCTGGTTTGCATCTGATCAGTCACCCTTTTTGTGCAATAGATGAATTAAAGCACATTTACAATTCTCTGGAATTTTTTCTGTCTGCCAAATTTCTTGGATGACTTGATTAATCCCTTTTTCAGGAATTTGGACCACTGTTCTTCAGTAGTTCATCTACAGTTCCACCTTCTCTCAATGACTTATTATTATTGAGCTTTTTAATGTGACTACAAATTGCTTTTTCAGTTGGCGGTACTGAAGCTTCTTTCGTATGTGCTGCTTGTAATCTGGGGAATCTCGTACATCGTTGTGAGCAGTTTTGAAGTCATGAGAAATATTTGGCTAATTATTGACAATTTTCTTTGTTAGCTAGAGCCAATTTTCCGTTTTGTTTCTTGAAACAGAAGTTTAGTGGAGTGTATCTTTCGATCTGATTTGCAAGCGTTCTGTAAAAGTCGTCTGGTTTGTGGTTCCTAAAGTCTTCTTCAATTGAGTTTAGTTGTTCATTAAAAGATTTCTTTTAGCTCGTCTAAGTATTTTAGCTGTTTGTTTTCTCACTTCAAAAAAATTTTCTTGTGTGATTTCCTACTTAGCACAGTTATAGTTTAGGAGGCTCGTTATCTCCCTTCCATTGCATTATCAAAATCTGAATTCCACCCTGGGTGGTTGGACTTTCTCGTTAATGGGATCAGTTCTCTTGCTTCCTCTATAATTTTTGTTTGGAAATCTTTTCAGTTGTTTGTAGGTTGTTTTTCCATTCCTCTGTAACTTTTGATTTCTTTTTTTTTTTTAATCAAATTTAGGAGTTAGTGGTGTTTTCCTTTGGTATTTCCTTTTGGGTTTAAATTTAATTTTGATTCTGGTAAGATAGTGGTTAGAATCTATATTTGCTTCTCTTCGGATTTCAATGTCGTGCATTTCTTTTCGGAAACCCTAGTAGACCGCAACATGGTCTACTTCAAATTCACCTAGCTTAAAGATCAGGGATCGCCAAGTTTTTTGCTTCTTAGGGTACTTTCGAAGTGATGTTGACATTATTTTTAGATTGTTTTGTTGGCACAACTCTATGAGCCAGACGCCATTCTTGTTCGTGAATTTGTGTGCTGCGTAATTGCAACTATTTTTTTTATACTTCCTCTCTTTACCATTTTGTGCGTTGAAATCACGGAGAAGAATTATTATGTACTCCTTTCCAATTTTGGTCATCTGAGTTTCAACTTCGTCCCAAAAATTTTCTGTCTTGCCTCGTTATTTTTTGCTGTCAATGCTAGTCGGCGCGAAGAACATTAATAATTGTATATGTCTTGTTTGTGCGCTTAATTCGCATGATCATTAGTCTGTTGCTAATTGGATTTATTTATGTAACAGGTTCAAGGTTGTCCTTATTCACAATAAAGGCCATAACAAATTATGTCTGTTTTGCTTTTAAAGATACGGTTGTTGTTGTAGTCTCGTTTCGAATCAGTGAATCTAGTCTCTTGAAGTGCAAGGACTTGGATTTTCTCTCTGTTGAGTTCTGTAGTAAGAGTCTGTAGTTTGCTCGTCTGAATAAATGTTCCGAAGTTAAAGTATCAATATATGGGTAAGACTTTCGTGGAAGTTTACCAGAGAACTCCGACTTTCTTCCGCGTACTAGCCCAAGCTACCCACAATCCGATAGCTTGATTGTCGCCACAGGAGTAACTTCAGTGTTACTTGTACGAATTATTGTGCTTGTAGTCGGGTTCCAGCTAATGCTGGTTGGACGGAACCAGGAACTGTTAGTTCCTGAGGCTCAGTGTTGAGCCGCACCTCACATGGTGAACAGACGCTGGCCAGGTTATCGATGTTTGCCACACAGACGTGTCTGGACTTTTAGATATGCTTTATCTTCTTTACAAAACTTGCCTCTTCTGCTATTTCCACTGTTTCGATGATCTGCTGCTCCGCTTGAACTGCTGTTGAGGTGTTCGCCGTTATACTGGCAAGGAACCCTTACAAGGTACTATCACCCAGGTCAAGTGAACCAAGGTTTTTTAACGAGGCGTTACTCTTCTCACTCCTCTTTTTTCAACGGGACTTGGGACGGCTTAGGTAGAGTTGTTTGTTCTCAGTTGTTATTAAAAGTGAATAATTTGGAGAAAATTATATTAATCTACTTTTATGAGACAGTAGTATTAAATTATTTTAATACTGGTAGGAGCATAAGTCAATTATTATGTTGCATTTCGCGCATGGCAGTTAGGATGTTGACAATGTGAGCAGATAGCTGTATTGGTCGACCACAATATTGTTGCACTTTGTGTTGACGACGCTACGGTCATCTTATCGTGAATGAGGGTGTAACGGGGTTGATAGTATATGCACAACCGACCTGACATCACTGAATATGTGATGCATTTTGCTCTGTAGACACTGTATTTGTTTAACATCACCGCGTGTTTTCGATAACGGCCAAGTGCAATTATATCGTTGTTGAGTAGCACTTTCTCATTGTTTTCCCCGTCAATGTGAAGTGGTGATGGTTACGTAAACGAAATTTTCTATACTGAAACTGCTGTTTTGCCCGTATCTGTATTGATACCTGAAGGACCGATAATTAACCAGTTTTGATAATTCTTTTCAGTATGCAGCTTTCTTGTATAGGGCACGCACTTATGTCTGAAACGCACCAGATATTGCTACTACTGCTTTTTGTGGAGAGGATAATTTAGCTGGGAGTAATACCTTCTCTCAGATTGTTCCTTTTCGAGCCACGATTATTGTCTGACTCGGTAAAATGTTAACAACAATTTACTAATGAATTAGCTAACGTATTTGTCGTGAAGTTTTGTAGAAAAATCTCTCGTAACCGCCTATTTATTAGATCATTATCAACCAGAAATACGTGGTAACTTATTACATTCGTTTTTCCGCTTTCTTCCTTACAGAACGATCACAGCAGTAAGGCATATGTAACGACTAATGAGTGTATGTCAGACATTTATACATGACATATATTCAATAGTATCAACACTACATCACTGTAGTACGATTGGAAACACTACGACAGTATTTTCAAATATATGCTTTCTCTATTGCATACCTACGTTAAAAGGTGACTGCAGTTTTAGGGAAGACTTCAAACATGGTAAGTTCAGTATATCGTATATGGTGAAACTTTTATAGAACAATATTCATGGCACCAAGAAAATGATATTGTTAGAGGAGTGTCATTTTTGAGATGATGATTTCTTAATAATGACTGCTACAGTACTGCAACTTAAAAGGTGGCATATGCAGTAACTGTAGCACTTTTTCGAAGAGAAATAACATTAAAAACAAATAACAAAACACAATTTGTTCACTCCACTTATCATTAGAGTACCTTACGCTCGTGTACAGAAGAATTCGCTTATTTTTCTTTGCTCCTTTTTCCTTAAAGATTTTGTTGTAAATATTGTCTTTATCTCCTCTCCCGGAATCAATTGTTCAGCTGAAACACTGGCGACTGAATATCATACTTGCTGAACATTTTCCAATTGACCTATTAGTTACATCAGACGAAAAGGATTCTCACTTATTACATCACTGTCATCATCAGTATACTCAGCAGGTAAAATTACCCTTTAACTCTTAGATGACAGATTTTAGAATCATGTCACAAGCTTGCTTTGCATTTGCTACACTAGGGACTGTCCACCTTTCTTTCAATATCTGAAATCACGTCTTGAACTAGAGGTGAACGGTATTTCGTCATGAAGCTCTTAATTATTCCCATGTCTAGTGACTGAAGGATCGGAGTACATTTCGGGGAGAAGTAGCATTATTCTACATTTTTCAACGCTGGCACTTTGTTACGTGCACTACAATTATCCACCAGAAATGCAGCATACTTATTTCTCCTTTTATCTCTTTATCAAGAAAAAGCAGTCACCCACTAAAGAAAGCAGACGTCTTCCATGCTTTTCAATATGCCTTGTAATTGAATGGATTAAAATAAATGACATTTATAATAAGGGAAATACATAAAATTACTCTAGTATAGTACTGTACTGTATGTAGTCTTCATGCACACGCGTAACATCACAGATGAAGGTCCCGAATCAATTTTAAAATTAAAGGAAAATAAGATAAAATATATGTAGTCCTACGTGCTGGGTTTCTAATATTTTTTAATCATCAGGTATTAATTGATCGTCCGATCGCGAGAGGTGTCAACTTCCGTCTCAGCGACTCGTTGTTTCCAGAGAAGGACCCTAAGGAGTACTTTAAATTGCTTCCCTCTTCTACAGTTTTCTCCTTTAAAGGCCATCGATTTCTCTGGCATCAGCTGGTAGAACAGCCCGCTCTCATATGCACTGTATTTCTTTTTGGGACTGTATTATTCCACCAGTCTACACGTGCCAACATTCTGCATCACATAAAGCAGCTAATTTTTCTTCTCCTGAAATCACTTTAAAAATGATCTCATGTCTTTCTCCAAATCTCTGCAATCATCCGTAAACAGCCTTAAAATTGGAATCGCCAAGCAAATCATAGGAATCTAAGCCTTTTTGACGTTCCAATGGCCATTTATTGCTTTTGTGCTCGCAATTCATTATTAAATAGCAGTGAAGCACTGTCCACATCGTCCACCGTTTCGCTTTCATTCTTTTTCTTGAAATGTTAAACTTGCCACATAGAGAACTTTCTTCAATTTCTTTTTGACTATCGAGTAATGCAGATAACGTTGACTGAGCAGGTCTATACTTCGTCGCGACATCTAGCTGTTTCGTTCCGTTATCGATCTCTTTGAAAATCTCCTTTTCAATCTCTAGCCTTATCTGTTTCCGAGTTGCAGCCATTGTCCAAATATTATTAGTCAAGGCCATGCCGTATTTGCAACAAGATAGAAACATTCAAAAATCGCTTAAGTCACGGAAATAAACTTCGTTTGAGCCCCACACAACATTGAAGAATGCAACTCAAGTTCGACAATGTACATATTCAAACATATAACAATGGTTCAAAGGCAGGAGGTCTATGACTCTGTAACTGACGCTGAGAAGGGGTCGCCCGCGGCTATAAGGATTTCGGTACTTGCTTACCGCTGTACGAAGCGAAGCTTCCGAAAATATAACGCTGAACGTCCTGAGGTTTTAGAAACCATACGTACCCTTATGGTAAATCCTTAGAAGCTGAAAATAGATACGTCCACGAAAGTTTGTCTTCGTTATTACAGGGTATTGCTAAAACTACCCCGTCCTTATAATGAGCTGTATACAGAATAGCCGGCCGCGGTGGTCTCGCGGTTCTAGGCGCTCAGTCCGGAACCGCGCGACTGCTACGGTCGCAGGTTCGAATCCTGCCTCGGGCATGGATGTGTGTGGTGTCCTTAGGTTAGTTAGGTTTAAGTAGTTCTAAGTTCTAGGGGACTGATGACCATAGATGTTAAGTCCCATAGTGCTCAGAGCCATTATACAGAATAGTACATATAGGGAAGCAGCTGGGACTCTACACAATTATCGCTGCACCCGGGTTCGTCAGGGTATCGGTAATCGTTGTACGGGGTTTCGACTGTACTACATATTCACTATTCACAGAAGACACAAGCAAATATGATTTTGACATAAGCAATACGACAACCCAGGAAAGCCTTGTAAACCGACGCTGTGTGGCGCCATGTGCAGGAAAAATTGTAAACTCAACCGACACTCTCAGCCTCAATCGCCTACGAGAAGTTCCAACGTTGTTACAGCGTACCAGTGGCTTGTGTGTAGTCAATACCCCTCTGTCATTAAACTTCAAAGAACCCACCCTTCTGGCTCCCCACAATGACATTACAGGTTAAACGATTCAACACTCCGCTCACTAGCAACCTTCAGTTTCAAAATTCACAAAATTCTCTTAACGCAGGTTTAAAGGAGACATGAAAATCAGAATCTTCTCGTTCTAAGTTCAGAGACATGGGAAGCTCTCGGATTGTTATGGTGCAGTACTTGACGGAACTCCAGCGGATGTCGGAGCCGTGAATAACGCACTCATTGGGTCTATATGGTTGCCAAACACACGCCGCTGTAGTGTGTAGTGGAGGGAAAGCAACAGGACAGGCACTCACTAGGGAATTTATTTAACCACCACAGCTGCCGTGAGGTGCAGCACCGTCCCGGATGATGGCAGGCGCTGGCCGCACCAACACCGCAGCCACAGCCGCCTCTTGCCGTAAGCCTAGGTCAGCTACACAGCTCACGCCGTATTCGCAACTGGCCTGCTGGACGCTCCAGCGGGTGGTTAGGTCTCGTGTAACGAGCTGCTTTCACCTGTCCAATATAAGTGTGGATCAGCCTGCGCCACGTCATTTTGGATTGCAGGCAGATGTTCACCCGTCACCTACTGATGGATACATGCTGGATTCTTCAACACAGTCTTCTTCATTATTTCGCACTTGCGAACTGTACAGCGTCTTAAGATTCTTCACGAATATTACGAGCCACACGCTACGACTATGACTGCCTTTAGTGCTTTGTGTTTCCGTCTCCTTTCGTATTTACAAACAATTGTGCCGTCAAAATATATTTATTTCTTACATGTTGGGAGATGCAGTTCATTCCAGTTGAGTACATCACTTAGTAGGTACTTAAACAGAGGCTACCGTGAGATCTTAAACACTTCTCAGTTTAGAAATTTTACAGTAGCTGACTATGTCGAAGAACTTCCTGTGATAATATTGTTTATGGCTGGTGCTTTAATGTGTTAACCTTTGAAAAGGCTGGGGTTCACTGAAGTAGCATCGCAAATGTGTAATTTAAGTTTCATGATTCTCTGCCAGATTTGCAGACAGTTTTATTGTGGAAAATATTAAAAGCATCTCTGACTGAAATCTGTGCTAAATTTTGAGATTCTGTAAAACTTCACCATTATTTTGGATATGGTGCTCCTTTAAATTTTTTAGTGTCTTCTCACAGCTTCTGCAACAGTGTTCTGACCTGTTTTGTGTACAATGGAGGGTCTGTGGTATCTCCTATTAATTTATTTGGTATAAATCTTTGATGTCAATACTATTTCTCTGACTTTTGCACCTGGTCTAAACTTACGTTATTGGATGTGACTTGAGTAGCCTCCACTCCTTCCAAATTAATGACTATTACACACTCACTGTCATGGGGTCCACTGATTGACCCATTCTGCTGTTATTGCTTCGTTCCTGACAACACAATACAACCCATTTCCTTCTATGTAGGTATGCTGGTGGGCCCACCTCTCTGGAAGTCTTGTGGTCAATTCCATCCTACTTAGGGGTGTCCAGACTCTTTTCTAAGATATTTACAATTTGTGCTTATACAATTACTGTGATCCCATATTCATTCTGCCAGACTCAAACAAACTGGGACCCACAAATTGTAATATATTTTATTATATATTCTCTGATAATATGAATTTAGTCTCGTGGCAGATAGATACAAATTTTCAATGCATAAGCCGTTAAAAAGGCTGAGGGACACTTCAGTAGTATCACAAATGTGTACTGGAAATTGCCAAGAGAGATAGGGAAATATGTAAACGACTCAGTGAGGAAACTGGAGTGGGAGATAAATGGAAATTAAGTGGAGGTGTGTGGGTGGGTCATGAGACCCAGAGAATGTGTGTAAGATGGGCTGAGGGAGTTCTCTGCTGGAGTCTCTACAGAGAGGTGAAACAGGGAAGCACTGAGGCTGACAATGGGAGGTGGAGAGGTGACTTCAGCAGATGGGCGGCAGATGTAGGGATGTTAGTAGCTTGTGACTGTAATGGCTGGAGAAGTCTGGATGGAAACTTCACCCAGCAGTGGAACTCTAATGTCTGATGATGTTAGTATTCAGAAAGATCTTAACTGCAAAATTCAGCATTCACCTGCAACACATTAAGGAAGCAACTGAAGAGAAATATTCATATGAGAGCATCTATATAATTACCAGTTACTGATAAATTCAAATTTGTAAAACTTTAGAAACAAACACTTACTTTGGCAAAGGCTCACTTAACGGTTTTCTGACCATCCAGATGTACAGATTTCAAAAACACATTTGAGTCCCCACAGCTACCAGAATGGTCCCATTTATGTGGAGGCACTGTAACCCATTGCCTAGTTTGCATACTATTTGAATCCTACAGTACTGTAAATGGTGCTAGAAAAGTGGGCTTTGCTTTGTTGGTACAGTGGTGTAGAGTACAATGTGTTGTGGCAGCTTGCAGTATATTGTTTCAGCGTTAGTGGGTTGTGGTCAGTGGACACATTTCCCTTTTCTACATTACTTTCTATATATACAGGGTGAGTCACTAACTATTGCCACCAAAAATAACTCTTAAAGTATGACAGGAGCTGAGAAGTTTGTGGGACAAAAGTTGCATGGGACAAAGGGGGCCATAATATGATGTTGGTTTTTGGGGTCACGTCAGAGATATGAAGGTCAACTTTTTTTTTTTATGGATTGCTGTAGTTTGGTACTTATTTTCTGATAGCGGCTATAGAGACAAATCCACTAATGTGTAATGGTACGGTCTTTGAAGGTCAATGAAGGTCACAAATATGGCACAAACGTCCATTTACAGAAGGTGTTCGAAGTGATGAACATTGGTGTCAATGCAGCACTGCGATCTTATCATAGATTGAGTTGTATTCCTTATCACATCTGCACTCATCAAAGCACATGCTCTGACAATTCTCTCTTGCATATCTTCAGGAGTAGTTGGAACATGTTTATAAATAACGCCTCTGGATTTTTTCTTGTGGGGATTCTCAAGAGACATTAAATCCGGCAAATGAGCCCGCCATGACACATCTCCTCTGTGTCCAATCCAATGACTTGGAAATTGTCTCTGCAACTAATTTATAGCCATCAGCGAAAAATGTGCTGGACACCCATCGTGTTGATAACACATTCTGTTCCTTGTTCATATAGAGATTTCTTCCTATAACAGACCTAATGTTTCTTGCAGAAATGTGGTTTACTTCCTACCATTAAGATTACGTTTCATAGAATAAGGGCGTATAATCCTGTCCGCCAGAATCCCACACCATACATTCACCAAACACACTTTTTGGCGTGCAACTTGCTGCAGCTGCCCAATAATACATGTTATTAAGATTAACACTTCCATGGATAATGAATGTAGCCTCATCAGTAAATAAAGTCAAATTAATAAATGTGCTGTCCCTCTGAATGTAAAGTTGAGCCCATCAGCAGAATCCAATGTGATGTATACAATCTGTACCAGTTAATTCTTGGTGGAGACTGATATGGTAAGAATTATATTTATGATGATACAGAACATGACCAACACTACTCTGGCTCATGCCAGATTCCCTTGAAATTTGACACAAACTAACACAAGGACACCGAACGACAGTGGCAAGAGTGCCACTTTCTGTTTCCACGTTAGTAACTTTCCTTTGCCAGATATGTTTCTAGTGCATTAAAGATTCAGTTGTTCTCAATGTACATTTAAATGTATGATGTGTAGGGTGAGTATGTTGAGGATATCTTTCAGTGTCCAAGTCTCTAGCTCTCACTGAATGTCGCTGCCATTCTCCACAAATGAGAAACATATCGACTTGTTCTTTGAGCGAATACCACTTTCAGCAGCAGGAGCCCCACTTCCAGCGGCAGGAGCCCCACTTTCAGCGGCAGGAGCCCCACGTTCAGGGGCAGGAGCCCCACGTTCAGCGGCAGGAGCCCCACGTTCAGCGGCAGGAGCCCCACGTTCAGCGGCAGGAGCCCCACGTTCAGCGGCAGGAGCCCCACGTTCAGCGGCAGGAGCCCCACGTTCAGCGCCAGGAGCCCCACGTTCAGCAGCAGGAGGCAGAGTGATTCTCCTCAAGTAAGTTTACTTGGTGGTTATGGCAGTGAAGCAGTAGCCACAGATTTATTATTTTGTGCCATCAGAAAAGTTTTATTATTTGAACAATGTTTTCTCCCCACCCTCCCCCATACCCCATGTTATGTGCACACAGGTCACCAGCCTTTGTAGTACTCATGTGCCACTATCCCTATGTCTGGCAACTGATTTTTGTAGAACTCAATGTCCCTCTGCAGAAATGTTACTTCTGGTCACACTACCTGTTAATTTCTTCAAATAACCAATCTCGACCATTCTCCAAGTTTTATAGAAATGAAAGCTGTGTTCGTGGGACATTTTTAGCAGTTAGAACTTACTCCGTTGGCTTAGGGCTGCATTAACATTAGTGCCAGCCACCTATCACTTTGTGTAACACATTCTGTGGGTATTTGGAGGGTGGATGGTTGGGTTATCATGTACTGTAGCAGATACAGCCACTCGACAACTCTAGCACTGCACTAGGTGTGGTTATTTGGGTTTCCTGCACAAAACTTAATCAGTTGGGACTACCTGCTGTGACAGCTGTGGAAAAACCCTCCTCATGATCACCACAGTTAAATCACATCTGGAGGCTAATTTTGTTGCTGCCAAATAAAATGGAGAAATACTGTTCTGCCTGTGGAGAAACTGTAAGCACTGACTTCAGCCACCTGGGGTGTTGCCAAATTGTTTGAATTCTTTATGATGTTGCTGACATAACTGCTGGAAAAGTTAGAGCAGGAACACACTATTACGTGAAGCTGGCAGCAATGTCGTCAACTAACTGGACTCCTGGTTTCTAAGGGCCAGGGATTTTTCCTTTCAATCCTCAGACAATTCCTGGATATCCATTTACAGCTTCAGATTTGATATAACAACCTTTCAAGACAAAATAAAAAAATACTGTACTATAGAAATGCACAAAAATTTCCTGTAAGTTGACAAAGTTTTTTCTGAACACTTTTTCTAACTCATTTTTTGTATCAAGTGACAAAATTCATACATTTCTATACTGTCATGCAGCATTCTCTTTAAATTGTCATATATCATGCTGTATGCAGTCTAAGGGGATTTGTATCAGAATAACAGTCAAAAAATTGATTTTTTTAGTTATTGTCTTGAAAAATTCTCTGTAGTTTTCTGAACAAGGAAAAGTTAACATCCAGGAAAATGGACCACAAAAAGTACCAAACTTGGAGGAATTTAGAAGTGGCTGCAAACACCATGACATCCTAATTGCACACAGTCAGCTCCATTAAAAATAAACTTTTGCTCTCATTTGTTTCGTTTTGATGACTTTTTAGTCCCTGAAGTTTGCTAACCTAAGAGAGCTTTACAGTTGCTTATCTTTTATTTATACAGACAGTTTAGTCATTGTTACCTGTTTTTGGCGTGATTATTTTGTTTACAGTGAATAAATGTGTGCATGAGTTTCCTATTCCACTTGAAAGCAGTGGGAAGAATTAAGAAATTCGGTGTTGAACAATGTAAATTTTATAGAAAGTGGTTCACCAAACATATTTACTCTGCTAATACTGAAATACAAAGTGATTAAACATTTGAATCGGCTTCAACTTCTCAAAGTGCTTCAAAGCTAAAACTGAAATATTTGGACAATGGACTTTACAATATTAATGCTGGTAATATACACTCCTGGAAATTGAAATAAGAACACCGTGAATTCATTGTCCCAGGAAGGGGAAACTTTATTGACACATTCCTGGGGTCAGATACATCACATGATCACACTGACAGAACCACAGGCACATAGACGCGGGCAACAGAGCATGCACAATGTCGGCACTAGTACAGTGTATATCCACCTTTCGCAGCAATGCAGGCTGCTATTCTCCCATGGAGACGATCGTAGAGATGATGGATGTAGTCCTGTGGAACGAATTGCCATGCCATCTCCACCTGGCGCCTCAGTTGGACCAGTGTTCGTGCTGGACGTGCAGACCACGTGAGACTACGCTTCATCCAGTCCCAAACATGCTCAATGGGGGACAGATCCGGAGATCTTGCTGGCCAGGGTAGTTGACTTACACCTTCTAGAGCACGTTGGGTGGCACGGGATACATGCGGACGTGCATTGTCCTGTTGGAACAGCAAGTTCCCTTGCCGGTCTAGGAATGGTAGAACGATGGGTTCGATGACGGTTTGGATGTACCGTGCACTATTCAGTGTCCCCTCGACGATCACCAGTGGTGTATGGCCAGTGTAGGAGATCGCTCCCCACACCATGATGCCGGGTGTTGGCCCTGTGTGCCTCGGTCGTATGCAGTCCTGATTGTGGCGCTCACCTGCACGGCGCCAAACACGCATACGACCATCATTGGCACCAAGGCAGAAGCGACTCTCATCGCTGAAGACGACACGTCTCCATTCGTCCCTCCATTCACGCCTGTCGCGACACCACTGGAGGCGGGCTGCACGATGTTGGGGCGTGAGCGGAAGACGGCCTAACGGTGTGCGGGACCGTAGCCCAGCTTCATGGAGACGGTTGCGAATGGTCCTCGCCGATACCCCAGGAGCAACAGTGTCCCTAATTTGCTGGGAAGTGGCGGTGCGGTCCCCTACGGCACTGCGTAGGATCCTACGGTCTTGGCGTGCATCCGTGCGTCGCTGCGGTCCGGTCCCAGGTCGACGGGCACGTGCACCTTCCGCCGACCACTGGCGACAACATCGATGTACTGTGGAGACCTCACGCCCCACGTGTTGAGCAATTCGGCAGTACGTCCACCCGGCCTCCCGCATGCCCACTATACGCCCTCGCTCAAAGTCTGTCAACTGCACATACGGTTCACGTCCACGCTGTCGCGGCATGCTACCAGTGTTAAAGACTGCGATGGAGCTCCGTATGCCACGGCAAACTGGCTGACACTGACGGCGGCGGTGCACAAATGCTGCGGAGCTAGCGCCATTCGACGGTCAACACCGCGGTTCCTGGTGTGTCCGCTGTGCCGTGCATGTGATCATTGCTTGTACAGCCCTCTCGCAGTGTCCGGAGCAAGTATGGTGGGTCTGACACACCGGTGTCAATGTGTTCTTTTTTCCATTTCCAGGAGTGTAGATATGTCAACTATTGATTCAGATAGCGTCATTGTTGAACACTCTGCTTTATCTGAACTAATAAAGCTTTGCAGTATAAGGAATGTGGTAATGGTGGTGTGAAGGTAGTTGATGTGTTAGAAGAGCTTGTGCATAAAGATTAAGAATTGTTTGTAATCTTTGTAATTTAAGTGAATGTGGTTACACTTTTGGCTGACTAAACACAGTGTGCATAACACAAATATTAAACTTGCTTATGCATGAAGTATATAGACAAAGAGTACAGAAGTGCACAAATGTTCTGTGTTCTTATGGACGTACCTACCCCTACAGGGTTTGACAAGTACAATAAAGTTTTTCTACAGGCTGTAGAAGACGTAGCAAGTGATAGTATGAAAAATGCTGTTCAGGTAAGTGTAGATGTGAATGACAGCAGTACTTGTTTGTCTACAGCCCTGGATGCATCCTGGCAATGGTGAGGCCATAGTTCCCTAAATGGTGTAGTAACAGCTACCTCCTTGGACATCGGGAAAGTCATTGATGTGGAATGTATTATCAAGTACTGTCATGGCTGTGCTTGTGGGACTGAAAATAATAAATGTTTGATTAATTTTAGTGTTTGTAGTGGAGGGATGGAATCTGAATGTGCTATGCAGATATTTCAGAGGACAGTGAAGAAATATGGTGTGATGTATACATCTTACATAGGAGATTGAGACTCAAAAGGGTACCACAAAGTTATGCTGACACACAGATAGAAAAAAATGGAATGTGCTGGATATGTTCAGGAAAGATTAGGTACAAGACTGAGGAATGTGAAGGGAAAGAAATTAGCTGATGATAAGGCCATTAGTGGAAGTGGTTGGCTTACAGGCAAAGAAATATATGGTTGCAGTATTATTATGGACACGCCATAAGGCAAAATTAAAATGACCTTGAGGAAATGAAAAATGCAGTATGGGCTACCTTCTTTCATAAATTCTCCACAGACAAAACTGAGGAGCAAATCTCCAATGTCATGAAACGTGTCAGTACATAAAATTAGTACATAAAAGTAATAAAAGATAAACATAAAAAGTTTCTGCAAGCTATGAACTTAGGTCATGAACTGCACTATTTGAAACCAAGCCAATGTTGCACACAACATGCTTTACTACGAAGCTAGTGTCATCAGCAAACAGCAATATTGTAGAGTTAACCCATAATACTACAGGGCATGTATTTATATAAATAAGGAATGTGAGTGGCCCCAGCACTGATCCCCGGGGCACCCGCTACTTGACTGTGAGCCACTAGGACCCCAGATCACAGCCATTCTTAACGTTGTGAATAATGACATTTTGCTGTCTGTTGCTGAAGTAAGAGGTGAACCAATTGTGAGCTACTCCCCATATTCCTTAATGGCCCAACTTCTGGAGAAATATCTTAGTTAAATCAAAAAATATGCTTAGCATTGAAAAACTTTTGTTTATCCCATCCAGTACCTCACAGAGAGAAGAGAATATAGCATTTTCAGTTGTCAAGAGACTTCCAAAGCTGAACTGTACATTTGATAGCAAATCGTGTGATATAAAATGATCAATTATCCTTACATATGCAGCCTTTTCAATAACTTCAACACACACTGATGGCATACAAACAGATCTAAAATTATCTACATTACCCCTTTCTAATTTTTACAGCTTAGCTTTACTACTAAGTACTTTAATCATTCAGGAAACTGACAATTCTGAAAGGAAAAATTACAAAATGGCTAAATACAAAGATAACAAATGCAGCACAGTACTTTAATATCCCCCTCGGCACTCCATCATAACCATGAGTCCTTAGTCTGCAGTGATTTAAGTACTGACTATCTCCCCCTTGTCTGTATCACAGAGGAGTACATCAAACATCAATCTCGGAAAGGCATTTGCCAGGAAAGTTATTTGATTCTTCGTAGAAACTAAATTTTAATTTAGTTCACCAGCAATGCTCAGAAAATGATAGTTAAATGCTTTACATATATCTGATTTATCAGTAAGAGAAATATTTTTACTACTAACTGACTTCATATCGCCGATCTTGTGCTGCTGAACACGCACTTCCTTCACAACTGACCATATGCTTTTAATATTATCCTGTGAATTAGCTATTCTGTTTGCATACCACATACTCTTTGCCTTCCTAATAACATTTTTAAACACATTACAATACGGTTTGTAATGGGCTGATGCAGTTTGATTGTGACTACTTCTAACATATTGATATAATTCTCGCTTTGTTCTACATGATATCCTTATTCCACTAGTCAGCCACCTGGGTTGACTATTACTGCTAGTACCCTGCTTTGAACATTATAATGGAAAGCAACTCTCAAAGAGCATGAGAAATATGTTAAGGAAAGCATTGTATTTATCATTTATGTTATCAGCACTAAACATCCTGCCACTCTTGCTACTTGAGAAAGTTTAAAAAACTCTCTATGGCTGTTGGATTAACTTTAGTACATAGTTTGTAATTACATGTGACATTTGTTTGAGTGCAAAAGCCTTTTAGTGTTAAAATTTATGCATCATGACCTGGAAGGCCATTCGTTCTTTTACTAACAGAATGCCCATCTAGTAATGAAGAATGAATAAAAATATTGTCTATGACAGTGCTACTATTCTCCTCCACCCTAGCTGGAAAAAATACAAAATGCACATATGAATTTAGGAGATCTACCAACATACTTTCTCTTGCGCTATCATATACAAAATTTTTGTTGATGTCACCACATATAACTAATTTCTGGTACTTCCTACAAAGTGAATCAAGAGCCCTCTCTAGCTTCAGCAGAAATGCTCGGAAGTCAGAGTTCGGGGACCTATAAACAAGAACAATTAGAAGTTTAGTTTCACTAACTTCAGCTGCCACTGCACAACATTCAAATGTTTGTTCAGCGTACTGCTGTGACAAGTCTATGGACTCAAATTGAATACTGTTTTTTTATGTACATAGCCACTCCCCCATCCCACAAGGAACTGCTTAACATCTATAAGAACTAACTATCTCTAATACCTCATATCCTGATGAAATATGCTAATTCCTTCTCTACTTGGAAACATGACATCCTCTGAAGGTGCGCCCTTCGAGGGACTTGCTTCAAGCAGGTAGGCGTGTCAGCTGACTTCAGTCTAAAAAAGGTGCGGCTCTAACACCATTTCGCCATGAGTGATCCCACCACCATCACCCACTACACTGTCATCTATAAGGTTTGGCAGCCTCCCCATCCCATGCCTATTGAGGTGTAGGCCATGCCTAGCTAAACCTGACCTCCTGATATACCCAACTGACATCATTGGAATGCAACCCATGCCTTTCGCCATCAGAACCTTCTCCAGCCCCTTGTTAATGCACCTAGCAGTTGCATTAAGATGAGGTCAATCATGATGCTGAAACAGTTTAATGAAATGCACATTGGTGCCACCAGTTTAATTAGCTATCTTTACCCGGTCACCATCTACACCATATCCCCCATCCCTGTCAAGACCGTTCCCTTCTTCACCCACTATCACTACCTGATCCTCCTCTGTAAAATTCCTACATAACTCCCCTATTCTGTCAGCCACCTGAGCCAACCCGGCACTGGACTTCACAATGCTGGTGACGTGGCACTCACTCCCCAACACTTCCTGCAACTGCCTGCCCACACCTCTACCATGCAAACTGCCTAGCAGCAGAACATTCTTCTTTCTGTTAGACTTTGCAACTAACCTAGGCTGCCTAACTGCTGTGGACTGCTGCATTTTCCCTACATCTACAGCTATAGGAGGCTCCTCTCTGCTCAAATCTGACAGTTCATCAGATTGCATATATGCGAAGTATAACTGCCTGAATACCTCCTCATCACAGCTGCCTTGTTGCCAACATGTCTCTCAGTTCTTTCAGATTCTCTATGTAACTTGTTTATATATCTCAAAAACTGATCTACAGATTCGTCTGGTCTGCATATCACTTCCCACTGTACTCTCTTCAGTTACTTTCTTTTCAACGCATCCATCTGTGTTAATTTATTGAACAGTTTGTCTAAATGAAAGAAGTTCCTTAATTGTTTCTCACAAAAAAATTCATGGTGCCATCACTTTCTGTATAAATTCATCCATTTAAAAAATCACTCTTCATCCTAGCTTTCTCAGATTTTGACCAGAACTTATTTAGATACTTCCTTTCAGTCATTGAAAGTCATTTTAAGATTGGCCCACAAAACTGCTTTTCTGTCCAAAAATTGCTTAACAAATTTAATTTTACAGAACTTGTAATGACATTACTAAAATTATCCTTGCAGTACTGCAAAAAGTCTGTAGGATGCAATTTCCCATCTCCTGGAAAGCATTTCAAAGGTATGCCACACCCTCTTGAACTTCTACAAATTTCTGACTTAAATCTACAACATTGTTTTTACACAAAGCTGTGTTCATTAGATTTCAATTCTACATTAATCATTTTACTTTCAGTTTCAGGAATTTCTGATTCAGAATTACTTTTGTAGAACTCTACCTTTTCTTCCACAAATCTTCTAGTTTCAACAATTTGTACCCTAAGTTTAGAGTTTTCTACATCCACATATTTCTGTAATTTTCTGCACCTCACTGTTTTCGGACAACGCTTGCGTGAAATTAGTTTCAAAAGTTTCTACTCTTTCTTGTACTGCTCCCGCAAGAGTATTGAGTTCACTCTGCCCTGTCTTGCCAGTAATTTTTACTGCTGCCAGTCTCTCTTGAACTACTCTGATTTGCTCAGTATTTTTGGTAACTGTTGCTCTCAATTCTGAAATTTGCTGAGCAATATAATTTTTCACCTGAGTTAATTGCTGACTCTGCTGACCAACATAATTTTTCACCCGAGTTAACTGCTGATTTTGCTGACCAATATCCTTCCTTATTTGTCCCATCTGCAGTTTTGCTTCTTTCCTATGCTGAACCAATAAAATTAATAAGTTATCTCCACTTTTCCCTGTGCAACTGGGGTACTAGTAATAACATTTTCACTGGGAGCCCTCCCACTGAAGCCTTGACCTACTTCTGGATTACTGGTAGTGCTTACCTTTGAAGATTGTTCACTGATACTATAGCCTAGGTTTGCAGTACTTTCTATTTGCTCACTGCCTAAAAGTTTTTGCTCACTCGTTTTTACATTTTCGTTATCAACCATGGTAAATTGCAAAATAGAAAAACTTCCACACAGATGTTCTGTCACTGTCACAAAACACTAAACAAATAAACTGGTACTCATCTGATTGTCAACAGTGCTGTCTGAGAATTTGGTCCTTTTTAACCACACCAGATTATAGTCTACAGTTTATCAACTCCATGTGGAAACATCCATTTGTTCTGTGTGTTCATAGTATAAATTTTCCAAACAAATTATGTTTGGCAGTCATATTACATACACCTGAAACAGTCACTTGTACCTCTTAAACATAGTTACACACACACACACACACACACACACACACACACACACACACAAAACTCGATCCCTACTGCCCTACTGTCCTCCACCACATGTAACTCTACCACCTTCTCTACAATAATAAATATCCAAATGTCAAAATGATACAGGAGATGAGTGGAAGCAGCACTGAATTAATACATAACCTGTAGTTTTTGTTGCTGCTTCCCCTTGTCGAATTCTTCTTTTGAAATATGCCTGTATCTGGATTTGCATGTGGAAAGTATGTAAATGAAAGGTTCAGGAGTACTTCCAATTTTGTTGTAGTTTAGACTTTAGGACATGTAGAACTACACTCCTGGAAATGGAAAAAAGAACACATTGACACCGGTGTGTCAGACCCACCATACTTGCTCCGGACACTGCGAGAGGACTGTACAAGCAATGATCACACGCACGGCACAGCGGACACACCAGGAACCGCGGTGTTGGCCGTCGAATGGCGCTAGCTGCGCAGCATTTGTGCACCGCCGCCGTCAGTGTCAGCCAGTTTGCCGTGGCATACGGAGCTCCATCGCAGTCTTTAACACTGGTAGCATGCCGCGACAGCGTGGACGTGAACCGTATGTGCAGTTGACGGACTTTGAGCGAGGGCGTATAGTGGGCATGCGGGAGGCCGGGTGGACGTACCGCCGAATTGCTCAACACGTGGGGCGTGAGGTCTCCACAGTACATCGATGTTGTCGCCAGTGGTCGGCGGAAGGTGCACGTGCCCGTCGACCTGGGACCGGACCGCAGCGACGCACGGATGCACGCCAAGACCGTAGGATCCTACGCAGTGCCGTAGGGGACCGCACCGCCACTTCCCAGCAAATTAGGGACACTGTTGCTCCTGGGGTATCGGCGAGGACCATTCGCAACCGTCTCCATGAAGCTGGGCTACGGTCCCGCACACCGTTAGGCCGTCTTCCGCTCACGCCCCAACATCGTGCAGCCCGCCTCCAGTGGTGTCGCGACAGGCGTGAATGGAGGGACGAATGGAGACGTGTCGTCTTCAGCGATGAGAGTCGCTTCTGCCTTGGTGCCAATGATGGTCGTATGCGTGTTTGGCGCCGTGCAGGTGAGCGCCACAATCAGGACTGCATACGACCGAGGCACACAGGGCCAACACCCGGCATCATAGTGTGGGGAGCGTTCTCCTACACTGGCCATACACCACTGGTGATCGTCGAGGGGACACTGAATAGTGCACGGTACATCCAAACCGTCATCGAACCCATCGTTCTACCATTCCTAGACCGGCAAGGGAACTTGCTGTTCCAACAGGACAATGCACGTCCGCATGTATCCCGTGCCACCCAACGTGCTCTAGAAGGTGTAAGTCAACTACCCTGGCCAGCAAGATCTCCGGATCTGTCCCCCATTGAGCATGTTTGGGACTGGATGAAGCGTCGTCTCACGCGGTCTGCACGTCCAGCACGAACACTGGTCCAACTGAGGCGCCAGGTGGAAATGGCATGGCAAGCCGTTCCACAGGACTACATCCAGCATCTCTACGATCGTCTCCATGGGAGAATAGCAGCCTGCATTGCTGCGAAAGATGGATATACACTGTACTAGTGCCGACATTGTGCATGCTCTGTTGCCTGTGTCTATGTGCCTGTGGTTCTGTCAGTGTGATCATGTGATGTATCTGACCCCAGGAATGGGTCAATAAAGTTTCCCCTTCCTGGGACAATGAATTCACGGTTTTCTTATTTCTATTTCCAGGAGTATATGATACAGGCTTAACTATACAGACAGTATCATAATGCTGATGTCAAATTTTGGGAAGCAGTACTATTACAACCATAAAAGCCCAAAGAAGTGAAACAGAGGCAAAACGTCTTTTTCCTTTTCCAGATTGAATATCGTCTTAGAGTGTGTCACTACGTGATACCCTTGCCTGGGTGATCTCCCTGCCACCAGAGTGCAACACCAATGGCTTCCCCACCCTCGTCTCCACAGGCTGACAACAGGAAACTGCCAACACATCTGTAGATCTCAGGGAGGAGGATCCTTGTGCCCTGTAGCTGCGAGTCATCAAAGTCAGGCACTTGGCACCCGACGAGGTGACACCCTTCCTTGTCCTGACTCTCCTCCAACAGAACGCTTGAAGGCTTCAATTTCTTGAGGATTTATTGCTGCTCCTAGAATCAGTGTCCACTTGTTCTCCGCCTTCAGGAAACAAAATTGCATCCTCATGACTGCTTTGAGCTCTTGCATTGCTCCCCAGTCTGTTTCGACCCCCCTCCAGACGTCGTCATTCATCCCATGGGAGAGTCTTGCTGCTTATATAGGATGATGTTCCTAGGCAATCCACCTCCCTGATTACCCACCTTCAAGCTGTTGCATTTCTCCTTTTCCTTTCTCACTTGAGCTTTTGCCTTTGTACCGTTTACATTCCCCTGTCATAAAATATCAGGGCAGACTTCCTCCAACTTATTGAGCAGCTAACTCATCCCTTTCTGCTGCTTAGTGCCTTTAATACACACCATCCTCTTTGCGGATCTCCCAGAACCTGTCAAAGACGAGTCCTCTTGGCTGTCCTCCTCAATCAATATAACCTCCTCTGACTTAACACAGGATCAGCCACATGCTTTTCAGACTCATCACACACCTATTCGCATTTCGACCTATCATTCTGCACTGCCCAGCTTACCAGTCATCTGAAGTGGTCTGTTCTCTCAGGTACATACTCGAGTGCCTGTTTCATGTGTGCTAATCACTTCCCGACTCTTACCGCATGCGCGTGCACACCCAAATCCCATTGTACTACGGTCACCTGGAGGCTTTACTCCCCCCTGGCGACCTTATTGAACAACATTTCCCCAGTTTTCTTTATGTGGTTTTAGGGCGCCCAACTACAATGGTTATCAGCGCCCAGATTAAGTTAGGAATGCACTGTGAGGCACAAGGTTAAAACAGCAACTAAAAGGGACAACACTATAGAAGACATTAACTGGCATAGGATTAAAAAGACAACATAATCAAATGTCCTTAGACAGGTTTGTCAAGTGGATAAAGCGAAGAACGTGAGCAGCTGCTCCTGGGTCATCCGCTAAAGTGGCACCCAAAGTACATGGCACGCCAAGATCAACGCGCAGTGTATTAAAATTCAGACAGGACGTTAAAATGTGGTGTACCGTCAGCAATTGCTCACATGGGCAGAACGGCGCCGGCGCAACCATCAGCATATGGCGGTGGCTGAGCCGGCAGTGTCCAATCCGTAACCGGGCCAAAACGACCTCCTCCCGCCAACAAGGCCGTGAAGAGGTAGTCCAAGCCATGGGAAGAGGTTTCAAGGCCCAACGCTTGTTGTCCGTAAGTGTAGCCCAATCGGCATGCCACAGCGATAAAATGCGCTGACAAATGGCCATGCTACAATCAGATGAAGGGACACAACAAGAAGCTGTGAGAGGCTGGAGAACCGCAGCCTTGGCTGCGGCATCTGCAGCTTTGTTCCCAGGGATACTGACATGGCCAGGAACCCACATAAAGCTAACCGGAGAACCGTCGTCCACCAGCTGATGAAGAGAGCGTTGGATCCGGTGCACGAAAGGGTGAATCGGATATGGATCACTGAGGCTCCGGATGGCGCTCAGGGAATCGGAGCAGATGACATAAGCAGAATGCCGGTGGCGGCAGATGTGAAGAACAGCCTGGGAGAGGGCAAAGAGCTCAGCTGTGAAGACCGAACAATGCCTATGGAGCCGGTATTTGAAACTTTGTGGCCCGACAATAAAAGAACACCCGACACCGTTATTGGTCTTAGAGCCATCTGTATAAATGAAGGTCATATTAATGAACTTTGAACGAAGTTCGACAAAACAGGAAGGGTATACCGAACCGGTGGTAACCGCCTTTGGGAGCGAGCGTCAAAGTGAATGCGAACCTGAGCCTGGAGCCAAGGTGGCGT
The DNA here is from genome assembly GCF_021461395.2 of Schistocerca americana. NCBI lineage: Eukaryota > Metazoa > Arthropoda > Insecta > Orthoptera > Acrididae > Schistocerca > Schistocerca americana. The sequence continues at coordinate 40,504,878 of NC_060122.1, read as the reverse complement.
GTGGCTCTCGCCCACTCGAAAGGTTGCAGGGAGTGAAAAATGAAGGTGCTGAAGGAGGCGACGAAAGAGAACTCCAGGGGGTAGCAGGGCAGAGACATACAACCCGTATTGACGATCGAGAGAGTCGTCAAAAAAGGAACGATAAGATGGGTGGTCAGGCATTGACAGTAGCCGATAGGCATACCGACAATGCAGTATATCACACTGGTAGGTTAGTGGCTATTCAGCAGCTTCAGTATGAAGACCCCCGACGGGACTAGTATAGAACGCTCCGATCGCAAGACGTAAACCCCGATGTCGTATGGAGTTGAGGTGGCGTAAGATAATCCATTTTTGAGCGGACGATCGACCGATATAGGCGAAGTAGGACAATGCGATCTGCTCCCCACGACATACCGCAGAGAACACGGAGGATATTTAGAGAATGGGTACAAGGGCAGCCAAATATGACGTGTGGAGACCAGGTAAGTTTCCTGTCAAATGTAAGACCTAAAAATTTTGTTGTCTCCACGAATGGGAGAGCAACGTGACCGAGTCGTAAGGACGGTGGGAGAAACTCGTTGTAGCGCCAGAAGGTAATAGAGACCGTCTTCTCGGCATAAAAACGGAAGCCATTGGCGACACTCCAGGAGTAAAGACGGTCAAGACAACCCTGAAGACAGCACTACAGGAAACATGTACGCTGCGCGCTGCAATAGATGGTAAAATCGTCCACGAAAAGGGAGCCTGATACATCAGCTGAGAGGCAATCCATTATTGGATTGATCGCTATGGCGAAGAGAGCGACGCGCAAAACTGAGCCCTGTGACACCCCATCCTCCTGGCGAAAGGCGTTGGACAGGACAGAACCCACACGTACCCTGAACTGTCGATCTATTAAAAAGGCACGAATAAAAAGAGGGAGGCGAGCGCGAAGGCCCCAAGTATGCATGGTGCGGAGAATGCCCACCCTTCAACAGGTGACGTAAGCCTTCTCCAAATCAAAGAAGGCAGCCACAGTCGGGCGCTTCCGTTAGAAGTTATTCATAATGAAGGTCGGCAAGGTAACCAGATGGTCAACAGCAGAGCGGCGCCTACGAAATCCACATTGTACATTGGGAAGTAGGCATCGAGATTCGAGCAGCCAAACCAAACGAGAGTTAACCATTCGCTCCATCACCTTACAGACAGTTGCTAAGGGAGATTGGTCGATAGCTGGAAGGCAAGTGCTTGTCCTTCCCCAGCTTAGGAATCTGGACAACAATAGGCTCGCGCCAGCTTGTGGGAACATGACCCTCAATCCAGATGCGATTATAAGTACGAATAAGAAAACCCTTACCCGCAGGAGAAAGGCTCTTCAGCATCTGAATATAAATAGAATCAGGCCCTGGAGCGGAGGACCGTGACCGGGCAAGTGCATTTTCGAGTTCCTGCATGGTGAATGGGACATTATAACTTTCACGATTAGAAGAGCGGAAGTTAGGTGGCCTTGCCTCCTCTGCCTGTTTTCGGGGGAGGAAGGCAGGGTGGTAATGAGCGGATCTCGAAACCTCTGCGAAAAAGCGGCCGAAGGCATTGGAGACATCCTCAGGGGCCACAAGGACGTCATTCGCGACCGTCAAGCCAGAAACTGGTGAGTGGACCTTAGTGCCAGATAGCCAGAGCAGGCTACCCCAGACAACAGAAGGAGTAAAACTGTTGAAGGTGCTTGTGAAAGCAGCCCAGCTTAAGTTCTTCCTTTCTTTAGTAACACGACGACACTGCGCACGTAATCGATTATAATTGATACAATTCGCCATCGTAGGGTGGCCGTTAAGGATGCGTAAAGCACGTCGACAAGCACGCAAAGCGTCTCTACATGCTGCGGTCCACCAGGGGACCAGTACTTGACGTGGAGAAGGAGTAGTGTGAGGGATGGAATATTCAGCAGCAGTGAGAATGACTTGCATGAGGTGTGCGAACTGACTATCACAGATTGCGAGGTATTGATCCTGAAATGTCGCCCTGGAAGAGAAGAGCTCCCCGGCTGCTTTGGACATGTTCCTACTAGTTGAGCACGGAGAGGGTGTATGATGCAGGAGATGGATAACACAAGGGAAGTGGTCGCTCGAATACGTATCAGAAAGTGCGTACCACTCAAACCGGCGTGCAAGTTGTGTAGTACATATAGAGAGGTCTAAATGGGAATAGGTGTGAGTTGTGTCTGAAAGAAAAGTAGGGGGCGCCAGTATTGAGGCAGACAAGATTGAGGTGGTTGGAAAGGTCTGCTAACAGGGAGACTCTCGGAAATGGAAAAGTGGGGAGAGTAATTCTGACGGCAACCGCCTGCAGGTCGGTGTGCAATGTGATGGGATCGTAGTAAATATCATCCTGGACCATCAACATAACCCCTCCATGAGCCGGAATATCAGCCACAGGGGGTAGGTCAAAACACAGAGAGACATAGTGTGCCACGTCAATTTGATCGCATGTGCGTAGCTTTGTTTCCTGGAGAGCTACGACGAGCGGACAGTGCAAGCGTACCGGCAACGTTAAGTCCTCTCGGTTGGAGCGAATGCCGCGAATACTCCAATGAAGTACCATCGTGAGAAGAAAAAGAAAAAGGAAGCAAGAAGGGGTCTCCTCGAAGGCCGCTGAGGGCCTGGCTTCGAGCAAGCACTGCCGCCGCTATCAATAGGCGTAGAGTCTTCGTCCATTGGTTCATTAGGTTCGTCGGCCATCTTGTTAAGATGGCCGGGAGGGGGAGCTTCCTCCGCCGCTGAAAGGCCAGATGTTCGGCTATTAGCGGTGTGGCCAGGCGAAACGGATGACGGCCTTGGGCGGCAACCGCTGGGTGGCGCAGGAGAAGAAACGCGCCGTGGAGGAGAAGGAGAACTTTGCTGCCTATGAGCCTTCTAGGAAGGCCAGGCGAAACGGATGACGGCCTTGGGCGGCAACCGCTGGGTGGCGCAGGAGAAGAAACGCGCCGTGGAGGAGAAGGAGAACTTTGCTGCCTATGAGCCTTCTTGGAAGGTCTTTTAGTGGAAATACTTGTTGAAGGCTGGGAGTGCGAGGTACGTAGGAAGTCTGCACGGGATGGTTCCTCCTTGAAGGCTCGTGCATCTGACTTCTGGGTCTTCGTCTTGGCAGAAGCTGATGAAGGTGTTTGTGTCTGAGGGGTGACGGGAGGAAGAGGAGACGTCGACTGGGCGATCTTAGCACTGGCCGAACGGACGACCGTAGTGCTAAAGGTCAGATCACATGTCTGTGTCGACACCTCCCTGGTAGTCCGAGGAGAGGCGAGGACAGTACTGTATCTACCGGCTGGGAGCAGCGTGGGCTTCCTACTAGCAAAGAGCTTGCAAGCAGCCGAGGTGGACCCTTTCTCTTTGACCCGAATTTCCTGTATACAGCGTTCTTCATTGTAGATGGGACAGTCGCGGGAGGACGCTGCATGGTCACCCTGACAGTTCTCACAACGAGGAGACGGAGGTGGACAGTCACCCTCATGGGCATTCCTGCCACAAGTGACACATTTAGCAGCATTGGAACAAGACTGGCGAGTGTGATTAAAACGCTGACACTGGTAGCAGCGCGTAGGTGTCAGGACACAGGGGCAAACAGAAATAGCCTCATAGCCCGCTTTGATGCGAGACGGCAGCTGAACACTATCAAAGGTGAAGAAAAGTGTCTGGGTCGGTACAAGGTCATTGTTGACCTTTTTCATGACCATATCGACAGCCGTCACGCCCTGCTCAGCGAGGAAAGACTGAATCTCCTCGTCAGTCAATCCGTCGAGTCATCTAGTATATACCACACCACGCAACGAATTCAAAGTGTGGTGAGCCTACACCTGGACAGGGAACATGTACAGGAGTGTGGCCCAAAGCAGTTTTTGTGCCTGAAAGGCGCTCTCAGTTTCTAACAACAAGGTACCGTTACGCATCCTGGTACAAGACTTGACAGATCCGGCTATGGCATCTACGCCCTTCTGAATAACGAAAGGGTTGATAGAGGAAAAATCCTTTCCGTCCTCAGATCGAGAAACTACGAGGAACTGTGGGGCAGGCGGTAGTACTTTTGTCACTGGTGGCTGGTCAAGTTTCCGTTTTTGGGCAGAAGTCGAGAGAGAAGAAGAGAAATACATTGCGGAGTAATTCCCCATGATTGCCAGCGTCTCCGATGGCGCGCTCCTTCCTTGTGGGGACCCTCTCAGAGGGCACTCCCGCCTTAGGTGAATGTACACACTTCAGGTCACACCTCCCGAGAAACGGACGGAGGGACCAATCGACATGGTCGGAAGGTGTCAGCTCAAGCTGTCACCCCTCACTGGGCCTGGCCTTTACCAGGGGGTACGTGCATGCCTTACTGGTTTACCCCGTCACCGCCTACGTGTGCGAACGCATGGGTCGGCCTTGAGGCACACACTAGGAGGAAAGAAGAAGAGGAGGAGAGAAGAAGAAGAAGAAGGGGAGGAGGAGGAGGAAATAAAGGGAGAGAGGGAGATAAAGGACAGACTGTCTCAAACGCTGAGGCGGAGACAAGAAGGCAAGGAGACAGAGGCAAGGAGATGGAGGCAAGGAGACGGAGGCAAGGAGACGGAGGCAAGGAGACGGAGGCAAGGAGACGGAGGCAAGGAGACGGAGGCAAGGAGACGGAAGCAAGGAGATGGAGGCAAGGAGATGGAGGCAAGGAGACGGAGGCAAGGAGACGGAGGCAAGGAGACGGAAGCAAGGAGATGGAGGCAAGGAGATGGAGGCAAGGAGACGGAGGCAAGGAGACGGAGGCAAGAAGACGGAGGCAAGGAGATGGAGGCAAGGAGACGGAGGCAAGGAGAAGGAGGCAAGGAGAAGGAGGCAAGAAGATGGAGGCAAGGAGACGGGGGCAAGGAGAAGGAGGCAAGGAGAAGGAGGCAAGGAGGAGGAGGCAAGGAGAAGGAGGCAAGGAGAAGGAGGCAAGGTAAAAAGTAAGGAAGACAGAGGGAGAAGGACAAAGAAAGGAACCAAACAAAGGAAGGAAGAAACCAGAATAAGAGAAAAACCAAAATGACCACAAATACAAGTCGTGGAACCGTCCATCTCCGGACGCAGGCGCAAACTACTCCCATGAGGGGGAGGGACTCCTTTTAGTCACCTCTTACGACAGGCAGGACTACTTTGGGCCTATTCTAGCCCCCGGACTCGCAGGGGGCACGAGAGACAGGAACTGCCGATAGCATGCCTCGCTCACGCACCCCAAGGGCTATTACTGCAGTGGATGACCGCTACCTACGGATTATGGCTCGAAGGAACCCTGACAGCAACGCCACTATGTTGAATAATGCTTTTCGTGCAGCCACAGGAGTTAGCAGCGCGGGCCCAACATGATGCCGAATGGACCGCTCAGGATTGGTATCACGTTCTCTTCACCGATGAGTGTCGTAATTGCCTTTAACCAGACAATCGTTGGAGACGTGTTTGGAGGCAACCCGCTCAGGCTGAACGACTTAGACACACTGTCCAGGGAGTGCAGCAAGGTGGAGGTTCCCTGCTGTTTTGAGGTGGCAGTATGTGGGGGCAGAAGTATACCGCTGGTGGTAAAGGAATTCACCGTAACGGGTGTACGATAAGTGATCACCATCCTCCGACCGATAGTGCAACCATATCGGCAGCATGGAAGACTATTCGCGCCCCCATCGTTCCCATCTTGTGAATGGCTTCCTTTAGGATAACATCTGGAGTAGCCACCATGTTCTCCAGACATGAACCCTATCGAACATGCCTGGGATACATTGAAAAGGGCTGTTTATGGACCACGTGGCCCACCAACCACTGAGGGATCTACGCCGAATCGCCGTTGAGAACCATCTGGACCAACAGTGCCTTTGTGAACTAGTGGCTAGTATGCCACGATGAATACAAGCATCCATCAATGCAAGAGGTCGTGCAACTGGGTGTTAGAGGTACCAGTGTGTACAGAAATTTGGAGCACCATCTTTTAAGGTCTCGCTGTATGGTGGTACAATATGCAATGTGTGGTTTTCATGAGCAAAAGAGGGCGGAAACGATGTTTATGCTTATCTCTATTCAAATTTTCTGTACAGGTTCCGGAACTCACGGAACCGACGTGATGCAAAACTTTCTCTGATGTGTGTATTTCTCTTGTGCGCATATAACACTTTCGTAGCGTCGTTGTTCATTTTATACTTGCCGTTTAATCCCACTTACATCCAGTTTCTTGTCATATTTGCCTATTTCTGCGAATGAGCGCGAAGTTGCGTACGTGTGACTGTCGTGATACGTTGTATCAGGATAGTCCCTGGGCAGCGTGTGGTATTAAAAGGACGTTTACATGGGCCATATTTCACGGCAGTGTGTCCGAAATCGAGTTTCCTTTAAGAATGCAGCAGTGTGGATGCAACGGGCGGCAGTTTTGCGCTATGGCTCCGCAACATTGAAGCCTGAGAGCGATGAAGCAGGCCGTTTCCATGGTGTTACCGCTGTCACCCAACAACGGTGGAGAATACGTGTTGTGGCCGGACACACGGAGACAGCCCTGCTATGCCAAGCCAGGTAATTGGAGCGCTGACACAAGTATTATTTCGCGTCAGGTAGAAAAAATGGCTCGTGTTCTAGACCCACTCTATTTGTTTACGTACAGGAACGTAGAAGAGGGCAAACTCTCCGACGAATTTCATAAATGTGATGAATATATTTTTGGGGGGTTTAAGGCGCAAAACACAAAGTCATAAGCGCCCAGTAGAGGACCATAGAATGCTGGGTCCGAGAGTGTAAAAAAACCAGTGCGAGGTCCAATACAGGAAGGAAGAAAAAATCTAAAACTTGAAGACGTTACAGAAGAGTATCTGAAAGACGTCGACAAGACACCAGAGTCACCAGGTGAAAACCAGATCTCTTTCGTCATATTACTGCTTTTTGTAAATCTTAAAACGGGAGCCACAGCTCGCGTGTCATCCGCTAAAATGCCCGGCAAAGTGGGCGGCAGCCCGACCCTGAGATGTAAGTGGTCAAAATAGGGGCAGATGATCAGGAACCATCTGGCTGTTAATGGCTGGCTACAGATATGACAGCCGGGTGCAGGGTCGCCACTCACTAAGTGGCGGTGACTGAAGCGGCAGTGCCCTATTGGCAACCGAGCTAACATTACTTCTTCACGGCGAGACGGCCAGGAAGAGAAAAGCCAATAGAGAAAAGTACGAATATCTTGCAAGGGAACAGAGTAAGAGGCGGGCCGAGCGAGATGGACTATGGCCTTGGCTGCAGCATGAGCAGCGTCATTCCCAGGCACACCAACATTGCACACCAACATGGCCAGGAACCCACACAAACATCACTTGGGCTCTCCCATCCGGGAACAAATGGATGCATTCCTGCATCCGTCGAACGATGGGATGGACTGGATCTGGATCATCCAGACTCGGAAGGTCCTACAGACGTAGTGAACAGCCTGATAGAGGACAAAAATCTCTGCTGTAAAAATTGTGCACTGGTCGAGAAGCCAGTAGTGAAACTTAACAGCCCTGACGACGAAAGCAAAGGCAACACTGTGGGCGGACTTTGAACCGTAAGTGTACAAAAATAAGCTATCGAAAGTTGTAAGCGAAGTTTGAGAATTTTGCAGCGACAGGTACATCTGCAGCCAGATACATAAAGTATTATGCCTAAAGAAAGAGCAGTCCCGCTTATACAATTGCTGCTGATTTGCAGCAGTGAGTCATAAACGTACTTTGCATAGGTTCTTTAGATTTCTCAAATTTCCTGAAGCTTCTTCACATGTTTCCTTTTTCATATGCACCAGCTTTCCAATTGTTCTCTTATTCCAGGGTTTTGATAAATTACATTCCATGTCCACAAATCTTGTAGACGAATCGAATTTATGAAGTTATAGTTCGCTCACTGTACTTGTGAACCGCAATTAAGTATTTACATGAAGATTTAATTGGTATTTCAAATTATATTAATGAATTGCACGAGCCCATGCACAAGTGTTGCAAACATTACGCACCTAGAGGTATAATTTATCGTTGACTGGAGGTGTGTCCAACGCCTGTATGAATGTCTGTAGCCAAGACTCTACGGATGGTCAGTAACCCAGTTGTAAGCTGGTACAGTCATGTCTTAGTACTGGTATCGCCAGTCCTTGTACCAGCTGCTTTTACGCTATATTCAAGTGTCGTAATTTGAAACTGCTTTCCTGTTCCTGAAGTACAACATTCGTGTTCTACAGTCGTTTCGTCAAATCTGAAAGGTGTCCTCAGTGACTGTTTTCTGGAAGGTACAGTCTTCATTTAAAGGAATGTGTATCAGCCGGTAGTGCGTTTGACGTAACTGGATAGAGATTGATAGGTGAGACTCAGCTGGTCGCTCTTGGGTTTCCTGACACACTGTGGTCAGGCTACTCTCGCATTGTATGACAACCTTGTACCTGCATTACACCATAAATTTGCCCAATATCTTTTGTAAAGTTCATGTTGTACGCAGCTGACAAATGATATCCTTAGGAGTCCGATAGAATTCCTAAAGTTGGATTTGGCATGAGCTGCCCTTCGTTCAGGAATGACCAGCAGAGTAGTGGAAGTGTTAGGCGTGTGAAAGTGTACTGCCAAACGATAGCACATTGCCTGATCCGTGCATGTCGATGCAGCAAGTGTGTGAATAGAGCAGCAAGTATAAGAGGCGTCACTTCATTTCTTTTTTAATTTGTTGACTCTTGGAACGTGCACATACAGCCAACCAAACACAGAAAATGGTATTACAGTTGGTTTCGAAAGTACATGCAAGACATTATTTGAATTCGTGTCCTGGTACGATGTAACACAGGATTAACAAATATCGGATTAGACATAAAACAAGATCTACAATCAGAGTACACGAAAACGAGTGAACAGGATGAAAATAGAACGCAAGATACTCAGTGCTAGTATGCTATAAAAATTCTACTGGTAACAGGACAAGAAATAACTCGCCGTTGGTACACATTTGGGGTATTGCCAGGTGAGTCCACATTAATGATTATATCTAAATTAACAATGAAATGTTCCTTGTATTTTCTCTGACAATTGTTTCAAAAGCTGCGGATAGAGAATGGAATGCTTGTACAGGTCTATAAGTTCCATCTACACAGAACAGAACATAGAACAGTTCACAAGAACTAAAGTTATGTATTACAGCCACACACAGATACACCAGTACACAGACAAGTACGCATAGAAAGTACACAGCGACATAAATTTGGAGACTGAGCATTCCGTATCCTGCAGAATAGTAGTCAATTGAGCTTTGGTCTTCCTCTGGCATTGTAAGTACATTAAACATTAATTAGCAACTGGGAGCTGTATCCTGATGTTGGCACTGTTGTCGAATTTGTACGGAAGGTTGTACGTCGCTACAGCGTTCGATGTTAAACTTCGGAGGATGCTTGGGGACACATGACAATGAGTCCAAAGATTACCTGTAAGGACGTTGATGTGATACGTGCCCCGAGGACATCGTAGAAATCCGTTGGATGACACTTCTCTCGACTCGACACAAGTGTTTGTTGAACTTTCAATGGTTAATTTTCAGCCGTACTATAATTGTTGTGAAGCTCACTGATGTTTGTTTCTTATGATACCCTGGAACTCTCCAAACTGTTGGATGAACTAACGTTTAGTGAACGCCTTTGATTTTGGATGTCTGCGACCATTCCTCTTACTAGTCCAAAGACAACCGCTTCGTGAGCGTTGGTATCACATATTAGAGGGAGCTTATCATATATATACTAGCTCCATTAGCTGCATGTGCAGATACTTGCTATGCACGGCCGTCTACTTATTTAATTCCGGGTATCCAAGAGTGGCCTTTCATCGATACCCTAATGATGTTGCGACAGTTCTTCTGCACCGGACACAACATTTGCTACTGCTGCGACTGTGGGGTTGGTACAACTGTTATGATAGACTACTGCCCATTGAAATTGCTACACCATGATGACGTGCTACAGACGAGAAATTTAACCGACAGGAAGAAGATGGTGAGAATCGCAAATGATTAGCTTTTCAGAGCATTCACACAAGGTTGGCGCCGGTGGTGACGCCTACAACGTGCTGACACGAGGAAAGTTTCCAACCGATTTCTCTTACACAAACAGCAGTTGACCGGCGTTGCCTGGTGAAACGTTGTTGTTATGCCTCGTGTAAGGGGGAGAAATGAGTACCATCAAAGTCGGATTGTAGCCTATCGCGATTGCGTTTTATCGTATCGCGACATCGATGCTCGCGTTGGTCGAGATCCACTGACTGTTAGCAGAATATGGAATCGGTGGGTTCAGGAGAGGAATACGGAAAGCCAGGCTGGATCCTAACGGCCTCGTGTCACTAGCAGCCGAGGTGACAGGCATCTTATCCGCATGGCTGTAACGGATCGTGCAGCCACGTCTCGATCCCTGAGTCAGCAGATGGGGACGTTTGCAAGACAACAACCACCTGCATGAACAGTTCGACGACGTTTGCAGCAGCATGGACTATCAGCTCTGAGGCCATGGCTGCGGTTACCCTTGACGCTGCATCACATACAGGAGCACCTGCGATGGTGACATCGCCGTGAACGCACATTGGAAGCGCGTATTCGACATCGCCATACTGGCGTATCACCTGGCGTGATGGTACGGGGTGCCATTGGTTACACTTCTCTGTCACCTCTTGTTCGCATTGGCGGCGCTTTGAACAGTGTACGTTACATTTCAGATGTGTTACGACCCGTGGCTCTACCCTTCATTCGATCCCTACAGGATAATGCACGACCGCATGTTGTAGGTCCTGTACGGGTCTTTCTGGATACAGAAAATGTTCGCCTGCTGACCTGGCCAGCACGTTCTCCAGATCTCTCACCAATTGAAAACGTCTGGTCAATGGTGACCGAGCAGCTGGCGCGTCACAATACGCCAGTCACTACTCTTGATGAACTGTGCTATCGTGTTGAAGCTGCATGGGCAGCTGTACCTGTGCACGCTATCCAAGCTCTGTTTGACTCAATGCCCAGGCGTATCAAGGCCGTTATTACGGCCAGAGGTGGTTGTTCTGGGTACTGATTTCTCAGGATCTATGCACCCAAAATGCGTGAAAATGTAATCACATGTCAGTTCTAGTATAATATATTAGTCCAATGAATACCCGTTTATCATCTGCATTTCTTCTTGGCGTAGCAATTTTAATGGCCAGTAGTGTATTTTCAAATTTGGGATGCAGGCTGGCTGCTGTCTACGTCTGTGTGGAAAGAAGGGCTTCCAAAATGTTGGAAAGGAAGCTCTGGTGGTTTCTTTCTTAAGTTTTTCGCCTAGGGTAGAAAATCAAGGCAATATCTACAGCTACCCAGTAGATATATCTACAGATGGTCAATGTTGGTAAGGAAGCCTTCTGCAGATTCTTCCATACGTTTTTTGACTAGTGTAGAAAATCAAGGTGATATGTACGGCAACGCAGTAACTACTGGAGCTGTAGTAATCACTATTTGATGACTTTTTGCTAAGCTCCCCATCCTATATTTACCTTGGTGCAGGGATTGGATGTGCTAACCTTGGATGAGTTGCCACATGTTATTGAAGTGTTTTGGTTGGTTGTAGAGTCTACATCTTACTCGAATCCGGCAGTAATACCTCATATAATTAATCTTCTTCCTCCTCTGAGATTACCTTTCTTTTATATAGACATAACCGATACCATGCATGATCTCTGATCTCACATAGGTTAAAATTGCATCAGTTGTTTCATTACAGGAATTCATATTATTTTGTATATGACGTATGTCAGGCTAAAATGTATAAAAAAGATATTGTGTGACAATCGATTGGTAGTAACAGTTAAAATTGCTCTTTTGGAAACTATTTGAAATTACATAATTTGTGGCATACTTAAATTTCGCATTTATGGCACAATCGAACACCAATTATTTATGTCTGGATTAATTTATGAAGTAATGATATTTTAGCGATGATTCATTTTTTGTTTTGCCAACTCTTCTACTATGTAATGTCTTTGTAATATTTTGAGTACAGCAGATAACGTAAGGAGTGGTGGGCATGTCTGACGGAAACGCATGCATTTTGTTGACCTTGTCAACAACAATGTAATTACTGGTTTTTTGAACGTGGAAGTATGTGTGATTTAGAAGAATGGGAGTAAATAGAAGGATGTTCATAGCAAAAGGAAACTGTTCAACCATTATTTCCTTTTCACGAACCTAACAAATTGAAATTTTCAGCTGCAAGTAAGTAGTTTTAGACAAGACTGAGCCATCTACAACGAGATAATCAAGGTAAGTAAAGAATTACTCTTCTGTAATCTTACTCAGTTTTCCAAAATTTGTGCAAAGAACGAAAAATTTAATGGCGATGTGCGGGAGGATGAGATTAGAACTACCAGTCGTATTGTAGTCATCTTTCACATACGTGTTCTCCCTTGGAGCTCACGTTACAAGGACATCCTGCTGTCAACGGACAGGTGTTATCCCTGATGGGTTACTGGAAAGTGATGTGTGTACGCAAGATTTTTGGTTGCTAGTTCAAGTATTAGATGGGCAATATCTTTCAGGCAGTTTGTAATTGGCTGTCTCTGGATCCAGCAAGCGCGCTTAGTTGTAGATAAAGCTGATAAAGCATTTTTCTTTAGGTTTTGTACTGAAATTCAGATCATGTTCATGTCAAGTTGTGACGAACTTAGAATGTAGCTGTGGAGATGTCAGAGTTCGGCATGAGCCATTTATCCAGAGGGGAGTGTGAGGGCCTGTTTAAAGTTCTCACTCAGTTTCCTGACTCTTTGACCAATAAATCGTGCGTCACCAATAGGATCCTTTACAAGAAACGGCTGACTAATGATGTTCCAGTTTGGCAATCCCCGTATCTGCTTTCACTGTGCTAGACAAGCCTCACGACAGAGTGGAGAATGTGTTTGAGGAATGAGTACTTAGGCCATCTGCATCTCTTTCTGCCTCGTCAATTTTTCTGGTCCAGAAAGGGTGGTCTGGGTACCGCCTGCTCGTTTTTTTATATGCGGTTGAATGAAGGTTATTTTGCATCCTGTTCCGTTACCGACTTACGCCACTGAATTAACAGGTTTATGGAGAAAGATTTTTACGCTCTTCAATCTGAACCAGGCACTTTATCAGATTCATCTCAGTGAAAAATCCAAGCCAGTGATGGTCACCTGCACTGACGAACTTTTTTAGGTTCAATAGAGTTCTATTTGAACTGCACACAAGTGGAGCCGTCGCTTCCTGATCATTGAATAATATCTCGCGGGATCTGAAATTAAGTCTATTTACGATTATCTGGACGATGGCGTCTACAGCGGCCTCTCCGAACACCAATATCTGGAGCAGGTCTTACTTCGTTTTCGTGCTGGCGGCCTCATAAATAAGCTATCGAAAGTAAGTCTAGCACATAATGTAATCTCTTTCCTAGGGCATTTACTGTCAGCTGGAAGGTTCAGATTCGATCAAGGACAGTCTAGATATTTGTATGGGTTTTCTTCGTCTCAGAACAAGAAGGTAATTGCTTGGTTTATAGGCAGGCCCAATTTTTCTTGAGGAAGTTCGTGCCCCATTTTGCTCAATCAGCTGTTCCCTTGAATCATCTACGTAAGACAGATGCGGAGTTCAGTTGGGGAGATCCGCAGCTGTCTGCCTATGATGCTGTGAAGACCGCTTTGGCTAACCCCATTTCTTGCAGTGTGATTTCCAGAAATCTTTCATTGTGCAGACCAACGCAACTCATTCGGGTGCGACTGCTGTGCTGCTAAGAGAAGAGTATGGATTGAGCGTAAATCGAAGAAGACGAAGGTAATCAGAAGTAATAGTAACGAGAATAGCGAAAAACTTAATATCAGGATCGATGGTCACGAAGTAGATGAAGTTAAGGAATTATGCTACCTAGGCAGCACAATGACAACTGACGGACGGAGCAAGGAGGACATCAAAAGCAGACTAGCACTGGCAAAAAGGGCATTCCTGGCCAAGATAAATCAACTAATATTAAATATCGACCTTAATTTGAGGAAAAAATTTCTGAGAATGTACGTCTGGAGTACAGCATTGTATGGTAGTGAAACATGGACTGTGGGGAAACCGAAACAGAATAGAATAGAAGCATTTGAGATGTGCTACAGACGAATGTTGAAAATTAGGTGGACTGATAAGGTAAGGTGTGAGGAGGCTCTACGCAGAATCGGAGAGGAAAGGAATATGTGGAAAACAATGATAAGGAGAAGGGATAGGATGATAGGACATCTGTTAAGATGCAATGACTTCCGTGGTACTAGAGGGAGCTGTAGATGGCAAAAACTGTAGAGGAAGACAGAGATTGTACTACAGCCAGCAAACAATAGAGGACGTGGGTTGCAAGTGCTACTCTAGATGAATAGGTTAGCACAAGACTAGAAATCGTGGCGGGCTGCATCAACGCATTCAAGAGACTGATCGATCACCACCGCCACCGATATCTCTTCCCTACTACGAAGTCTGCACTGTATAACAACGAGAGCCGGAGTGGTGTTCTAGGAGGGCCGTATCGCCGCAGCTAAGCTTTGGACGTGGAGTGTGGCCTGCCCACGTCTTTCCTGGGCAGCGGCTAGTGCGTTCTGCTGGACTGTGTATTGTTACATCGACAGTTACTAACGGCCTGGTCCTTCACGAAATAATCGTTAACGTGTGCGACATGTTTCTGATACATTGTACCACGTTTTAATCCCTTTGCGTTTCGATTAGAAGTTGTAAGAAATTGAGTTTACGGATTTTCAAAATGTGTCCGTAAGCTATAGGACAAAAGTGACCTCACGAATGAATGGGTTTAAAAATCTTTAACCCTAAATGCGCAGGGTAATCGCTTTCCAGCTACATCACTGTACTTTCATAGTCCCCGTAACAGACCACGAGTAGCAAAGTTATACATCACAACGCCCAACAACTTTGTACAGTAACAACATCCCTCCGAGCTCGATACAGGAGCTAGAATGGGACACCAGCACAGAAGCTCGGAATTCAGTTAATCAGGAGCTGCAAGATGTGCAGGCAGAACTAAAGTTACGGACCAACCCTGAACTAGACCTCAAACCGATTACCAATAATTTCGATGGAATGCTCACTACATTGCCACAGCCACATCAACTGCTAGGGATGATGCACATTTATTATTTACTGATAATGGTAACGGTGAGTTTCTTGCACTAAGGAAATGTCAGTTTGATCAACATTACGAACTTTGCACAAAAGCTGATTTATCATTGACCTCAGGTAGACTTCCGCGTATTTTAGTGATGATACACATCAGGGAAAGGAGAATTTGACGTTTCGTACAGAATGATTTGGAAGCTAAATATGGAGAAACATTGAAAGTAAGGAAATACTGGAAATCGGAAAACATCTGAGATGGGGTGCTCACATGACGAACCCACAGCAGGAAGTTTAAGAACATTATTTGACGTGTGTTGATTACACAAGATGGCACTGTGATCTTGTAGTCGGATACACCCCACCGTAGAAAGTGGTTTTACAATCTCCTCTTGCTACAAGAGGTTGCTGCTTAGCTACGTTAATAACATTTGTGCTCAACTACACAGCTGGAGTTGTTTACTAGTGGAGAGTGGTAAATGAGAGGATTATTCAACTACTGACAGACTTTCCATTCAATATAAATATTACTACAGTCCGATGACCTGGTCGATTGTGTATCAAGCTGCTTCCAGGAGCAACAAATTTGAGTTCCATTACTTCACGTAGTTATTGACTTAATATACATGGTGTTACAAAAAGGTACGAACAAACTTTCAGGAAACATTCCTCACACACAAAGAAAGAAAATATGTTATGTGGACATGTGTCCGGAAACGCTTACTTTCCATGTTAGAGCTCGTTTTATTACTTCTCTTCAAATCACATTAATCATGGAATGGAATCACAGCAACAGAACGTACCAGCGTGACTTCAAACACTTTGTTACAGGAAATGTTCAAAATGTCCTCCGTTAGCGAGGATACATGCATCCACCCTCCGTCGCATGGAATTCCTGATGCGCTGATGCAGCCCTGGAGAATGGCGTATTGTATCACAGCCGTCCACAATACGAGCACCAAGAGTCTCTACATTTGGTGCCGGGGTTGCGTAGACAAGAGCTTTCAAATGCCCCCATATATGAAAGTCAAAAGGGTTGAGGTCAGGAGAGCGTGGAGGCCATGGAATTGGTCCGCCTCTACCAATCCATCGGTCACCGAATCTGTTGTTGAGAAGCGTACGAACACTTCGACTGAAATGTGCAGGAGCTCCATCGTGTATGAATCACATGTGTCGTACTTGTAAAGGCACATGTTCTAGCAGCACAGGTAGAGTATCCCGTATGAAATCACGATAACGTGCTCCATTGAGCGTAGGTGGAAGAAACTAAAATGAGCTCTAACATGGAGATTAAGCGTTTCCAGACACATGTCCGCATAACAGCTTCTCTTTATTTGTGTGTGAGGAATGTTTCCTGAAAGTTCGGCCGTACCTTTTTGTAACACCCTGCATACAATGCTGTCATGATCTGCACATTACGAGGCATAATCTCATGTTTGAAGTTTAACAACAAAACTAAGTAAGTATTACAGTTACAAATTGTGTGAACTTAGGTAGCGTAACTCACAGCACGGAACTATCTTGAGAATTCATCCAGCGTATGAGGATGCGAACATCGAGTGGTTTTCTCGCTTATGTACATGCAGTTCCTTTTGGAAAGTTTATGAAAGATTTGAATTTAAATTTGACATGCAAGTTTTAACGCAGTAGCTAATTTATAAGTAATCAGACGACTGAAGCTGTTTTATACATGATAGTTCGAGTCTTCAAGGCTCAGGGGTTTACTGGTACATTTAGAACGCTTCCATGTTCAGGCACAGCATTTTCTCAAATAAATTAGAGATATACGGAAATACCAATGCACTAACATGACTATTCAAAATATCGACGTGATAACAATGCATGCATAATATTAATTTACAACGAACTTCTTTATTGTTGTCAAGACAGTTTCATGGAAATCACATAACATTAGTGGATCTCACCTTGCAGTAATGGTGGGAAAAATTCTTAGTCACTCAAGTTTTATTTTCTACTATCTGCCCAATGTGCTATAACTCCATCTCAACGACTGTATGGATACAACGGGCGTTGCATCTGCTTCAGTTTTTTTTTAGTCTAACGACACATTTCTCTA
Organism: Schistocerca americana; assembly: GCF_021461395.2. Taxonomy (NCBI): domain Eukaryota; kingdom Metazoa; phylum Arthropoda; class Insecta; order Orthoptera; family Acrididae; genus Schistocerca; species Schistocerca americana. The sequence continues at coordinate 40,487,706 of NC_060122.1, read as the reverse complement.
TAAACTACATCCTCTAACGGGATCCTTACAGTACACCACTTCTGTCCTCTTTCTACCATTTTAACTTATTACCTGCGTCTGAAGGCAACTTTCGTCTTCTGCAATGGTGAGAAACATTTGCACTTATGAATTGAAACTATTTGACGTGTTAATGACAGTATTATATTACTCATAATTTGCATATTTAACCATATTATAGTCATGTGATTACTAGGAGATCAGACAGCTAATTTCAGTTTACATATATCTTCAACATGAAATTTTACTTGCTATTTTATATAATTAATTTACATACAGAAGCAGTAAACAACAGTATGAAGTACGTATGATAGGGAAGGTGGAGGGGGGGGGGGGATGTCCCCAACTTCGGAGCCACTGGCCTTTAAACTGTCAGTCTCCTTCCACAGCCAACTCTGGAATGTCTCGCTGAAAGGCTTGTAAATCGTCGGGAACGAATTTCCACTTGAGGTGCTGGCCAACAACTTGCATCTTCCACTGCACGTCTTGTAAGCTGGGTGCTTTCAGGTCAGGCAGTAGTGATAGTGAAATGGCTGTAAGGACTGCATTCAGCGGACGCCACGATCTTCTTCGACAAATGAAAGGCAGCAGGTGAAGTTCTGGCTGGACCTCTTCTCGTATTCTCGCTGACTGATACGCGGAACGAGCTTCTTCAATGACAAATGATCGCAATACTTCCAGTTATAGTCACCAACATACAAATGATGAGACACAGTGCAGACATCCGTGAGGTCTGAGACACAGAACTTGGAACATGGTATCATCTGGCAGGCTGTGTACTGCAGACATACTGTTTCGGGTGGAAGTACACCAGTATATGATACAGCAATGCTTTACCACAGCGTTCTATCCCTGTCTTCGCATTGTCTTCTCTTCGCAACTGGCAACCACAAAATTACTTTGCTTGTGAGCAGTCTACAGCATGGTACATAAGATCATTGGAGTTTTGAAACATCAGCCTTCTCTGTCTCACTTTCATCTGTTCACCAGCCATCAAGGTCACTTCAGCGCTGTGGACCTTTCCAGGATTGTCCCTGTAGTAATTGCAGGAACTTGGGATTATATGATTCCAAAATGCTCCAATATTTCTACTGGTGATCACACCTCTGAGATCAGCAACAGTTAACATTTGACATGGTTTACATCGTGAGAAGCATCCTTCGAGATGTGTAAGGCTTCTTTTTCGATCCCATTTACTTCACTACTGATGCAGAGCAACGTCTCCAACTGCGATTCACATTTTGTTCACGAACTAGGGATATTGTGAGTGATCATGCCGACACTGCTGTTTACACATCTGGTATGGCTTGTTCTATCTCTTGCTTGGTCTTGATATCCGAAGATTTTCAGGCGTGGGACTGAAGACTTTTACATGGATCGTTTACCAACTTGATCGCTTAACACCCAGCCCGGCGGGCCAGGCTTACTCTGATGGGTTTGCTCCCCAGGAACGTTGGCTTCCCTCTCACCGTGTCTGAGGCCGCCGCCCCCCCCTCCCCCCCTTTCACCAATCGAAGGCGAAAATGAGAACGAAAGACACCCTCTGGCCTCGAAACCTAATACCATTTGGGTCGAAAAGAACAAGAGTTGACAAAGGAAGGCCGATAGAAAAGGGAAGAGAAGATCATGAAGTAAGTGTGTAACAAGAACAACATATAAGTAAATTTTTTTTTCCATCAGATTTTTCGATAGAATAGTGTAATTGATGTTCTGATTTCATTTGTTTTTGTTTCATGTCATTGTGTTAAGAAAACTGTAAACAAGTTTCAATGTGAAGATTAATGTTTATGTCAAATGTCAAGTAATATTGTGATAGAATTGAAATGTAACACATGTTGAAACTATTGTAAGATGTTGGAAATTGTAATTGTGCCTCTGGTCCATACGTAGGCAATGTGTTAGGATATGCAGAATGCAAAACCTCGGATGAATACCCGGCCTGTCAGGGAGCGGTAAAAGGTGGATGGCAGGTGAGCGCGGGAAAATGCACGCGGGCACTGCACGGCACAACGGGCTCAGCAGTTGTAGTTGGAGTTTGGCATTGGTCTGAGCAACACCTTCTGCAGTGAGGAGGCTCTCCTGGAAGACGTAGTTTCACTGAGCCTCGGGTATGCTGTTCCAACGCCCACACAGCATGGCAATATTCCATAGGCACTAAATGGAAAAGTATTGCGACGCTAAGAAGAATTAAAGTGCCGATACGTCAAGAGCCATAGCTGTGGTTGTATGTGTGCTCTGTGCCTTGCCATCTCGCCGCCCGCCAACCGCTGCATCGATAAAAGCGGGTTGAAACTATTACTACTGTATTCGTATGGACCTTAGAGTGAACTGTTCAATAATAACGTAAATTTTACCAGAACTTTCCCCTCATTTAATTATCCTCACAACTAACCTAGAAAGGATCCTTTCCATATGTTGTGCAATCCGAATGTCCCGAAATGAATAATTAGATTTTGTGTTAATAATAATTACTTGCAGACCTAGCTATGTTATAATGGTGTTTAAAGAACTGTTTTGTTAATGAACCAGTAAATGAATAACGAAGGTCTAACGAAGTTGAAAGATAACTTTAATATTGATATAAAAATGAAGTTTAATTATTTCGAGACAGATATAAAGGTATTTATATGAGAAGTAAATAATATAAAAAGAGTAGTAACTGATATACTGGAAATCTTGAATGCATGATAGTTTCAGTAATCAAGTTTTTTAACATAGTGATAATAACAGTTTCAGGGTCCCCCACCCCCTTTTATTCATTTGAATTCTGAAGTGTTCCACATTGGTTTGACCAGCAAAGGTTAAATTCAATATATAAGTCAAAATTTATCAGTATTTTATCTTTATCAGAATTGACAATTTGTGTGTGGCTCGAAAGTGCTATTTCTAGGGTAACCTATGCCCGATTTTAATCAGATCAATTGACAGTACGGAGCTTTGTAGTATATATTATATTGTAGTGTTATGTATTCATGGTTTTTCCATATCAGTACAGAACGTGAAACTATCAGTTCAATAGATTTTCTGGTTCTAAAATTTTACTATACTATGCAGTGTTACTACGTGTTGTTTTGCATGAATATACATCAACCTGTACAGGGAAGAAACTCAGTTAATGCCTAATTAGGCTGGCGACCGTATTATTATCAAATTGGTAGCATCTTAAGTGTTGCTTTTGGTGCATACAGACGTGTAACTGCATTTTGAACTTACTTGACGGATCATTGTTATTGCAGAATGGGTGTAAGTCTGATTTGCCACCATTCAGGTACACGCGGTCAATATCTATACGATAATCCTGTCTCGTAAGGTGAACCCCGCTCACTTACCATAGTACAGGCTTTAATGAGTATTGTGTGCCCCATGCGCACGTTACAAGTGGAAGTAAGTGGAAGTAAAGTCAGACTTCGTTAACAGTTATTAGCAAGACTGTGCATAAAAGTACCGTTGCTGTACTAAGGTTGTCAATCTTTTTAAAGTAGTAATTCTAGTCTAACTGCGCATCTGTAATACTGCTTACAAAGGAATGGTGATTAATAGAAGGTAACTTAAAAGATGTATCTGACACTGTATGTTGTAGAAGTTACTTATTTCACAATGCTGATGAACTATTTGACATTGAAAGTTTGTGATTGTTACACAACGAGAGCTAAATTCAGGTTACACCTTACTTAAAAGTAAATTCTAGAGTTAAAATTTTTTCTTAATCTCATTTATTGTTGAAATAACTATGCAAGTTGTTTGATCTGGTCATACAAAGTAAAGTATTCGGAACAGTTCAACTGTAAAACAGTTTCTGTGTCTACCATTTACCAATTCTAGTAAGTGGAGAATTTTTGTAACAGGCTTGATTACAATGCTTGTGAGAAATAACACTAATTTAAAAATCTCAGCAACTTTTCACGTAATATTACAGTTTCCTTTCAGAGACAGTAATTTCAATCTTCTATTTGTAATACAAATTTCAGTTACGATGAACTCGTTGACTGCAACTATTTCAGAGAGTTCTCTGTACTGAGGAACAATTTTTCCCAGATGAAGTGCAATGCTTCAAGCACACCACAAACTCAGTTTTTGAGAAGTGCTCTGGAAAATCTAAATCAACCCTTTTGCAGGCTATTAAAATGTGAACATGAAAAATTACCGAGTGTTACACTAACTGTTTAATATATATCTTGACACACGACAACATGAACACACAAAAATTCGTATAAAGATAATGGTAACATAGGTACCATTAATTACAATTAAGAAAACCATGTATTCTGTAACTAGCAGTTCGTTCCTCTAGTAGAAGAGGTAGGCTGGAAGAGGTTAAAAAGGAAGAGGTTATAAAGGAAGAGGAAGTGAGAGACTACATCAAGTGGAGCCCCATGTGGTACTGGTGAGGTTACATAAAGATCAAAGGTTAGACAAAATTACTTTTATAGCCACCTATAAGCAGTAACGTTTTATCTTCAAACACCGACATTTGGATATACTGGCTATCAGTACGAAATCAATTATTGGCTTCGAAAAGTCCATTACAACGCTGTCTTCTAATCATTTATTACGATTAGTTTGATTCACTATACAAACACCGTAAGAGAAGGAAACCCAATGTAACAGTAGAAAGAATTAAAGATCCAATGGGATTACATTTTCATCTTCACGTATCTTCAGATATCTTACATTTCTACATATACTGTCACAATAAAAATGTATATAAAAGTGAACATAAGTTTGCAGTTCTTAAGTTATACATTGACTGTCAGGACAAACGGAGAGTATACATGTGGATAGCAATATGGAACAATTGCTGCCAAGTATTATGTAGTAAGATCGTATTAATGTATGAAAGTAAATTGATTACGTTCAATAAATGGATTATGAAATTAAATTTCACTCCACTCCCAAAGTGAACTGTGTGTATAGAGTGCACATTCTTTATGAACAGATTTATACCAATTGTAATTGAAAGAACTTCAGTAAATTTATTTATCAAGTGATTATCTAAGATAATCTAAGGAGTTAGTTAAATAAATAACATTAGAGTGTCAATCTAAAATAACTAAACAATTAGTACAACTTGAAACATCAGATGACTGAAAGTAAGTAATGGTCTCTTAAACCAAACAATAGTAAATTAACGACTACTTCTGATGGGGAAATTAAATCTAAATCCCTCAAACATCTCCTCTCATATGATTCTCCCTATTCATTATATTTTCAGCTACATTAATCCTATTTAATCAAATAAACTTTTTCTCATTTAAACCTAATATTACTAAAAGAGCAGAAAAAAGAACAATTGAGATAAAAAACTTAAACTGAAAATGATAACATGCCCAAAACACAGAGGTAAATAAAGGCACAAAAATCGAATGTCGTAATGGGCTTGATCATTAAATTGAACATGCTAAAAGACAATACAATGAAGTCATGTTGAGGAATATAGTAATATATTATGTATCCAATATTCTGAAGTATCTAATATTGCTAAGGTATTTCAATAAACGATTATCAAGAAACTGAAGAATCTTAAGTATATGTACGAGAACTAAATGCAAAACAACTGATTAAAGTAACGTGAGAGCTTCCAGATGTAATCTTAGACCTATGAGAGTACTATTCCACTTTAGAAAATAGGGGGGAGGGAGGGGGGGATGGGAGGTCAATAGCAGTAGGCAACCAGCACTCAAGGTAATGCTGAGACCGCATGTGATTATTCCTTATGCACAGTGACTAAGCGAACCTATCCGCAATTTAACCAAAACAGAACGACATACACTGAAGGCCAAAGAAACTGGTACACTTTCCTACTATCGAATAAGGCCCCTGCCAGCACGACGAAGTGCGGCAGCAGGGCGTGGCGTGGACTCCACGTGCTGGAGGGAACTGACACCATGAGCCCTGCAGGGCTGTCCATAAATCCGTGTTAGTACGAAAGGGCGGGGATCTCTTCTGAAAAGCACGTTGCAAGGCATCCCAGATATGCTCAATAATGTTCATGTCTGGAAAGTCTGGCGGCCAGCGGGAGTATGAACTCTCAAGTCTCCCTGGAGCCACTGTTGCCATTCTGGGCGTGTGGGTCGTTGTATTTTCCTGGTGGAATTGCTGAAGTCCGTCGGAATGGAGAAGGACGTGAATGGATGCAGGCGATTGATCAGGATGGCTACAAATGTGCCACTTTTCAATCGTATCTAGACGTATCAGAGGTCCCATATCACTAAAGCTGCACATGCCCCATACCATCACGGAACCTGCAAGCAGCTTGAACAGTAAGTCCCCTGCTGTCGTGCAGGGTCCATGGATTCATGAGGTTGTCTCCACACGTCTATCCGCTCGATGCAATTTGAAACGAGACTCGTCCGACCAGACAACGTGTTTCCAGTCAACCGTCCAGTGTCTGTTATTGCGTTGACTGGTTCACACGCTGACACTTTATGGCCCAGCATTGATATCTGCAGCAGTTTGCTGAAGGGTTGCATTTCTGTCACGTTGGACCTTTCTCTTGCCATTGGTCCCGTTCCTTTAAGATCTTTTTCCGGCCGCATTATGTCAAAGATTTTACGTTTTACCGGATTGCTGGTGTTCAAGGTACACTCTTGAAATAGTCATACATGAATATCCGTACTTCATCGCTACCTCAGAGATGCTGTGTCCCATCGCTCGTGTGGCGACTGTAACACCACGTTCCAACTCAAATCTTGATAACCTTCAATTGTAGCAGCACTGACCGATCTAACAGCCGCGCCAGAAACTTTGTTATGTAGGCGTTGCCGACCGGAGTGCCGTATTCTGCCTGTTCACATCTCTATTTGAATACGTACAACTTTCTTTGGCGCTTCAGCGTATACAAAGCCAATAAATTTTTGATTAAAATTCTGAAACAGAGTGAGAAATGGGGAGAGTTCAAATGCACATGACTAGTAACGTGCTTGTTTATCTACACATGGAGTTCAGATTACACCTAGAACATAATTGCCGTTATTAATAGCGAACTGCTCACTCTACCTGATATACTGTAAAACAATTACACACTATGACAGTTCTGAGATGAGAGGATTGCTTAAAACACAAGATTTATACAGTACACAATAAAATCGACGGATAATTGAAGGGCATAAAAACGATGAAGCATGGTTATAGTAAATTTGTTGAGTTGCCCCTTATAATTTCATATCCCTATGATAGAACTGAAAGACGAGCGATATGGTAGGAAAGAGTGCTGCTAATATCTACTCATTGCTGAGTCGCTCACAGAAGGAAAGTCACTGACTGAACCCAATGAGGCGTTCGTCATCCGACATCTGTTTAAATCTATTACTCATGACATAACAATGAGTTACAGAACCAATATCGGCATACAATTAACGCATTACAAAGCTGAAGAGGACATATGCCAGGTTACTGCATGCAACTAGTAGACATAGCAGTTACAAGCACAACTGGACGTAATATTTACATGTTTTTAAGGTAACAGACGTAAGAAGACATAAAATTGCTGATCATTAGATGATACAAATTTTTAATACCAGATTGCGTAATAAGAGTGGGTGTTGCGCCTGCAGCACCATAGTATGAAATTACGTACGACTTAGAAAAAGCATTAAACCAAGGGAAATACAACGCAATGTGCAAGAATAGTAATAAATGTTTATACAACTATAATATTGTTGACTGTACAAGTGTTTGACGCCAGATGACGTTGCACATGCAAGTATGACGCTACACAGCGACAGTTTTAATTGATGGATTGTGCTAATATGGCATGAAGCAAGCTGACAGCGGTCACGATTAAAATAAGCTTGGTTTTGAAATTAAAGCGCAAAACGTAGTTCGACGTTACACACTTTGTGCCGACATATGTACAATGAAACAGTCTACCAGTTCTTAATTACGAATTGCGTATATTGGCGCTGTAATAGCTAAATGCATTCTTCAGCCTAAGTGGTTACAAGGAATTAAATATTTAGTTTTGAATTGTTAGCACGAAAGGAAACGGTATAGTACACTGCCTGTTTAAAACTGAAAGTGGTAAATAACTTCCTATTTGCGCCAAGCAGTGCATGAAGCTACTGCAGCACTGAATGAATGAATATGAACTGCCGACCTATTGGTACAACAAACAGCAAAGTTCTCTGCCTGTTAAAAGTGAAGCAGGGTACATAAGCGCTAAAGTAGCTAGAAACACTGAATGGCGTAAGTAGTAACAAAGATGTACATATTTAGTAGCGCCGTCACATTAGCACAACAAAACTGAATACAAACCTGTTCGTGACAATCAGTAGAACCGTAATGAGTAAGTGTCGTTGCTCTACGCGGGATAACGATGTGAACAAATACCGTATACTGTTTTGTTTCACTTAATGTAGTTCTCATGCGAGAAGAAGTCTCGCATCAAGCATATGTTGAAAATAATATATGAGACCAAATATAGAACATGAAAAACCTCAGTCATCAGAAGCATTGATTTCAACGAGAAATCTAATAGTTAACCTCTGATCCTTTATGCAATCAAACTCCCATGTTTTGAACTCATTTCTAAAGCAATTTGAAGTTTTTGCTGTTCCAGTGTGTTAAATATCTGACTTTAGGAATATAAGCAAGTAAAACAATTTTAAAGCGTTTTTGTAATCATGCTTAGCGACGCCCAACATTGAATATCCTCACTACGTAACACTGAGTATGTCTGGCTAATTTGCGCGTCGTGAGCTATGCATCCTGGAGAAACACACATGGGTCACAGGTTACATACAGTAAAACAAGTATTGTAGACCATATACTAAGATTCTCCCTCTTAATGAGCAGATTATGAGTCATATGGTTTCCAAAATTAGTATTTTCTTGAAAGTGAGTCTAAAATTTTGTTGCTCCTAGAAGCCATTATACAGGAAAAATGCATGTCATGTACCGAGTTAATATTGTAGTAATATTTATGTACTTTCTGTGCTGTATCTTTCAACGTCTTTGATTTATGCCTATCTACCAGCAGTAGTGAATGGGGGCAGAGTGAAAATTTGCCTTGTCTGACAGATGTTCTGTTGTAATACTGGTGTCACCCGTTAACAGTCAGTAACAACATTTTATCGGAAGGTTATTAACTGGTTTGCTGGTACCTCCCACCCTGCGCGCTTAAGAAAGTAATTTAACGCAATTTAGGTCACGTCACAGAGCCAAAAAAATTCTCTGTGACAATAACGAGCACGATATTCCTAGGCATTCACAGACTGAAAACTACACTGGGAACGTCCCAGTCTGGAAACAGATTTGGCTCAGCAGCTTTCGGATCCAGAATGCCCTTTCGTATTACATACGAAACAGTCACAAAGGCTGCTTTTTTGGCTTCTGGGTACTCACTGTCACACGCAATTATCATCTGGGGGAGTTTCTCTCTTGCTCAAAATATTTTCATTGCTTAGTACAATGATCGGAGTCATAAGTAGATGAAGTCCAAGATTGTCGTGTTTCAAATTATTGAGCAAGCTGAGAATATTTACCAGCGGTTGTAAGGTAACAGGGGATAATATGGAACACTTTCAAGTATGTAAGGTAACAGGGGATAATATGGCACTCTTTCAAGTAATTTAAAATTTAAAGCACAGCAGCAGAGATAATATGCTGGGCAAAATAGACCGGAAAATACTTGTTTTGTGTTTTGATGGACGTTGTAGTTCCGTTGGATAGTGTTTTGGTTTTCTTTTAATTGCAACGAATTATATAAGTGTGGTGATAATTTGTAAAATTACATAATGTATTTAGATTTAAGTATTTAAATATTATAAAATATTGTAAACGAATTGTGGCCACGTTTAGCGATTATTTTGACTACTGTGGTGTCATGTGACCCGACTCAGGACTGTGGATGTGAGCGGGAAAATCGTGGTCTTCTGTCGTTGGCCGTTGTGGTGGCGAGTTGGGAGCGGCAAAGTGCCGCGAGTGCAAGCATGGACGCCAGGGTATGCGAAGGAACAAAGTGAAAGTGTGTGGGTGTGAGACAAACAGTGTACGAATTGCACCGATTATTATTTGTGAACTTAAAAATGCATGGCCACAACGTTAAAGTGTTTCTTTTGAATAAATAAGTTTCAATCTGAACGAGTATAGTTCAATTCACTGCTCTTCAAAAGCCAGCCAATATCAGACTCAATAATAGGGGCGCAAATGCAACCGTTTACTACCAACCCCCGTTTACAGATGAGCCACGTGAAAAGTAGGTAGTAAACGAGCCCGAGTTCGGTTGCAATTGGGGGCTCGTCCGGGATAGGACTCTCTTCCATATTCCATAGTATTTCGGAATCGGATGTCCGTCTGATGTTAGGCTTTTGAACAGTCAGTGTGGGGCCTCTGAGCTAAATCGGTGCATTCGCAGTACCGGAGTGTTTGTGCTGGACAAGATACGCGCTGCCCCGTGGTTACGCCGATATAAGGCCACCACGATTGTGAAGCAGTCAGTTACACAGTCTGATGAGTCGACCACGTGTTGCCACGGGTAAAACCGCCGTGCTTGCCGTGTCCACGTGTTGCCACGGGTAAAACGGCCGTGCTTGCCGTGTCCACGTGTTGCCGCGGGTAAAACCGCCGTGCTTGCCGTGTCCACGTGTTGCCACGGGTAAAACCGCCGTGCTTGCCGTGTCCACGTGTTGCCGCAGGTAAAACCGCCGTGCTTGCCGTGTCCACGTGTTGCCACGGGTAAAACCGCCGTGCTTGCCGTGTCCACGTGTTGCCGCAGGTAAAACCGCCGTGCTTGCCGTGTCCACGTGTTGCCGCGGGTAAAACCGCCGTGCTTGCCGTGTCCACGTGTTGCCGCAGGTAAAACCGCCGTGCTTGCCGTGTCCACGTGTTGCCACGGGTAAAACCGCCGTGCTTGCCGTGTCCACGTGTTGCCGCAGGTAAAACCGCCGTGCTTGCCGTGTCCACGTGTTGCCGCGGGTAAAACCGCCGTGCTTGCCGTGTCCACGTGTTGCCACGGGTAAAACGGCCGTGCTTGCCGTGACCACGTGTTGCCACGGGTAAAACCGCCGTGCTTGCCGTGTCCACGTGTTGCCACGGGTAAAACGGCCGTGCTTGCCGTGTCCACGTGTTGCCGCGGGTAAAACCGCCGTGCTTGCCGTGTCCACGTGTTGCCACGGGTAAAACCGCCGTGCTTGCCGTGTCCACGTGTTGCCGCAGGTAAAACCGCCGTGCTTGCCGTGTCCACGTGTTGCCACGGGTAAAACCGCCGTGCTTGCCGTGTCCACGTGTTGCCGCAGGTAAAACCGCCGTGCTTGCCGTGTCCACGTGTTGCCGCGGGTAAAACCGCCGTGCTTGCCGTGTCCACGTGTTGCCACGGGTAAAACCGCCGTGCTTGCCGTGTCCACGTGTTGCCGCGGGTAAAACCGCCGTGCTTGCCGTGTCCACGTGTTGCCGCGGGTAAAACCGCCGTGCTTGCCGTGTCCACGTGTTGCCACGGGTAAAACCGCCGTGCTTGCCGTGTCCACGTGTTGCCGCGGGTAAAACCGCCGTGCTTGCCGTGTCCACGTGTTGCCGCGGGTAAAACGGCCGTGCTTGCCGTGTCCACGTGTTGCCACGGGTAAAACCGCCGTGCTTGCCGTGTCCACGTGTTGCCGCGGGTAAAACCGCCGTGCTTGCCGTGTCCACGTGTTGCCGCGGGTAAAACAGTCGTCCGTGCCGCTACACGTGCTGCCGCGACAAGAAACCGTCGTCCGTGTCACGTCCATGTGTTGCTACGGGTAAAGCAGTCGAAGCTGTATCCACGTGCTGCCGACGATCAACGCCGTCGTCCGTGCCACCGACCAACACGACTACATGCTGCCAGGGGCCCACGCAACGTGTTCTCGCTCCTGATTGAGTTTGCTGTGTGTCCACGCCGCCGATTACGATTCATTGCATATCTGTGCTGCGGAGCTCACTGCAGACGTCGCGTCACACGAGGATATAAAAGATAAGTACAGCCAGCAGCTAAATTGCAAAATTGTGTCCTTTCATTAGCCATGGCCGATGAGACGCGTGAATCTCAAAGTGAAGGCGAATCAGTGGATGTTAGGAGTACCTGTAGTAGCCCTAGCATGCCAAAAGAAATAGGCTGGATACCAGGAAGTGACCTCAGCACATTTTTTGTAAAACTTACTAGTAAATTAGGAGAAATAGACTCGAAAATAGGGAATATAAAAACTGCAATACTTGGGGAAATGGATTCGAAAATAGGGGATATGGAATTAAGGCTAAGTGATAAAATAAAGACAGTGAGTGAAAAATTTGATCAGCTAGATCTCATATTCACTCAAATTACAGATACAGTTGAAAACACAGTTAAAATTGTTGAGGGAATTATCGAGAGAGTTGATGAAGTTGAAAGAGGCCTAGTAGCCAAGGTGGACACTGCGCAAAGTAATCTTGTGGGGCAGATTCAGGTACTGGAACAGAAATGCACATTATTTCAAAGACAAGCAGAGGCAGACATTGAATCCATTAAGATAGGAGTGCTGGATTGCCATAAGGGAATTACTGACAATAAGAAGGAATTAGAAGGGCAAATAAATGTCTTGTGGGAAACAGTTAATACTGTGGCAGCAGGGAATGGAAATTTATTGTTGGGATATCCTCTGGGGCATGGATTTCAGTCAAAACCTTTTAATGGGGATAATAAATATCATGCAGTTGACTTTCTAGCTGCGTGTAAGGATAACTTTGTGACAGGGATGAGTGAGCAGGCAAAAATTAAATATGATAAGAGGCAGTTGGAAGGGGGAGCTCAAACATAGGCAAACCAAAATGATGATAAATTTTGTGATTTTAAAACCTTCGAAAACCTGTTCTTGAACAAATACTGGGGCCAAGCAAAACAATTAAGATTGCAAAACGATTTTTTGAATGGATCCAGTTACAAGAGTGGAAAGGAAAGTATGAGAGAGTTCTGTGTTAGAGAACTGAATAAATTAAATCATCTGGATAGGCCACTGGGCGTATTAACAGAAATATCTACACTAAAGAGAAGATTACCAGAGCATTTGCAATGGGATTTGATTCACAGTGCAACAGATTCAGTGGAAGAATTTCTTAATTTTGTGGATAATATGGACAGGGCATTGTGTTACAGACCTAAATACATGGAACATAGGGAGAGTGGAAGGTATCATCAAAGGGGAAACAGTTAATTATGAATACAGTAATAACCATAAGAGGTGGAGAGAAGATAGAAGTGATCAGAATAATCAGGATAGAGATTGGAGAAGCAAGCCACAAAGGTATAACAGAAATTTTGGAGGGAGAAGAGACAATTTTGATCAGATGAGGAGTGATAGAGAAGGTATGAGAGTAGGAATGCAGGATGCAAATGGACAGGGTAGGCAATCAAAAAACTAATTGATGCCTCACTTAAGGTCCGCAGGGGGGCTGGTAATTATGCGAACAGGGCCAGACAAGTACATGATGGGAGGAGTAATAAAGTCAGCAAGGAAAATAGGGAAATTGGGATATGTCATATGGATGCCGTCTTAGGAAATGAAAATCTATGGGGGGGGGGGTTAACAATTATAGAAATATAGATAAAAGGTATAAGAGGAAAAAAGGGAACAAGGCTAATATCAGCAATGAACAGTGTGAGTTTTACATTGATGACATGTTTAAAAGGGAAGAGAAATTACAAGCAGAGGAGACAATATTGGTTTGTGTGCAGCAAAATTCATTGAAAGATCAGAGACAGAGGTAGTTTCATCAAAAGGGGGAACAGAAGTGGATATGGAATTAAGGGGCAATGTTCACAGTAATAGTGGGTGTGATGAATGGGTAGAGATGTCTATTGGAAATAGTATGGAGAATTGTGGAAAAGGTGAGGAGAGGGTTATTCAGTGTGATGTAAAGGCCAATATGAGTGGTGTATTTGACAATGTGGAAAATGCTGGTAAATTACCTACTGATAAGGTTACTGTGCTTGTGGGTGCAGGTGTCAACTGTGGTAGCGATAATGACTTCAATGTGGATATGGAAATGCGTAATGATATGGAGAATGTTGCTGTCGGTTGCCCAGAAGATAAAATTGAAACCTATGTTTTCTTAACTGATGATGCAAGCCTCAAAGATGTTAATTGTGGATGGTTAGGAAAGGAGGAGGCTGATTATGATTTGAGTGATTGGGTGTCCTATGCAAAATTACATAAAGCTTTGATGCCTGAAGAATGGAGCAAAATAAAATTTAAAATTGCCAGAAAAATGGAAGAATTAAGTGAAGAAGAGAATGTTGAGTTTGCTATTAAGGATCTGTTTGAAGGGGATACTGATGTATGTTTTGGAGAAAGACCTACAGATATTTGCATTATGCAAGAGGAAAGCAGGAGTGAAGTAGAAAGAGATTTATTACAGGAATCAGGGCTGAACAGAGTAGAAATAGAGGTGATACAGCCAATAATTGATATCAGTGTGGGAGGAGCATTATTAGACTCTGGCTCAAGTTTATCTGCAATCTCTGAATCTTTCTGGCAGAAAATTAAAGGTTTAGGATTAATAGAATTACCAGTTACAGGAGTCAAAATTAAGACAGCAACTGGAACATGTAGCAAGCCCAATAGCAGGGAAATATTACTGGAATTTAATAGTAATGAGTATTGTTTTGATATTAGTTGCTTTGTGGTGAAGGGTTTGGAATTTAATGTAATTTTGGGTATGGACTTCTTGTACAAGTATGACTGTAGCATTTTTGTAAAGGACAGAGTGGTAGAATTTGATGCTGGTGGAAATAGACGAAGAATAAAATTTAAAGGGGAATTAAAAGGAGGTGAGACAATTACTCATTTGCAAAGGATAGAAGAGGTAGGTGATGAGATGTGCACTGAACAGCAGATACATGACAAAGTAAATGAAATGGGACATTTAAATGAGGAACAAAAGGTGCAGCTTACAGGTTTATTGTGTAAGCATAAGCATGTGTTCTCTAACAGACCTGGAAAAGTCGTAGATTTCAGTTATGTTTTGAGGGTATTGCCACATGAAGTGATAAGGGCCAAACTTTATCCTATAGCAATAGCTAATAGAGAGGCTGTAAGGGCAAGGATACAGATGATGTTGAAGTGGGGCATACTGGCAATGGGGAGGAGTGAGTATTGTAATCCAATAGTAGTGGTGAAAAAGAGGGGTGGTTCTATAAGAATAGTATTGGATGCAAGAAAGCTAAATAAAATAATAGTCAAAGAAAATGATCAGCCAGAGAACATGGATGAGCTGTTGCAAAAATTGTATAATGTTAAAATTCTGTCAAGTGTTGATTTGACTTCAGGGTTCTGGCAGGTGCAATTGGCTGAAGAGAGCTGAAAGTACACTGCTTTCTTATTTGAGGGCAGGACTTATATGTTTACAGTTGTGCCATTTGGTTTATCAATATCTGTAGCAGTTTTTGTAAGGGCTTTAAGTCATGTGTTGGGTGATGAACTAATGAGAAAATTGACAGTGTACGTAGATGATTACGAGTAGCAATTGGCAAGAGCACTGTCAGCTGTTGGAGGATGTATTCAAGGCTATATCTAAAGGCGGGATGACCCTTAAGTTAAGTAAGTGTGAATTTTTTCAAGCAACATTACTATTTCTCGGCCATCAGTTAACTCCTGATGGCATTCTGCCCAATAAAGAGAAAATCAAGGCTATTGTTGACTGCAAGGTGCCAACGAACAGGAAACAATTGAAATCATTTATAGGACTATGTTCATTCTATAGGAAGTACATAAGTGATTAAAGCCTGAATTCACCTAACTTATGTAGACTATTAAAGAAAAGTGTAACCTGGCGCTAGACATCTGAGTGTGACCGGGAATTTAAAGCCATCAAGAATAGCTTAAAAAACAGCAAAATTTTGTTCTATCCAGATTTGTCTTTGCCATTCTGTATTGGGGCAGACAGCTCAGATTATGGGATAGGGGCAGTGCTTTTTCAGGAGAGGGTAGTAGATGGGAAGACCAAGCACAGGGCAATCGCTTTTGCAACCAGAATACAGTCCAAACACGAATTAATGTATGGTATCTCAGAGAAGGAACTTTTAGCCATAGTTTTTGGATTTCAGAAGTTCAAGATATATGTGGAAGGTAGGAAAGTGATTGTTTACACAGACCGTAAGGCTCTGAACTATTTGCAAGAATGTAAGCAGTTAAATAATATACTCATGAGATGGGCCATGTTTTTGCAGCAGTTTAACTATGAGATAAGATATATTAAGGGCACAGACAACAATGTGGCTGATGCCTTATCAAGATTACCTTTCATTGGAGAAGAACATGAAGCGAATGGAGACGAGAAAGAACTACAGATATTGTATGTAAAAGGAGTGGGTGGAGAGAAGGAAATCAGATCCATCTGTAAGGACATGAGGAGACTTCAGAATGGGGACCAAACCTTGAAGTTTATCAAAACAAACTTTGGAAGTAAAGAACATCAAAAAATAGCTAAATATTATAGAATTTATAAGGGTATTTTATTTAGACGAAGAAATTTGGACAAAGAGGAGTGGAAGGTATGTTTTCCAGATGAGCATGTGGAAAAATTAATAAATTTCATCCACCTTAGCCATGGGCATTATGGGGCTCAAAAATGTTTGGAAATACTGCAGGACTATGTTAGTTTTAACAACATGGCCAGGAGAGTAAAGAGACAGTTGGCTTCTTGTGACAAAAGTCAAAAAGTGAAGTATAATACTACTGCAGTACAAGGAGAGATGCAGAATATTGTTCCTAAAAGAAATGGTGAACTGCTGGTTATTGATTTATTTGGGAGGCTGCCAACAGGTCGAGGGGGTGTAAAGTATGTTCTTTTAGCTGTTGATGTATTCTCAAAGTTTGTAAGGCTGTATCCACTGAAAAAGGCCACTAGCCAGAATATAATTAACAAGCTAGAGAAAGATTACTTTGCGAATGTTATAAAACCAGAGAATGTTCTGTCTGATAATGGAGCACAATTTGTATCTAGTGTGTGGGGGAAGTTTATGCAAAGATCTGGGATGAAGCATATAAGGATTTCAGTGTATCACCCTGCGGGAAACCCTGCTGAGGGTAATATGAGGGAGCTGGGTAGGCTATGTAGGACATATTGCAGTAAAAAGCATAGTACTTGGGCAGAATGTATAACTGTGTTTGAGGATCTTATGAACACAGTGAAGAGTTGTGCAACAGGATTATCACCCTATGAGCTCATGAAAGATATCAAGCCAGACAATCTTATAGCAGAACACATAGATTTTCCTCCATCTCAAGACTTGACAAGTCAAGAGAAGATGCAGATGGCCAGACAGCAAATGTTAAAGAAAGGACATGAGAGACAGAGGAGGCATGGAGAAAGGTATAAGACAACAAAGTTCAAGGAGGGAGATAAGGTGCTGGTGAGGAACTAAACAAAATCCAGTGACATTGATGGCGAAATCAAAAAGTTATTTGAATTATACCATGGACCCTTTGAGATAACGGGTTGTCCACACCCTAATGCATATAGGTTGGTATATCCAGTGTCCAAAAAGCCATTTGGACTGAGAAATGTAACGGAGTTGAAAAAATATGTGGTAAAAGAATAAAGGTTAAGGAAGTGAGATTCCCATGTACACTATTGTCGAGTTAAAAAAAATTATTGGGGGCTATGTATACGTGTATTTATAATTGGAGTATTATTTGTGTTAGTGTGTATGTTGCGATGCTATTGTTGGTGGTCAACAAACTTCATTACACTGTATGTATTTGCAATAAGGGAATCTGTTGTCCAATGGATTTGCACAACTGGTGTGGGTGTGATAGAAGCCTTGTTGAAAGTCATAAGGGAACTGAAACCTACTGTACATATAGTCTATTTCTGTATAAATGTGTGGAGAATATACGAGGGAGGAAATCTGCAAATAGTTTGTTAAAAAAAAAAGTTGAGATTTTATTAAAATTTCTAATGTATCTGTGGCACCTGGAGTTGATACTGGTGCGTGGGGGTGGGATTGTTGCTGGGACAGTCATATAGGGCAGTCACTAAATATGCAAATTGTAAAGGCATATGGGAAATAGTTAACTTGCTTATTATAAGATGTTGATGAGGGAAGTGAGGGAAAGAACACTAATGGCTAAGTGGATGCTTGTAAAAGTTTGACCTTGGTGAGTTTGTTTGCCATTTATGATTGAATCTAGATAGCCATGGAAATGCCATAAAAGAATGGGTTTCAAGATATTGCCAAATATTATGTGAAAATTTATATAGGAATTCATATAAAAAATATTGAGTGTATTTATGTACAGTGATATAGCTCTATGGATGCTTAAAAAAAAATAAGAATCAGCATCTGGAAATAAATTCTCTTGGTGCGGGGGGGGGGGGGGGGGGGGAGGGGGGTAGAAGTGTCGGAGGTCCTGATCTGGGAACATTTGAAGGGTGAAATAGAATATATTTAACTATGCCATGTTTGTGTTTGATTTGTGTGCATGTTTGTCATTTGTACAAACCTCAATAAGAACTGATCAGTGAAAATAGGATGTTCCAGGGAGGATTTGGATAGCCTGATTCCTGGGAAATGTGGGTCTGCATGTCTAGGCAAGATTTATGAGAATTTGATCAAATTTTGATAGGATTGCTTGGCTAATGAGAGGAAGCACAGTGCTGCTGGCTGACAAGTTTGGAAAGACTGTATTCCAATGCATAAACCTGTGATAACAAGGAACTGGTTACAACAGCTTCGTACAACTTACAGAAACAACTGTGTAAAAAGTGGAAGTGGTAATGTGCAGTGAGTGTGCAACCTACATATAGACTAACATGGGCATTTATTTTGCCTGCCCCATCAGACTCAATAGGATACTATCTAATTGTATATTTGAGTTGGATACATTGTTGGATTATGTATATATGTTTTCTAATGACAGTACTTACACTGATTAACTCACCACTATAACACTGTTATACATGTTTTGGTGCCATTATAGTTATAATTAAAATGTTTAATATATAAAGTACACTCCTGGAAATGGAAAAAAGAACACATTGACACCGGTGTGTCAGACCCACCATACTTGCTCCGGACACTGCGAGAGGGCTGTACAAGCAATGATCACACGCACGGCACAGCGGACACACCAGGAACCGCGGTGTTGGCCGTCGAATGGCGCTAGCTGCGCAGCATTTGTGCACCGCCGCCGTCAGTGTCAGCCAGTTTGCCGTGGCATACGGAGCTCCATCGCAGTCTTTAACACTGGTAGCATGCTGCGACAGTGTGGACGTGAACCGTATGTGCAGTTGATGGACTTTGAGCGAGGGCGTATAGTGGGCATGCGGGAGGCCGGGTGGACGTACCGCCGAATTGCTCAACACGTGGGGCGTGAGGTCTCCACAGTACATCGATGTTATCGCCAGTGGTCGGCGGAAGGTGCACGTGCCCGTCGACCTGGGACCGGACCGCAGCGACGCACGGATGCACGCCAAGACCGTAGGATCCTACGCAGTGCCGTAGGGGACCGCACCGCCACATCCCAGCAAATTAGGGACACTGTTGCTCCTGGGGTATCGGCGAGGACCATTCGCAACCGTCTCCATGAAGCTGGGCTACGGTCCCGCACACCGTTAGGCCATCTTCCGCTCACGCCCCAACATCATGTAGCCAGCCTCCAGTGGTGTCGCGACAGTCCACAGGACTACATCCAGCATCTCTACGATCGTCTCCATGGGAGAATAGCAGCCTGCAGTGCTGCGAAAGGTGGATATACACTGTACTAGAGCCGACATTGTGCATGCTCTGTTGCCTGTGTCTATGTGCCTGTGGTTCTGTCAGTGTGATCATGTGATGTATCTGACCCCAGAAATGTGTCAATAAAGTTTCCCCTTCCTGGGACAATGAATTCACAGTGTTCTTATTTCAATTTCCAGGAGTGTAATATGGGTTCACTCCATTTGGTGCTACTTCATGTTGCCGTTACTAAGGTAATGTCTCCATGAAGTGGGGGTATGTAAGGTAACTGGGGATAATATGGAACTCTTTCAAGTATGTAAGGTAACAGGGGATAATATGGCACTCTTTCAAGTAATTTAAAATTTAAAGCACAGCAGCAGAGATAATATGCTGGGCAAAATAGACCGGAAAATACTTGTTTTGTGTTTTGATGGACGTTGTAGTTCCGTTGGATAGTGTTTTGGTTTTCTTCTAATTGCAACGAATTATATAAGTGTGGTGATAATTTGTAAAATTACATAATGTATTTAGATTTAAGTATTTAAATATTATAAAATATTGTAAACGAATTGTGGCCATGTTTAGCGATTATTTTGACTACTGTCGTGTCATGTGACCCGACTCAGGACTGTGGATGTGAGCGGGAAAATCGTGGTCTTCTGTCGTTGGCCGTTGTGGTGGCGAGTTGGGAGCGGCAAAGTGCCGCGAGTGCAAGCATGGACGCCAGGGTATGCGAAGGAACAAAGTGAAAGTGTGTGGGTGTGAGACAAACAGTGTACGAATTGCACCGATTATTATTTGTGAACTTAAAAATGCATGGCCACAACGTTAAAGTGTTTCTTTTGAATAAATAAGTTTCAATCTGAACGAGTATAGTTCAATTCACTGCTCTTCAAAAGCCAGCCAATATCAGACTCAATAATAGGGGCGCAAATGCAACCGTTTACTACCAACCCCCTTTACAGATGAGCCACGTGAAAAGTAGGTAGTAAACGAGCCCGAGTTCAGTTGCACGGTTCTCTAAACATTTCATCTGTCGTCACGGTCTCCATACTCTTTGGACGCGACTAGTTCCGTGTGAGACAAAAATAGAATAATTTTTGTAAAGTAATCTGTCCCTGCTGTAGAGAGACGTTAAGTATGCTGCTGTAGAATTTTACTGACTTCTTCCCAGTAGCGTTCAAAATGCATGCATATTAAATCTGTTCACATCAAATTCACACCAGTTTCTCTTAAATGACTCATTCCATTCTTGTGAGCAACACTGGAGTAGATAGCTTACCGAAGGTAACAGTCAGTTGTTAAATTTTGAGCTGTATCTGTATGTAAGTATTTCAGGGATCGATGTATCTTCACATCCATAGTTGACAACCTATACATGCCCTACGGATGCTTGGGTGCTGCTAAGAAAGCAACGGAACTGACTGCTAGAGAATCTCTTCAGATATATGAGAAGTAACCAACTGATTCCATAAGGAATCACTGTGCACAGCGACTGTATTTTAAGGTAAGGACACCAATCAGAAGAGAAATGACTCAGCACATCAGAAGATCTTTTCCAGGGTCAACCATCTGCAAAAGTGGGATCATATTAAAATATGTCAACTGAACATTGTGAGCATTACCAGAACCAAATACCAAATTTTACAATTGTCCTGTTTAACACCATCGTCTACATTCTTGTCCTAAATACTGTGATATATCGTCAGTGCAACGTATCACCATGTCTACGGAGCAGTCACGTATCCAGAGTAAAACCGTGAATGCTGACTTGCTATCCGATTCCATAAACAACATTCATCAACTCTGAATCGGAATTGGGGAATTGACCACACGTAATATCTACAAACCGCCATGTTCTCTCTTGCCAATCCACGTTCTTGAAACAGTAACATCCTGCACCAGACGCAATGGACATACATACTGACGTAAAAGAAACCCAATACCAAAAACTACAGTAATGAAATATCAGGAATGCATTTGTCTAGGTGACGTATTTAAGTGACTAACATTGCAGAATCACAGGTTGACGTCAGCGCGAAACGAGCCATTGCAAATGTGAAATGCTGTTGTTATATTAACAACCCGTGTAACTGCCAGAATGCTGAATCTAAGCATGCAAACGTGCATGCATTGTGTTTCACACGTGTCTAATGCCAGTGTGTAGGACGGAGTTCCACGCCTGTTGAACTTAATACAGGGAAGGTTGTGGGTGACTAGCAGCCTTCGGATGATGTCCAGTATTTAATCAGTAGAATGCATATGGTGATCGCCCAGGAAAAGGCAATGTATCTATACTCTATAGAGCATGTTGGGTTACAACAGCGGCATGTCGCCCAGCATTGTCCTGTTTGAAATCACCCTCTATAATGCTGTTCGTGAATGGCGGTCAGCAGGTAGAAACTTCAGACGAATGTACAAATCTGGTGTCAGGGTGCGGGGGGGGGGGGGGGGGGGGGGGGAGGCAGTCACGGCAGTCGTCCTGCTGTCATACGAAATGTCACACTAGACGAAAACTGCAGGTTTGGGTCCAGTGTGTCTAGCACACAGACAGGCTGGTCGCCGGCTCTCAGCTGACCTCTCAACCACCACGGCCATCGCTGGCACCAGGGTAGAAACATTTCATCAGGGAACGTAATTGACGTCCACCCTGCCCTCTCATGAGCTCTCCCTTGACACCACTGAAGTTGCAGGCTTTGGTATGAGTGGAACACACGCTACAAGGCGTCTGGCTCAGCTCTTTAAGCAATCAACTTGGACCAGCTCCTCATGTCACTGTGGTACCATCAGCTGCTGCAACTGCTGCAGCACATGCACTATCATGCAGCAAAGCTGTACGTCGAACACGATGGTCTTTCTTCTCGGTAGCGCAATATGGTCGTCCGAAGCGTGGTATTGTGACCATACACCCCATGACCACCTACCAGCATTCACGGACAGTGGCCTCATTCCTTCTAAGTTTTTCTGCAATCTCGCAAAAGTAATATCCATTTTCTTGTAACCCTACTGCATGTGTTCCCTCGAACTCAGTGTGTCTTTATCGCCTGAAAGGCATTCTCTACTAACGTCGGCGTATCGCATCCATCCTCTAAAGTAACCAAAGTTAACGACCGTTGAAGCTAACCTGATTTGTATCCTTACAATGGAGCTACTAGTGGCTGTTACGCGAATAGAGCGATACCTGAACAGGTATGTTTCAGATGTTGTAAAGCAATGGGCGAGTTGTGGCGCCCCGAAAATATTCAAAGTTCGGAGTTGGCATGGCCGCATGGGCCACTCGGCAAGCCGGGGCTGGTCAGCAGCTGCGGGGTGCCGAACATTGGCCAGAGCAAGAGGGGTAGCCACACTGCGTGGTCCGGTCCGACCGCATGGCTGGGAACTCCATGCTGACGCAGTGCCAAGGAGTGGGTTTTGTGTCTAAGGAGATTTGTATGCTGGGATTGCCAAAGATGGTGGACTTTGTGAATCGATAATTGCAGACATTTCACAGTTGATGTAGAAATTAATAATAGCCAGAGGAATCATGATACCTGAAAAAGAAACATGTACATTACCATTATTTGCACGACGATTCTGATGGTGTAATCATCTTTATTACTTTACAGTTTAGTATTTGACTAAAGTGTACAAGTAACAGCCAGCAACGAATTTCCAAAATCTAAACCGTTCGCCCGAATTTTTCGACCGACATGTGTTCAGAAAGATATTGGTGTAAACATAAATTGGTATGAATTACAGGCATGTAACACGAATAGTACACGAGTTATTGAGGTCAAAGCGGCCGATTACTATTTATCGCGTTACACAATGACTGGTTTGTGCGGCGCTCAACTTCGCGGTTATCAGCGCCCATACAAATTCCCAACCTTTTCTCAGTCCGATCTCGCCACTTCCATGGATGATGATGAAATAACAACACAAACACCCAGTCATCTCCAGGCAGGTGAAAATCCCTGACCCTGCCGGGAATCGAAACCAGGACCCTGTGCTCGAGAAGTGAGAACGCGACCACGAGGCCATGAGCTGTGGACACTGTTGCACGCAAAACGGTAGAAGCATGCTTGTGAATATATTTATCCATCTAGGTCTCTGTTTATATCCGATATATACTATTCGTGAATGAATTGGTCAAATATTTACTGTGTTTTAGAAAGCACAGAGACATTAGGCTACTGGACTCCTTTTGTTCTATTCCTTTCATACGAATTTGTTTGATTTATTTATGTATTTCATTATGTGTGTTTGAGTGTTTATGGGCGAGCCACAGGAATATTTATTTATTTTTAAGTTATTTAAATGGAAATCCAGTATTTTGTAAGCGTTTCAATATGTTTGAGTGTGCGTTGGCTTTGAGACACAGCGGAAGCGCTCTAGTCAATCACAGCACTCGTTACTACGGTAGGCGACTACCGAGGTCAGTGGAGAGAGTGTATGGAGGTGGGGCAGGAGCATAGGGCCGCACAGGACACGGAGTACTGGACAGGGCAGTGCTGGAAACACTTGGAGAGTGAGGAGCATTTTGCGAGTGGTCGCGGAACATAAAAATATTTCGTAGAGCCAACTTGGGCACTTGTGAGATTTCGGTGGCTTCTGCAGTGAAGACGTAGTATGCGTTCAATAGTGAATATCTTGCGAGCTATGTTCATAACTGATTACGTGAAGTAGGAATCTATTGTTTCCCTGTTATTCCAGTAATATTTTATTTAATTGCTGGACCATCGACACCAAAAGTCGTTTTGCAGTAATAAACGGCATTCTTCAAGGTACTTCTGTTATCGTACTCATTTGAAGTCGTTAAAATAGTACTGTAGATTTGGTTTAATTGCAACCTTTCACTTATAAATTTCTATGTAACACTCAAAATTCGCAACTGCTGAGTAATAGGAACCTTCGGCCATCGATTCATATGTATTCATATTGTATATGGTAGACTCAGAGGTATTTGGCCTGTAATGCGGCAACTAGCCCCAACACAACGGAACAAGCCATAACTTAATATTTCAACTGAGTCTGAGGGTACGTAGTTAAGGGTCGAATTTTGTTTCTTTTGAAAGACCGTAATGTGGATACACGACTACGAGCTTTTGTTTATCTCTAACAGCCCTTCCTTGTCGCTGCAATTTTTCCTTTACTGTAGAATAACTCATCATTACGAGGTAGCCATAGTAAACTAAACAGATGAAAATAACATCCATTTTACTTTCAGTTCTGAAGATTCCGATTCCTTCACTTCAGCAGCTTGGAAAAATGATTTGTAGCCTGACTTACGTTTTATCACTGCCGATGGAAACCATAGCTTGGTCGCTGGAACTCAAAATGTTTTCAGATTTTCCTCTTAATTCTATCTCACTTTAGAACAAATCAGCAAAAAGTATTTCATTTATTAGGTTGCTGTTTAAGTTTGTAGCATTTTTGTGTAACTTTATTAAAGAGAACACACACAGCAATTTAGACATTCGTAATATATCATCCTTGGCTATTTAAATTTATTTACCAACGCTGGGTGTAACTTTTTGATTCGCAGCTGTACGAATAACGTGGTTTTGAGGCAAATAAGTCTCACGAAAGGAAATTTCTTGGAGGCAGTTTGACAGAGCGGAAAATCTGAACGATCTGGGAGTGCAAGATCAAGCGAATAAATTGAGTATAAAGAAATTGCGCTGCTAAGTCATTGAACAGCGTTTCAGTCTAACCATGTGTGCGGGCGTTATCGTGGAGTATCATCACTGAAGGCAGTCTACGTCGTCGTCGTCGTCGTCGTCGTTGGATTGCGTCTGCAAGACGTCTCAGTTTTTGACAAGTATCAGTGACGGTGAGACCTCGGGGAAGCAATTCGTAGCACACCACATCGTTCCTGTTCTACCAGATAAATAAATTATCTTTTGTGGAAGCGCGCATGTCCTTGTAAGCGGAGTTGCTTCTTTGTTTGGGCTCAACCATCCATCTCTTTCTCATGTTAGCATAAAGAGACCATTTCCGTTACCACTAACGATACAGGGTAAGAATCTTCGGTGTCGTTCACGAGAAAATGTGAGCATACAGATGCACATATGATCACCCCCTGATTTTGGCTTAGAGCTTGCAGTACCTATACAACCCATTTTTAATCTTTCTCATTGCGTGCTAATGTCTCAGGATGGTGGAATGATCACAGTTCATCACATTTAAGATTCCTCCAATACACTGACGTGGATCATTTGTGGATTAATGTGCGAAAGATTTTAAGTCCCCAAAGGCCTTCCTGAACCTGGAGAGTTTCACTAATGACGAAACGGTCCTCCTTTTAACTAGGAAACATTTTGTCGTGTTTTGTCCAGTGGCATTGTCTCCACACACAGCGGTCATGTTTCTGGCTGCCTCCGCTGCCGTCACTCCCCTACTGAACTCAAACAGAACAATATGTACGAAACGTCTATTTGTCCATGTGGCACTGCATTTTCTAGCTCCACAGCTCCACTTCCTCCCATGACAAAATACCAGTCTGGAAACCCATGGGAACAGTGAACTACAAATAAAAGTAACCCATCAATTCTTTAGCAACCGAAATACCAACATGCGGAACAAAAACGCCATTAGCTTGTGCACCAACCCCATATAACCGTAATTCCTAAGTCCAGATTGAACCAAAAAAGCTGATTGGAACGTCTTTGATAAATACCTGGACTGGATTCTACTGTCTGCCGGTATCTGCAAGACTTTTGTATGAGCAGTTACCACACCGACTAATGAGCGCATGTCCTGAGAATATCGGGAAAGATATTCTAGGCAGGCGCGAGAAATTTGACGATCACCACAATGGTTTTCGAAGCTGCGGTTACAATTATCTGATGAACTGACGCACAGCGTGGATACTGCATGAAGGGAGAAATTTATAGTCTGTGTAGTCTCCATCCATTTCTAAGTATCCAGCAGTTCTAAAAAGCCGCCTTCAAAAATTAGGAGCTAGAGCCAGGTATTACATGAGAACATTTTCTAACACTTGACAGAATTGCTTTGCACGTTGCCAAACATCTGAAGAAGCGTATTACCGAGAGACAGCAACACTTATTGAATAGGAGTTCCAAGATAGAACAGCAGCGGCCATGTACGACACTAAATATTTTTGTGACATCACCCATGGAGAGACTGCAGCGTCAATAATGGAGACAAACCTAGTCAAGCTCCTGGCTGTTGACCTACTCCCAGAGTCAAAGTCCGGGAAATGTATTCAGACGTGGTTAGCAAATTTCGTCATCTCGTTACTGGAGACTAGAAACGAGCCCCAAGAACTTAAACGAGCGAAGTTAACTGCTCTCCCAAACCCACCTAGAGCTTCAGAACTTGCACAAATCTTTCGTCTCATTTCGCTGTTTATTATGATGCAGCGTCTTCTGGAACGGATACTTCTTAGCAGGAATAGTCAAACAAGCCAGCATTTGCCCCGAACGATGCTGCGTGGTTTACATCCTGACCCTTGCAGTACGGATTGAAGTGGGCTTTCAGAAGATGGAGACGTCTTTGGCTTTCACTGATTTACTTCCAGCCCACGATGTCTGGTGACAGAACCCCCAGAAGAGCAATTATGTGCCATCCTTACGAAGGAAAAGGCTAACGGCCGGCGTCAACGCATCATGCTGGGAGGATGCCAAAGCTATGCACGGACTGAACCGTGACTACCGCCATGAACCAGGTCAACGAAATGTGTGGGACGGGATTGGCCACTTCGAGATGGTTGCCTGAGACGACTGAGGCAGCGAATTAGCGCTCCAGAGGTGCAAAGTACGACCCCTGCTGACGCTTGCAACAACAAACCCCTCAACTGTGTCTTACGATAGTTCAACTACTGCGTGTGTCAGTTTTGGAAAAATCCGTTTGAGGAGCGACTTACTGTTGAGGCTTATTTTTGATTTCTGACAATCACTATGAAAGTAACAACCGGTTTCAGCCTAGAGTGGCCAACTTCAGATGCTACAGTAGGGAAGAGAGAAGCTTATATTAAAATTTTAAGGAAGTATAATTATTTTCCTTAAGTCTACACCACTTCACTAAGCTCAGAAGTAAACATGAATATGGTTACACTTGCGAGTGGTCTGTGGTGAACAGGTGTTAATACATTGTCGGCTAAATATAAAATCGGAAATCAAGAAATTATATGCATACAACTAATTTCAGTTCTGTTTCATTACTCTTTCTACTGTATGTGCACATCCAGTGTAAGACAATATTCACCTGTAAACGCACTAAAATATGATAAATATTGCAATGATATTTCAAGCAGTTACTTATGACCAGTGAAAGTAACAGAGGACGTGCGCATCTAGGGCGCAAAGTAGGGAACCAAATGTACACTTTGTTGTATGTAATTCCCTGATTTCCGGTATTATTCTAAGTTTACAATGTATGAACACCTGCTCACAAAATGCCACCCGTAAGTATGATATGGTGCATGTTGATACCGTTTTAGGAAGTTCTGAAGTAGACCCATTGGAAATATTTGCACTTTTTGATGTCTTAATAGACGTTTTCTCAGTTTTAGCATTTGGGGATTTGGATATCATCCATGCAAGTCGAAACTGATGATACAAAGTGTCAAAAATCAAAAATTAAACCTTTTGATGTGTTTTTATAGTGCGATATACAGACCAATGTTTCAGGGAGTTGTTATATATGTCTACTGATGAAAGTGTGTTTCATAGAACAAACGTTTCGATCAAGTATTTAAGTATTGAGTCAGAGCACAGAGGACATTCACGTTATTGTTTCGCATTCCTTGATCTGTGCACAGCTATGCTACAGACCTATATTGAACTCTTCTCTAAGTAGTAATAGTCCAAAGAAACTTTCAATTACGAGACTCCAGTACCATTTAACATTGTTACTTGTATTCACCTCGATAACAGTTTTTTTAATGCCTTTTATTGTGCTCTATGTTTATGTGCCAATATTAATTTGCTTTATTGATGTTTTCTATGTTTCTCGCGTACTATTTATTGAAGTGTGTTGTTTCTTACGGTTTATCTTGAATTACATCATTTATCGCTAACAGTTTTGCTTTTATCATTACTTTGTATCTCTCTGATAACAGGTCAGATCCAATTTGGCTACTGTGTTGACCATAAAGTTGTGAACCCCGTATGGGTGGCAACCACCTGTTCTAATTGTGATTTGGTATAAACGACACAGTGGGCATTTACATTATTTTGCTCAGCTGATACCCGTATTAATTTTGCACGGACTTTCTGGATAACTTTATTTTGGTCTTACTGATGACAACTTTGCTTTCTTAATGTCCCAGCTTTGCTAATCGGCATGCACGCTAAGTGAACTCCCTATGTTTCTTGTTAATCTTATTCTGCAGTGCTGTTAATTTCATTATATAACGTCCTTTTGTATGTCTGAAATATAAAAATTAGGAACAACATTCTCCCTCTCGCCCCCCCCCCCCCCTATTTGGATTGTTTTATCGAACGTTAATGGTCTAACTAAAATTTCAGAAATGTGTGTGGCAATTGCATTAGCTAATTGAAATGCTTTCTATAAATAAGGCATTAGCCTTATTTCGTAGGTGTGAAAGACAGTGAGATGATACGTTCTTTTTTATTGCATACAAAATACAGATGAGCGTTACATACCTGTTGTTTACTCAGACATTTTCTCCAAGTCAGCGTAAAAATCTACCTGGTCATGTAAGATTTTCTTTGAAAAAATTTCAGAAGCGGACTATTTCGCAATTTTGTCTCGATTCCATATGCTTAAGCTTTTAGTCTGTGTAAGTGTATAAGGTGGACATGTTACCGCATATTGCTTTGGCGGATAAAATGTAAAACGCGTTCATCAGCCCGCGCGTCACTTGCTAAAACGACCGATAACCCAAGCGGGAACGTAAGCTGAAAATGGCCAGTCCGTCAGGAAGTGGCGCACTGTTCAAACTCGGGCGCAATTCGTACATAGTGGTGGGGTAGCGCCACTTATCAAATGATCATGGCTAAAACGGCAGTGCACGATACGCAGCCTAGTTAAAATGATCTCCTTCCGGCGGGAGGCCCGAGAGAAGGTCGTCGAAGCCACTGGGAGACGCTTAATAAACCGGAGCTTATTCCCGTGAAGAGATGGCCATTGGCGATACCAAAGGGACACCACCTCCTGACGGACGGCAACACAGAGATCGGACGAACACAGGAACCCGCGGTACTGAAGAACGAGGACTGCAGCCTTGGCGGCAGCGTCTGCAGCCCCGTTTCCTGGCACACGGACGTGCCCAGAAACCCACAGGAACACCACACTGGCTCCACGAAGAGTGAGGAAGTGGTGTGTTTCCTGGACCAGCTGCACTAAGGGATGGGCGATGTACAGCACGCAGACTTTGAAAGGAGCTGAGTGAGTGACCAGAGGACACAGTGTACTCCGTGGCCTGATAAACGGCGAGGAGCTCAGCTGTAACCACTGATCAGTGTGCTGGAAGCCGATATCAAAAGACACGGGTGCCAATGCAAAGGCACACCTGACACCACTATCAGTCCGGGAGCAATCAGTGTATACAAAGGTACTATCGCGAAGTTCCATGCGAAGGTCGTGAAACTGACGCTGGAGTAGTGTCCTTACCAAGCGTATAAATGCCAAGGTTAACATAGGCCGCTTCACGAAGCCAAGGCGGTGAAGAGTTCACTATCACTGGGGAAGGTGCAGGTAGCGTGAAGTAATTTTTTTTTTTTTTTTTTTTTCTTGTAGTTTTAGGGCGCACAACTACAGTGGTCATTAGCGCCCAGACTAAATTATGAATGCACTGCGAGGCACAATGTTAAAACAGCAACTAAAAAGGACAACACTATAAAAGGAACATTAACAGGCAAGGGATTAAAAGAGCACAGCATAATCAAATGTCCTTAGACAGGTTTGTCAAGTGGATAAAACGAAGAACGCGAGAAGCTGCTCCTGGGTCATCCGCTAAAATTTCTTCCAGAGTACATGGCAGGCCAAGATCAATGCGCAGTGTATTAAAATTCGGACAGACGTTAAAATGTGGCGCACCGTCAGCAATTGCCCACATGGGCAGAACGGGGTCCGCGAAGCCGTCAGCAGCTGGCAGTGGCTGAACCGGCAGTGTCCAATCCGTAACCGGGCCAAAACGACCTTCTCCCGCTGAGAATGGCGTGAAGAGGTCGTCCAAGCCGTGGGGAGAGATTTCAAGGCCCAAAGCTTGTTTTCAGTAAGTGTAGACCAATCGGCATGCCACAGCGATAAAATGCGCTGACAAATGACCCCGCTAAAATCGGATGAAGGGACATAACAAGTAGCTGTCCGAGGCTGGAGGACCGCAGCCTTGGCCGTGGCATCCGCAGCTTCGTTCCCAGGGATACCGACATGACCAGCAACCCACATAAAGCTAACCGGAGAAACGTCATCCGCCAGCTGCTGAAGAGAGCGTTGGATCAGGTGCACGAAAGGGTGAACCGGATACGGATCACTGAGGCTGTGGACGGCGCTCAGGGAATCGGAGCAGATGATATAAGCGGAATGTCAGTGGCGGCGGATGTAAGAATAGCCTGATAGAGGACAAATAGCTCAGCTGTGAAGACCAAACAGTGGCCATGGAGCCGGTATTTGAAACTGCATGCCCCAACAATAAAAGAACATCCGACATCGTCATCGGTCTGAGAGCCATCTGAATAAATGAAGATCGTATTAATGAACTTCGAAGTTCGACACACCACGAGCGGTATACCGAAGCTGGGGTAACCTCATTTGGGAGCGAGCTGAGGTCAAGGTAAACGCGACCTGAGCCTAGAGACAAGATGGCGTTTGGCTCTCGCCCACTCTAAAGGTTGCAGGGAGTGGAAAATCAAGGTGCTGAAGGAGGCGACGAAAGCGAACTCCAGGGGGTAGCAGGACAGATACATACAACCCGTACTGACGGTCGAGAGAGTCATCAAAAAAGGAACGATAAGACGGGTGGTCGGGCATTGATAATAGCCGACAGGCATACCGACAAAGTAGTATATCGCGCCGGTAGGTCAGTGGCAATTCACCGGCTTCATCAAGAAGACTCTCGATGGGACTAGTATAGAACGCTCCGATCGCAAGACGTAACCCCCGATGTTGTATAGAGTTGAGGCGGCTTAAGATGGACGACCGTGCAGAGGAGTATACAAAGCTCCCATAACCCAGCTTCGAGCGGACGATCAACCGATATAGGAGAAGTAGGACGGTTCGATCCGCTCCCCACGACGTACCGCTGAGAACATGGAGGACATGTAGGGAACGGGTACAACGGGCAGACAAATATGACATGTAGAGACCACCTAAGTTTACTGTCAAATGTAAGACCTAAAAATTTTGTTGTCTCCACGAATGGGAGAACAGGACCTAGATGTAAGGACGGTGGGAGAAACACTTTGTAGCGCCAGGAGTTAATACAGACCGTCTTCTCGGCGGAAAAACTGAAGCCATTGGCGACACTCCAGGAGTAAAGACGGTCAAGAGAACGCTGAAGACAGCGCTCCAGGAAACACGTACGCTGCGCACTGCATTAGATGGTAAAATCGTTCACGAAAAGGGAGCATGACACATCAGCAGGGAGGCAATCCATTATTGGATTGATCGCTATGGCGAAGAGAGCGACGCTCAAACCTGAGCCCTGTGGCACCCCGTTCTCCTGGCGAAAGGCGTCGAACAGGACAGAACCCACACGTACCCTGAACTTTCGACCCATTACAAATGCACGAATAAAATGAGGGAGGTGACCGCGAAGGCCGCATGTATGCATGGTGCGGAGAATGCCCGGCCTCCAACAGGTGTCTTAAGCCTTCTCCAAATTAAAGAACACAGTCACTGCCTAGCGCTTCCGCCAGAAGTTATTCATAATGAAGGTCGACGGGGTAACCAAATGGTTAACAGCAGAGCGGCGCCTACGAAATCCACATTGTACATTGGCAAGTAGGAGTCGAGATTCGAGCAGCCAAACCAAACGAGAATTAACCATTCGTTCCATCACCTTACAGACACTGCCGGTAAGGGAAATGGGTCGATAGCTGGAAGGCAAGTGCTTGTCCCTCCCCGGCTTAGGAATCGGGACAATAGATTTACGCCAGCATGTGGGAACATGACACTCAATCCAGATGCGATTATAAGTACAAAGAAAAAAAACCTTTACCTGCGGAGAAAGGTTCTTCAGCATCTGAATATGAATAGAATCAGGCCCTGGAGCGGAGGACCGTGACCGGTCAAGTGCATTTTCGAGTTCCCACATGGTGAATGGGGCATTGTAACTCATGATTCGAGGAGCGGAAGTTAGGTGGTCTTGCCTCCTCTGCTTGTTTTCGGGGTAGGAATGCAGGGTGGTAATGAGCGGAGCTCGAAACCTCTGCGAAAAATCGGCGGAAGGCATAGGAGACATCCTTAGGGGCCACAAAGACGTCATTCGCGACCGTCAAGCCAGAAACTGGTGAGTGGACCTTAGTGCCATATAGCTGGCACAGGCTGCCCCAGACAACAGGAGTAAAACTGTTGAAGGAGTTTGTGCAAGCAGCCCAGCTAGCTTTCTTGATTTCTTTAATAACACGACGATACTGCAAACGTAATCGTTTATAGTTAATACAATTCGCCATCGTAGGGTGGCGTTCAAAGGTGCGTAAAGCATGTCAACGATCACGTAAAGTGTCTCTACATGCTGCGGTCCACCAGGGGACCAGTACACGACGTGGAGAAGTTGTAGTAAGAGGGATGGAATATTCAGGAGCAGTGAGAATGATTTCCGTGAGGTGTGCGACCTGCGATAGTCAGCTTGTGGAGTTTCGATCCTGGAATGTCGCCCTGAAAGAGAAGAGCCCCCAGTCTGCTTTGGAGATGTTCCAACTACTTGAGCATGGAGACGGGGTACGATGCAGGAGATGGATAACACAAGGGAAGTAGTCGCTCGAATACGTATCAGAAAGAGCGTACCACTCCAACCAGTGTGCAAGTTGGGTAGTACATATACAGAGATCTAAATGGGAATAGGTGAGTTGTGTCCGAAAGGAAAGTAGGGGCACCAGTATTGAGGCAGACAAGATTGAGGTCATTGAAATGGTCTGCTAACAGGGAGCCCCTTGGGCAGGATGCTGGAGAGCCCCAAAGGAGATGGTGGGCATTGAAATCTCCAAAAATGGTGCAGGTAGCTGAGCAATAATTTGCATCATGTCTGCCCTAGTAACGGCGGACTACGATGGAGTGTAAACGGTACAAATGGAAAATGTAAAAGTGGGGAGAGTAAGTCGGACAGCAACTGCCTGCATATCGGTGTGCAATGTGATGGGATCGTAGTAGATATCATCCCGGACCAGCAACATAACCCCTCCATGTGCCAGAATCCCTGCCGCAGGGGGTAGGTCAAATGGCACAGAGGCATAGTGTGCCAATTCAATTCGATTGCATGGGCTTAGCTTCGTTTCATGGAGAGCTACTACGAGCTGACAGTGCAAGCGTAGCAGCAACGTTAAGTCCTCTGGGTTGGAGCGAATGTCGAGAATATTCCAATGAAAAAGTGCCATCGTGAGAAGAAACAGAAAAAGCGAGAACGGGTCACCTCAAAGGCCACTGAGGGCCTGGCTTCGAGCGAGCACTGCCGCCACTATCAATAGGCGGAGAGTCATCGTCCATTGGTTCAATTGGTTCATCGGCCATCTTGTTAAGATGGCTGGGAGGGGGAGCTTCCTCCGCCAGTGAACGACCAGATGTTCGGCTATCAGCAGTGCGGCCAGGCGAAACAGATGACGGCCTGGGGTGGCAACCGCTGGGTGGCGCAGGAGAAGAAACGCGCCGTGGCGGAGAAGGAGAACTTTGCTTCCTATGAGCCTTCTTGGAAGGTCGTTTAGTCGAAGTACTGGTCAATGGCTGGGAGTTCGGGGTACATAAGAAGTCTTCAGGGGATGGTTCCTTCTTGAAGGCCCATGCATCTGACTTCTGGGTCTTAGTCTTGGCAGAAGCTGATGTAGGTGGTTGTGTCTTGGGGTGACTGGAGGAAGAGGAGACATTGATCGGGCGATCTTAGCACTGGCCAAATGGACGACCGTAGCGCTAAAGGTCAGATCACATGTCTGTATCGATACCTCCCTGGTACGCCGAGGAGAGGCGAGGACGGTACTGTATTTCCCCGCTGGAAGCAGTGTGGGCTTCCTACTAGCAAAAAGCTTGCGAGCAGCCGAGGTGGACACTGTCTCTTCGACCCGAATTTCCTGTATACAGCGTTCATCCTTGTAGATGGGACAGTCGCGAGAGGACGTTGCATGGTCACCCTGACAGTTCACGCAGCCAGGAGACAGAGGCGGACAGTTACCCTCATGGTCGTCCCTGCCACAAGTGACACATTTAGCCACATTAGAACAAGGCTGGCGGGTGTGGTTAAAACGCTGACACTGGTAGCAGCACGTAGGTGTCGGGACATAGGGGCCAACAGAAATAGCCTCATAGCTCGCTTTGATGAGCGACGGCAGCTGAACACTATGAAAGGTCAAGAAAAGTGTCCGGGTCAGTACAAGGTCATTGCCGACACTTTTCATGGTCCTGTGGACAGCCGTCACGCCCTGCTCAGCGAGCAAAGACAATTTCATCCTCAGTCAATATGTCTAGTGATTAGTAAATACCACACCACGCCACGAATTCAGAGTGCAGTGAGCCTTCACCTGGACAGGAATGAGGCCCGAGGGAGTTTATGCCCAAAAGGCGCTCTCAGTTTCCTACAACAAGGTACTGTTACACATCCTGGTGCAAGACTTGACAGGTCGGAGTATGGCATCTATGCCCTTCTGAATAACGAAAGGGTTCACAGATTAATCATCCTTTCCGTCCTCAGATCAAGAAACTATGAGGAACTTTTGGGCAGATGGTAGTACTTTTGTCACTGGTGGCTGGTCAAGTTTCCGTTTTTGGTCAGAAGTCGAGAGAGAAGAAGAAGTCCATTGTGGATGAATCCCCCATGATTGCCAGCTTCTCCGATGGCGCGCTCTTTCCTTGTGGGGACCCTCTCAAAGGGCGATCCCACCTCAGGTGAATGTTTGCACCTCAGGTCACACCTCCCGAGAAACGGACGGAGGGACCAATCGGCATGGTCAGAAGGTGTCAGCTCGGGCAATTACCCCTCCCCGGGCCTGGCCTTTACCAGGGGGTACGCACAGGCCCTACTTGTCTACCCAGGGTGGGGAATTACGCTTTACCCCGTCACCGGCTACGCTTGCGAACGCGTGGGTCAGCCTTCAGGCACGCACAGGGAGGAAAGCAGAATAGGAAAAGAAAGTGAGAGAGGGAGAGAAAGGACAGACTGTCTCAAACGCGTAGGCTAGGACGCAACGAAAAAAGTAAGGAAGACAGTGAGAGAGGGAGAAGGACAAAGAAAGGAAACAAAGATATGAAGAAACCAGAATAAGCAAAACACCAAAATGACCACAAATTTAAGTCGTTGAACCGTCCGTCTCCAGACGCAGGCGCTAACTACCCCCTTGAGGGGGAGGGACTCCTTTTAGTCGCCTCTTACGACAGGCCGGAATACCTCGAGCCTATTCTTACCCCAGACCCGCAGGGGGCCAGGAGGTGCAGGGTGGAAGGAGCAGCCGAACCGTAAACTTGACAACCATAGTCCAAGTGAGACAGCACTAAAGCCCGATAACGCTGCAGAAGAGTGGAATGATCTGCACCCCAAGAGGTGTGGGCAAGGAAGTGAAAGACATTGAGTTTACGGAAACTTCCTATCTTCAGAAGTCTGATACGAGCCAGCCATGTGAGCTTGTTGTCGAAAAGAAGACCCAGGAAATGAAACTATAGGACCACAGATAATTATCTTCCATTGAGGTATAGCTCCGAATCGGGTTGGACCATAATACAGCGATAGAAGTAGACCATCCGCGATTTTGAAGGAGAGAATTGAAACCTGTGTGAGAGGGTCCATGCAGAGGCACGTTGTATAGCACCCTGGAGCTGCCGCTCTGCAGAGGCCATCGAACTAACCCAATAAACGAATCGTCCACATACAGAGCAGGTGTGAAAGGACCAACGGAGGCCTTAAGTCCATCTATAGCAATGAGGAAGAGAAGTACTCAATACAGAACCCTGTAGGATGCTATTCTCCTGGGTCGGTGGAGAGTTAAACAGTACCAACCCAAACCCTGAACAACCGATCGAACAGGAATTGGCGGATAAAAATCGGGAGTGGGCCCCATTCATGAAGTGTAAGGTATGATGGCGCCAAGCTGTATCATACGCCTAGCAAAAGTCCAGAAATACCGCAAACAAATGGCGACACTGTGAAAGAGCCTGCCAAATGGCGGATTCCAGTCGAAATAAATGATGGATCGGAGAATGTCCCTCTCGGAAGCCACACTGGTAAGGGGACAATAGATCCAGAGAGGACCCAATTGCGCCGACAGGCTACTATCCATTCCAGTAACCTGCAAATAACGTTTGTCAGACTAATTGACCAATAGCTTTCGACGAAGAGGGGGTTATTACCAGGCTTAAGGACAGGAACCACGATGCTATCCCTCCACTGAGAAGGGAAGTCACCCTGGAGCCAGGTACGGTTAAACACCCGGAGAAGATGTGGCCGTTGTGGAGCACTGAGATGTTGAAGCAGTTGGTTATGAATGGAGTCTGGGCCAGGCGCCGTATAATGATAAGAAGAAAGTGCGGTAAGATATTCCCCCTCAGTAAAAGGTTCGTTGTAAGATTCTGACTGACAAGGGATAAAACTTAAGGCGGAAGCTATGGCCCAATGTTTCTGGTGAAGGAAAGCAGCCGCATAGGTTTATGCTGATGCTGTTGCAAAATGTTCTGCTAGAATCAATGGGTCCGTGCGTAGGCCATCTGGGAGGGCAAGACCCGAGAGGGTAGATTGCCGATGGCAACCTTGGAGAGAGCGAAGTGTAGCCCATAGCAATGACATAGGGACAGTAGAACCGAGGGAAGAAACAAAGCTTTCCTGATACACCCGTTTGCTCCGTTTGAGTAAGTAACGGGCTTTGGCGAAGGCGTTTAAAGGTAATAAGATTGACAGTAGATGGGTGCCTCTTAAAGTGCTGCGAAGCTCGATGGCGATCACAGATAGCAATGGCAATGGCAGTACTCCACGGAACTTGCCGGCGGCGAAATGGTCCATGAGAGCGTGGGATAGCAAGGCTAGCAGCGCGAACTATCTCAAACACGTCACGTAAGACGTCATCAATACAACTCGACAAAGAGGGAGAAAAACCGACCTGTGCAGTATACATAGGCCAATCGGCACGTTGGAATGACCAACGAGGTAACTTGTTCATCGAGGAGCGGGAAGCAAAGGTCGTCGTGCGGCGACCAGTGTAAGG
The DNA here is from genome assembly GCF_021461395.2 of Schistocerca americana. Taxonomy (NCBI): domain Eukaryota; kingdom Metazoa; phylum Arthropoda; class Insecta; order Orthoptera; family Acrididae; genus Schistocerca; species Schistocerca americana. The sequence continues at coordinate 40,449,738 of NC_060122.1, read as the reverse complement.
GAGGAACGGAGGGAGAGGGAGGGGAGGGAGGGACAAGACCAGTGGCACAAAAGGTACCATGACTGGCTCTGAAATGGGTAGGGGAGCCATCATTGAAAAGGCACAAGTCGTGGTCTGCAAGAAACTTGTCTATGAGAAGATCCAAACTAGATGGAAATGCACTGCCCCACAAGGGATGGCTTCAAATGGCTCTGAGCACTACGGGACTCAACTGGAGGAGGAGGAGGATGTTAGTGATTAACGTCCCGTCGACAACGAGGTCATTAGAGACGGAGCGCAAGCTCGGGTGAGGAAAGGATGGGGAAGGAAATCGGCCGTGCCCTTTCACGGGAACCATCCCGGCATCTGCCTGAAGCGATTTAGGGAAATCACGGAAAACCTAAATCAGGATGGCCGGAGACGGGATTGAACCGTCGTCCTCCCGAATGCGAGTCCAGTGTGCTAACCACTGCGCCACCTCGCTCGGTGGGGACTCAACTGCTGAGGTCATTAGTCCCCTAGAACTTAGAACTAGTTAAACCGAACTAACCTAAGGACATCACAAACATCCATGCCCGAGGCAGGATTCGAACCTGCGACCGTAGCGGTCTTGCGGTTCCAGACTGCAGCGCCTTTAACCACACGGCCACTTCGGCCGGCCCACAAGGGATGATTAGCATTAAAATCCCCGAGGAGGAGGAACGGAGGAGGAAGTTGCTGAAGAAGGGCAGTTATGGGAGCAGGTGCAAGAGTCCTGTCAGGATGTAGATAAAGATTGCAAACTGTGATCGCAGAGTCCAGGTGGGCCCTAACAGATACCATTTCCAGTGTCCGAAAGAACAGATACGGCACACCGGCCATTTGACCTGTGCTGATGCACAAACAGTGCCCGAACTCTTACAGGAATCGGCAGTAAAGCCGCATGTAATGAGTAAAATGGGCAGAGGTACTACAAATATAGTGCGGGACAATAAGTTGCGAATGTGGGTCTCATGGGAGGCGTGCCGAAGATAGGTCCCTGCAGTCGCACTATCCTCTGTCCTCGGTGGCTCAGATTTATGCTTACACTTTAACTCAGCGTGTTCGGTCGGAGAGTTGGCTGCCCTCTAATAAAAAAGTTGAGTTAATGGATTAACGACGAACTGAAACAGGTGTTTTGCGACGTCCGACACGAGCAGATGCAATGAACGAAAACAAAAGATTTAAAAATGGATGGAGCATCTGAGATCCCGGGTTAGAGTCTCGGTCGGGGCACATTTTTCAACTGTTCCCGTTGACATATCAACGCCTGTATGCAGCTAGGGTTATTTATTTCATTGTAAAGCAGTTTCTCATGTGGAGAAATCTTCTCACAAAATTCCTGTCACCAAATTTCTTCTCTGAATGCGAAAATATTTGGTTGTCGCCGACCTACATATGGAGAAACTATGACCATGAAGAGGTAAGGGAAATCAGAGCTATAGATACAGGTGTTCGTCCTTTCCGCGCGCTGTACAAGATTGGAATTTTAGAGAATTGTGAACGTCGTTCGATGAACCCTCTGCCAGGCACTTAAATGTGAATTGTAGGATATACGTGTAGATGTAGATAGATGTTCCTACTTACATTAGGTATTTCACTTCCTAATTTCAAGTGCATATACTTACAGAAAAATTACGTGAACTACCAACAAATTTGCACTGAATTTGCTGCTGTACTGTATAAAGCGTAGAGGGACTAAAGTTGTCCCATAAGGTTCGTTCGAGCGAACACGTTCAGCAGTAGACACTCGCAACTTATACACATTAACAGTAACAGATTCCTAAGCTATTTCTCATGCAGAAGGCTTGTAGGCCTGTGAACCCTTATATCTACAAATAATTTGCAATCACCGTTACTACTTCGTCCTTCATTTTGTAAAATACTTTCACATTGTTTCTATAGAACTAATTGAGTGGTCTTTCACTATTATGTGAAGTTGGAACCTAACAAACACGTGAAAGACTGAACGAGGGTGTACTTTCAGATACAAAACATCTGCTCCAGAGAATCACTTCTTGAAGGAAAAACAGCCACTTCAGAACTTCCATACTAGTTCGAAGCACTGACTATTCAAGGAACCTCAATAGAGGCCTACTAATGTTAGTGAATTGGGACATTAACAGTGGTATTGTTGGCATTTGAAATACCAGTTCGTGCATGAAGTACGAAAAATCACTCCCTGACAAGTTGATTATCTTCTTTGGCGATAAAGTAATGCCTAATGGCTTATGTAAGATGCTCTACATAGTACTCTTCATGTTGTGATTATAAATCTTAATACAATCTAATGAACATGTTGCTGACTCATTTCCAGCCTAGGCATTTTAATCCATTTTTCCAAGAAATTTTGCCTCATGGAAACTATCAAAAAATCATTCCACCGACCTGTTTTGACCAGTGGCGTCACTGTGTGGTCTGGGGCCCACGAGAAATGCGTGCCCAGCAATGAGCTTGTGACGTCACTAATCGCCCAGCGAGGCCTAGAAGAAACACGAGTTAACACTTAGCTAGGTTTGTACGTTCGAACGGGAATCGCATCTTCTACGGGAATCGCATCTTCTACGGGAATCGCATCTTCTACGGGAATCGCATCTTCTACGGGAATCCGGTATTATGGAGGCTTACTGTTAGTCCTACAATGATCGGAAGTCAGCAGGCCTACTTACGATTTATTACGTCTGCACTGGGATTATAAAAACTAAAATCATGCCAAAATGACTATCAGTTGCATATTGCACCACTTCTTGTTTGGAACGAGGACTTAATCAGATGAGACAATGCTATAAACAAGCCGTTATAACATTTATATCGAGTATTTACCTTAAATTTCGTTTTACTTTTAATCAGTAAGACTTCATAATAGGAGATTCCAGTAGAAGATGCAATTCCCGTTAGTACGTACACGTCCAGCTACGAGTTAACAGGTTTAGAAACTTTTGTCTGCTGAACAGAGCTAGCGAATTAAGGCCTGCCTTCATGACGAAAGCGCCGCTGCCTGTTTTTCTCGTGGGCCTCCTGCCTTGCCCGCGTTAACATTCCAACGCTCGGCTACGCGCGAAGCCCACAGGCAATCAATGCCAGTGGAAAGGTACTTGCTGAAGGTCTTAACTTCGTCGTGTTGTAAGGTGCTGTGTATTTAAACGCCGCAGTTAATATTTACTGAAGTTACCTGGAACGGACTCGCACCCCAGCACTAACACTTCCCACGTGTTTTGAAGTAGGCCTACACCATAGGGTCCGTTTATCAGGTTGGTGTCGGTATAGTTCCATTGTGTCACAAATGTTTACATCTGGTCATGGTTATGGGTGTAGTGTTTTATTTGGTGGCACACTTGTTAGCTGTGTGTGTTTGGAAATTTTTCGTTATCTTTGTGAGTCATTTGACGACGCTACCCGAGCGGGCGAGGTTCGCTTTCATTTTGCATATTGTTGGTTATGAATTTGCTCTTTTGTCTGGTATTATTCGAGGCGTGTATTTCTTGTGGTTTGGAAGTTTTTTTCCTTTTTCTCAGTAATAGATGTTAGGTCTGTAAGAAGCTCATGGGATGATGCAATGGGTGATGATATGGTGCTTACGATCATGATCTTTCCTTCATGGACAGGTCACACATTTTGCCATTTCAAAATTCACTTTACAATGGCTACATAGCCAAAAGTAATTGTGTGCAATAAACTAACAATTAGCATACAAACGGCGGAAATTTACTTCAAAAACTTGGCTTCCGAGCATGTCCTTGCAGTTGATTCGGTTGACTGCAGACAACTTGCTTTTCACTGTGCGCGTGCGTCAAATTAGATTTGTTTGTTGGTATATTCTTTCTTGGTTTGTTTTTAATCCATTAAGTATGGTTTTACTTTAGCATTTTAGTTCGTGTGTTTTTATTTGATTAAGTGAAAATTGAGGTATTGGGTTTTTGAATGGTACGTGGATTCATTGCTATCGAGGGCCTCGTTTTGGCCATAGGTCATGTGAAGATTTCGTTTCCTATGGCTATCTTTTTAGCGTTTACGAATCTTTTGCATTTTTATGTGACATTGTCGTTATTTTAGATCCGGTATGGTGTTATTGATATTACGTTTCTGCTTGTCCCCACTCTGAAGCCAGTACTTCCTGCACTTTGTCTATCCGCTTTCATTTTGTAACTGTAGCAGTGTTTATCTTTGTTCGTGGGTCCGTTTCGTGGAGCTGCGATAACTGTACTGCATATGCTGGAAATAGGAGTGTCGGCCATCTTTACGTCATGGGTCGAACCAGATAGGTGGAAACTTAAATTTCGGTTTTGCTCAGGATTCAGAGAAGTACGTCCTAGATTGCTTCCCATCTGAAGCACATTGCAGGTAATACTTCGAACTGAGCAAGTGTTGCTAACACCAAATATAATACGGAAGTTTATTAACACTGCCATAATGAAGAGAGGGGAAACTACAGCCGTAATTTTTCCCGAGGACATGCAGCTTTACTGTATGATTAAATGGTGATGGCGTCCTCTTGGGTAAAATATTCCGGAGGTAAAATAGTCCCCCATTCGGATCTCCGGGCGGGGACTACTCAAGAGGGCGTCGTTATCAGGAGAAAGAAAACTGGCATTCTACAGATCGGAGCGTGGAATGTCAGATCCCTTAATCGGGCAGGTAGGTTAGAAAATTTAAAAAGGGAAATGGATAGGTTACAGTTAGATATAGTGGGAATTAGTGAAGTTCGGTGGCAGGAGGAACAAGACTTTTGGTCAGGTGATTACAGGGTTATAAATACAAAATCAAATAGGGGTAATACAAGAGTAGGTTTAATAATGAATAAAAAAATAGGAGTGCGGGTTAGCTACTACAAACAGCATAGTGAACGCATTATTGTGGCCAAGATAGACACAAAGCCCATGCCTACTACAGTAGTACAAGTTTATATGCCAACTAACTCTGCAGATGATGAAGAAATTGATGAAATTTATGACGAGATAAAAGAAATTATTCAGGTAGTGAAGGGAGACGAAAATTTAATAGTCATGGGTGACTGGAATTCGTCAGGAGGAAAAGGGAGAGAAGGAAACATAGTAGGTGAATATGGATTGGGGGGAAGAAATGAAAGAGGAAGCCGCCTAGTAGAATTTTGCACAGAGCATAACTTAATCATAGCTAACACTTGGTTCAAGAATCATAAAAGAAGGTTGTATACCTGGAAGAATCCTGGAGATACTAAAAGGTATCAGATAGATTACATAATGGTAAGACAGAGATTTAGGAACCAGGTTTTAAATTGTAAGACATTTCCAGGGGCAGATGTGGATTCTGGCCACAATATATTGGTTAAGAACTGCAGATTGAAACTGAAGAAACTGCAAAAAGGCGGGAATTTAAGGAGATGGGACCTGGATAAACTGAAAGAACCAAAGGTTGTACAGAGTTTCAGGGAAAGCATAAGGGAATAATTGACAGGAATGGGGGAAAGAAGTACAGTAGAAGAAGAATGGGTAGCTCTGAGGGATGAAGTAGTGAAGGCAGCAGAGGATCAAGTAGGTAAAAAGACGAGGGCTAATAGAAATCCTTGGGTGACAGAAGAAATATTGAATTTAATTGATGAAAGGAGAAAATATAAAAATGCAGTAAATGAAGCAGGCAAAAAGGAATACAAACGTCTCAAAAATGATATCGACAGGAAGTGCAAAATGGCTAAGCAGGAATGGCTAGAGGACTAATGTAAGGATGTAGAGGCTTGTCTCACTAGGGGTAAGATAGATACTACCTACAGGAAAATTAAAGAGACCTTTGGAGAGAAGAGAACCACTTGTATGAATATCAAGAGCTCAGATGGCAACCCAGTTCTAAGCAAAGAAGGGAAGGCAGAAAGGTGGAAGGAGTATATAGAGGGTTTATATAAGGGCGATGTACTTGAGGACAATATTATGGAAATGGAAGAGGATGTAGATGAAGATGAAATGGGAGATAAGATACTGCGTGAAGAGTTTGACAGAGCACTGAAAGACTTGAGTCGTAACAAGGCCCCGGGAATAGACAACATTCCATTAGAACTACTGATGGCCTTGGGAGAGCCAGTCATGACAAAACCTCTACCATCTGGTAAGCAAGATGTATGAGACAGGCGAAATACCCACAGACGTCAAGAAGAATATAATAATTCCAATCCCAAAGAAAGCAGGTGTTGACAGATGTGAAAATTACCGAACTATCAGTTTAATAAGTCACAGCTGCAAAATACTAGCGCGAATTCTTTACAGACGAATGGAAAAACTGGTAGAAGAGGACCTCGGGGAAGATCAGTTTGGATTCCGTAGAAATGTTGGAACACGTGAGGCAATACTGACCTTACGACGTATCTTAGAAGAAAGATTAAGAAAAGGCAAACCTACGTTTCTAGAATTTGTAGACTTAGAGAAAGCTTTTGACAACGTTAACTAGAATACTCTCTTTCAAATTCTGAAGGTGGCAGGGGTAAAATACAGGGAGCGAAAGGCTATTTACAATTTGTACAGAAACCAGATGGCAGTTATAAGAGTCGAGGGGCATGAAATGGAAGCAGTGGTTGGGAAAGGAGTGAGACAGGGTTGTAGCCTCTCCCCGATGTTATTCAATCTGTATATTTAGCAAGCAGTAAAGGAAACAAAAGAAAAATTCGGAGTAGGTATTAAAATCCATGAAGAAGAAATAAAAACTTTGAGGTTCGCCGATGACATTGTAATTCTGTCAGAGACAGCAAACGACTTGGAAGAGCAGTTGAATGGAATGGATAATGTCTTGAGAGAAGGATATAAGATGAACATCAACAAAAGCAAAACGAGGATAATGGAATGTAGTCAAATTAAATCGGGTGTTGCTGAGGGGATTAGATTAGGAAATGAGACACTTAAAGTAGTAAAGGAGTTTTGCTATTTAGGGAGTAAAATAACTGATGATGGACGAAGTAGAGAGGATGTAAAATGTAGACTGGCAATGGCAAGGAAATTGTTTCTGAAGAAGAGAAATTTGTTAACATCGAGTATAGATTTAAGTGTCAGGAAGTCGTTTCTGAAAGTATTTGTATGGAGTGTAGCCATGTATGGAAGTGAAACATGGACGATAACTAGTTTGGACAGGAAGAGAATAGAAGCTTTCGAAATGTGGTGCTACAGAAGAATGCTGACGATAAGGTGGGTAGATCACGTAACTAATGAGGAGGTATTGAATAGGATTGGGGAGAAGAGAAGTTTGTGGCACAACTTGACTAGAAGAAGGGATCGGTTGGTAGGACATGTTTTGAGGCATCAAGGGATCACAAATTTAGCATTGGAGGGCAGCGTGGAGGGTAAAAATCGTAGAGGGAGACCAAGAGATCAATACACTAAGCAGATTCAGAAGGATGTAGGTTGCAGTAGGTACTGGGAGATGAAGAAGCTTGCACAGGATAGAGTAGCATGGAGAGCTGCATCAAACCAGTCTCAGGACTGAAGACCACAACAACAACAACATAATGAAGAGCAATGTAGAAAAATGGAAGTCTGCTACGCATGTGTGCCTTGCACGTGTCTTAAATCTTGTACATTCTTTAAAATTCTTTGCGCAGTGTGGAGTACAAGGATCAAGTAAAAAGTGAGGTCGTGGTTTCAGAAATAGCCTACACTCAGACAAGGCAGTTTAAAAAAGGACTAATCGACAAGTTACCTCCATAAAGGGCGACAACTGGTCAGTTTTGAAGGCGCTGGATGATATCAGCCATGATCCAGGCAGGTCCCGCAGCAATTGCCTAACAGGACATTGCCACGTTGATTTTAATGACAACCGTTGGCAATTTCTTGAAGTAAATAATTTGTTTCCATTTTTAACACAATTATAAAAAATATTCGTTTTAGTATTTTTCATTTCTCAGCCAGAGGAAATTGACTTAGGTTATAAAATTGAGAATTCCATTATTGGAAGTCCTAAATTTGATTTTTAGTAGATGTTAAAGTACGTGAACGAACACTTACAATTACCTTGAATTAAAAGCGCAGGGCGACGCCTTTCATTTACTTTATTAAGTGAATGGCGAAAAAATCCAGTCTATTTCATTGAGCGAGAGGTGGTAATCGGATCCCCCTGAAGTTCGTCTGGTCTCCACTGCCTCACCTGACAACCAGCTCCAGCTTTAAATGCATCAGAACTGCCTCAGCGGTTTAAACGACTGAACAGGTGAACAAGACTTTGAATACTGGAAGCCAATGTAACTAAATTGTCACCTGCTCGTACAGCTGTGAGATTTTGAAGTTAATGCTGCCATACTAACTACTTTCACATGCACGTTGAAGCTTTCCTGTTATGCGAAACCAACTAGGAATATATTGCCAACGGAAGATGAGCACATAAATATCTTAAAAATTTTCTCCTTTGGTAATGGATTTTGCTTATTTGCCAAGTCATTTGAATAAAGTCGTTAAACAACGAAATCCGCTTCACGTGTGCACCACTCGGATCTGAACACCAGTTAGTCATTCTGTAAGTTTGGTGCTACGCGGTTGCTGAGGAGTACGAGTATATAAACACTGCCCACCAACGACTGATCATTCTATTCCACAACTGGTTTGTCAAATTACGATTCAGGTAGAAGTCATCTGTTATAATTATTACGTATTTTGAGGTTTCTTTAATGACAAATGTGTAACAATGTTACCTACTAGCATCATATTACACTACCGAAAATGTGATTATAACCAGTATTAGAATGAAACAGCAGTAGCAAAAACGAATAAATTGTGAATTCCCGGTTGTAAGCGGAGGCAACCACAGCAGCTCAACTAGCTCACACGTTTTAGCACTGGGTAAGCTTTCTATGAAACAGAAAACTTGACACTGATTTCGAAAACTTTGCTAAACTGCTGAGCCGAACTGACTGGTTGTTGGCCTTGTGTTGAGCATGTGAACCGTGTTTTGAGATAAAATTTTATGTTTATAACGCTAAATGTGACAAAATTGAACCCATTTAAAGCCAAATGAAATGCATACTCAATGGAATCTAACACTCAGTACCAAAGCGCAATGAGAACGATGCGTGTTAGACTAAGCCCACAAAGCCGAATTACTGCTCTACTCTGAAGAAAATATTAGAAAGTAGGAACAGTGTTAACTGAAAGTTTGCTTGCTGACACGACAAGCAAGATACCTCCCAATCCTGACTACACACTGTTTGCACAAGAACGCAATGTAAGGTGCACCTTGAAATAAAATTCACTTACCTCTCGCTCAGCAAGCTGTTTTTGTGTCTGCAGTACTCACGTTCTCCAAATAAATTACAAATCAAGAGATGTAGAAGCTAAAGATTAATGATTTACTCTAAATTCTTATCGTCAGAAAATCTGTTCATTCGTGCGGCGTAAGGTGCAATGGACATACTACAAAACTCAGAGCTTTACTATAAATCTGATGTGGGTTTTACTTTGAAGACAATCGTTACTGAGAAATCAAACTGACAAAAGGACAGCGGAACATAAAAAGGCTAACAAACACTAAATTGTCACATTAGAAACATACCTTCGAAATTCCTCCAGAATCACCAACATATGAATAGGAAAGAATTATCCCTCAGGTTTTGTCTCCATAACAAAGTATTCTAGACAGCTTCTCCCAAATACACTGAAAATAGATATTCTTTAAGGAAAGGACTGCACACTACTATGCCTCAATTTCTCAGAGCTTTTTTTTTTGTTTTGGTTTTAGGGCGCAAAACTGCTATGGTCATTAGCGCCCGGTCCGTGACTTAGGAAACAGTAAAAACCGAAAATGGAAACCAGCAGAAATGGGAACGAAACTCAAACAATTGGACAAACTAAAAGCAGAAGGAACGCTTACAAATCCACTACAGAAAGGGGTTGGTTGTCCCCAAAAAAAAAAAGCTTCAAATGACTGACGTCATTTCACTGGCACTAATAAACTCAAGAACGCGATCGGCCGAGCGCGTGTCATCTACTAAAATGGACGATATAGCAGGCGACAGCTGTAGACGGGCGCGTAACGGAGTAAAATAGAGGCACTCAATTAAAAGGTGTCTTACCGTCCACAGCTGACAGCAGTGGGGACAGAGTGGGGGAGCATCGCCGCTTAAAAGATGTCGATGGCTAAAAAGACAGTGCCCTATCCGAAGTCTAGTTAAAATTACCTCCTCCCGACGACGCGTTCGGGAGGAAGAGGTCCAAGCACAAGGAAGAGCTTTCACGTCCCGCAATTTATTATGGGGAAGTGTCGACCAATGTGCGTGCCATAAAAGAACAAACCGACGACATAAAACGCTCCGTAGATCGGTGAAGGGAATCGATTGAATAGCTGGCCGAAGAAGAGAGACTGCAGCCTTGACCGCCATATCGGCCGCCTCATTTCCACATATACCAACGTGTCCCGGGAGCCAGAGCAACGCCACCGAGACGCCCCCCAGGTGGAGCAAGCGCAGACAGTCCTGAATCCGGTGGACCAAAGGGTGGATAGGGTAAAGGGGTTGGAGACTGAGGAGAGAGCTGAGAGAATCTGAGCAGATAACATACTGTATCCGCTGATGACGGCGGATGTAGTGGACAGCCTGGAGAACAGCGTAAAGCTCCGCAGTATAAACCGAACACTGGTCGGGGAGCCGAAATTGATTTGGGGTGCCGCCAACAATATAGGCACTCCCTACACCTAACGATGTTTTCGAGCCATCAGTGTAAATAAATGCGGCTTCCTTCATTTGTGCACACAGAGCAGCAAATGCCCGACGATAAACAAGTGAAGGGAGCCAACGCGGTGCTGTACCCCAAGTTGTCAAGAAGGTTTTAGGAAAGCGAAAGGAAAGAGAATGGAGCAGGACGGAAGCGGGCTCTCGGTGGTAGTAGGGAGGAGTGGCGGCCTGCATACCCTACATCAAAGGAGGCGTCGAAAAAATTGTCATGGGCTGGATTAGCAGGCATGGAACACAGATGGCTAGCATAACGACTCAGAAGGACTGCTCGCCGATTGGACAGCGGAGGTTCAGCAGTCTCAGCATAAAGGCTTACCATAGGGCTGGTGTAAAAAGCTCCAGACACTAAACGTAATCCACGGTGGTGGATAGAGTCGATACGCCGAAGAATAGACGGCCGAGCAGAGGAGTAGACTATGCTTCCATAGTCCAATTTCGAGGGCACTAAGGCGCGATAGAGGCGGAGAAGGACCACTCGGTCCGCTCCCCAGGAGGTACCATTCAGGACGCGGAGGGTGTTGAGGGATCGCAGACAGCGAACCGAAAGATAGGAAACGTGGGAGGACCAGCACAGTTTTCTGTCAAACATAAGACCCAAGAATTTAGCTACGTCCGAAAACGGAAGGTTGACAGGTCCCAGATGTAAGGAGGGTGGAAGAAACTCCTTACGTCGCCAAAAATTAGCACAAACGGTCTTACTGGGAGAAAAACGGAAGCCGGTTTCGATGCTCCAAGAGTAGAGGCGATCGAGACATCCTTGAAGACGTCGTTCAAGAAGGCTGGTCCGTTGAGAGCTGAAGTAGATCGCAAAATCGTCCACAAAGAGGGAGCCCGAGACATCAGGAAGGAGTCAATCCATAATTGGATTTATGGCAATGGCAAACATTACAACACGTAGCACGGAGCCCTGGGGTACCCCGTTTTCTTGGGAGAAAGTACGGGAGAGAGTAGTGTTCACCTGCACTCTTAATACGCGCTCTGCCATAAATTCGCGAAGAAAAACGGGCAGCCGACCTCGAAAGCCCCAAGAGAACAGTGTGCGGAGGATGCCTGTCCTCCAACGGGTATCGTATGCTCTCTCCAGATCAAAAAATATTGCTGCTGTTTGGCGTTTCCGGAGAAAATTGTTCATGATATAAGTGGACAGAGCAAAAAGATGGTCAACTGCAGAACGATGCTTTCGGAAACCGCATTGGGCAGGTGTTAAAAGACTGCGTTACTCCAGCCACCAAGCTAAACGGCAATTCACCATATGCTCCAAAACCTTACATACAGTACTCGTGAGAGAAATGGGGCGATAGCTAGAGGGGAGATGTTTGTCCTTTCCAGGTTTCGGAACAGGAACGATGATAGCTTTCCGCCATCGTCTGGGAAAAGTACTGTCGGTCCAAATTCGATTATAAATGCGAAGGAGGTAACGCAGAACATGGGTTGATAAATGCAGCAACATTTGGATGTGGATACCATCCGGTCCTGGGGTGGAGGAGCGAGAAGAATAGGGTGCATGTTGAAGTTCCCGCATGGAGAAAACAGTGTTACAGCTTTCGCGATTTTGAGAGGAGGAAGCAAGAGGTTGCACTTCCGCTGGACGTTTCGTCGGGAGAAACGCTGGCGGGTAATTTGAAGAGCTCGAAATCTCAGCAAAATGTTTAAGGAGTTAGAAGTTGCGACGGGGTCCACTAACGTATCACGCGCGACAGTGGGCCCAGAGACCGGGGAGAATGTAGGCGCGCCAGATAACCGTCGAATTCGACTCCAAACTTCCGAGGAGAGAGTGAAGGTGTTAAATGAGCTAATAAAGAATTTCCAGCTTGCCTTCTTGCCATCGCGGATGACGCGACGGCATCGTGCACGGAACTGCTTATAGCGGATACAGTTGGCCAAAGTAGGATGGTGGCGGAAAACGCGAAGAGCACGTCGCCGCTCACGTATTGCGTCACGGCATGCCTCGTTCCACCAAGGAACTGGGGGGCGCCGGGGCAATTCGGAGGTGCGTGTTATTGAACGTTCCGCAGCTGTAAGAATAACGTCTGTAATATGTGTGACCTCATCGTCGACGCTAGGAAAGTGACGGTCATCGAATTTCGCTAGAGACGAAAAAAGTGTCCAATCGGCTTGGGCAAACTTCCAGCGTCGCGGACGCATATATGGCAGTTGAGGCTGCAGTCTAAGGACACATGGACAGTGGTCACTCGAGTGTGTATCATCGAGGGCGAACCATTCGAAGCGCCGAGCTAGCGGAACAGTACCGACCGAAAGGTCCAAATGAGAGAAATTTGTCGTGAAGGTAGACAAAAATGTAGGGACCTCAGTGTTGAGGCAAACTAGATCCGTTTGGTGGAAGACGTCTAGCAATAGTGAGCCACGTGGACAAGGATGTGGAGATCCCCAAAGCAGGTGGTGGGCATTGAAGTCCCCAATCAGCAAATAGGGGGGTGGAAGCTGACCAAGAAGGTGAAGGAGATCAGCTCGTGCCATTTGTGTGGACGATGGAATGTATACAGTACAAAGAGAAAAGGTACATTCAGAAAGGGAAAGACGGACAGCGACAGCTTGGAAGGAAGTGTTTATTGGGATTGGGTGATAATAGAGAGTATCATGGAGAAGAATCATGAGTCCTCTATGTGCTGGAGTGCATTCAACAGAGGGGAGATCAAATTGGACGGACTGAAAATGGGGGAGAACAAAGCAGTCATGGGGACGCAGCTTTGTTTCCTGAAGACAGAAGATGACCAGCGAGTAGGATCGTAAGAGGATCGTCAATCCATCCCGATTGGCTCCAATGCTGCGGATACTCCAGCGGATAATGGACATAGTGTGAACAGAAAATGGAGGAAAGTGACCAAGGTTGCCGTCAACTCAACGACTGCACAGAGCTTGCGACCGACCGCATGGAATTGCATTCAGCCGAAGGCAGAAGATCCTGATCCATAGGTTGTTCAGGAGCAGCTCCTGCCACCAGCGATCGGCCGGTTCATCGGCCGCCAGCAGTGCGCCTCGGCGACACAGAAGACGGCCGAGGGCGATTTCCGCCAGGTGGTGCTGTAGATGGGACACGCCTTGGCGGAGAAGGAGAGGAACTGGGTTTCTTTGTAGCCTTGTTGGAAATATGATGTTTAGATGAAGGAGGAACTGATGGTTGTGAAGTTGGGGTACGTAAAAAATCTTCATGGGTATGCTCTTTTTTCGAAGTCTTGGTGTCTGACTTTTGGGCTCGAGATTTAGCAGAACCCGATGAAGGGTGAGCCATAGAGGGGGAAGGCGAAAGTGGGGAGGTTGAAAGGGCGATCTTTGCGCTGGCCGATCTGACGACCGTGGCACTAAAGGTGAGGTCGCAAGTCTGTGTGGCCACCTCCTTGGTTGGCCGAGGAGAAGCAAGGACAGTGCTGTATTTTCCTGTCTGAGGCACAGTGGGTTTTCGACTGGCGAATAATTTTCGAGCAGCAAAGGTCGACACATTTTCCTTCACTCTGATTTCCTGGATGAGCTTTTCGTCTTTAAAAATGGGGCAATCTCGAGAGGAAGCAGCGTGGTCGCCCATACAGTTGATTCAGCGAGGGGATTGAGGTGGACAAGCACCCTCATGGGCATTCTTGCCACACGTAACACATTTGGCCGGATTGGAACAGGACTGGCTGGTGTGATTGAGCCGCTGACACCGATAGCAACGCGTAGGGTTTGGGACGTAAGAGCGAACGGAAATTATCTCATAGCCTGCTTTGATTTTCGATGAGAGTTGAACTTTGTCAAATGTCAAGAAGACAGTGCGAGTTGGAATGATGTTCGTGTCAACCCTTTTCATAACTCTATGAACAGCCGTTACGCCCTGGTCAGACAGGTAGTGCTGAATTTCTTTGTCAGACAATCCACCGAGGGAGCGTGTATAAACGACTCCACGTGAGGAATTTAAAGTGTGGTGCACTTCAACCCGGACGGGGAAGGTGTGGAGCAGTGAAGTACGCAGCAATTTTTGTGCTTGGAGGGCACTGACTGTTTCTAACAACAAGGTGCCATTCCGTAATCGGGAACAAGACTTTACAGGACCTGCAACTGCGTCGACACCTTTCTGAATAATGAAAGGGTTGACCGTGGAGAAGTCGTGACCTTCGTCAGACCGAGAAACAACAAGGAACTGTGGCAACGATGGAAGAACTGTCTGTGGCTGAGACTCAGTGAACTTACGCTTGTGAGCAGACATAGTGGAAGGTGAGGAAACCGTTGCGGAAGAATCCCCCATGATTACCCGCGTCTCCGATGGCGAGCTCCTCCCTTGTGGGGGCCCAGTCTGAGGGCACTCCCGCCTTAGGTGATTGTTCAAACCTCAGGTCACACCACCCGACAAACTGACAGAGGGACCAATCGGCACTTTCGGAAGGTATCAGATCGGGTAATCACCCCTCCCTGGGCCTGGCTGTTACCAGGGGGTATGTACGTGTCCTACCTGTCTCCCCAAGGCGGGGAATTACGCGTTACCCCGTCACCGGCTACACATGGAAATGCATGGGTCGGCCTTCAGACGCGCACAGGGAGGAAAAAAGAGAACGGGAAAGGAAAGAAGAGGGGTCTCAAACGCCGCAGCGGAGAAAAGGGCAAAGAGAAGAGGTTAGGAAAAGAGAAGGACAGAGAAAGGACTAAGACTTGCAAGTGGAGAAAGCAAAGAATTTGTTACAGTTTCGAGCGTCCGTCTCTGGACGTAGGCACAAACCATACTCCCAGAGCGGGAGAAAGGGAAGGATAGAGCCAGAGGTGAGGGGGGTGCGGGTGAAGATGGGGGATGGGGAAGGATACGGAAAGGGAAGGTATGCAGCGCAGAAAGGAAGGAAGGCCACATTAGCTCGTGGTCCCGTGCTCGCTACGCACGTATCCACAAAAGAGTTGTGGACTCCCGGGGGGGAGTTCTCGGAGCTGAACAACTAATAAGTCAGTCACAGGTTAAACACAGAGTCAAGGGTATGTGACTACACATGCAGTGCGCTCATTTATCTTTGTCCCAGTACAATAAAGGTGAATTATTTACAGTAGCAGGAAATATGAGAACCTATAGACAGGTATTACTTTTAGTTCGAGGCATCACGCTCTTAGTTTCCAAGTTTCAAAGGGTTGCCAACAATTTTAGTGGTTCATGTATCTAATCACGTCGAGTTTTTCATACTATGTTACGTTTTGGTTATATATAACCCTAAGTGGGTCCAACCGAAACCTGTCAGCGCGGATCTGTGACCTAGGCAAGTGTTGCACAGATTGCATGCTATGTAACTGATAGCCGGTAGCCGTAGTTCGCTAAGTATCGCACTACTCAACCAAATTATCGCTGGAATCAGTTCCCTTTTTGACTCAGCTTCAGATGCAACCATCATTTTAGTAGGCTCCTGGGTGTACTTATTGCTGCCCATAACTGACATGGGCTCTGATTATCCGCGTGCTGCGCCGCAGTGTTTCTCACAACTTATCAGTTTTGAAAGGTGCGAAGTATGTTCTCCGATTGTTACAACCCCCCAAACATCTGCACAGCCATGGTAACGAATGAAAGAACCCGAGGCAGGCAGGACAGGGACGAACTGCAGCCAGCAGCGTGCTTACCTCGTGTGGAGAGCGTCACTGGCCGGAATGGTGAACACCTTCGCCTCGTTGGTACGCTGTCAGTCTTCTACAGCACCCTGAAGATGGATGTGCTACGCTCCACCACATGCTGTGCACACGGGTGGCGTATACAAGTTGTCAGTGTGTAGACATCTATATTGAGTACGCCAGTAGCAGCTGGGCATACGGGAGCACGAGCGTTACATCCGCATTGGGCAGTACAACAGACCTAGAGAGCAGGAAACTACAAACACTGCGGCAGTGCAGTTAAATGCAGCAACACCTAAGAGAGCGAAATGCAAGATCAGAGAATCCACCAAAATGCTTGACACTATTCGCCGATGATTACCAATTATGGACTGCAGCGTATCACTACTCCCTCCACCAGCGAACCCATTACAAAGAGCTTTGCCACGGCCACTAGCAAACAACACCTATTAATTGCAGTTTGACGTCATGGTCAGCAGAGCCATCATGGCAACGTAAGTGATTCAGTACGAAAAAACAACACCAGTAGACCCATAAGGAGGCCACTGCAACCGTAGCCCGAGAAATGGTTTCATCAGTGATACTATTTGACTCGCTACCATACCAACGAAACTCCTGTGACTGAAGTTTAAGGCCTTCCACATATTGTCAATTGTCTGACAAAAGTATTCTTAGTTTGTATACAATTTCACACTGTCCGCAGTTGTCTTCAGCGTGTTGCACGTTTTAAGGGCCCTACCCAACCGAGCTATCGGCTGACTGACCGACAAATTGTGTGGTGTCACCGCCAGACACCACACTTGCTAGGTGGTAGCCTTTAAATCGGCCGCTGTCCGGTAGTATACGTCAGACCCGCGTGTCGCCACTATCAGTGATTACAGACCGAACGCCGCCACACGGCAGGTCTAGAGAGATTTCCTAGCACTCGCTTCAGTTGTACAGCCGACTTTGCTAGCGATGGTTCACTGACAAAATACGTTCTCATTTGCCGAGACGATAGTTAGTACAGCCTTCAGCTACGTCATTTGCTACATTCTAGCAAGGCACCATTACCAGTTACTATTGATGCTGTAAAACATGTACCGTCAAGAGCGACGTTCACCATTTATGGATTAAAGTTAAGTATTCCAGCAGCTACGTACGGTTTTTGCTAGTCTAATTTCCTTGACCTGTTCCAGACCTCACGCCAGCCTGCGTGAGCTAAAACGCGTGCCTTTCGGCTTCCTCCAAACTCCGTGGGTTGGCTCCTGCCAATCCACAACAAATAATACGTATGTAGGCGTTTTGACCGACCGACACTCCTTGTTCGGATGTCGGGCGAGTAGGCCGCACATCACCCAACAAAATATGCCCTGTGTAGCGCTGTCGTGCTAACCTTCCGAGGAAAGCTGGTCTTGTCACTGTCCACGGGATTAAATACAGTTCTAATACACATGACAGGGTGCGAGGCGGTCGAAACCTTAAGGACAGTTTGTGGAGAAATTCAACCTGCAAATCATCTTGGGACACATCATGCGAATATAGCAATATAGATGCACGAAATGAAGCATTATTTTTAATTAATCCGTAAGGGTTTCGCGTGGCTCAGAGTAAAAGTCCGTCGAATTTGTGTTTTTAGACGTTGTTTCCAATACTTATGGGAAATTTAATATAAAAACTGGAATATCGACGTATAGTGGTCGTTAATTTGTAAGACATCCACGTAAAGGACCATGTTTTTATCGCCTCCCCCCCCCTCTCCCCCCGGCAAATGTGTGACATTCTTGACATTCTTAAGGGTCAGACATCTTGTTGTTCAAGCTGCAAGTTCGATAATGAGACACCAGCTGCTTCGTGTGTGGCAGGAAATGAGCTGCCATTCTGGGATTTATCGTGTAACACATTCTGCTCTCATTTAACGCATAGAAATTTGAACTTCTCTCTTTCCAGGAACACTGGAGTTCGGTAGAAGTCTTTTCCTTCTTTTTGAATAGCCCTATACTTCCATAATGGCTATAAACGTTTAAAGTCCAGCCTATATCCAAACCACTGCTATGAAGAGCGAAGGATAGAATTTTTTTTACAGGTCTTATAGTTGCCAGGTACTTCCTGATGTATCTGTAGTATTTATTAGATTATGTACACCATCACCACGTGTAGTCTTTCGTGTTCGGATTCAAAATAAGTTTCTTACACTTTGAAGTCATTTTTTGCTAGTACATAATGTTTATGTAAACCGACTTTTTTGCTTCAGCTTGATTTATTACCTCTCAACTATAAATCAGGTTGCGCGTTTCACAAATTATAGTAACTGATAACCGTGGGATACAACAGCACTGAATTTGAGGTACTCCTGACTTCTGCTAGTCGCTAGAAATCGTGAAGTTGTTAACAGCCTGTCATTCTTTCTCGCTGAGAATGGTTTGATGTTCAGCAACTCAGAAATGAATAATTCGCCCCTCATCAGGTAATTATGAAAATTATCGGGGCACAGCTGCTTAAGTAACAGAACGTGGGTGAATTCCATCGCTCGCATTCGTCACTTAGTCCATAGCTCTCAGCTTTTTGGCCTCATTACCTCTAAGACAGTTTATAAAAACCCCTATTTCTTTCCGTGTGAAACAAGTCCGTATCTCTTAGGACAAACAATGTACCTTAGATAACGTCAAGATGTGTTTTGGCTGCCACGAAATTGATAGGTGGACCGACAAATTGATGCGTATGTAGGAGCCCTTAGTGGAACTCACAGATCGTATTGCGAAATCAAGGAGTATGTTGGAAATTTTTTTCATAAAAAGCACATCTGTGTCATTTACTTTGTTAGACTGATGTACAGAGTGGTTGAGAACAGTCTGAAAAGCTTTTAAGGGTGTTGCACAGTAAGTTGTCTACACAATTAACTGTAAGGAAACAATTCGATACGTTACGGAGTTTCCGAGTTAATTAGCACTAACCTTAGCCTATCAGTTCGTTCCACACGGAAATTCAAGCGTCGGAAAGAGACGGTGTGACCAAACGTGTCCTTCGGTTTTTCCTAAAATCAAACAAGAGATTAAAAAATTGGGAGTGTGACTGTAGTAGGGATCGAACAGGAGCCATACACTGAACAGCCTCGTGCGCCATCATCTACGCTATGAGAACAACTGACAATTGTGTGTTGAGGGCACTTTAATTTGCGCGTGCAACAGCCTGACAACAATATTAAACAATGCAAGGTATGTTATTTTTTATTGTCTTTTCAACAACCTACTGTGGCACACCCCCTTACAATTTATTACGATTGTTTCTCACAACCTCTATAGATGAATTGCATGCTTACCCTACAGACTTACATCGCTCCTAAAATTTGGTAATATGTTTCACACCAAACGAGGTTATGTTAACGAAAGAAACGAGTTGGTGGCTCCATTTCCTCTCACCACTAGACGTGACCAACTGTCCGATCACGTTGTACGGCATGTCAGTGAACATGGGAGGTAAGTAATGTCAATCGTAAGACGTATACTAACGCATTTTCCTCCTGTGGCAAAACACCACTTTTTCCGTTACTGGAACGTACTACGCACCAACAGCACCTACTCGTTCGATTTCCGAGTAAATCGATTCTCTAGCATGCGTGAAGTTTTCTGCCTGTTGTCTGAAGCATTTCGGTTGATTAGAATAATTCTTCTTAAGATATCAGTTTAATAAAATTTCTGAAACTTCAGGGGCTAACCTATCATCAAATTAAGGTTTTATTTTTACATGCTACAGATTTCCTTGGCGCTTCCGTTAATACACACAATGCGAGAATGAAGGCAAATCATCTCACCTGCGCTACAGTAACTTTTTCGAAGTCGCAATAGTGACGAACTGTACGGTAATGGTAAATACGTAGCTGTGAAAGAATCTCACCATTGGAACAGAAAACACGATACCAATGGCTTTGCGCTTAGAGGAAATTCTGATGGTAACAGCCTGTAAACTGCGATTGTGGAAATGTTGCCGGCACGCAAGTCAGGTTAAGGAACAGGT
Organism: Schistocerca americana; assembly: GCF_021461395.2. Classification (NCBI taxonomy): domain Eukaryota; kingdom Metazoa; phylum Arthropoda; class Insecta; order Orthoptera; family Acrididae; genus Schistocerca; species Schistocerca americana. The sequence goes on along the minus strand of NC_060122.1, from coordinate 40,429,508 downwards.
CTTGGACCGTAAAATCACAGCACCTAGCTACGAACAATATTTAAGCTATTTGTTTCAGTGTGAGGTAAACATTCGCACCGAAATTAAATACCACAGTATTTAAGACTGACTCAGTAACAACTTCGGATTTCGAAAGACATTTCGTTTTTATTTTGATAAGCTAACGCCCAAGCAGTACATGGAAGACTTACATGTCCAGACTGATTTCTTGGTAAGACTACAATCAAGGAAATGTTTAAATTTCTTAGAATTTCAAGTAATCTAACAGTGGCACGTAAGGACGACACTCTTCCACAAATCTGTTAGTCTAAAGAAAAATCCAAGCACTCACTGTCAGCAGCTTATGACACTGAAACCTCATAAATTCAGCGCTAAGGTCATATTCGGCTCTTCAGTTGCCTTCCATGCCATAGCACCTTCCCAGATTTTACATGAGAAAAGCGAAGTGTGATTTTTTTACTGTTCTAACAGTTGCTAAATGGTTCATTTCTTATGTACTTGTGGCATTTACTACGTAGTGTGCACAACTGCCATGTTTAGACTGCCGTCGAATTTAGAGTTTATTAAACTTACTTGTCATTTCGTGTTACATAAATCAAATTTTGCATTACCATGAAGTATTTCTGTAGTAAACTACACTCATGGAAATTGAAATAAGAACACCGTGAATTCATTGTCCCAGGAAGGGGAAACTTTATTGACACATTCCTGGGGTCAGATACATCACATGATCACACTGACAGAACCACAGGCACATAGACACAGGCAACAGAGCACGCACAATGTCGGCACTAGTACAGTGTATATCCACCTTTCGTAGCAATGCAGGCTGCTATTCTCCCATGGAGACGATCGTAGAGATGCTGGATGTAGTCCTGTGGAACGGCTTGCCATGCCATTTCCACCTGGCGCCTCAGTTGGACCAGCGTTCGTGCTGGACGTGCAGACCGCGTGAGACGACGCTTCATCCAGTCCCAAACATGCTCAATGGGGGACAGATCCGGAGATCTTGCTTGCCAGGGTAGTTGACTTACACCTTCTAGAGCACGTTGGGTGGCACGGGATACATGCGGACGTGCATTGTCCTGTTGGAACAGCAAGTTCCCTTGCCGGTCTAGGAATGGTAGAACGATGGGTTCGACGACGGTTTGGATGTACCGTGCACTATTCAGTGTCCCCTCGACGATCACCAGTGGTGTACGGCCAGTGTAGGAGATCGCTCCCCACACCATGATGCCGGGTGTTGGCCCTGTGTGCCTCGGTCGTATGCAGCCCTGATTGTGGCGCTCACCTGCACGGCGCCAAACACGCATACGACCATCATTGGCACCAAGGCAGAAGCGACTCTCATCGCTGAAGACGACACGTCTCCATTCGTCCCTCCATTCACGCCTGTCGCGACACCACTGGAGGCGGGCTGCACGATGTTGGGGCGTGAGCGGAAGACGGCCTAACGGTGTGCGGGACCGTAGCCCAGCTTCATGGAGACGGTTGCGAATGGTCCTCGCCGATACCCCAGGAGCAACAGTGTCCCTAATTTGCTGGGAAGTGGCGGTGCGGTCCCCTACGGCACTGTGTAGGATCCTACGGTCTTGGCGTGCATCCGTGCGTCGCTGCGGTCCGGTCCCAGGTCGACGGGCACGTGCACCTTCCGCCGACCACTGGCGACAACATTGATGTACTGTGGAGACCTCACGCCCCACGTGTTGAGCAATTCGGCGGTACGTCCACCCGGCCTCCCGCATGCCCACTATACGCCCTCGCTCAAAGTCCGTCAACTGCACATACGGTTCACGTCCACGCTGTCGCGGCATGCTACCAGTGTTAAAGACTGCGATGGAGCTCCGTATGCCACGGCAAACTGGCTGACACTGACGGCGGCGGTGCACAAATGCTGCGCAGCTAGCGCCATTTGACGGCCAACACCGCGGTTCCTGGTGTGTCCGCTGTGCCGTGCGTGTGATCATTGCTTGTACAGCCCTCTCGCAGTGTCCGGAGCAAGTATGGTGGGTCTGACACACCGGTGTCAATGTGTTCTTTTTTCCATTTCCAAGAGTGTATAAATCAAGTTGCGTGTTTCACGAATCATTGTCATTAATAATTGTGGGGATACAACAGTACTGAATTTGAGATCCTCTACCTTCTGCCATGGGGCAGAAATCAATGTAGGTAACAGCCTGATGACTATCCGTTTTCGTTAGGAATTATTTGATTTCAGCAGGTCCGAAACGCACGATTCATCCATTCTTACGTAATTACGAAAACCATCGGCTCCCAGTTGCATAAGTAGCGGAACTCGGGTGACTTTCTTTCCTTGCATTAGTCGTTTTGCCCACAGTTTTGTCTGCTTTTTTGGCTTTGTTACATCTAGAACATCCAAGGAAAACCCTCGTTTCTGTGCGAAACCAAGGAGAAACTTTCAGGACAAACTCAATGAAGTTAAGGTTAGCAAATCACAACACACCGGCGCTGTAATCGCCGAGTGCAGTCTGTCGAGACGTGCCTGAAGGCTGCCACGAAATATGGCGGTCGGTCAGCCCATAACCTGATGCGTGTGTAGGGGGTCATTAAACTGTTACAAGTTTAAGTGGCCACCACAGTTATTCCTACTGTTTAAGTCTAAACCAGTGGTTCCCAGTCAGGGATAAAATGAAATTTTCTGAGGGATAAAATCTATCATTCCATTCTGTTTCGGTCACGAAACAATTATTTTCAAAAGATTATTACTATCCTCAATTTTGTAAGACATTTTGATATAAGCTACCTATAATTACTTTTTCTCAATAGCGTTGATGCGATGGACCTTACAGGTTTCTAAATTCACCCACTTCACACGTGTGTTGTTCGTTCCGCACAATACTAATGATTACAGCGACATATGTAACAGACACTAAATATCTCAAACAAATGTCTTCAAGTATTAGATAGTATCTGCAGTAATCCAGAAATTGCCTCATTACTTGCTTCGAGTCCGCAGCTCGTGGTCGTGCGGTAGCGTTCTCGCTTCCCACGCCCGGGTTCCCGGGTTCGATTCCCGGCGGGGTCAGGGATTTTCTCTGGCTCGTGATGACTGGGTGTTGTGTGATGTCCTTAGGCTAGTTAGGTTTAAGTAGTTCTAAGTTCTAGGGGACTGATGACCATAGCTGTTAAGTCCCATAGTGCTCAGAGCCATTTGAACCATTTGAACTTGCTTCGAAGTAAATGAATTTATTGACAACACAATACAGCAGTAACTACGTAAGAATTACAACAGTGCTGTACACAGCATTCGATTACTATTAAAGTGGTCAGACGAAGTATTAACAGCTTGAAGTCATGCAATATCTGGCAGCTCAGACGGGAGTAGTGCAGCGATCAAGTGCTTTACGAACAATAAGTATAGTGCACACTTCAACTGGTTTGGTTTTAAATGGGCTGTTGTGTGCAAGTCAATCAAGTGGCGTAATGGAGAGGTTTAATGGAGGGGAAGAACGTGAAACAAGTGTCTACTCTCTCTGTGGATAATTTACTTTATCTAAAGAAGAGTTGTGAGTAGCACTTGCGATGCACCACGAGCTCCGTCATTCATTCACACACACACACACACACACACACACACACACACACACACACACACACACACAGTAAATATTCACGTTCCATCATTTTAAAAATAAATATGTTCCAAGAAAAATCTCCCAGTCTACAATCCATTAGTTACCTGCAATGCGGTACCACCAATGCGTCCGGCTTAAAACACCGTTGCCAACTGTGATTCATTTCCTAAGTGACTCTTCGGCGCATGAAAAATTCTACATTTGACTACAGAGAGCAGCTGCTGTGCTGAAGTCCACTCAGCGGTTACTGTCAAGAATCAGGAATTAGCGTTTGTGCTGAGAATTTTTTTTTTCGTTTCTTAATACTAAGAGTATACCGACAACTAACGTTTCAACTTTCTTCCGAATACGTAAGTAAAAATTGTTTCAGGAAGTAATTAAAGTAATCCAAAGCCCCGTACACATAGCATATATCAGCATCACGACTTAGCTTATACGTGGTGTGGGCATAGACCATCAATATTTTCTAACAACTACACTGTGCAGCACATCAGCATACGTTCCGTACTCACCAAGGACTGCAGCGATGCACAGTAAATTGCAGTGAGATGAAGGGTAGGACACACTGCTCGGTTAATACAAGCAACCTCCTCACCATCTTTAATGAAATTTCATTAAAAAGAAAAAGAAAATAATCATAATCAGTAGTTACCTTTTCTTTAAATATTTGTTTTTTTTAGTTAATTTACCTTTCTTTCCTTCTGTACGTACGAACTTTGTTGTAGGACCTCTTATTTACGTCTGGTAATAAAAATTCATTTACACAGAATTAAGTACATTTAAAATTACGTGAATTCATATTAACTGATTAAGAATCTTTAGTTGAGAATTAAATCCTTTATATAATTCGGCCTTGGCACACACTTTCTAAATGCAGTGTTTTTTTTTAATAGTTACTGAATTCTTTCCCGGCGTTAGCAATGGAACACAAGACTGTCTCTATTAGCAGAAAATGGTTAAATATTGCCAAGCCGACGTTTAATTATCACTGATAAAACACACATCACTATACATTTAAGTTATTTGAAGGAACCAAAATTGTTAAATTTCAACGTTAACTATCCGCCTATGAATGCACAAATGCGAAACTAGTAATAAATTCCGTCAGTCTCAGGATCGCTGTAAAAGAAAAAAATTTTCTTAAATGCAGTGCTAATTTTTATCTGCTCCCGATTTACGGGTTTGGTTAATTTTTCCTAGCGGGACAATTTCTTAAATGGGCCGCCGCTGCAAATCGTTCGGTCGCGGCACAGCCCAGCAACACCGCTAAAAATGCTAAAAATTCTTTAAAGAAATATTATAGATGACATGGGCAAGCTAATTTACATTAGTAATACACACTTTTGTTAAGTTATAATGTATTTAGTCCACAACAATAATTCAACTTACATCAGTTTGTAATTTCTCCTCTAATGGCGGCTAAATCTAGATACAGACAAAAGAAGTCTACCCATTCATAAAAATGCTACGTCACCGGTTCCTCTCACTCTCAGCTCTACAGGGAGACGACAAAGAATACACACTACGTGGTGGTTTTTATACTACTGCTGACCATTAACATCTCTTCGTAATCTTACAACATTATTTTCCTCTGTGGCTGAATTTTACATTTTTGTTATCGCAGATATTGACCCATTTCTCAATTACATTATGAGTATAGAAATATTACCATTCTAAATACATCGAGAATATTACTACAGAAAATATACAATAATAACGAATGTCCTTTACACAAAATTAAATAATAATTTTTTGTTAAATAATTACAGTATATACAAATTGCTTCATAGCGGCGTATATGGTACAATTAAATTTTAGTTTATTAATAGTGTGGGTTTGCCAGGGAACGTTACATTGCCCCCTGGCAGCATTTGGCAAAGAGTTTCTATACTTTGACACAATGGTGCTAGTAACGTTCTTTACAATTCTGTATTTTTTTTATGGAATGGCTCTTTCAATTAGTCCCAGGGTTATATATGTTCATGGCTCCCCCATTTGGGCGAATGCAGACAGGAAACCTGGGCAAAACTGTGCCGGAGCCCAGCCATCCCAGTTGGTTCATGATTAATCTTGTCTCTTTAACAGTCATTCTTTTGAATTGATTTAGCAGTTTATCATCAACGGTTACATAATATATGTTCAATGTTTATCAAAAATCGAGTTCATTGACATGTTATGCAGTTTGTGTAAATATTTTGCAATATGTCAATAATGCTGTAGTTGGTGAGCGGTGCGGAGTGATTGTTGAGCGGCGCTCGGCGCGGCGCGTCGGCTCCGTGTAGGTCACCGCCCCCGGTGTTGACAGCAACGGCGCGGAGAGTCGTGTGGCTGTCAGATCTGCTACGGGCTGCTGCGGCCGCTGCATGGCTGAAGTAGCCGGATGCGCGTTGTATATCAGATCGTCCGTGTGACATCTTCTTGCAGTGCTCCAGCAAACATGCAACAAGTTCACAAACAGTGTACTATCCTTATGGGCATTTTTCCTGCTGTGGGAAAAAACGCACACAGTTATTGGCAGTTATTATTCAGTAGGCCTTCACTAGTCTGGTTTGCACAATGTTTCGTTGTCACAGTAACACGTTTTATGGGCACACAATATTTTTTTCACCATGTCATGACTTGTCATTAGTCACACGCAAGTTTTCACCTTAGGACAAAATGTATCTCTGTAGTCAATGCGCTTTCCTAGCGTCCCTTGACACACAGAGTTATAGTTTGACACTAACTTGGTCCACCGTCTGTTATCGGCTCACTGTTCGTGTCGTGCTAGTTCCTTGTCCACTTGCACACACGACGATGATACAGTTTCTTATTGCTTGTTCAAAACAACCTTGTGACGTATTGCTGAAGGTTTAACAGTCACTGTCTCTGCCACACAATACTGCACTTTTGTTTAAGTTTCTCTTCATTTACAATGTCCGTTGTGCAATTTTTGTAACAGCACATTCGTAACTTCTTTGTTCGCTCTTTACCAAGGTGTGTGATATTTGCGTACATGGTAACAAATATTAAAATTTCGTATTAGTTTGCCCAAAAATCATCTATATTTATGTTCGAGTTGATTTTATTTGTGCATTCCAGCCGGATTCAGGCATATTGTTCAATAACTCCTTTGAAATTATGTCTCACTTTACTTGCAAGGTCCTACGTAACTACAGTGTAGTCTCTGTAGGCTAAAATTGACTTGGACTGTATCAGGCTAGCTCTTTTTTACTGATTGGATCTGCACATGCTTCAATTGAAGCTTCTTTGTGCCTAACCTTGCGCTACTTAAATTTGCAATAAGTTTGCCTCCCATGGTGCCCTCGGGTCACTACTGGGTGCATTATTCTCTTTGATAACACTGGTTTGAAAATATAGTTCTCAGCGTCTCATATTATCGATATTATTCTGGGTTCGAATCTGTCAATCTGACAGCTACACATATGTACATATATATCTATAATAGAAAAGATTGTACCAAGAAATATTTCAAGTTTGACACACATATAGAATATTATGCAGTGCACAAACTAATCACTACTAAAATGTTCCTCCTGACTGAACTCTGTCACAATTCAACACTATAAATAATTGCACTAATCAGGTTATCTGTGCAGACATTTAGAGCATGTTTAAGCTAACACTAATTGAAAGAAGACATAACACAAATATTCATAAACAAAAGAGAAAGTCAATCATATTCTTATAACTAAATACTTCTACACTAGTACATTATCTCTACAGATCACACATCATTAATGTTCATTCATTTTCAAAAGAATGGTGTCCTTTTTTTTGTTACGCATAACACATAGGACTATAGTCATTTACTGTAGGAATATTTTCACATCCTTACGCGGATACATTCCCGTACTCTCCGTGATTGCGGATCTGCTAAGAGATAGCTACTGTTTCCTTCTTGGACTAAGGAATGGAGTATGAGGCTCGACAGTATGTTTTGTGAGGCTTCACCTCTATATTGTATTGATATCCCTTAACAATTCCTGTTCGTTCTGAAAATACATCTGCATCGTTAGATAATAACTGTACCAAATCCTGCTGTTGCATTGAGTTCAAATTTTCGGACTGTGATACTTTGTTCACAAGTGCGTCCACATTTGCTTTTAATTGATCACTTTGTACGTCTGGATAATAGAGATTTTGCCCTAGAGAATGATTGTCTAAATGTAGTATCTACTGATTCCTACATTTTATGTCAATAGCATTACAATTAGGCACAGGTACCTCTTCAGATCTGAGCATGGACAATTCTATCCTCCTACCCGCGTTCATCAAACTTAATTTTCCCCGAGAAAGGTCAATTACTGCGTCCCTTTCTCTCAAAAAATCTACCCCCAAAATGCAGGCTACCTTTAAACCCTTTACTACCAGGAATGAGCACGCTATGGCTTCTCCCCCTATATACATCTCTACCCGCACTTGGAGTTTAATTATTTGTCGCTGTGCACTGATGGCTCCAGTGACTTTGCAATTGTTCACAGGAAAAGTCAGCATACGCTTTTCTTTCCCCAGTACTCTGAATAAGTCCATACTCATGACACTGACAGTAGCACCTGTATCTATGATTGCTTGCACTTCAATATTGTTAATTTTGATCTCTATTATCGCTTGTACTTTGTGTTTGTGCTCCTTTATGCACGTGGGTGGTTCAGTTATTAATTCATGTCCCATATGTACCCAGTCTTTATACCTGAGGATACAGATTCTCGATGTTTTGTTCTGTGTCGGGCTGCTCTCACTCCAAACCTCAGCCGACGATGGAGAGCGTATCTCGGCTGAATCTAGTTTGTTGGATTATTACTGGTGGATGGGTGTGGCTGCTCCGTGTCGCTGACCTCCACTATGTGTAAGTTGTGTTGCGTCGGCCGCCACGGTTGCGCAATTGGCGCATTTTGTTGTGGCGGTCGGTTATTGTCATATCTTTCACTGTTTTGCCGGTCTGGACTGGGCCTCTGGTTCTGTGGCCAAGTTCAGTTTGCATCGTTATAGGTATTAGTGTTCCACGGCCCCCTGGCATTTTTCCATCTACTATTGCTTGGTGGGCCTGTTTCATATCGGTCATCAGACCTCCTTTTCCGGTCATTATTCACCAGCGGACTATTGCCGTTCCGGTCTCTACCTCTATTCCCGTTTTGTACATAATCTTGTCTCCTATTGTTACCTCCGCCGTTTCCATTATTTGGTGGAGGCGTGTTATTTCGACCATTTCTGTAACCGTTTCCGTTACTTCTAGCCTGTTCCGAGGCTGACTTAACATCCTCCTGAATCAGGTCAATTGAGTCCAGAACAGACAAGAAGTGTTCCATGTCGTTCTCCGGTACGTGTATAAGTTTTTCCTTTACGTGTATCGGCAAGTGTGATTTCAAAAGTCTGATCAAATACCGGGATGAAATCTGCTCGTCCCAGTAACGGGTCTTATTAATGTATTTCTCAAAATATTTTCGCAAATTGCCTAATCGTGGAGAATACGGCTCTGGATTATATACCTCTTTCCGTAATCTCTCCTGAATACATGTTGACCAATATTTGGCCAAGAATGCCTTATCAAATTGCTCATATGTGTCGCAACTGTCAGCTGCTTCGGTTGCCCACAATGCAGCATCTCCTTGTATGTAAGACATAACGAACTGTATTTTCTGTGTATGACTCCAAACGCTAGGCAAAATGTTTCTAAATCCCTTGATAAATACTACCGGGTGAACAGGTTTCTTCTTCGTTGTAAAGATCTGAAACTGTCGGTTTCTAATCAGGCTTTCTTCAATCACTATTTTGGAGTGACATTTGTTTGTTTCGCTAACATTGGTTGCCTGTTCTGTCTTGCAGTCGTAATTTTTTACTGCTGTATTTATATGCCTGTCATTGTTGGACCTGGCTGGCGTGACACACGCCTGTGCGTCGCCGTGCAGCAAGCTGTTTTCCAGCTCCGCAAGATGACGGTTGACATTCCGCTGCCACAGCGGAATGTCAGTGTGCACCGCCTTTTTTAGGTCCTGCATTTCCGCATTGGAGCCCACGTCTTTGGCTTCAATCGCGGCGTGCACCTTCTCGTCTATTTTTTTTATTAATTCGTTTTCAATTTTGTGCACTTGTTCGGACATTTTGAGCTCAATTACTTGACTTGTGTCAATTTCTAATTGTTCCATCCTGTTAGCCAGTACACTAATTTCATCTACGATACTGGCGTTAGCCACTTGGATACTATCTACTCTTTCGCTCAGTTCTTGCACCGCTTTGGGTATGGTTTCATAGTTTTGTCTCAAACTAACAATCTCACTCTGCATAGCTTCCAAAGATTGCATTAACTGCTAGTCTCTCTCATGCAGGCGTCGATCACGCTCTGCTTGTTTACCATCAAGTTCTCTATCGCGTTCTGCTTGCATACGTGCAAATTCAGCTTGGAAATTGAGCATGCGCTCGAACATAACTCTTAATGATTGCACTTCTGACACCTCACCACTCTCTGGTCCGTGTCTAGTGCTTGTGGGTGGCACAGTATTTCTACTATCAACTGAATCACTGGCTGGCAGTGGCAACATTTCTTGCCCTTCTGCCCCCAGATTCTCACATTCTACTTCCTGAATTACGCCACTAACATTACTTTGTGCCTCACTTTCTAACTCGGTATCACTACTTGCTAACTGTTGTTCATTATCCATGTTTATATCTTTCTGACTACGCAATCTAACCACAGTCAACAAAATCTGAACTAAATATCCTAACACTAAGGTTTCACTGACATAATCACACAAGAAATGGTCATTTGTTGAAACACACTTATTATATACTACAATGACTAGCTACTCAAATGTCCTGTTATTTTTTAAAATAACGCTAACAACAAGCACACCACTAATGTTCCGAGAACACTGCACTGAGGCTACTTTACTACCCACAGGACAACTACACTGTAGCTTCACCTTATGGTGATCTATCTTGGGTGCAGCTGCCCTCTGGTATTGTGGTAGGTAATTAATTATTCGATATAATGAGCTCTCATCTTCAGCTTGCCTCTGGGTATATAGTGTTCTCATGTAAAAAATCATATACAGGTATTACCACACAATATTGGTTAGGCAATACATACAATACATGAAAAAAATATTAATTGTTCTCCAACAAAGTTCGACTACAATAATTCCCTAGTTATCTCATGGGTATTTTGTGGCCACTGCATATTCGTGCCCCGCGTTATTGGGCGCCAATTTAATGAAATTTCATTAAAAAGAAAAAGAAAATAATCATAATCAACAGTTACCTTTTCTTTTAATATTTGTTTTTTTTTAGTTAATTTACCTTTCTTTCATTCTGTACGTACGAACTTTGTTGTAGGACCTCTTATTTACGTGTGGTAATAAAAATTCATTTACACAGAATTAAGTACATTTAAAATTACGTGAATTCATATTAACTGATTAAGAATCTTTAGTTGAGAATTAAATCCTTTATATAATTCGGCGTTGGCACACATTTTCTAAATGCAGTGGTTTTTTTAAAATATTTACTGAATTCTTTCCCGGCGTTAGCTATGGAACACAAGACTGTCTCTATTAGCAGAAAATGGTTAAATATTGCCAAGCCGACGTTTAATTATCACTGATAAAACACACTTCACTATACATTTAAGTTATTTGAAGGAACCAAAATTGTTAAATTTCAACGTTAACTATCCGCCTATGAATGCACAAATGCGAAACTAGTAATAAATTCCGTCAGTCTCAGGATCGCTGTAAAAGAAAAAAATTTTCTTAAATGCAGTGCTAATTTTTATCCGCTCCCGATTTACGGGTTTGGTTAATTTTTCCTAGCGGGACAATTTCTTAAGTGTGCCGCCGCTGCAAATCGTTCGGTCGCGGCACAGCCCAGCAACACCGCTAAAAATGCTGAAAATTCTTTAAAGAAATATTATAGATGACACGGGCAAGCTAATTTACATTAGTAATACACACTTTTGTTAAGTTATAATGTATTTAGTCCACAACAATAATTCAACTTACATCAGTTTGTAATTTCTCCTCTAATGGCGGCTAAATCTAGATACAGACAAAAGAAGTCTACCCATTCATAAAATGCTACGTCACAGGTTCCTCTCACTCTCAGCTCTACAGGGAGACGACAAAGAATACACACTACGTGGTGGTTTTTATACTACTGCTGACCATTAACATCTCTTTGTAATCTTACAACACTATTTTTCTCTGTGGCTGAATTTTACATTTTTGTTATCGCAGATATTGACCCATTTCTCAATTACATTATGAGTATAGAAATATTACCATTCTAAATACATCGAGAATATTACTACAGAAAATATACAATAATAACGAATGTCCTTTACACAAAATTAAATAATAATTTTTTGTTAAATAATCACAGTATATACAAATTGCTTCATAGCGGCGTATATGGTACAATTAAATTTTAGTTTATTAATAGTGTGAGTTTGCCAGGGAACGTTACACACCGTAACACGTGGTTTCCACGACGAGCGAAAGCCGCACAACGGACGCCACACACTACGGCAGTCACCGCTAGTGAAGTCAATGGGGTAACAGTGTGCACAGATACTGAGATACGTTGCCGACTGTAGCGCCCTCCATACGAGGAACCGACACGGATTACTTCTCGATATCGCACAATGCTCGTAATCTACAAATCAGAAGCGAACTCTCACGACAGACTTCCCTGGAACGATTGTCGATGTCGGATGTGTATTTTAATACGAATAGTCTTGGCTTCTGGTATTTAACAGCGTATTAATGTAAGACTGAGGTATTCGGCATGTTTTAAATCGTTGGGTCGCGGAAAATAGTTTCAGTTAACCTGCGAAGGAAATTTAATCAGCGCGATATGCGGCTTAAGTAAGGAAGCGGACAGAGAAGCGTCTACATAGGATCTAAGAAAGTAACAGCGGCCTAGCTCTTCCTGTCTTCATTATATATTCTTCTTTCTTGACATTCTACATCCTAGGGTATCTCCTCACTACGGGTCTATGAAATAAATACTATATCGCGTGCAATAAACTTTGCAGTAGTTTTAACAGTTTATTTAATTAATGAATAAAACTGCACATGACATACCGAGAGAAACTGGAGAAAAAACACAAACCCCACATTTAACCAACAATCAGTTGTTACGTGCTAATGTCCATTCCTCTTACCCATTCGAGGCTTGATGGTGCAGTCACGAAAAAGACGTTTGGATCACACAGGTAGCCTCTCAGTCTACACTCCTCGACTATGTGCCGGTTCGAAGCTCCACAACCAGCTTGGGCTGGACAGCTTACCCACATGTGCCTGTTCTATGCGCACACTCAGCGTCTAGTTTCGGATGCGATTCATATACGTCCACTAATGCCGTTGGAGTTCGGAACCCTTCGTTTCTTCAGAGGGTACTGAATATGCCGCACTTTGGGTGGGTCACTCATATTCCTGGATTCACGCCATTAGTGTTAATGGTGAAGCTGCTATCAGCAAGTCGTTTCGTCAGTCGCAGGGATGGGAATCCGTAACCAACTCGGTTTGTTGTCAACCCAGGAATATCTTCATCGTGGGAACTTGAAGACTATTCATCATTTTTGAATATTGTTTCAAGAGTGCTTCTTGTCTTCTTACCATAGGAGGGACTATATGGCTGAGTATTGGAAGCCGATATAGTGGAGCAGTTATCGTCCACCCAGAGATGATCCTTGTGGTTTTACTGAGCTGAGTGTCTACTCCATTTACGTGGGGCTGTCCAAGCACACCGGAGCACAACACTCAACTGCGGATGTTCGAAGCCTTTCTTGATGCTCTCCAGTTAGTACTACAGAGTTCCTCGATAAGTTTCTTGTTTCATCCCCCTCATTGATTTTTTAATGTAAAAATGTATTGTTGCATCGTGATTCTGGTTCCTATTGTCCTGTTGGTCCCCTTAAAGTTGGTTGTGTGGGTAAGTTCAAGGGTCGGAGGAAGACAAGGGCCTACCACATTCTGTAGGACCACGCTCAGCAACGCATAGGGGTATTCAGACCAGCCTCCGGAACGGTGACAGCCTCACCTTATTAATGCAGCTGCCAATGGCATAGCTGACACGTACTGAGTGCCTTTAACACAGAGCCCAGGTCTCCAAGGCGAAACTCGCTGGCTTGGTTTCTGACAGTTGGCGAACGCTCTGTAGTTATTTGGTAGATCACGCACATAGCTGTCAAATGTGCGGCTTTACTTACATAATGATGTATTCGTATATGGTGTCTGCTCAGGACTGTCTGTTGCGTAGAAACCTGTCTCTCGTTAGATTGGTAGACGCTCGATCGGAAGTTCGTTATTAGCAAGGAAACTGTAATGTGAAGAAATCTGCTACTAAACGTAAATTATCTCTGCTTCGACCCTATACAGCCTCTACTGAAAGAACAGGTTCTAAACTGCTACGTAGAAACAATGACGGTACATACAGGGTGTCCGGAAATTCCCGTTACAAACTTATATGACTTGTAGAGAGGAGTGTGTACATAACACTTTGAGCAGGAACCCATGTCTTGAAACGCCATCCAACGACGCTACAGAGCCTCAAAGTTATACTGTACACACATACATTTACAGGCGCCGATACATATGATTCCGTAATGATGTTACAAACTTTCTAGGATGAAAGCAGAAGATTAAATGCAGCAATTTGAGGTAAGGGTCCCTGGTTCGGAAACAGATGACTCGAAGGTTACAAGAGAAAATCGTTCTTGCATCTCTGGTAGCGTAATACATGTACCGCTACTGTTGTTGCTGAAATTGTAGGGTAGGCAACTTTGAGATGTAGAAGTATGCACACAAAACAAGAAAAAACGTTTAGCAAACGTGGGCTCGAAAATGCGTACCTTAAGGGCTTTGAGCACTTGTTCAATAGAGGAGATGTTGCACAGCAGCATAGATAAACAAGTGCTCATAGTGCCTCAGGTATATATCTTAGAGCCAATGTTTACGAAACGTTTTTTCTTGTTTTGGCCCCTACTAGCACATCCGGAAGTTGCTTGCCCTAAAATCTTAGCAACAGCAGTACCAGTACATGTATTCCACTGTCAGAGGTATCAGAACGCAGGACGGATTTCGCTTATAACATTCGACCGGTCGTTGCCGTTTAAGGACCTTACTACAAACTGATACATTTATCCTCCTCCGTCGTCCTAGAAAGTTGTAACATCACCACGGAATCATCCTGCATACACATACATTTACAGTTACCGACGTATATAACTTTGACGCTCTGTAGCGTTATTGGGTGACGTTTCCGGAAAGGGATTTCTAAACAAATTATTATGTATTCACTCCACTCTACAAGTCCTGGAAATATGATACGGAAATTTGGGAATACCCTGCATGTTAAGCACTTAATGATAAACTTACAGGTCTAAACATTTATATTGTATCTTGAACAAAATTTTGTAACTCAAGCTTGACTTTTCTTTCTTTGATATTGTGTTCCTTCATCAACTCGTTAGCGCTAGGAATGAAACGCAACGTGTTTTTATTAATATCATTACATCACAGTCTCGACAGGCTATTTTTCCACGTTTACATATGCAATTCATGTCGTGCCCGCTCTATAGAACGTCATGCAGTTAAGGGATTGGAGGAAAAACGTGTATGGTCGCTATGTCTCATTTCTTTCTTTATTTTTTAATTTTTTTGTTTTGTTTTGGATCTGATTTCATTCTTCCAGGCTTAAGCGAAAAACAAAGGGATCTTCTGCAAAGAAAGGCAAAAGTAAATAATTTTAAACGATTCTAGTAGTATTACACAAATTTTAAAAAAAAGTTGCCGTATGAAATAAGATATTTTTTGCTATAAACTGTCTGTCAGTGGCAGTTTACTTATTTCTTTGGTTCGTATCGATCGTTTGGATTCTCGAATGAGTTGTTCATCACTTCATCCTTCTAAACAATACCTCTCGTTCCTCTTGTTTCTCCCTTCTTTTACCTTGTTTTTGAGCCCGGTACTAGTCCAGCTAGGATATCGCACTTTTTTCCTGTGGCAGAACCTATCGTGTGTTTCTGTGCATCAAATTTTTCCAATGTCGCAGTTGCTTTCTATTCCTTTCCGACTTCTTTCACTCAGTTCTTCCCGGTTAAGTCTGTTTCGTTCCACATCTTTTGAGTCAAATTCTTGTCGTTCACAATCATGATGTGCTCGAAAATCTCAATCTTCTCTTCCGTAACACGCTTAAAACAACCTTCTTCTCGATCCATGTATCCAAAATTCACCCTGTTTTTCCGTTCGCCAAATGTCTCTTCAAATTTTCAGACCCTTATTCGCCAGATGTATGCAGACTCCCTTGCCAAACATGGTTGCTTTAGATCCGCACATTTCGGCATATCTGATTTTTGTTGACATAAAATGCTGTAATTTGGCGGTTCCTCGATAATTTATAGTTTCTGCAAGTTGTCTTTTCAGCATATCGTAGTTTTTACAGTATGTAAGGCCTGTCTAATATGATCTTCTTCATCTGTTGGTTACTTGTTATTTGGCAGAATATACTAACTGATAAGGAAATAAAAACCTCTTACAACTCCCTGTCTTTCTCTTATTTAAAACGTCAGATGGCATTTCACATCCACGAGTCTATCCTGTAGTTACGTTACTTCTTCCATGTTGGATTTTGATGTGTAATTTGAAACCATTTATGATATAAAAGAAAAATTAAAACTATTATCTGTGTCAGTCACCTTTATTTTCTTTATCTTCTAGTAGATAATTGGTCTACATTAGCATTTCTGTTCATGGACGTAGTTGGTTGCCTGTCTTAGGATTCATTTCGTTAAAAATGAGTTATTATGTCCCACCCGTTATAACATGTCACTGAAGGCATACATTATAAACAATGACAAAGCTTCTTACAAGATGATAAATCAAAAGGCATGCTATATGTTGTTATGTATACATGTTTGTGCAACTGGTTATTACTAGACCACGCATCTTTTAGATCGTAAAAAGTGCATTTTTGGCACCTAAAAGATGCTCATTCAGATCTTCATTTAGGCTATATAAAACCTTAAATAGGCCCTAAAAAGTATTATGTAGTAGAAGTAACTATAATGTAAAATAAATATTGTTGGCATATGAGCATATTGTTACTCATTTCAAAAAGGTAAATATAAATACGCACAACTGCCCAACACAGCAGACGCTATACCACTTCCATGCTCAAACTGATCTCATAGAACTAACTATAATGTAAAAGAAACATTGCTGACATATGAGCATATTGTTACTCATTAAAAAAAGGAAAGTATAAACACGCACAACAGCTCAACACAGCAGACGCTATACCACTTTCATGCTCAAACTGATCTCATACCTCTTCAGCTTTCCTAAGATAATAATACAGTATAAAACACATACAGCCATACGTTGAAATATTGTAATATGTAACGTAATTAATTACTGATAAAACAGTGGTTTCAAACATTCAGACCATAGCTGGCCTCACGCTAAATAACTAAAACCTTATCTACGTTTTCCAGAGCAAAACTAAGGTGCTTGTCAGTCAGTATTCATCTATAAGCCGGAAAAAGCTCTTCCTCAACAGATGTGACAGGGGTGAGTTTTACTTTCGTCTCATGTTGGACACGA
Source organism: Schistocerca americana (assembly GCF_021461395.2). Taxonomy (NCBI): domain Eukaryota; kingdom Metazoa; phylum Arthropoda; class Insecta; order Orthoptera; family Acrididae; genus Schistocerca; species Schistocerca americana. The sequence goes on along the minus strand of NC_060122.1, from coordinate 40,412,311 downwards.
ATGCTGCAATCAAGGGACGAGGATTTTCCGTTACTTATGTATGCTGTTGTATACAAGTAATTCAGCCATTTTTGCTCATACTTTCCCTCCCACTTCACTTGGCGCTTCATTAACTTTCTTTTTCACTTCCTTCAGTAAGGATATGCTCTCGCTAGCCGGTCTCCTTTCTAATTCGGAAACAGCCCCCACTATAAATTTGTAGCGGGCTCTAATATATGCCAAGTCCCGCTGGATTGAAGAATTTTGGAGTACGTGCTTTGTAAATCTACTGTACGACGCCGCCTCTGTAACTTTAGCAGTTACCTTCTACGTTGCTGGGAGGTGCTTATTGTAGTCCACTGCTGCTAACCACGTGCTCCAGCCATCAACATCATCTTCATGTGGCTGTGGAACATCTGGAAGTTGTCCGCCTGTATCCATGATGGTGTCTTAACAAAATATTTCTTTACTATAGAGATTAATTTATTTACGTTAGGGAATTCTAGCCATACTTGCTCTGCTACACAGTTGGTACAATGTACATGCATAGCAAAGGGTAGAAAATTTGATGCAACTGAAACGCCACAATCATATATGCAGCGGCATCTGGAAGGCAGAAGCATCTCGTTTTTATTCAGGCGTATTGGATACAGCACACTCAAAGTGTGGAATTGTTTGCTAGTTACTCTTTGGGAGCTGTTTTGAACAGTCAGGTAAGTCCCAGAAGTGGCATCTTGGTCCGACGTGCAAACAATGAGATTTACAGTCTACCGGCCAAGACTGTCAGTATTTTGATCAACATAAATCCATGTGCAAGATTACGCAATATTCTCTCGGATTCTATGCAGTGCGTCAGTGGAAACTGAATCCACATAATTTTTACGCAACTTTGCCTTTGCCGGAACAGACAGGTTGCAGTACTATTCAAGAAAACATTTGAAATTAGGATTTTCTAGGTTTCGAAAAGGGATGTTTGGTGTCACAATAGCATGACACAAGTCACAGCTGAAATGGTTCTTTCTGATGGATTCTTCAGATTTCTTTGTCAAAAGCGATTGCTTTAATTTTCATTTTCGTTCAACATTTGCCTTATTTAATGCTCCATCTGTATGCTGACACCAATGGATTTTTCAAAACGAGCATTACAAAGGGGGGAAGGGGATGGGGGGTGGGAGCATACTTTGTGCCCACCCGAAAAAAAATTAAAACAAACAAAATTCGTTAATTGTTGTTGAATTATATCAACAACACACTTTTTAAAGAGATGTTGATTTGTAAGGATGGTCTAGAGGCTCAAATCACCTTTTAGCACGTCCTTTGCAATATCAACACACTTCCAATAATGTGTACTATTGACTTCATGACCGAAAAAAAAACAGATGAGCTAAAACAAAAAGGAATACGTCGGAGATCGCTCAAAGACGTCCCTCCTGCGGCGCGATGTGGTTACGACGCATTGTATTCAACATGTACAAGTCAAGCGACAGTCTACTCACAGAATACCAAGGGAAGATGAAAAAAAAAGTCCTTATTCTGAGTAACATGCATGCTGGACGTCAGGTGATTGATAATATAGAGACAAAACTTCCAGAAAATAAATAATAAAACTAAGGCTAGAGTAGATATAGTTGACTAACTGGCTAGGCACTACAGCGTCCGAGCTGGCACCCACCGATGACCTGTGTATGCCTTTTACAATATTCTTGACCTTGCCGTGATCAGCGCTCACAAAATTTTTAATTTACTTACATCTAAGGTGATTTCACTTCGAGACTTTACCCTCAGGGTAGCTGATGAGGTTGTGGCACCCAGCAGAGTGCAGAGAGGAGCCAATCTCCCCCTGCAGGCACTCGATATCGACGCTGGCCAAAGTGGGAATAGGAGGTGTTGTCAAATTCAGGGTCCTGCAAACAACAAAGCAGCAAAGAGAAATAAAACATCAAACGTATGCTTCAAGTGCAATAAGTACGTATGCAAAAGCTGCCAGGCAAAAACTCCTCTCGAATGCCTGAACTATGAGCCCATCCCAGCTTAGGCAATTCAGTCAGCTATTTGTACTTAAATATTTCCAAATATTTGTAATTATAGACTGAAATTGTTTGTTGTTATGTTTTACTTCATTGATCACAAAAAGCAAGAAAACACGCACAGCATTTTAGCCACCTGCTGCGTTTTAGAATCTTTCAGAAATATGTGGTACTTACCTTATTTGTCTGTAAAACTGAAAATACTGGTAGTACTCACATAAACAGTTTTAATTCTGATTCAATCTTTATAAAAAGAAAGGCACTGCAACATTGTTTTACCTACTTGTTTTAACGATGATTGACCTAAGATTGTGGAATTTCTTCTGTAAATATTAAAATAAATAAATTATTTCTGACAATTTATGTTTGACAGTGTGCTATTCATTTTAGAGACCGAATTATCCTTTGGTTACTCTTTAGAGTCTTCCTGAACTTACTGTCAACATGGCGACACTCAAAACACCACCCAAATAAGAATAAAACGGTGGTTTCCCACTATGTTTGACCCTCATGGTACTACTAGGCGTACAACGAAATCTGGTACTTCTAGTGTTAAGAACATGAATGCTTTTACCTATAGTAATGCCATTTTCACACTGCTTACTTTTCCTTTGCACAAAAATTGAGCTCAGTAACCAATGTGTTCTGGTGTCTCTTAGCGTGATTTTAAGCAATATTGACAAAATAATGTGCTTTGGGAATGCTCTGATGGTGAAAGATGTGAGGAGAAATTTGCATTTCTCAAATGACAGGAAAAACTAGGAACATAATTTTTCTGTCTGTCACATAGTCCTATAACATTGTGGCAACTAGACCTTCTGCACTGACTTTGAGTAGAGGGAAAACATGTGTTCTGAGACCATTTTTTAGTGCAGGTTGCAAACATTCAGGGGCAAACTTGTGTGATTTTTGATCCCCTCCCCTTGTCCTTAACACATTGTTCTGTTAATTGATGTATGACCACGTGGTGGTAATACATCCTTCTGAGAAAGCCCCCTCAACCCTATACCTCCACCTCCCCCTCCCCTTCTGTTCTGGGAAACCCCTCGATGATACAAGTACTCTTTTGATATCAAATTAATTGACTAATTAATTAAATCGATATATTAATTAACCCCTTCCCCTTCTGGGAAACCCCCAGCCCTCTGACCCATCATCCCCCTACCCTCTCTCACCTCCCTGAAAACCTTCAACCCTCGCCCCTCCCCCTCGCCAGTACAAGCACAGTTTCAGGCCTGAATTTTTCGAAAACGCCCTCGCATTCCATTAGTTTGAGTGACTAATTAATTAAATCAATAAATTAGTTAACCTCTCCCCCTCTGGCAAATCCCCCTGGCCCCTCCCTTTCCACAGATGGAAACTGACGAGTCCATGCTTGGGAGGAAGGATCTGATAGCAAGAAATTCAATTACAAAGAAGAGGATATGCTGTTTATTTATAAAATTCAATTTGGAGGGGTTGTATTTCTGTTGCTCATTATTCTCTGCCTTATTGGAAGATGCAGATCTTGTAAAATAAATCGAAAAGACTAAATATGTCGCATTTTTTTCAATCACACAAGGGATACCATTAACACAACTCACCATAAGTAATTACACTGTTAAAAGTCTTTCGCACTGACTGCGAGGCATTGTGCGCCTACATGCCAACCGATTCGCTGGACTGCACCATGCACTGATGTCCAAGGGATGGCACTATGGTCGCTCAGGCCCGTTGACCATGTGATCCTAGACACGAAGTTTGGGCCTCGTTATAAAACTGTGACTGATGGCTTGGCTGTTAGCTTACGTGAAATTCCGAAAGAATGAGCCTGAGTAGTGCGCCTTGGCGGCAGTTGTTTCATCTTTATTCCATTAATCTAATGGCCCGCCCAATGATCTGTTGTAGATATTTCCTGACATCTTCGATATAGTGTGTGTGTATGCTTAAACCCCCACCCTTAAATAGTGCAAGTTGCTGTCTTCTCCAGAGTTGACCAAAGTTGGGCGTCTGTTTGGTATAACCTTCCGTCTGTTAGCCACCTCTGTGAGTTGTTCTGGGTGTCTGTAACGTCTCTCTTGCGATTTAGTTCAATGTGGCCACGTGGCGTTGCCGGCCTTGATTTCTGTGCATTGCATTTTGCCCCACTGGTAGCTCAGTACTTCCATATTGACTCTGGTTTCACAAAGGCACTGTCATATTTTGTACTGGACTTGTATTCCCTGCCCGTGTGTATTTATTAAAACTATTTCTGGACAAGTGGTATGGAACCGACCGTTAACACATGTCTTAGTGATTTGTAGTTTGGCAGCGTGAGGGCCTCGCCTTGCGGAAGACGACGCCGGTCTGATGGGGTGGAAGGGCGCTCGGAGCTGCGACAAGCGACGGAGCACAGTTCTGCAAACGGCTCACTGAATCAACAGTTACGTAAAGCAGTTTATTTGCATTTCCGAAGCTGCGTCGAAAACACATTTTGGGGGTGTGTCTCTAATGGTTGTTCTTTCTCCTGGAATGGTTGATGCCTTAAGAATTTTACGGAAAGAAATTGTAAGATTTTATTACGGTAACGCACAGAGACTTTAACATTTTCAAAGCAAATTACACAAATTTGGGAAGGTGAGTTGAAAGCTCATTTTGGGGTGTCTCTTAATTTTTTTAAATGGTTAACACTTATCTTAAGAATTAGAGGCTTGCAAATCTTCCTAAAGCACTTGAGTAGGTCTGTAGTTCGCGCTACGTGTTTCTTTTATTTATTGATGACGTAATTAAGTAGGTCGTCTGCAAGTCGAGTTTTGTTTCTTCTTCAAATGTGTGTGAATTCCTAAGGGACCAAACTGCTGAGGCCATCGGGCCCTAGACTTACACACTACTTAAACTAACTTAGGCTAAGGACAACACACACACACACACACCCATGCCCGAGAGAGGACTCGAACCTCCGACTGGCCGCGCAATCCTTGACATGGCGCCTCAAACTGAGCGGCCACTCTGGGTGGCGTTTGTTTCTTGTTGTTAAAGTGCACAGGCTTAACAGTACTTTCTTTCAATGTTGCTCGTTGCGTCAATTTATATAGGATTCCTGTGTGCATGTCGTATTCTTACAATGACCTCTGTTCACTATTTCCCCTCTCCCTCCTTTTTTGCTCTGCGTTTAACGTGGCCCCCGGATGTTCAACGGCATTGCCTATTTTCGTTATGGAGGAGCTTCCCATTAAAGGGGTCGAAGTCCTTGGTAATGACAGAGAAATGGGGTATACCTTTTTTCTGCGCCAGACCTTGATTCTATTTGTGCACCGTCCAGTCCCGGACGGACTTTGGAACGTTCCCGATTTTATAAAAAAAGGTTGCGTCATCTGTTGACGTGCTGATTTTAGCTGTGTGTTGCGTCTTGTGGATCAGTTTCCCTGTCCACAATTCTGTCGGAAATTGCAAGATTTAGTTCATTTCTTGAAACTGCAAGACGATTAGATCTGTGAATATCTGACTCGTCAAATTTACTTATTTTACTGCTACTTCTAACTGTAGTCTTGACAGATTTTATTCATCTGATTGACTGCGTGATAGGTTTTAGGCAGTCGATGTTATCCCGACCAGTATTTTGTCGGTGCATAGTGACAGTGCAGCTAAATAAGGGACGATCACTTGAGGTCACCCTACCCCGGTCAGTCCGACGGAGAATCAGCAACGCTGGTGCCCTGTCCCTGGACTATAGTGTAGACTTCCGGATCCACCCATGTGCAACAATGGCAGGTTGTGGTACTACACTCTGAGACTGGTAATTACGGCGAGGTAGCCGTCTCTCCCAATAACGGCTGCCGTTGCTCAGTAGCGTGCAGGGAATCTACAGCAGACTTGCGCTAGACGTCACTTTACTGTAAACAGGCAATCGAGTGCGAACGTCACGTACGTCATCGACCCGTCTGACAATCTGCCTTACGGGCTGAAATGCTGGGGTACTTATGGAGCGAAGTGGTGGCTAATGTTTACCTGACGACACTGCTCGCGACCACATAGGTCTTGCTGTTACGAAGGTATCAGCGGATCACACTGTGCCGCGCTAGGTTAAAGAGATTTTTCTACTATGTGACGTGATCCTGTCCTGTGGGTTTGCCGCACTAAATTTCTGCTGAGGTCCGCTGTCTGGCCATCCAGAAGCGCTGGTGCTGTGTTTTCCCCCGACTCGGTGGTGAAATGTTATTCTTCGCGCCTGCCTCGTGTCGACTCCACCGTAATGCGAGCGAGATAGCTGCCCTCTGAGACTTTAAAAATCCTAACCGTTTACTGCCTTGTTGCCATATAACAGCAGGTGAGGTTGACCAGCTATCTGGCCAGTGCTGTCCAATTTAAATGCGCCGGTATAGCTGTTTGAACGTTTGATTCCTGCCGATGTGCGCGTAACGTACAGAATAAACTTGTTACTATTATGGTACTTGACTGTACTCGAGACATGTTGGCTTCCGCTCCATGTGAAATGAAGTCCAGTGAGATTCCAGTAAACGCGGAAGAATATATGGTGTAATGTTTACATCAGTTTTAGTCTTGTGAATAACACAGTATACCATCTTCGACTGTGGCTCTTGCGAAAGAATGGATTGTCATTTCTTCCGAAATTCAGATACCAGACTGAAAGTGTCCCCAGCACAGTTCAATTCTTTTTAAAGAGGGGTACACACAATACCGTATTAACGTCCATTAATAACTGTGGAGATATTTGTCATCAGAAAATATATTATTATACTTCCAGCTCATCCAATTTCCCAGGGTAACTGACACTTAGAGAATGACTAACGCAGATCGTCGCAGGCGGTAGCTGGCATGGCGGCCACGTACACGGACGTGCGGGATTGTGCCGGCGACTTGCTGCTCGTGGCTGGGGGCGGCGCCGGTCTGCACCTCTGAGAGCGAGCTGCTGGCCCCAGCCACTCTCGCGCAACTCGAGCTGGTCGCGCGTCATTAGCTGGCCGCGGCGGCGGCCTGCTGCTCGTGGTTGGGGGGCGGCGTCGTCGCCCTCTGCATCTCCGAGCGCGCAGTGTGTTGCGTGGCGTGCGGACGTGTTATGCGAGCGCTCCGCTTGTTTTCTCGTTTGTGGTGAGAAGAAGTTGTCGGAGTGCAGCGCAAGTTTTCGCGTGAATAGCTAAAGGTGTAATTTGTCACGTTAAGCATTAAAGAGTAGTTCCGAGAATGTAGTCTGGTCCTGAGAGGTCTTTTTTTCGTGACAGTGAATGGATTCTTGCGCGCCGTGTGGCGAGTTTCGTTGGCGGAGCGTCAGGCCATTGTCTTCTCTGTCGGCCGCGGCGCGTTAAGCCTTCGGCACACGGACCGTGCAGTCGAACGTTAACGCTGAGCGTGCCAAGTTCAACGTGCTGCTGAACGCTCAGGAATGATCGACTTGTGCATACGGTACGTGGGCCCCAACGTGGTATACGCGACCGCAACGCACTCCAGCGGCGGTTGAGGGATGTTTCTAGTTCGTAAATCACACTGTTTACTCAACGGGCGCGCGTAAAATTCCCACGTTAGCTCTATTAAACCGCACATTTCCCCCATCGTCTACGAAAAGGAAAGTACCATGGCCAATCAATAAGGACAGAGACACATAAAAGTTCCATTACAAACAGTAGGGTACAAATTTGGAATACTTCTCCGCATTTTAGTAAAACCCCAAGGTCAGTCTTACTTAATCACTGTTCCCACCCAGTAGCAGAATCTCTGCAACATTACGAAGCGTAAAAGAAAAAGGAGCAAAATATCTTTATACAAGTAGCACAAGCTGTCCTGTAGAGTAAGCCAATCGAACAAAGTCACCCCTCAAAAGAAGGTGAACTTATAGTTACATAACATCAAATATTATAGTATATACTTATATTAAACTAATAATACAGTGTCAGAACCTAATAAAAACGCGAATGTTAGGAAATAAAATTTGGTAGTGTGAAGACGCGAACCTCCGCCCCAACTACCAAACCAATACAAAGCAGTGATGCTATTCATTACGCTTTTTTTTTTTAATCTCATTTTGTTCGTTTTCGTTCGTGTATCTGCTCGGGGCGGACGTCGCAAGACACCCATTTCAGTTCGTCGTTGTTCCATTAACTCGGTTTTTTAATTACAGAGGGCAGCTAACCTTCTGACCGAACGCGCTGAGTTACCGTGCCGGCGAACGCTAAAGCAAAAACACATATAATGTAAGTAATCAAAGTATGTTACCCATTTCAGAAAAACTTATGGTAGATATGTTACTAATTGAAATTTAATTATAACAAATGTACCAAGAACAATGCGATTTAGTGGATCTTCCGTGTGTCGCTGCCTTTAAATAGCCTACTCTCATAATACGCAATTTGCAATAATTCTTTTGCCACGAATATGATGTTTCTCGTTACTTTATTGGAACGAATCACACAGTTAACAACGGGTTTTCCAGTGAGCCTGAATTTGCTGGTGCTCGGAAACAGCATGTATACATATAAGCTTGAAATGAATGCCAATATGGCGCCTCACAACTCTGTACTGAAGGGAGACGGCATGCGTGTGACGTAGGTGGCGTTGTGTCATTTCATCGGTCAATGCTCAGACGCACGCTCAGAATATCTGACGTGCCAGATATTGCTCTGCACGTTCGGAAGGACTCCAGAACGTGCTATTCCACGCTATGACGTCAGAAACTCGGCACGTTCGACGCTCAACGTTCGGATGCACGGTCCGTGTGCCGACGGCTTTACGCTTCCTGCCGACGGCGCGGAGTGCAGCGGGCTGCGGTGACGCCGGACGCGGACTGTGCTGACTGCGAGAGCCACAGCTGTTCGTTGCGTCACGTCAGGAGTCCCAGACAGTAGCGGCCGACTCACTGGACGCCGTCTACGGAAAGCTGGCTGCAGCTTTCTTCAACTGGCCTGTGGCTCCTGTTTCCCGGCGCTACAGAGTAACAGCGCGGCAAACTGCGGAACAAATTACACAGCGTACTGCATTTCACGGAACTGGTTGCACTCGGTTTAGAGACGAACAACATGCGCAACAGATTCGTAATTTGGGAATCGACTGCCGTACAGCAAATTTCGTCATGTGCGCGCTCTGTTTGCCTCACTTTTTCAAAGTATTTGGGACGTGTGCATCGGCTTTTGACCAAGTTAAGCTCCACGTCCGCGAGTATACGCAGACACTGGAGCATACAATCTGTAGACAAGAAAAAGATAATAGAAAAAAAATTACAGCTTATGGACATTAGGTGTGAATAACCCAAGAAGTTCAGACCCTTGCTGCCAGTGCACCATGTCTCAACATATTCAATAACCAGGAATTCTTAGAAGAGCTCTACAAAATAAACCTGAGTGAATACATTACTAAAGACGAGTTCGATAGCGAGGTTAAAATAAAATTTAAAACAGAAGCAAAGGGCAAAAGGACAATAAACAATATTTTAAAAGTGTCGCCAAGAATACGGTTACTGCTGCTTCACAATGAAAGGCTTTTCATTCAGTTTGAATCTTTGTTTATCAGTGACTTTGTTGCTGTACAAAAATGTTTTAACTGTTGGCTGACTGTTCGGTCACCGACCGAAGTCTTGCGACAAGGACCCAGTATGTGGAGATGTGCAAAACAGGGACACAAATTGTCAGAATGCAGGCAGGAGAATCCTGTAAGCTGTATACCTATCAAACCTAGAAATAGAACATGCGATAAGGCAGTGGGCGGGACTGTCCTACATATAAACAGCCCTACGAAAGACAAATAGAGCGCACCGAGTACGATGTTCTGGACAACGTCCATTAATAAGGAGTGCTACCGTAACTGTCAGAAAGCACCCCCCTAACACAAGCAGGGACAGACGTAACTACTAACATAAACAGGCAAAGGTACAAATCGCCGTCAGCTAGAATAACAGGCTGGCGGCGAGCCGTTGCCTTGAAGCAAAACGTGGGGATTCTGCAACCCCCAAATGCCAATACTGATTTAGAACCTTTCTGGGAGAGAATACAATTTAGGTACTTCAGCATTACCGACTATATAGGAGATATGTGCATGCAGGGTGCAATTGAATATGAAGTTGACAGGCACATGAAACATCACATGTTTGACTGGGCCTCTTCCATGCTAGCCTCCATTTGCGAGTTGACGAACTGGAAGTCGGAATACACACGAGATAGTTTTCTTAAAATCGGATGTTAAGTAATTCATAGCTGCCATCACGTCCGCTACACTGCATTGCCAAGAAGACACGTGGCTGTCGCTCTGTGTCGCGCATGCTGCAGCGACAAGATTCAAACACATTTGAATTCTTGAATTCAAACGTCGCCAGTTGCAGCGGGAGACAGGTAGCGACACAGATGTCGCTCACGTACGACACTTCCGTAACTACGCCTGCGGTTGTGTTTTGTCACCTGAAGCTGTCACGTGCTGTCGCTCGCTTCTGTCGCTCACGTAGGACAGGGCCTAAGGGCCCTCGTTCCATTCCCGGCTGGGTCGGAGATTTTCTCCGCTCAGGGACGGGGGGCTGTGTTGTCCTAATCATTTCATCCCCATCTACGCGTAAGACGCCGAAGTGGCGTCAAATCGAGGGACTTGCACCCGGAGAACGATCTACCCAACGGGAGGCCCTAGTCACACGACATTTGTATTTACTTTGAACTGAAGTGGACACAGGGAGTTCCCAGCCACGGAGAGAAGTAGAAAGTGGAACGCATTTCCATAGAGTTCATAAAAGCAGACTCTTCACAGTGGGGAGGCAGCCACCATAAGCTAATAATATGACATTAAGCTAGCTTATCTGACTCACACCTGAGTGGAATGGGAAGAAAAAGCATAGCAGGGGTCGCATTTATGAAAAAAAGTTGATTACACAAAATAAAGTTAACAGCAGGGCAGAGACGACTGGACAGAACACATGTAGAAAGACCACACCTGTTGCCTGGGAGAGCTTCTAGGAAATTACTGCTTTCAAAATCACAATGGGAGGTCTTTGAAAAGCACAGAAAACATTATCACTATGTTTCTTTTTTTCAAAACAGAAAACAGGCCACAGTGGAAAGCACCGCTGTTTTTAACAAATATTCACATATCACATTATAAATGTGGTATCGATAGCTACGATGCCACGGCATAGGTACAAGTTCTTAGGTTGGCACTACGACACAGACACCGACGACAGCGCCCTCTAACTGGGGCTGTGCTGCTCTACGAGCGCCCCTCCAGATTCTACCCATTTGATTTCGAGACGACGACCAAGGAACTTAGTTTCTACTTCGTAGGGGGCTAGTCATTACAGACTTGGTTTCTTCAGTTACTTCAATGATAGTGTGTCCAACTACTAGTAGCTGTTAGCGTTGATACCTGTACGGCTTTGCACCTACGTGCTCATTTCAGCCAAAGTTAAATAACCATTATGTAATCATAATTTTGACTATAGTAAACTTGTAAAATCTACAAGCAGTACCGAAGTACTTCACCTTTTCCTGCTCTTATTCGCTTCCTACACTCGGACTACCTTTCAGTTTACAGAAGCAGACCCATTCACCGCCCATCCAGGTGGGATACAAAATAGGAGCTACGAGTCTTTCTTGCTCGGTACTGCTTTCTTTTCGTGGTTGCCCTGTGTGACTGTATCTAAGTGCCCCCACCTTTCGCACTAAGACTTTCATTTGTGTAACTCACGGCTTCGCCACAGGAACAGGCTTCACTGTCCAATCTTGTACGTTTTAAGGCTCAGCAAATGACGCAGCCGCTTGCTGCCATAAATGGACTGGTCACACTCCAAACTGCAGCTACTTCGGCGCCTCCGATGTCTCCGCCTGTACCACCGCCAACGACGCCTCCGGCGCTGCCATTTCGTGCCTTCAATCCTGACGTTGAATGCTGGACAGAATACATCGCCCAGCTCGAGGCACACTTCGCAGCTTACAACATACTAGGTACAGAGCGGCTTGCCTTTTTCATTGCCAACGCGGGTGTTGTGTTATACCGTGTACTCATCAAGTTGTTTCCCACCACCTGCCCAGAAACTAAAACTTAAGATGAAGTGATTGACGCTTTGAATTCCCACTTCCATGAAGGTGTCAATGTGGTAGCTGCACGCTACAAATTCTTTCGCCTCCGGCGTGGCCCTACTCAGTCCAATAAATCCTGGTTAGCGGACCTTCAGGGACTAACCTCTGATTGTGACTTTAATTGCTCGTGTGGACGATCATACGCGGATATAATGATTAGAGATGCTATTGCGTAGAATGTGGTGGATAACCGCATCCGCGAGCAAATCCTAAAATTTAAAAACCCGTCTTTGCAGGAAGCAGTGGACTTGCTAGACAGACAAGATGCCTCAGCTATGGCTACTTGTGGGTTCGACGTGACCCCGGCTGTGTGTACTGTTAGCGGTGCACAGCACGTGTCCTCCCACCCGGCCCCAGCAGCGCCGCTCGCGCACAAGTAAACAAGTTTCAAGCCTGGCACCCACACAGAAGCTGAAATCATGTCCGAACTGCTTTCGTGCCCACCCGCGGGGCAGTTGCCCACCCCGTCAAGCACAGTGTTATTTTTGTAATAAGGAAGGACGTGTGCAAGCTGTGTGTAGTAAGAGAAACTCCAATTCCCAACTTGTCTCCCATTCGCATGACTCGCGTGGGTGCCACCGACACGGCAACCGCCGTGATCACGATTCCCATCAGCCTATGGACGTTAATGCCATTCATTCAAAGCCTTCTGATTTACGTGCGTCAGCAGCTCGTCGTGTGCATCAAGTTTTGCCAGACACTTCCTCTCGCATTCAGCGTGATGCGAGGAAACTTTTTGTGACTTTGAACATTTGTGGAAGTTCTGTTCGCATGCAGCTGGACACTGGTGCATCAGTTTCTTTGCTGAACAAATGAACGTACGACTTGCTTGGTTCGCCCCCGCTTCGTCATTCACATTCAACACTGACTGTATTTACTGGACAGTAAATCTCAGTGCTCGGCGTGTATAGCTTGCAGGCCACGTATGGTGCAACGACAAGTACAATGTCTTTCCATGTGCTCCGCTCTAGTAATGCTACGAACATTTTTGGCATGGACGCATTTGAACTTTTTGGCCTCGCAATTGAGAACAATTTACTTTGCAGACAGTGTTGCCGCACTATATGATGATTTTGCTTAACTCTTTTCAGATGACCTTGGTTGTGCCACAGACTTTGCAGCGTATGTTGTACCTAAAGACAACGCCATGACTATTTTCTAGCGCGCACGCCCGGTACCGCACGCACTACGCGAAACCGTAGCGGCTGAACTTACACATTTGAAAGACAGTGTTGTCATTGAACCTGTTTCTGCTTCGCGATGGGCTTCGCCTACTGTGTATGTGAAAAAACCAAACGGTCGTCTACGTATTTGTGCTGACTTTAATTCTACTGTAAATCCCCAGACAGTGGTAGCTAAGTTTCCCTTACCGCATCCTGAAGACATTTTTGATAAGCTTGGTGCGGGAAAAATATTTTCCACGATTGACTTGCGGGACACATAGTTTCAAATTCCGTTCGACGAACAGTCGCAGCGCTATTTTGTGATCAACACCCACTTGGATTGTTCAAGTTTCGCCGCCTACCGTTCGGTTGTGCTTCGGCTCCTGCTATTTTTCAGTCATATTTGCAGCAGTTGTGTGCCACTGTCCCTGGCTGTTCCAATTATGTGGACGATAGAGATGTATCTGGTCGCTCCCAGACGGACATTTGTAGAATTATCGTGCCTTATTTATTGTACGTTCGCAAGCCGGACTAAAGTGTAACAGAGGCAAGTGCAATTTTTTTCAAACTGAGATTCAGTATTTCGGATAAATTATTAACGGTCAGGGTATCCATTACTTGCCGTCACATCTCAGTGCGATTAGAGACTTGCCATGACCCAGGAACTTGAAAGAACTTCAGTCTGTGTTGGGCAAAATTACATATTATATTCTGTTTATACTAAATGCAGTGCAGATTACAGCGTCTTTTCATCGCCTTTAGCGTAATAACGTTCCTTTTGTGTGGTCTTCAGAACGTGCCGGTGCTTTCCACAGGCTCAAATCTGCTTTGTTGAGTGATCGCTGTTCGATTCCTTTTGATCCCTCCGAACCGGTTGTTTTGGCTGTCGATGCATCTTCTCACTGCATCGAAGTGGTTTTCTCGCACCGCATTTATTCTCGCCTGATCGCTTTTGGATCTAAGTTGCCCAATTCTGCCCAGCAAAACAGTTCTCAAATCGAGAAAGAAGCTTTAGCTATTGTATATGGAGTGATAAAGTTTCCTGATTTTTTGTACGGTCGCAAGTTCTATTTGGTCACAGACCATGAGCCTTTGACGTCGTAGTTCCACCCGCCAAAGCCAGTTCCGGCCCATACTGCACAAAAGTTGCAACGTTGGTCCTTATTTTTGTGTAACTACAATACGAAATTTTGTTTCGGCCTACGGCCCAGCATGGCAATGCTGATGCTTTGTCTCGCCTCCCTATTGGTCCCGACGAAGTGTTTGATTCTTCCGAATTGTCCTGCATGTTTATTGCTTCGCAAGCTAAGGAATTAGCTGATTATTTTCCGGTGGATTTTCGTCGCATTGCTTCCGCGACAGCCGGCGATTCTTCATTGCAGATTCTTTTGCAGTATATTCATACTAAATGACCTCTATCTGCTATGAAGATTCGTGATCCACTTGTTCGACGTTACTTAGCGCAACATCACAACTTGTCTGTAAACCAAGGTGTTATCTTGTTACAGACTGACAATGATCAGTTTCGTGTGGTTGTACCTCGTTCGTTGCAGTCAGAAATCCTCTGATTAATGCACGCTGGTCATTGGGGTGTAGTGCGGGCGAAGCAATTAGCGCGTCGTCACTGCACTTGGTTCGGCATTGATAAAGAAACTGAGAATTTGTTTGCTCACTGTCGCTCTTGCGCGGAGCATCAATCTTCTCCCCACAAGCGCGTCTTTGCGTCACCGACTCCTACTGCGCCTTGGCAGCGCGTTCATATTGATTTTGCAGGTCCATTCTGGGACACCTGCTGGTTATAGTTATTGATGCTTACAGCAACTTTCCTTTTCTTGTATCTATGTCTTCTACAACATCAGCCGGCCGAAGTGGCTGTGCGGTTAAAGGCGCTGCAGTCTGGAACCGCAAGACCGCTACGGTCGCACGTTCGAATCCTGCCTCGGGCATGGATGTTTGTGATGTCCTTAGGTTAGTTAGGTTTAACTAGTTCTAAGTTCTAGTGGACTAATGACCTCCGCAGTTGATTCCCATAGTGCTCAGAGCCATTTGAACCATTTTTCTACAACATCTGTCAGTACTATTCGGGCTTTGACGTCTATTTTTTGCATTGAGGGGCTTCCTGAAGTTATTGTCTCCGACAGTGGGCCCAATTTGTGTCCTCCGAGATTCAAGCGTTCTGTGCTGCTAATGGCATTCGCCAACTGACCTCAGTCCCGTTTCACCCACAGTCGAACGGTGAGGCTGAACTTTTTGTGCGTACATTCAAATCGCAGATGAGCAAGCTGCGCAACACACACTCTCGCGAGCGCGCACTATGGACTTTCCTTGCTTCATACCGCTCCCAGCTGCATGGCATCCGTTTCGCAGCGGATTTGCTGCACGGCCGCGCCAATTGGTCGCTCTTGCAGCTATTGCACCCGCCACTGCGCGCTCCCGCTGCTTCGCCTCGTTCTGGCTTGACGCCGCAGGATTTGGCGTTCTATCGCGTTTTCTCTGGCAGGCCAGCTTGAGCGCGCCTTATTTGTTATTTCTGGTGCCTCCGGCACTGTCAAGCGACACCGGAATCAGATCCGTTTGTACCGTCCTCGGCAGAATTGGAGGCTTCGCGGCTTCCGCCACCTCAGCCGACGACTCCGCCGCTCGCGCCTGCGCCACGGGCGCTCCTAACGCTGCCGCCGCTGCCGGTCCGGTCTCGTGCACCGGGCGGGCGCCTCTCACCGCCGCCGCCGCCGCCGCCGCCGCCGCCGCCGTGTCTCTCAGCGGTGCTGGAACCGATGGACGCTGAGGCTGCCATCACGCCGCCGCCGCTGTCGCCCGTGGAGGTCGTTGCTTCGCCTCCTCATCCGAGCATACCCAGAGGCGGTGCGTGGCCTGGGCAGGTTTTCGACGGGGCATTTTCCTCAATTCGGGGTCGCGGGTGGACAGCGTGCACCGGCACTTCCGCTGTCCGCCCCCTCAGCTGCGCCGCCCACGGGTCCCTCCACCTGCCGTCGGAAGTCATACTCGACGACGGTGCGCCGTTTCAGGGGGAGGGATGTGGTATCGATAGCTACGATTCCACAACGTCGGTGCGCTCTACTAGGTTGGCACTACGACAGACACCGACGACAGCGCCCTCTGGCCGGCACGGGAGAGCTCTGTAAGCTCTGCTCCAGATTCTCCCCATTTGATCGAGATCAGACGGCCGGGACACTTCGCTTCAGCTTTGCTCTACGTACAACGGGTCTAAGGCTTCGTACATCAGTGCAAAGTTATGTATTCAGTTAATATTGTGATATAGTAAACCCATTTCTAAGAGCAGTACCGAGAGATTTTCACCTTTTGCTGCTCCTACTCACTTCCTGGATGCGGCGAACCTTTCAGTTTTCAGGAGCAGACCCACGCGCCACCTTCCAGGCGGGATACAAAAGAGACAGAAGTGATGACACTTTCTGCATGACCTTATCATCATTTTACAGGACAATTCTCAAGCATGTACAGTGCGATCTGCTACTGATTTGTTTGACTGATGGGGGTGCTAAGTGCTATACCACCTATTGCACTCCCCTAACTTACGTCCTTGTGAATTCAACTAGATTTCTAAACTGAAGGAAATACTCCAAGGCATTCGCTTCCGAACTGCTACAAATTCGCCGGGCAATAGATCATGCCGCGCGAACTGTCAACACAACTGGCACTGCTAAGAGTATCCTACGACTTTCACATCGCTGGCAATGGACTATAAACGATGCTGGTGACTACTTTGAAGATCAGAAAACCTTGAAACATGTATCTATTTTGTATGAACTATAAATAAATAGTTGCCACTATTAATGTTCCAACTCTCGTATGTGGCGAGCAAGATGTACGAGTCATGCGAAATACCCTCAGACTTCAAGAAGAATGTAGTCATTTCAACTGCAAAGAAGGCAGGTGTTGACAGGTGTGAAAATTCCCAATTTATCAGTTTAATAAGTCACGGCTGCAAAACACTGACAAGAATTCTTCACAGACGAATGGAAAAACTGGTAGACGCCGACCTCGGGGAGGACCAGTATGGATTCCGTAGAAATGTTAGAACACGTATCGCAATACTGTCCCTACGACGTACCTTAGAAGATAGATCAATGAAAGGCAAACCAACGATTCTAGCATTTGTAGACTTAGAGAAAGCATTTGACAATACTGACTGGAATACGCTCTTTCAAATTCTGAAAGTGGCAAGCGCCAAATACAGGGAGCGAAAGGTTATTTACACTTTGTACAGAAACCAAATGGCAGTCATAAGAATCGAGGGGCATGAGAGGGAAGCAGTGGTTCTAACATTCTGCGTGGTGTCTGTTGTTCTAAGTCGTGTCTCCCTACCACTTTCGCGCAACGACACTCTGAGCGTGTTTTTTAGGGAATTGACTAGTTTGAACCTGGGACCTGTTACTGGTAAGGAGACGCCAGACCACACATGACATGTAAAGTTCAGAAGAGTTCAGTGAGACTAGCAATGATATAACCAAATACTTAATGATTTCAGTGTCAGCTCCACTGCACCCCCTGTAAAACAATCTTAATACTAACTAAATTTAGTGGAAGGGGTTCAAGGCTTTCCTATTTTTAGTTAGCTGGTAAAATAACGTCGAAAAAGCAGTTAAGTTTACCACTGGAAATTTTATTCTGCTCAGAAAACATTGTTCATAAATTGCACTATTGATAAAAGGAAATTTTTTAATACAGGATGATAAAAACCAACTGCGTTCAACAAAAATCCGAAAGAATATTCCCTGAATGGGTTTCCAAGTTCTACAATGGATCGAAGGATGACCTACGCCATATCACATCTATAACCTAGATGTAAGTTAAGTTTCATAAAAGAGAAAACTATCAAAATGGTCTAAAGTGACCCTCAATTATCTATAATTACTTATCTATCTTGTCGTAAATTACAGTGGTTGATGTGGCTCCTTAATAATTATATAACAGAAAAATCATCGCGTTTCAGGTTTTTACTTCAAGTGGCAAATGTGAACACCATGAGATTTAATTGACGATCGACACTAGTATTACGTAACAGGGGGTGTGTAACAGATGAGACTTCTGCAGTTCTGAGTGAAGCTTTACGCGCTGTTATGCGGCATCGCGTGCGTTCATTACCTTCTCGTTGGTTAGGCAGTGTCAGGGGCCGTCGGGCGACGCAGCTCCATCCAGCTCGCCGTATCGGAAGCGACTCTTTTCTAACTTCTCCTTACTACAATTTACCGAAGTTGGTTTAAAAAAAACTATGTGGCTGTGTTTGCATCTGACCAATCAGGTAAGCTCCGCCTACAAAATTCTGTCCATCAAATGAGAAACGTTATACTTTTCGTGGTGGGGCAATGTTTTTAACGTTTGCAACGTAACAGAGACGCGAAAAAGTCTCACGCTAAAACTTGCGGCTGGTGTGGCCCTTTTTGTGTTATCGTAAGATCTATACTGTTCTTCTGGAGGGCTCTTTCTTTTAACATGGGCTGCGGGGTAGTCCTAGCGGTTAGCTGGAAACGTGGGTGTCCGTCGCTTATCGTAGGGCCTTCTAGCTTAACGCGGTTCTGCTCTCGGCTTCTGTTCTGTTTTCTCCCCTCGGAACTGCGTCTGCCTCACGGTGGGAAGGTATGACATGCATTTAGGCATTCTTGTGTTGGTCTGTGGTATTCCATTTGCTCACTCGTTACTCGTATTACTTAGGTTAATTTAATGTCACGATTTATTTGGAGCTATGTGACATACTACGGAATTTGCTTATCATACCAGTGTTTTCATGGAAGGTGTTGGAATTGCCTGACACCTTACATGGTTGAGAAGGGAGTGGTACAGGGTTACACCTATTATTCAATTTGTATATTCAGCAAGCGGTAAAGGAAACAAAAGAAAAATTTGGAGTAGAAATTAAGACCCATGGAAAAGAAACAAAAACGTTGAGATTTGCCAACGACATTGTAATTCTGTCAGGGACAGCAAAAGACCTGGAAGAGCAGCTGAACGGAATGGACAGTGCCTTGAAAAATATAAGATGAACTTCAACAAAAGCAAAAAGGGGATACTGGAACGTAGTCTAATTAAATCATGTCATGCTGAGAGAATTAGATTAGGAAATGAGACAAAGTAGTAGATGAGTCTCGCTATTTGGGGGGCAAAATAACTGATGATGGTCGAAGTAGAGGAGATAAAAATGTAGACTGGCAAGGAAAGCTTTTATGGTGAAGAGAAGTTTGTTAACATCGGGTATAGATTTAAGTGTCAGGAAATCGTTTGTGAGAGTATTTGTATAGAGTGTAGCCATTTATGGAAGCTAAACATGGACGATAAACAGTTTAGACAAGAAGAGAATAGAAGCTTTCTAAATGTGGTGCTACAGAAGAATGCTGAAGATTAGATGGGTAGATCATGTAACTTATGAGGAGGTAGAGAATGAAACTGGGGAGAAGAGGAATTGTGCCACAACTTGAATAAAAGAAGGGATTGGTTGGTAGGACATGTTATGAGGCATCAAGATATCACCAGTTGAGCAATGGAGGGAAGCGTGGAGCGTAAAAATCGTAGAGGGAGACCAAGAGATGAATACGCTTAACAGATTCAGATGGATGTAGGTTGCAGAAGTTATTCGGAGATGATGAGGCTTGCACAGGATAGAGTAGCAATGAGAGCTGCATCAAACCAGTCTCTGAACTGAAGACCACAACAACAACAACAACAACAACCACAATAACACCCATACAGGATTCAGAAGTTGCAGCGTCTGAAACCTCACGATCCACAGCTATGTTCTGAATTTGTTCTTCGGTTTCTGGCACGGATCGAGGTTGATAAGACATGTGGCCAGACAATATTCAGTGGAATGACGAAACACATTTTACTTTACAGGAAGCAGTGAATAAACAGAACTGCTGATTTGGGGGCACTTTAAAACGCGTGTTGTGTACGTAGAGCCGCTGCACTCGTCGTAAATGACTGGGTGGTGTAGTTTGTTGACCCGTTCTTCTTTTGAACAGAGTACACCAAGGGGGCCTGTCCGGTGTACTATGACGTCTGCACTTTATCGAAACCAGCTGGTAGAGCATGTCATTCCTGCTGTGGAAGAGCCCACCTTGTGTGGAAACCACTGTTTTCATGCAAGATGGAATAACCTCATGTCGCTCGCCCAGTGAAGGATCTGCTTAATGCAACATTCCACGAAAGTGTTATTTTCAAAGGTTTTCCAGATACATGGCCTGCAAGATCACCTGATCTGAATCCGTATGACTCTCTGCTCTGGGTGTTTTCTAAAAGAATGCGCTTACGAGCGGAAAATAGGGTCTTTTACATAATAAGGAGGCCATTACACAGGAACACGTGGCGTATATTCCACCAGGACTGCTGCGAGCAGCTGATGTTCAAGTTATATTATGGATGCAGCCGCTCTTGGACCTCTCCAGTGCTCATATTGAACGAATTGTTTAAGCAGCAGTTAATAAAAAATCAGCATTATGGCTTCCTCACTTGTTTGACTTCGTCTTCCCACATTCCGTTCCTAATCCACTACACTTCTATACGTATTTCTTGCAGATTTGCCACCTATGGGTGAAACTGGAATTAATGACTTTCCGGTGTAAAACGGCTCCGCATTAACGCATTGGAATATCTACCAAATTCCGCCGCCATACGATGATTACAGCCCACACTGAACCTCTGTGAGCAGCTGCACTTCAATTACACCCAGACAGCACCTGACATGTTTTGTGCATTGATCTCAACAGTTCTTTATGCGCAATCCTTATCTGACAGGACGGTGGAGTACCGCATCAGCCAGGTCCTCGCCACCATGTCGTGAATCGGGTATCAATTCGGCAATACGGTCTACTGCTAATCATAGTTATTTGCTGTAGCACCACAGCTTAACTGATCATTGTGCGCAAAATCAATACTGGGGTCAACAACAACAATGTAATATTTAGCTCCAAAAATTACTGTCACTATTTGTTCAACTACTCTTCCCCATGATTCTGATTAAATCCTCATATGTAGCGAAAGTCAAGTATGGCGCTTTTTCCTTCCCAGAATCCTTCTTTTGTGACAGATGACTGGCAAGAAATAATCCAAATTCAGCAATAAGTTCCACGCACATTAAGAAGTTGACCTTACGAACACTTCCAAGTTCATCGTCATCACGTCGGAAAGGCAGAATTCGAGTAGAAAGTTTGTTAACAATAGTAGTAACTCCTTGTAAAACACACGTTTTGATTTTAACGAATCGTTCTCTTTAGTTTGATTTATCCCGTTCATTGCACAATGTAGTTCTGGATTTTTCAGATTTTTGCAAAAAGAAAAAAAAAATAGGAAAGAAAGAAAGAAAAGTATCAGCACCGTGAAACGTTCCTCGACGATGCTGGGCGGTCCAGTTTCCAATTACGTATGGTGAAAGTGTAGTGTGTTCATCTTCAGTGCGTTTCCTCCTGGTCTTCTACATTTTCACTTGGAGAGTGCGTTTATTGTCTACCTGAATTCTTTGAGGACTTTATAAAAACGTCGAGGCGAGAAAATATCTTCAATGCTTACTTTCTTTTCCTTTTGTCGGAGATCAATACTGAGTCCCACTTAATCGTTTCTTCAGTGACTATCAAAATATTGCAAAGTAGCATCCATTAAACCTGCCGCCCTGGGCCTTTGCCCAGTTTGCCCCACCCACCTCATCCCATAAACACGACCGTGACCATGTGCTTTCGCAAGTCGACGGTTGCCAGGAGCATTAGAAGAAAGGAAGAGGGTGGTAACGTGAACGAGCGACCTCATTCCGCTGCAGCAGATCGCGATCGGTGGATATTTTGTTTCAGTGATTAGCCCTCCATTCGTCAACGCACGACAAATTCAGCAAGTTTTAAGCTTCACTAGTAGCTGCAGGACAGTCATTCGTCTTCTAAGGAAAGCAGAACTGAGAGCAAGAAACACTGTTCTCAAAGAGACATTGTCTACTTGCTACAGAGAAGCCTGCCTAGCTTTTGCTCCTGTTAATGGCGACAGAACCCTCCAGTTTTGGAGACGAGTGGTTTTCATTGGAGAAAACTTTCCTTTATGGCATCGACAGGAAAAGTACTTCTTTACCAGCCAAAAGGTGCTAATTATGATCCAAAATATTTACTATAAGACAATAAAAGACGCATCATGAAATGGTTATCGGAACTGGACGGAAATCAGCAGATTTACGTACAAGTACACACAAATAAATGATTATCCCTTCAGGAAACTTTGATAATATAATCAAGAGAAAGAGCTTCACGAACTGAGAAAGTCAGTAATGCATTGGTCTACGTCTGGCCCTTATGAAAGCAGTTATTCGGCTTGTCACTTATTGACAGATTTTCTCGAAGTCGTCCTGAGGAATATCGTGTCAAATTCTGTCACACTGGCACGTTAGACCGTCAAAATCCCGAGCTGGTGGGGGGGCCCTGCCTGTAATGCTCTGAACGTTCTCAGCTGATGAGACATGTGACGATCTTGCTGTCCAATGTACGGTTCGGAGGCGCGAAGACAGGCAGTAGAAACTCTCGCCGTATGCGGACGGACGTCGTCTTGCTGAAATGTAAACCCAGTGTGGCATGCCACGAAGGGCAACAAAACAGGGCGCACAGTATTGTCTACGCACCACTGTGCCGTAAGGGTGCCACGGTTGACAACCGAAGCGGTTCTGCTATGAAGTGAAATGGCACCCAGACCATCACTTGTGGTTGGTAGGCCGTACGGCGGGCGGCAGTCAAGTTGGTGTCCCATCACTGTCCAGGGCGTCGCCATAAACGTCTTCGCTGTTCATTCGGGCCTGGAGTCACATTGACTGGAGTAGAATTGTCTTCAGTGAGGAGTCCTACTTCGACCAAAGTCCCGATGGCCAGCGAGTACACATCTTGAGACACCCCGGAGAGTGGTGGGATATAGACCTGTCTACCACACTCCGTACAGTCCGACAAAGTGATGGCCTGGGATGACATTTCATTCCATAGCAGGACCCCTTTCGTTGTCACCTGTGGCACCCTTACAGCACAATGGCACATCGAGTATATTCTATGCCCCGTTCTTGTGCCCTTCGAGGCAAGCTATTCTGGACTTACATTTCAGCAAAATTACCTGCATGCAGGTAGAATTTCTGTTACTTGTATCGTGCTTGTCAAACCCTACCTGGACCAGCAAGGTCGCCAGATCTCTCCCCAGTTGAGAAAGTTTGGAGAATTATGGGCAGCGCCTTCCTAGTAGCTCGGTATTATGACGATCTAACGCGCCAACTGGAAAGAATTTGGCTCGATATTTCTCAGGAGGGCATCTAACAACACTATCGTTCCATGCCAAGCCGATTAACTGTTTCCATAACGGCCAGAAGTGTACTAACGCGTTACTGACTTGCTCAGTTTATTAAGCTCTTGATGGACTTTTTCTGAATTTGTAATAATTAAAAATGGTTCAAATGGCTCTGAGCACTATGGGACTTAGCATCTGAGGTCATCAGTCCCCTATATCTTGGAACTACTTAAACCTAACTAACCTAAGGACATCATACACATCCGTGCCCAAATGCAGGACTCGAACCTGCGATCGTAGCGGCCGCGCGGTTCCAGCGTGAAGCACCTACAACCGCTCGGCCACACCGGCCGGCTGTAATTACTAGCTTGTCTGTACATGGCGTAACTCTATAGACATCACGTGACATAAAAATGGCAGGGACCCCCCCCCCCCCTTCTCAGCCAATGGCAGCCCCAGTCGAACAATGTGGATCAAGCACCTTTCCCCATCATCATCTGAACTGCCCATAGCCCTTTTCATTCGAGGTCTGAGCATCGCGTGATAGAGGTGCAGGTTTGTTATAAACAATAGCAGATTATCAATAGTAATTCTCTCTCTATAGGTACAGATGAACTGCATGAGCCCAGTCAGTTGTACTGTGTAGTGAAAGGGTTTCTAATTTATAACATGCTTCGCCATTTTTTTTAAATTTCTCATATTTTTTGTATCTTCCCTAATTTTACGTATTTTTCGCCCATTTTCGCAATTTTTTCGGACCTACTTCCCTTTTTGGGTATTGGTGTGAGTTGAGCAATTTTCCTGTCTTTAGGTCCGGATCTTCCTGTGAGCGTGGGGTTGTATATAACTGCTAAATATGGAGCTATTGTATCAGCATACTCTGAAAGGGACCTGACTGATATACAATCGCCGGCCGGTGTGGCCGCACGGTTCTGGGCGCTACAGTCTGGAACCGCGCGACCGCTATGGTCTCAGGTTCGAATCCTGCCTCTGGGCATGGATGTGTATGATGGCCTTACGTTAGTTACGTTTAAGTAGTTCTAAGTTCTAGGGGACTGATGACCTCAGCAGCTAAGTCCCATAGTGCTCAGAGCCATTTGAACCATTTGATATACAATCTGGACCAGAGGCCTTGTCTTTATCAAGTGATTTAAGCTGCTTTGCTACACCTAGGGCATCTACTATGTTTCTCATCTTGGCAGTTATTCTTGATTGGAATTCAAGAATGCTTACTTCGAATTCTTTGCTGAAGGAGTTTCTGAAAACCGTGTTTAACAAGTCTGCTTTTGTGGCACTGTCATCATTCATACCAATCTACCAAAAAACCTCTGGAGAGGATCTGTGTGTTTGACAACCATAGCAACCGCAAATAACAAAGAAGTTTGCGACACCATTTACCTGGCTGATGAAGCGATTAGATGAATAGACATCTTTCCGTCATTACAAATCATTAAAGGCCATGACTGCCTTTTTAGGGTTCCGTATCTAAACCGGTAAAAACGAAAACGTTGCAGGGTCCGTTGCCTGTCAGGCTGTCTAACTTAAAACTCTTTTTCTCATGAACCGGTAGTAGTATCAAGTTTACATTTATGTCACATACTAAGGTATACGATCCCTTGGCGGTTTAATAAATGTACGATTCTAAGACAGTGCAATCAAAAGCTACGGCTATTTATATCACATATTTTAATAATCGCAAACTCACTCATCAAAACC
This sequence comes from Schistocerca americana, assembly GCF_021461395.2. Lineage (NCBI taxonomy): Eukaryota > Metazoa > Arthropoda > Insecta > Orthoptera > Acrididae > Schistocerca > Schistocerca americana. The sequence continues at coordinate 40,387,141 of NC_060122.1, read as the reverse complement.
TATAAAGTATTTCCGGTTGGCCTAGAGTCATGAAAATCAGCAATAAGCAAGATTTTAAACTACAAGTAAGGGAAAAAATGTGAAAAGCGTTTTTTTTTTGCAATTACGTTACACTAAAAATATTTTTTTTTCGTTTGCTTTGCGTCAGCCTGTCCGTCCATCTGTAAGACGCCTTTTTCGCAGGAGCGGGTAGGCTTATCAAAATTTCGACCGAAGCCGTAAATTAGGGTCATGAGCAGAAATGTTGATTCCGAGGGTTGAAAAGCGAATTTTAATACCAAACAAATTGCATAACATTAAGTACAGCGGCAGTATTAGATAATCTACTAAAGTAACTATAGGAAGACACTTTATTCCCATTAAGATGTAGATATTGCGGATTCTGTCAGTTCTCTTTCATAAGAATGTGTCGAATACGGCGATAGGGGTGGTGGAGACTACAACGCCTACCTGACTACCGATTCCCACTCAGCAGGTAGACTTGACCCTACCTGTTGATTTTCTGCAGTCTCGACCCTGGCCTATATCTGACATCATCTCTTTTAATAAGGGTTTTTGATTATTAATTAACGGTTGTAGGACGCAACAGGGGAGTTCTACAGTCCAAAAATAGGACAGGTCTGGTAAAAATCTTGCACGTATTTCCATAAACACATATAAGGAAATGCGAGGTAGCCCGTTGCAACTGTTGTATCGGATACTACACACACAGGAATAGCACAAATCTGACACAGAGAACGTCTTACTGCAGGACAACAAAAATGGAACAACTTGCAATATAAACGAACGTTCGGTTAATTCGTCCAGCCTTTGGTTGAAGAGAGAGAGAGAGAGAGAGAGAGAGAGAGAGAGAGAGAGAGAGAGAGAGAGAGAGAGAGAGTGTGCATACACAGAGATATGGTGACTATCATTATTATTCACGAATAAGGAATAATCTGAAGGCCAGGCAGGGGCAGCACACAGAACGATCTAGCTGGTTGGTTGGTTTAAAAGAGGGGGAAAGGGACCAAACTAAGAGGTAATCGGGCCCCTGTTCCTAATAAAACAATACCACAAGTGTGAGAATAAAATAGATAAGACATAACACAAAACGTAAAGAAAGGAAAGACCACAAGAACGAAGGAAAGCTAACGAACACTGAAAGGAACAAAAGAGGATAAGAAAACAACAGAGATGCAAGAAACAGAAGAGTGTAAAACAAGGAAGCAGATTACAGTGGCTGGCCTACCGCGAAAATAAAAAGGAAAAGCCAGCCACCCTGCAACACGTTAAAACCTTCACCCTAAGAGCTCTAGGGTGTAGGGCACAGAGGGACAAAGGACAGGCGCTAAACTCAGATCGAATAATAAAACTGACCCTCAAGGATGAAACGTAAAACCATATCAGCCGATGAGGCGTTGTCTGCTAAAATCAATGATAACGAGTCCAGCAACCGAAGATGAAGTCGCGGGGCAGCCAAAGAAAGACGTAGAAGAATATGGGCCTCTGTCAACCGGGAGCCGCACCGACACTGAGGTGGGTCTTCACGGCGCAGGAGGTAGCCGTGGGTCGCCCATGCATGGCCTGCAGAGAACCACACAGTCCCTGCGAGACGCCCTCATCGAGGACTTCCACACATTTGCGGTCCCCTTAATGGCTCGCAGTTTGTTGTGCGTACTGAGATTTCGCCATTCCGTCTCCCAAAGCTGAAAAAGCTTGCGGCGTAATAACGAACGCTGGTCAGAAGCTGGGACGCCCATCTCCAGAAGTGGTTTCCGTGTAGCCTGTTTGGGCAGCCTGTCAGAAAGTTCACTTTCTGGGATTCCGACGTGACCATGGGTCCAGACGAACACCACTGAACGACTGGACCGTTCCAGGGCATAGATGGACTCTTGCATGGACGCTACCAAAGGATGACGAGAGTAGCACTGGTCGATAGTTTTCAATCTGCTCAAGGAGTCAGTACATAAAAGAAAAGACTCCCCAGGGCATGAACGGAGATACTGAAGTGCACGAGAAACTGCCATCAGCAGCCATCCGGTAAGGAATGCTGTTCAATATGGCCGTCGTGAACATAGGCAAAACCAACACGACTATCAGCCATCGAACGGTCGGTTTAAACCTTTTCAGAGCCCCAGAATACGTAAAGAATTGAGAGGAAGTGACAGCGGAGAGCTGTAGGGTTAATGGAGTCCTTAGGGCTACGTGAAGGGTCCACACGAAGCTGCGGCCGAGGCGTACACCATGGAGGCATACGTGAACGCACCGCAAGTAGAGGTGGTAAAGGGAATGACTCCAGTTCGGAGAGAAGGGACCGCACGTGAACTGCAATCGTTAGCCCCGACCTGGGCCGCCGATGTGGGAGATGGACTGCCGTGGGCGGGAAAAGGAGACAGTAATTCAGATGCTCAGGGAAACTACGAATGTGTGGTGCGTAACTGGCGAGCAGTTGCGCACGTCTGATCTGCAGTGGAAGAAAACCAGCCTCCACCAGTACACTGGTCACCAGACTCGTCCTAAAAGGCCCTGTCGCTACTCGAACCCCACAGTGCTGCACAGGGTCGAGTAAATGCAACACTGAAGGCACTGCCGAGCCATAAACCACACTCCCATAGTCAATTCTGGATTGGACAAGGGCTCTGTAGAGCGTCAGCAGAGTACAGCCATCTGCAGTTGCTCAGGCAACGGATGGCATTGAGGTGCTGCCAGCACTTCTGCTTAAGCTGATGATGTAGGAGACAAGTCGATCGAGCGTCGACAACCAGTCCTAGGAATCTGCGTGTCTGCACTACAGTGAGTGGATCGTAATGAAGGTAAAGTGCTGGTTGCGGATGAACGATACAACGCCGACAGAAGTGCACGACGAACGACTTTGTGGCTGAAAATTGGAAGCCGTGGGCTACAGCCCATGGCTGCGCCTTGTGGATGGCTCCCTGTAGGAGCTGCTCAGCAACAACATTACTGAAGCAGCAGTACGAAATGCAGAAGTCGTCTGCATACAGAGAAGGGAAGATGGAGGGCCCGGCAGCTACTGCTAGGCCGTTAATGGCCACTAAAAACAAAGAGACACTTAATACAGAGCCCTGCGGGACTCCATTCTCCTGGATATGGATGGAACTATGGGAGGCACCAACTTGGACATGGAAAGTACGGCGCGACAGGAAGTTTTGGATAAAAATCGGGAGCGGGCCCTGGAGACACCACTCATACAATGTGGCAAGAATATGATGTCACCAGGTCGTGTCGTGTGCTTTACGTAAGTCAAAAAACACGCAACCAGGTGTTGTCGTCTGGTAAAGGCTGTCTGGATGGCAGACTCGATGGACACAAGATTGTCAGTGGTAGAGCGCCCCAGGCGGAAGCCGCCCTGACTTGGAGCCAGCAGGCAACGTGACTCCAGGGCCCAACCCAACTGCCGACATACCACATGTTCCAGCAGCTTACAAAGAAGGTTGGTGAGGCTGATGGTCCGATAGTTATTGAACCGCCTTCTCTTATATTATTATGTTTTACTGATATTATTAGAAAAATCTTTATTCAGTCGGTCGTTGAAATTTTGAAATAAAAGCTATTGTTGATGTCGCGTGATAAATATTTCGCGTGAAGCACTGTTGAGACACAGGAAAAGATCAATTGTGGAAACTAAGCCACTGAATATTACAAATAATGAAGAATACTGCCTACTGACTACATCAAATAAGAGGGCACGTACATTCGCGAATGAGTGGTAAAAAAACGTTAATATTATGTCTGAAGTAAGTCTTATATACACTCTAATGTATGCGAATATACGAACGGGATAGAGGCACGTACATTTTTAGTGCAATCATCCCCTGTGGCCTGGATAAAAGGAATTACAGTTAAATGCAATTATTCATCTTAAAACGTAAATGCGTGGACTTTGTAATTAAATGAACAGAAAGACTGCAGGTCCTGAATGTCGCGTCAGATATACTGAAACTGACGGTAGCAGCCACGAGACGAAAAAGATGAACTCATTCACGTACCTCTATTGTTGAACAGCGTCGCTGTGAAGATCGTCGTCTCCATCTGAATTCTCTGCATAAAACTAGAATAATAGTAATGATTTTCCAGAATTTCAGCACCTGGGACCCATGGTATCACAAAAGACGAAATCGCTCTGCTTCAAATCACTTTCATTATTTAACCCAATTTTATCAGCAAGAAATGGCACAACACGTCTTAACACTAGGACAGAATAACAGCGAAAGGTAACTTATTCTAAAAGTAACAAACGAAGGGCGTGAAGTAGCTTTTGTTCAGCAGATGCTTTACGCATTAATCTCTGGTAGTTCAACTAGTGTGTATATATTTATTAAAAACATTATATAATTCCTTTACATTGCCCCCTTGGGCGAATTGTCCGAAGAAATGTCAAATTTCGGGCAATGAGCCCAACCACTTAACACACAGGTAGTTCCTGACTCCTCTACACACGTACTTAAATGGCATTGTTCATTTCTCTAATGGAGTTATCTTCATCACTCAGTTTATATAGTTCTGATGCTGGCACTGGTACTTAGCAAGGAAAACAAAACGTACACACTAGAGCACACAAAATACTTACTAGATACAAAAATTACTACATCGTTCTTTACATTAAATAAATTGATATTACGTTACATAATATTTTACATCAAATACGTGGATATTACATTACATCGCCTTTTAGATGAAACTTATAGTTCAGTTCTGTACGACGATTCACAGTGTCATTATTCGTACTTACAAAAAACATTTTCAATCGCAAGTTCACATTAACATTACATTTCACAAGCCTTTTCTATGATTCTGCAGTTACATTTTTGCTGAAAACAAGAACGTTTTACAAGAAGGTCGTATTTTTAGTGTATCGATCCACTGGCTGCAAGGGTATCTAGACTAGTAAGTGGGGTAAAGTCTTCCTTATAGTTGCTTATGCTCTCCACTTCCTCCCTCTTTCATACCAGGATCTATTTTATGGCTCAAATGGCTCTGAGCACTATGGGACTTAACTTCTGAGGTCATCAGTGCGCTAGAACTTAGAACTACTTAAACTTAACTAACCTAAGGACATCACACACATGCATGCCCGAGGCAGGATTCGAATTTGCGACCGTAGCAGTCACGCGGTTCCAGACTGTAGCTCCTAGAACCGCACAGCCGCCCCGTAGCTGCATAAGAAGATACACCTACTTTAACCTCATATCGTGTTTACACATCGTACCTCAGCAGTGTACTTGCACTCAAACGTGCGTATAAAGTTGAAAAATTATTTTTATTTCAGTAAGATCACACTAGTTTTTTTTTTTAATTCCTAAACTCTTGTCTTGGGATGCACTTTACTTAGATCAGATTGTCGTGCGTATGGAGTATAACACGCTGAACATTCATTAGCAACCAGAAATCATATCATCAGAGCATAAAAAAAATTCAATATCGTTTTGCTCGATATATTCATAAATAAAGCCTAGTGGTGGTGTGGAAACGCCTGCCAACAAAAAACACTGTGGTCAGAAACTATTCAGCTATTCAGTCAACCGTCCAAGTATATTCTATGTTAACATTGCTAGTCATCAATTGACCTGTATGTCCTAGCTTGCTTGTGTATTGAGTCCACAATTACTGACAAATGTAAACACAAGTAGTGAAATGCTCTGATTGCTCCGATTGACGTAGCTGCATAAGAAGATACACCTACTTCAACCTCATCGTATTTCTTCTGGAATTCGAGAGCAGGAAAAGGGAGACAAGGAAATATAGTGGATGAATATGGATTGAGGAAAAGGAATGAAAGAGGAAGCTGTCTGGTAGAATTTTGCACAGAGCATATCTTAATCATAGCTAACACTTGGTTCAAGAATCATAAAAGAAGGTTGTATACATGGAAGAATCCTGGAGATACTAGAAGATATCAGATAGATTATATAATGATAAGACAGGGGCGATGTACTTGAGGACAATATTATGGAAATGGAAGAGGATGTAGATGAAGATGAAATGGGAGATACGAAACAGCGTGAAGATTTTGACACAGCACTGAAAGACCTGAGTTGAAAGAAGGCCCTGGGAGTAGACAACATTCCATTAGAACTACTGACGGCCTTGGGAGAGCCAGTCCTGACAAAACTCTACCATCTGGTGAGCAAGATGTACGAGACAGGTGAAATACCCTCAGACTTCAAGAACAATATAATAATTCCAATCCCAAAGAAAGCAGATGTTGACAGATGTGAAAATAACCTAACTATCAGTTTAATAAGTCACAGCTGCAAAATACTAACGCGAATTCTTTACAGACGAATGGAAAAACTGGTAGAAGCTGATCTCGGTGAAGATCAGTTTGGATTCCGCAGAAATGTTGGAACGCGTGAGGCAATACTGACCCTACGAGTTATCTTAGAAAATAGATTAAGGAAAGGCAAACCTACGTTTCTAGCATTTGTAGACTTAGAGAAGGCTTTTGACAATGTTGACTGGAATACTGTCTTTCAAATTCTAAAGGTGGCAGGGGTAAAATACAGGGAGCGAAAGGCTATTTACAATTTGTACAGAAACCTGATGACAGTTACAAGAGTCGAGGGGCATGAAAGGGAAGCAGCGGTTGGGAAGGGAGTGAGACAGGGTTGTAGCTGTCCCCCCGATGTTATTCAATCTGTATATTAAGTAAGCAGTAAAGGAAAGAAAAGAATAATTCGGAGAAGGAATTAAAGTCCATGGTGAAGAAATAAAAACTTTGAGGTTCGCCGATGACATTGTAATTCTGTCAGAGACAGCAAAGGACTTGGAAGAGCAGTTGAACGGAATGGACAGTATCTTGAAAGGAGAATATAAGATAAACATCAACAAAAGCAAAACGAGGATAACGGAATGTAGTCAAATTAAGTCGGGGGATGCTGAGGGAATTAGATTAGGAAGTGAGGCACTTAAAGTAGTAAAGGAGTTTTGCTATTTGGGGATCAAAATAAGTTATGATGGTTGAAGTAGATAGAATATAAAATGTAGACTGGCAATAGCAAGGAAAGCGTTTCTGAAGAAGAGAAATTTGTTAACATCCAGTATAGATTTAAGTGTCAGTAAGTCGTTTCTGAAAGTATTTGTATTGAGTGTGGCCATGTATGGAAGTGAAACATGGACGATAAATAGTTTGGACAGGAAGAGAATAGAAGCTTTCAAAATGTGGTTCTACAGAAGAATGCTGAAGATTAGATGGGTAGATCACATAACTAATGAGGCGGTATTGAATAGAATTGGGGAGAAGAGGAGTTTGTGGCACAACTTGACAAGAAGAAGGGACCGGTTGGTAGGACGTGTTCTGAGGCATCAAGAGATCACAAATTTAGCATTGGAGGGCAGCGTGGAGGGTAAAAATCGTAGAGGGAGACCAAGAGATGAATACACTAAGCAGATTCTGAAGGATATAGGTTGCAGTAAGTACTGGGAGATGAAGCAGCTTGCACAGGATAGAGTAACATGGAGAGCTGCATCAAACCAGTCTCAGGACTGAAGACGACGACGACGAAGACGACGACGACGACAACGACAACGACAACTTAAACATGGTGGAATTTCCTCAAGTCTATGTGTGCATAGAGTCCTTTTATCGTACCATTTTGAGGATACGCAAATAAATTCCATCCGTCATGCGGAATATGTACAATAATATACGGACCAAAATATCTTATTTGCCACTTAACGTTTTTCTTGGCTGACAGAAGATTTCACATGGGTCTTAAGTAATACTTTTTCTCTAACCACAAATCTGTTAACACCAAGTAGCTGTTTGTCAAAATGTTTCTTACGGCGTTGAGCTTGTTCTGTAATAGAGATCAATACCTGTCTTACCATTTCATTTGAATCTCCAGGTTGTCTTGGAACAGATGGGATGGGGTTAACCGATTCATTTTTTTCTTTCCTATTGTATATTAATTCCGATGGTGTAACTGTTGTTTCGTAAATCGGAAGATTATTTACTATCTGTTCAAAAACGTTTAAGTATTCAATCCATTTAGACTGTTTGTTGGCCTACATACATCCTCAAACATGTTCAATTCACGGAGAACTCTTCTATGGGGTTGGATTGAGGGCTATATTTGGATATCAAAATTTGTTTTACCTGCTGCTCTTTTAGAAATTGTTTCCAAGTGTGGCATGTAAAATTGGTTGCATTATCTGATAAGATCGCCTGCAGTTTCCCAACAGACAGAAAGTAGTCATTTAGCATACGTCTAATAATAGGCTTAGCTGCGGTTGTTTTTGTGGCATACAGTTTCACATATTTCGAAAATACATCATATACACCAATTATATTTTTCACCCCTCCTCTTGCAGAGGGTAAATGACCCATAGCATCTATGCATACCTGCTCTAGAGGGTTTTTGGGTAAAACAGGATGTAACTCTGTCTCGAAGTTCAGATTGACAGGCTTAGCCTTTTGACAAACAATACCAGTTTTCAAAATTTGTTGTGCGCGTCGAAGCATATTGGGAAAGTAGCAGTTACACAACTTGTAATGCTGTCGTACAGGTGCGGGTGCGGGTGGGTTACTGTTTAATTGAAATCTGACTTTCTTCCACCGCTCATCTTCTTCCTGCAATATCGCCATGTTGTTACACATATCCAAAAAATATTATCTAAATTTAGTGTCCTTTATAAGCATAACCTTAAATTCTGTGTTTTGTTCTATCAACTCTTCAAACTCGGGTAATCCTTGGGGTAACCGTGACAGTGCATCGGCGATTAGGTTGTCTGTGCCCTTCACATATACAATTTCAAAATCGTAAGACAGCAAAAACAAAGCCCACCGCGCAAGGCGATTATGTAATAACTTACATGTGAGTAAAAAGCTTTGCGCCTGGTGGTCACTGTAGACTCGTATATGTTTGCCAAATATATAATTAAATTCCTTGAATGACCACACAATAGAAAGGGCTTCTAACTATGAGGTGGAATTCTGCGTTCACACTGTGATAGTATGCGGGCAGCAACACCAATAACGTTAACATTGCCTGTGCCCCACCTTCATCCAGCTGAAACAGACAGGCTCCTAATCCCGAAAATGAAGCATCTGCTGCTATACAAAAATCTTTCCTCATGTCAAGTTGCCCTAAAATATTTGAGTTTACCGAAGCATGTTTCATACTACCAAAATCAGCTTGGCACTGTTGCGTCCAGTTCCACTGTTTGTGCTCCTTTGCGTCTAATAATGCAGAGTCACTGAGCAATTTGTTCTGAACGAACCGGCGGAAAAATGAACAGAAGCCTACGAGTGCCTTTAGCTGTCCCTTTGTGCAAGGGGCTGGAAATTTTTTTATCGCTAATAGTTTCTAAGGGTCAGGCTTTATCCCAGCGGGCGAAGTTATGTGACCGAGAAATTTGATGTCTTTTCTTACAAATTTCGATTTCTTGAGTTTCGCTGTAACACCAGCTGCTGAAAACCTCTGTAACATCCTGTCTAAAAGTTGTATATGCTCATTCCAAGTAGGAGTTGCTATGAAGATGTCTATACAGGGTAGTCCATTGATCGTGACCGGACCAAACATCTCACGAAATAAGAGTCAATCGAAAGAACTACAAAGAACGAAACCTGTCTAGCTTGAAGGGGGAAACCAGATGGCGCTATGGTTGGCCTGCTAGATGGCGCTGCCATAGGTCAAACGGATATCAACTGCATTTTTAAAAATAGGAATCACCATTTTTTATTGCATATTCGTGTAGTACGTAAAGAAATATATTTTAATTGGACCACTTTTTCGCTTTGTGATAGATGGCGCTGTAATAGTCACAAACACATGGCTTACAATTTTAGACGAACAGTTGGTAACAGGTAGGTTTTTTAAATTAAATTACAAAACGTAGGTACGTTTGAACATTTTATTTCGGTTGTTCCAATGTGATACATGTACCTTTGTGAATTTATCACTTCTGAGAACGCATGCTGTTACAGCGTGATTATCTGTAAGCACCACATTAATACAATAAATGCTCAAAATGATGTCCGTCAACCTCAGTGCATTTGGAAATAGGTGTAAGGACATTCCTCTCAACAGCGAGTAGTTCGCCTTCCGTAATGTTCGCACATGCATTGACAATGCGCTGACGCATGTTGCCAGGCGTTGTCGGTGGATCACGATAGCAAACATCCTTCAGCTTTCCCCACAAAGAAATCCGGGGACGTCAGATCCGGTTCACGTGCTTCGATGACCAATCCACCTGTCATGAAATATGCTCTTCAATACCGCTTCAACCGCACACGAGCTTTGTGCCAGACATCCATCATGTTGGAAGTACATCGCCATTCTGTCATGCAGTGAAACATCTTGTAGTAACATCGGTAGACCATTACGTAGGAAATCAGCATACATTGCACCATTTAGATTGCCATCGATAAAATGGGGGCCAATTATCCTTCCTGCCATAATGCTGCACCATACATTAACCCGCCAAGGTCGCTGATGTTCCACTTGTGGCAGCCATTGTGGGTTTTTCGTTGCCCAATAGTGCATATTACGCCGGTTTACGTTACCGCTGTTGGTGAATGACGCTTCGTCGCTAAATAGAACGTGTACAAAATATCTGTCATCGTCCCGTAATTTCTCTTGTGTCCAGTGGCAGAAATGTACACGTCGTTCAAAGTCGTTGCCATGCAATTTCTGGTGCGTAGAAATATGGTACGGGTGCAATCTATGTTGATTCTCACCGACGTTTTTGAGATTCCCGATTCTCGCGCCATTTGTTTGCTACTGATGTGCGGATTAGCCGTAACAGCAGCTAAAACACCAACTTGGGCATCATCATTTGTTGCAGGACGTGGTTGACGTTTAAAATGTGGCTGAACTCCTTACCTTAAGTAAGGTAACTATCCGGCGAACGGTCCGGACACTTGGATGTCGTCGTCAAGGATACCGAGCAGCCTACATAACACACGCCCGTTGGGCATTTTGATCACAATATCCATACATCAACACGATATCGACCTTTTCCGCAATTGGTAAACGCTCCATTTTAACACGGGTTATGTATCACGAAGCAAATACCGTCCGCACTGGCGGAATGTTACGTGATACCACGTGCTCATATGTTTGTGACTATTACAGCGCCATCTATCACAAAGCGAAATAAGTGGTCCAACTAAAACATTCATATTTCTTTACGTACTACACGAAAATGTAATAAAAATGGGTGTTCCTATTAAAAAAAAACCACACACACTTGATATCCGTTTGACCTATGGCAACGCCGTCTAACGGGCCAACCATAGCGCCATCTGGTTTCCCCTTCAAGCTGGACGAGTTTCGTTCTTCGTAGTTTCTTCGTTTGATGCTTGTTTCGTGAGATATCTGGCCCGCTCACTATCAATGGACCACCCTGTATATACTGTGAGTTTTTCTAAGAGGTCAGGCCCTAACACGGTTTCGAGTGCAGTGATGAAAACACCAGCACTCACATTTAACCCAAAGGGCAAAATGCAATACTGGTAGGACCTGATTGCAAATATGAATGCTGTGTATTTCTTACTTTCAGGTTGTAGCGTCTCCTGGCTAATCGTCATAAAAAGTGAAAATTTTTTCCGTGTTTGTAAGACTAGTTAACATGTATCGATATAACGCTACGCACACGGCGAAAGAGAAATAATTTAAATACGAATAAACATTACCAAGTGAAGCAATAAAGAAATACTTTGTACACATTTCACAAATATATTATGTATGTAGAACATTCATAATTATTTGACGTTTTATGCATTTTTTAACTTTGAATCCATGACATTATTCAAAATGGCTCTGAGCACTATGGGACTCAACTGCTGAGGTCATTAGCCCCCTAGAACTTAGAACTAGTTAAACCTAACTAACCTAAGGACATCACAAACATCCATGCCCGAGGCAGGATGCGAACCTGCGACCGTAGCGGTCTTGCGGTTCCAGACTGCAGCGCCTTTAACCGCACGGCCACTTCGGCCGGCTCATGACATTATTACCCTAGACAGTCGTATTCTCGTTAAATGAATTAGTGATTATGATCTGTGCCTCAGATAAAGAGGACAATTCAGTACATGTATAAACAGTAAAAATCATTTTAGTAATTTCTCTGTTCTCCTTGGGTTTCGTTACGAGTAAGACTTGCGTGTTAAGCAAATGTATATGCTGGCCGTGAGTCTTTTGTTCATGAAGCTTGAGATCCGCCATTAGACCAGTTTTTGTAAAAAGGTGTGTAAAATTAATGCATTTTTGTTTGAATATATAGAGTTTGAGCAAATATATTTTTAAAATAATTTGTAAAGTTGCCAGCCATTCGTCCCGTAGATAATCTAGACATTTTCAGCATTTAATTTAGCGGAAGCCGTTGTACCAATCTGAGACGGCAACGGCCGCAGACGCGGCACATCTAAAAAAATATATATTTCAGTCATCGCAGTCGTCTCGCCGGTAAAGCGAGATAACATAACAATATTTAACATTTTCTTACAGCTTCCAACAGTGCCGGCAGACTGTATTATACTATTCAGTGCATTTCTCAGTTTGATTTGGAAGGTACTGTGCGACATGTTCTATTCTACCACAAAAATGTAACGAATAACTGTGTCATGACTCGTTTTCACATTTTGTGGCAAGGTCTGCTCTGTGAAACTAAAGCAATATTTTACATTTTTTCCATGAGATTACGAGAACGCGGGCTAGCCGGGTGCCTGTTCTCATTAACAGTATTCAAAAATCCACTGCATTACGTAACCAACATTCAGTGCTGTGACAATCATTTGAATTTCATTACTGACTTTTCTGAATACGAGGCAAGGTAGTGAGTTCAGATACAGTTTTCTTTCTTTCTTGAATACGTTTCAGTAGCAAGTGAATGTTTCCTACATGATTTTTTTTTTTTTTTTTTTTTTTTTTTTTTTTTTTGGTTAGGGTTTAAGGGCGCTCAACTGCTGAGGTCATTAGCGCCCAGTCACTGGTGTTAGAGCACATGGAATCTACTAAAACTCAAGGGGATGGGGGGACACCAGAAGGACCTGACAGAGATGCAGATAAAATAAGTAAAAAGGTTAAATGTCTTTGGACAAGCCAGTTAAAGTTATAAAACGCAGAATACGAGCAGCTGCTCGAGCGTCATCAGCTAAAATATCCGGTAAAGTAGAAGGCAGGGACAGGACAACACGAAATTGACTAAAACGGGGACACGACAATAAAACATGGCGCACTGTTAATGCCTGACCACAAGGGCACTGCGGGGCTGGGTCACCGGAGAGCAGGTAGCGGTGGCTAAACCGGCAATGCCCAATCCGCAACCTGGTCAGAAGGACCTCCTCGCGCCGAGATGGTCGGGAGGATGTTGTCCAAGCAGTTGGGAGCGGTTTTACTGCCCACAGCTCGTTTCCTTGGAGGGATGACCAAGCATCCCACCACAACGACACAAGCCTCTTACATACATCCCCATGAACGTCAGATGACGGGACACACTGGGAGGCTGGCCGAGGCAGGAGGACTGCAGCCTTGGCTGCAGCATCCGCAGCCTCATTCCCAGGCACTCCATGTCTGGGAAAACACAGAAAGTTGACAGGAGAACCATTATCAGCGAAAGAATGGAGGGACTGCTGTATCCGTTGAATCAAGGGATGGACCGGATAGGGAGCTCCAAGGCCCTGAAGAACACTGAGTGAGTCAGAGCAGAGTATGTACGATGAATGGCGGTGGCGGCGGGCATACTGAACGGCCTGATGGAGAGCAAAAAGCTCGGCCGTAAAGCTCGAACATTGGTCGAGGAGCCGGTATTTAAAGGTGGCGGCCCCGACGACAAAGGCACAGCCGACACCATCGTCAGTTTTGGAGCCATCGGTGTAAATAAAGGTGTGACCGGCAAGGCGAGTACGAAGTTCGACAAACCGTGAGCAATACACTGCAGCCGGAGTACCCTCCTTCGGGAGTGAGCTGAGGTCGAGAGAAACATGAACCGGAGCCTCAAGCCAAGGCGGTGACGGGTTCTCACCCTCTCTGAACGTGGTAGGGAGGGCAAAATCCAAATGTCGAAGCAGGCGACGGAAGCGGACTCCGGGGGCAGCAGGGCAAACACATACAACCCGTACTGACGGTCGAGAGAGTCGGTGAAGAAGGACTTGTAAGAGGGGTGGTCGGACATAGACAACAGCCGGCAGGCACACCGACACAGCAGTACGTCGCGCCGGTAGGTCAATGGTAATTCCGCAGCTTCAGCATAAAGACTCTCGACAGGACTAGTGTAGAAGGCTCCGGTCGCAAGACGTATCCCCCGATGGTGGATGGAGTTGAGCCGGCGTAAGAGGGATGGCCGAGCGGACGAGTAGACGAAGCTCCCATAATCCAGCTTCGACCGGACTATGGACCGATACAAGCGAAGCAGGACAGTGCGATCCACTCCCCACGATGTACCGCTAAGAACTCTTAGGACATTAAGGGAACGTGTACAACGGGCCGCCAAATAAGAGACATGTGGAGACCAACACAGTTTCCTGTCCAACATGAGCCCTAGAAACTTAGTTGTGTCCACGAATGGGAGAACAACGGGACCGAGATGTAAGGATGGCGGAAGGAACGCTTTATATCGCCAAAAGTTGATACAAACTGTCTTCTCTTCAGAGAACCGGAAGCCATTTGCCACGCTCCATGAGTAGAGGCTGTCTAGACATCGCTGAAGGCAGCGCTCCAGGAGGCATGTTCTCTGGGCACTGCAGTAGATCGCGAAGTCATCGACAAAGAGAGAGCCTGAGACATTAGGTGGAATGCAATCCATAATTGGATTGATCGCGATGGCAAAAAGGGCTACGCTCAAGACGGAGCCCTGAGGCAGTCCGTTCTCCTGGAGGAAGACGTCGGACAATACGGAACCCACACGTACCCTAAACTTCCGATCCGTTAAAAAGGAATCAATAAAAAGGGGCAGGCGACCGCGTAGGCCCCACCTGTGCATAGTGCGGAGGATACCTCCTCTCCAACTGGTATCATAAGCCTTCTCCAAGTCGAAGAACACGGCTACCGTTTGGCGCCTTCGCAAAAAGTTGTTCATGACGAATGTCGACAAGGTCACAAGGTGGTCAACAGTGGAGCGGCGGCGACGAAAGCCGCATTGGACATTAGTAAGTAGTCGTCGAGATTCCAGAATCCAAACTAACCGAGCATTAACCATGCGCTCCATCACCTTACAGACACAGCTGGTAAGAGAAATGGGGCGGTAACTAGAAGGAAGGTGTCTATCCTTCCCGGGTTTGGGTATAGGAACAACAACGGCGTCACGCCAACGCCTGGGGACTTGACCGTCGGTCCAGACGCGATTGTAGGTACGAAGAAGGAAGCTTTTGCCCGCCGGAGAAAGGTGTGCCAGCATCTGAACGTGAATGGCATCTGGCCCCGGAGCAGAGGATCGGGACAGTGCAAGCGCACGTTCGAGTTCCCGCATAGTAAAGTGGGCATTATAAGTTTCCAGATTCAGCGAGTGGAAGGAAGGTCGCCGAGCCTCTTCTGCCTCTTTCCTGGGAAGGAAGGCAGGGTGGTAATGGGCGGAGCTGGAAACCTCCGCGAAAAAGCGGCCAAAGGCGTTGGAGACAGCCACAGGATCAACAAGGACCTCATTACCTGAGGTGAGGCCAGGTACCGAGGAGTGGGCCTTAATGCCCGACAGCCGGCGCAGGCGACCCCAAACGACAGAAGAGGGAGTAAAACTGTTAAAGGAGCCGGTGAAAGAGGCCCATCAAGCTTTTTTGCTGTCTTTGATGACTCTACGGCATTGCGCTCGGAGTCGTTTGTATTCAATACAATTCGCCAACGTAGGATGGCGGCGAAAGGTGCGTGAAGCACGTCGTCGAGCACGGATAGCGTCCCTACAAGCCTCGTTCCACCATGGGACGGAAACGCGACGTGAAGAAGAAGTAGTACGAGGAATGGAACGTTCGGCAGCATTGATAATAACAGCCGTGAGGTATTCGACCTGACTGTCACAACTGGGAAAATCGTGGTCCGGAAATGTCGCCAGGGAGGAGTAAAGTCCCCAGTCAGCTTTCAGTAAGTTCCAGCTCGAAGGACGTGGGGACGGGGTGTGGTGCAGGAGACGAACGACACAGGGGAAGTGGTCGCTCGAATAGGTGTCAGAAAGGACATACCACTCGAACCGACGGGCAAGAGTGGTAGAACAGATCGAGAGGTCCAAGTGGGAGTAGGTATGAGTAGAGTCCGAGAGGAAAGTCGGGGCGCTGGTATTGAGGCAGACAAGATTGAGATGGTTGAAGACATCCGCCAAGAGTGAGCCTCTTTGACAGGATGCAGGAGAGCCCCAAAGGGGATGATGGGCATTGAAGTCGCCGAACAATAAGAACGGCGGGGGAAGCTGAACGATCAGGTGCATCATGTCAGCCTGACTAACGGCAGATGACGGTGGAGTGTAGATGGTACAAACTGAAAAGGTGAAAGCAGAAAGAGTAATGCGGACAGCTATTGCTTGGAGTGGGGTGGTCAATGGGATGGGATGGTAATAGACATCGTCCCGAACGAGCAACATGACCCCACCATGAGCTGGGATACCGTCCACAGGGGTGAGGTCATACCGCTCCGAGGTATAGTGGGTAAAGGCAATACGGTCAGTCGGGCGCAACTTGGTTTCCTGGAGACCAAGGACGAGTGGACAGTGCAGGCGGAGGAGCAGTTGTAATTCCTCCCGATTAGATCGAATACCTCTTATGTTCCAATGAAACAACGCCATCGCTAGTCAAAAGGTTGGGGGAACGAGACGGGGGAAGAGCTGGTCACCTCGACGGCCACGGAGGGCCAGGTTGCGAGGGAACAACGCTACAACCGACGGAAGGCGGATCCGGTTCCATCGACTCGTCGCCAGCTGCGGCCGCTGTCCCTGATTGTGTAGGAGGGGCCGCATCATTTGCCGGCGAAAGGCCGGCGGAGCACCTGGCAGCAGAGCGTCCCGGCGAAAGTGAGGAATGCCGGGAGCAGCGACTCACGGATGAAGCGTCAGACGAAACGCGCCGGGGGATAGAGACTTCTTCTTGGAGGCCTTCTTGGAAGGCCGAGGAGGCACAGGGATGGTGGGCTGGACCCGAAGAAGATCCTCACGTGCGGGCTCCGTTTTGGAACGCCGGACCTCGGAAGCTGGGGTCCGGAACGTTTCCCCAAGGGACGCCTGAGAAGAGGATCGCTTCTCAGGTGGCGAGGGGGGAGGAGGAGGAGGAAGGGTGGCCCCTGGGGCAGAGGGGGTGGGGGCCACGGGGGAGAAGGATTTGGAAGGGAGGGATTTGGGAGGCGGAGGCAGAGCCCCCTGATGGGCGGAGGAGGCGGAGGGGGGACAGGATAGGGGTGAGGATACCGCAGAAGGAGTGGACACAACTGAGGCAAACGAGGTGGTCAATGGCACGGGATGAAGGCGGTCATATTTCTTCCTGGCCTCAGAGTAAGAGAGCCGATCCAAAGTTTTGATTTCCTGTATCTTCTTCTCCTTCTGATAGGCGGGGCATTCTGAGGATCTAGGTGAGTGGACGCCAGGACAATTAACGCACCAAGGTGGTGGGGTGCATGTATGTTCCTCACGAAGAGGAAGTCCACAATCGCCACAAAGGGGCTCAGCCTCACACCGTGACGACATGTGTCCAAAGCGCAGACACCTAAAACAGCGCATAGGAGGCGGGACGTAAGGTCGCACGTCGCACCAGTAGCGCATCACCTTTACCTTCTCCGGGAGAACGTCCCCCTCGAAGGCGAGGATAAAGGCCCCGGTGTCGATGCGACGGTCTTTGGGGCCGCGCTGGACTCGCTGGACGAAATGCACGCCGTGACGCTCCAGGTTGGCCCTGATCTCCTCATCAGATTGTAGCAGGAGGTCACGATGAAAAATAACCCCCTGCGTCCTATTTAGTGCCAGATGTGGGACAATGGATACTGGGATGTCCCCTAGGCGGTCGCACGCCTGGAGCGCCGCCGACTGTGTGGCGGAGGTGGGCTTTATAAGAACGGACGCCGAACGCATCTTGCTGAGAGCCTCAATTTCCCCGAAGATGTCGTCAATGTGCTGAACAAAGAACATGGGCTTGGCGGTGGCGAACGTCCCTCCATCGGTTCGAGAACAGACCAAATAGCGGGGGAAGTACTTCGCCCCAAGCCGGCGGGCCTGTCCCTCCTCCCATGGAGTGGCCAAGGGGGAAAGGGCAGGAGAATCAGAACTAGAAACGGTACCTTTTCTTTTGAAAGACTCGGCCGCAGAGCGACCTGATACGTGTTGACGTTTCATCTGCGAAACGTCCGCCCCGATACCACCCACTCTGACCAGGGGCTCTCCCCACGGGCGCCACCCAGCCTCAGCAAGGGCCACCTGGCAGGATGACCGTTGCCGGGAGTCCTGATGACCCAAGGAGACGGGCATCTACTCCTTGGCCGATGTGGGGTGGGTGCAGCTCAGGTATCGGCAGTACGATCCCTGTGTTGTCAGGGGGCTACAACCTAGAGGGTACATGACGACCCCACCACAATGGGCTGGCTACCGTGCTGGATTTCTGGTGCCATGGAAAGTCCATCATGATCGCTGGTGCAGATGGAGATGCACTATAGGCGTAACTTGTACAACCCATCAGGCGTTTAGGCCCAATTTGAGGAATAGTGGGTATGGTTACAACGCCGGTGCAATGCTGAGTGCCAAGGTCTTAGTGGACTTAGGACAAGTGGTACACCATGTAAGGTGTCCTTCCCCAAAAGGCTCGTACTTCTGTAGAATTTTGAAAAATGGAGGTCAAACCCCAAGGGGGACCATCACATAGAAGGCCGAAACGGTTGAAACTCCTTTTAGTCGCCTCTTACGACAGGCAGGAATACCTCGGGCCTATTCTTACCCCGGACCCGCAGGGGGGTCCTACATGATTATCCAGAGCAAATGTGAAAAAGCAATAATTTGATGTACGGTGTGCCACATTTATGATAAAAGTGTTTATTCCCTCTCCCACTCCATGTCTGAACTTATATGAGTGCTAGTGTGACTCCTACAGCCAAAGTGAAATATTTACTCAACATTACTCAAAGTTACTTGCTTTTATGCAGAAAGAATTACCAAGTGAAGACAGTGTAATAACATTGAATCAAAACCATAGCAACTTGTTACAAATAATTTTGTGTACTGCCATCAGCTTTCAGTTTCAGTTTTATATGAGTTTGAACATTGCAAATCCAAACTTTAATATCGTAAAGCCAAGTTACTAGTTACCATGTACCAACTTACTTGCTGCTACACATATATAATCATATCTAAATAAATAAAACCACAAGCCGAATAAAATTAACTCCAGTAGTAAAAAAGTGAGAGGAATAAGGGAGACGGAATACGGTGATGGGGAATTTGCTAGTACGAACTACAGATGTCAACACTAGTTAAAAATTGTACTCCGTGGAACCGCTGCAATCGTTGTTCTACGTTTTCAGGTCGGGTAGTTACTGGAACAATAATCTTATTGGTTTCCCTGGCATCGAGAACAAGTCTCACTGATTTATCCGCTTTCTGCACTGCAAGCAGTGGACTGAAATATGGCAATAAGAAGGTCTCTGTAATATTCCATGCGAGCATCCTTGTCTCCTTGGCCATTGCCTCTCTTTGTGACCACAGTATGGTATAAGTGTTTTTGCAGAACGTGTCGTGGGGGGGGGGGGGGACATCCATGTGATATTGATACGTTCTAATAACTCCAGGTTTCTTGTCAAACACGCGTACATAACGTAACAATACACTTCTGATGTCATCTTTTTGTTTCTGAAAGATTCCTGTGCATTCTGATATTTTATCCTCAAATTCTTGCTACTCTACTTGCTGACACCACATTTCGTTTGAGTCATGGCGTCGAAAGGTGTTGTCTTTTAAAATTTGGATGTGTATAGCTTGACAAGGCTTGGTGTTGCTACTTTTGACGTTTATCAACTCTACAGTACGTTTCTTCCCATTAAAAACAGATAACACTTCCCAGGTTTTAGGACAATTTTTTGCACATTTTTCCCTTAAGAAATCCATGCCAAAATACACCGTTCCGTCAGTCCTTCCACTACTACAAAAATTGGCCGAAAAACAGTATCTTCAATTTGTATTTTGACTATGGTTTTTACCTTAATTAACTTAGATTTTCCACCTATGGCTCCTAATATTCTGCAGTTCTGGATAGGTCGGTAAAGCTTTGTGGCTGTCAATCTCATTAAACAAAGCCTTCGACATAACACTAATTAACGTTTTTTTACCACTCATTCACAAATGTGCGTGCGCTCTTATTTGATGTAGAGAGTCGCCAGTATTCTTCAATAACATTATTTGTAATATTCAGTGGCTTAGTTTCCACAATTGATCTTTTCCTGTTTCGCGTGAGCGACTTGCCGCTGTGCTAGCTTTGCGGTGGTGATTAATTGGAATCGCCGTACTTGTTCTCCCGGCCTGTCTGATGTGGAGGTCCGGTGGGGTCCTGTGATACTCTGGCCCAGAGACAAGAAGTTGCTGAAATTTGGAGTCGTCTGCCAGGTTAGGGTGTTTTTTTTTTTTTTTTGTGGTTTTAGGGCGCACAACTTCAATGGTCATTAGCGCCCTGACTACGTTAAGAATGAACCGCGAGGCACAAGTTTAAAACAACAACTCAAAGGGAAAACACGATAAAAGACAGACTGACAGGCATAGGATTAAAAAACAGCATCGTCAAATGTCCTTAGAGAGGTTCGTCAAATTGATAAAAAGAAGAACACGAGCAGCTGCTCGTGGGTCATCCGCTAAAATGGCATCTAAAGTACATGGCAGGTTAAGATGTAGACGCAGTGTGTTAAAATTCGGACAGGACATTAAAATGTGGCGGACCGTCAGCAATTGCCCACATGGGCAGAACGGCGCCGGCGCAGCCGTCAGCAGATGGCGATGGCTGAACCGGCAGTGTCCAATGCGTAACCGGGCCAAAACGACCTCCTCCCGCCGAGAAGGGCGGGAGGAGGACGTCCAAGCCGCGGGAAGAGGTTTCAAGGCCCGAAGCTTGTTGTCTGTAAGTGCAGCCCAATCGGCATGCCACAGCGATAAAATGCGCCGACAAATAACCCTGCTATAATCTGATGAAGGGACACAACAAGAAGCTGTCCGAGGCTGGAGGACCGCAGCCTTGGCCGCGGCATCTGCAGCTTCGTTCCCAGGGATACCGACATGGCCAGGGACCCACATAAAGCTAACCGGAGAACCGACGTCCACCAGCTGCTGAAGAGAGCGTTGGATCCAGCGCACGAAAGGGTGAACCGGATACGGATCACTGAGGCTCTGGGTGGCGCTCACGGAATCGGAGCAGATGACGTAAGCAGAATGTCAGTGGAGGCAGATGTAAAGAACAGCCTGGTAGAGGGCAAAGAGCTCAGCTGTGAAGACCGAACAATGGCCATGGAGCCGGTATTTGAAATTTTGTGCCCCGACAATAAAAGAACACCTGACCCCGTCATTGGTCTTTGAGCCATCTCTATAAATGAAGGTCATATTGATGAACTTCGAATGAAGTTCAACAAAATGGGAGTGGTAGACCGAACCGGGGGTAACCTCTTTTGGGAGCGAGCTGAGGTGAAGGTGAACGCGGACCTGAGCCTGGAGCCAAGGTGGCCTGTGGCTCTCGCCCACTCGAAAGGTTGCAGGGAGTGAAAAATTAAGGTGATGAAGGAGGCGACGAAAGCGAACTCCAGGAGGTAGCAGGGCAGAGACATACAACCCGTATTGACGGTCGAGAGAGTCGTCAAAAAAGTAACGATAAGACGGATGGTCGGGCATTGCCAGTAGCCGACAGGCATACCGACAAAGCAGTATATCGCGCCGGTAGGCGAGTGGCAATTCGCCAGCATCAGCATGAAGACTCTCTACGGGACTAGTATAAAACGCTCCGATCGCAAGTCGTAAACCCCGATGTTGTATGGAGTTGAGGCGGCGTAAGATGAATGGCCGTGCAGAGGAGTATACGAAGCTCCCATAATCCAGCTTGGAGCGGACGATCGACCGATATAGACGAAGCAGGACGGTTCGATCCGCTCCCCACGACATACCACTGAGAACACGGAGGACATTTAAAGAATGGGTACAACAGGCAGCCAAATATGACACATGTGGAGACCAGCTAAGTTTCCTGTCAAATGTAAGACCTAAAAATTTTGTTGTCTCCACGATTGGGAGAGCAACGGGACCGATTCGTAAGGACAGTGGGAGAAACTCTTTGTAGCGCCAGAAGTTAATACAGACCGTCTTCTCGGCAGAAAAACGGAAGCCATTGGCGACACTCCAGGAGTAAAGACGGTCAAGAGAACGCTGAAGACAGCGCTCCAGGACACGTGCACACTGCGCGCTGCAATAGATGGTAAAATCGTCCACGAAAAGGGAGATTGATACATCAGCTGGGAGGCAATCCATTATTGGATTGATCGCGATGGCGAAGAGAGCGACGCTCAAAACTGAGCCCTGTGGCACCCCAATCTCCTGGCGAAAGGTGTCTGGCAGGACAGAACCCACACGTACCCTGAACTGTCGATCCATTAAAAAGGAACGAATAAAAAGAGGGAGGCGACCGCGAAGGCCCTTGTATGCATGGTGGGGAGAATGCCCGCCCTCCAACAGGTCTCGTAAGCCTTCTCCAAATCGAAGAACACAGCCGCGGTCGGGTGCTTCCGCAAGAAGTTATTCATAATGAAGGTCGACAAGGTAACCAGATGGTCAACAGCAAAGCGGCGCCTACGAAATCCACATTGTACACTGGTAAGTCGGCGTCGAGACTCGAGCAGCCAAACCAATCGAGCGTTAACCATTCGCTCCATCACTTTACAGACACAGCTGGTAAGCGAGATGGGTCGATAACTGGAAGGCAAGTGCTTGTCCTTCCCCGGCTTAGGAATCGGGACAACAATAGACTCGCGCCACCATGCGGGAACATGTCCCTCAATCCAGATGCGATTGTAAGTACGAAGAAGAAAACCCTTACCCGCAGGAGAAAGGTTCTTCAGCATCTGAATATGAATAGAATCAGGCCCTGGAGCGCAGGACCGTGATCGGCCAAGTGCGTTGTCGAGTTCCCGCATGGTGAATGGGGCATTATAACTTTCACGATTCGAGGAGCGGAAGTTAGGTGGCCTAGCCTCCTCTGCCTGTTTGCGGGGGAAGAAGGCAGGGTGGTAATGAGCGGAGCTCGAAACCTCAGCGAAAAAGCGGCCGAAGGCATTGGAGACATCCTCAGGGGCCACAAGGACGTCATTCGCGACCATTAAGCCAGAAACTGGTGAGTGGACCTCAGTGCCAGATAGCCGGCGCAGTCTACCCCAGACAACAGAAGAAGGAGTAAAACTGTTGAAGGTGCTTATGAAAGCAGCCCAGCTGGCTTTCTTACTTTCTTTAATAATACGACGACACTGAGCACGTAATCGTTTATAATTGATACAATTCGCCACTGTAGGGTGGCGTTTAAAGGTGCGTAAAGCACGTCGACGAGCACGTAAAGCGTCTCTACATGCTGCGGTCCACCAGGGGACCGGTACGCGACGTGGAGAAGAAGTAGGGTGAGGGATGGAATATTCAGCAGCAGCAACAATGACTTCCGTGAGGTGTGCGACCTGACGATCGCAGCTTGTAAAGGTTTGAGCCTGAAAGATCGCCCTGGAGGAGAAGAGGCCCCAGTCTGCCTTGGAGATGGTCCAACTAGAGGAGCACGGAGAGGGGGTATGCTGCAGGAGATGGATAACACACGGGAAGTGGTCGCTCGAATGTGTATCAGAAAGTGCATACCACTCAAACCGGCGTGCAAGTTGGGGAGTACATGTAGAAAGGTCTCAATTGGAATAGGTGTGAGATGTGTCCGAAAGAAAAATAGGGGCGCCAGTATTGAGGCAGACAAGATTGAGCTGGTGAAAAGGTCTGCTAACAGGGAGCCCCTCGGGCAGGATGCTGGAGAGCCCCAAATGGGATGGTGGGCATTGAAGTCTCCAGTTAACAAAAATGGTGCAGGTAGCTGAGCAATAAGTTGCATCATGTCTGCCCTGGTAACGGCAGATGACGATGGAGTGTAAACGGTACAAATGGAAAGTGTAAAAGTGGGGAGAGTAATGCGGATGGCAACTGCCTGCAGGCCGGTGTGCAACGTGATGGGATCGTAGTAAATATCATCCCGGACCAGCAACACAACCCCTCCATGAGCCGGGATACCTACCACAGGGGTTGGATCAAAACGCACAGAGGTGTAGTGTGCCAAGGCAATTTGATCGCATGGGCGTAGCTTCGTTTCCTGGAGGGCTACGACGAGCGGACTGTGCAAGCGGAGCAGCAACGTCAAGTCCTCTCGGCTGGAGCGAATGCTGCGAATATTCCAGTGAATAATAGCCATCGTAAGAAGAAAAGGAAGATGAAAGAAGGGGTCACCTCGAAGGCCGCTGAGGGAATGGCTTCGAGCGAGCACTGCCGCCGCTATCAGTAGGCGGAAAGTCATCGTCCATTGGGTCTATAGGTTCATCGGCCATCTTGGGAAGATGGCCGGGAGGGGGAGCTTCCTCCGCCGGTGAACGGCCAGATGTTCGGCTACCAGCGGTGCGGCCAGGCGAAACGGATGACGGCCTGGGGCAGCAACCGCTGGGTGGCGCAGGAGAAGAAATGCGCCGTGGCGGAGAAGGAGAACTGTACTTCCTATGAGCCTTCTTGGAAGGACGTTTGGTGGAAGTACCGGTCGAAGGCTGGGAGGTCGAGGTATGTAGGAAGTCTGCACGGGACGGTTCCTTCCTGAAGGCCCGTGCATCTGACTTCTGGGTCTTTGTCTTAGCAGAAGCTGATGAAGGGGCTGGTGTCTGTGGGGTGATGGGAGGAAGAGGAGACATCGACCGCGCGATCTTAGCACTGGCCGAACGGACGACCGTGGTGCTGAAGGTCAGATCGCATGTCTGGGTTGCCACCTCCCTGGTAGTCCGAGGAGAGGCGGGGACAGTACTGTATTTCCCCGCTGGGAGCAGCATGGACTTCCTACTAGCAAATAGCTTGCGAGCAGCCGAGGTGGACACTTTCTCTTTCACCCGAATTTCTTGGATACAGCGTTCTTCCTTATAGACAGGACAGTCGCGGGAGGATGCGGCATGGTCACCCTGACAGTTCACACAACGAGGAGATGGAGGTGGACAGTCACCCTCATGGGCATCCCTGCCACAAGTGACACATTTAGCCGCATTGGAACAAGACTGTCGAGTGTGATTGAAACGCTGACGCTGGTAGCAGCGCGTAGGTGTCGGGACATAGGGGCGAACAGAAATAACCTCGTAGCCCGCCTTGATGCGCGATGGCAGCTTAACACTATCGAAGGTCAAGAAAAGTGTCCAGGTCGGTACAAGGTCATTGTTGACCTTTTTCATGACCCTATGGACAGCCGTCACGCCCTGCTCAGCGAGGAAAGATTGAATCTCCTCGTCAGTCAATCCGTCGAGGGATCTAGTATAGACTACACCACGAGACGAATTCAAAGTTCGGTGAGCCTCCACCCAGACAGGGAACGTGTACAGGAGTGTGGCCCGAAGCAGTTTTTGTGCCTGAAAGGCGCTCTCAGTTTCTAGTAATAAGGTACCGTTACGCAACCTAGTACAAGATTTGACAGATCCGGCTATGCCATCTACGCCCTTCTGGATAACGAAAGGGTTGACAGAGGAAAAATCCTTTCCGTCCTCAGATCGAGAAACGACGAGGAACTGTGGGGCAGGCGGTAGTACTTTTGTCGCTGGTGGCTGGTCATGTTTCCGTTTTTGGGGAGAAGTCGAGAGAGATGGAGTGAAATCCATTGCAGAAGAATCCCCCATGATTGCCAGCGTCTCCGATGGCGCGCTCCTTCCTTGTGGGGACCCTCTCAGAGGGCACTCCCGCCTTAGGTGAATGTTTACACCTCAGGTCACATCTCCCGAGAAACAGACGGAGGGACCAATCGGCATGGTCAGAAGGTATCAGCTCAGGCAATCACCCCTCCCCGGGCCTGGCCTTTACCAGGGGGTACGCGCGTGCCTTACATGTCTACCCAGGGCGGGGAATTACGCGTTATCCCGTCACCGGCTACGCGTGCGAACGCGTGGGTCGGCCTTCAGGCGCGCACAGGGAGAAAGGAAGAAGAGGAAAAAGGGGGGAGAGAGAGAGAGAGAGAGAGAGAGAGAGAGAGAGAGAGAGAGAGAGAGAGAGAGAGAGAGACAGGACAGACTGTCTCAAACGCCGAGGCGGAGACCAGAGAAGGAAATTAGAAGAAGGCGATGAGAAGGCAAGGAGAAGAAGGCAATGAGAAGAAGGCAATCAGAAGGCAAGGAGAAGAAGGCAATGAGAAGGCAAGGAGATTTTGCAGGGGAAAGAGTAAGGAAGACAGTGAGGTGGAGAAGAGCAAAGAAAGGAACCAACCAAAGGAAGGAAGAAACGAGAAGTGAAAAAGCAAAATGACCGCAAATAGAGGTCGTGGAACCGTCCGTCTCCGGACGCAGGTGCTAACTACCCCCGTGAGGGGGAGGGACTCCTTTTAGTCGCCTCTTACAACAGGCAGGAATACCGCGGGCCTATTCTAATCCCCGGACCCGCAGGAGGGAGGTTAGGGTGTGGTGTGGGTTGGGTTGCCTTTTCAGATTTTTCCCTGGAAGCTCCAGCAGCGGTTTCTGAACTTTTCTGATGTGGGACGGTGTTGCTGCAACTGTTTGCTGTGTGTGTGGCTCGTTACGATATTTGTTGGTACAAATTTATTTGCTCAATTGGAGTCCTACCTTTAGATGCGTTCATGTATGGTACATTTGGCAGTCGATGTGTTAGGTAAAGTCAGCCTAAGAAGGGCGGTTTTGTACAGTATATACATAGTGAATTACTGCTGCTTGGTATATGTGGTCTTCTGGGACCTGAACAACACGATTTGGTTGTGTAACAGCATTTAGTGGTATGTTCTGTATATATACAGATTTTTTTACGGTCTTATTATTATCTTGGTGGAATAGTCGCGTTTGGTTTCGTTAAGACACTTCTAGGAATGTGGTCTGACTGTTCATGAGCGCTTGGCTTTTATTGTTTCGTTTTAGGAAGCGAGAATTGTTTGAGATTTGCGTGTGTTGGCTTCCGGCACTTATTAAGAGCGCCCGAGTTAACGGCGCTGTGGTTATCATGTGCTGTCGGGATGTTATACTGTATTTTTGAATTTTATCTTGGTGCGTAAGTCATGGGCAGGTGTGGGTGGCATGTCGGAGAACTCTCAGTGGTTTATTTCGGGGACCGTTTCTAGTGGGAAGGCTCCGAAGTGTTGAGAGCTCGTTCGTCTGCGATTGTGCTGCGAGTTGCCCTCGCCCTTTGGTTGTATCAAATTATTATTTTGTTATTATATTTATTGGTTGTGTGTTGCGTTTCTTTCATTTTATGGTGCCAAGCGCCATTATCTTTCTCAAAGTTTTTTTATATAAATCATTTTAAATTGTAATGCCAAGTTAATTTATTATTGGATATTGTCTTTTAGATAAACTCTAAAAGCACTATTGTAAAAGGTTCTTGATTTTATGGTGGCAAGCCGCCATTATTGTTTTTAAGGCTCACTCTTTAACAATTTGTTAAGTTTTGTAAGTTACATGAATTTGTTGTTATTTAAAAGTGTTTAGTATTGGCTATTTAATAAATTCTGTACACAGTCTGCTGTTTCGATATTATTGGGTGGAACTCATTAGATAGTCGTCCTATAAGAAAACACTTGTCAACATCAAGCAGGTTTTTACCAGGTTTGACCACCGGAATGATGGTGCTCTCCCGCCATGCGCACCAGATGTGGTTGAAGATGACGAGAAGATGTCGCTTGTAGTCAGATGAGAGATGTCTAATCATATGGCTGTGGATCCGATCAGGCCCAGGAGCTGTGTCGGGACAATGTGCAAGGGCACTGAAGAACTCCCATCTGTAAATGGGGAGTTATAGGATTCACTGCGTCATGTAGTGAATGAGAGGACGTTCACATCCAAACGCCATTTGAGTGTGTGAAAGACTGCGGGCTAGTTCTCCGACGCAGAGCTCCGGCCAGAGCGCTCGGCAATCGCGTTTGCGTTGGTCCAAACTCGCCATTTATGGTAATGCGGGGGTCACATGTTGGTGCCTGGTACCCGAAAAGACGTTTGATCGTTGCCCAGGCTGTGTGAAGGTGAAGTATGTCACCCAGTGGTGAGATGTATCTCTCCCAACACTCCTGCTTCCGTTGTTTGATAAGGTAGCAAACACAGGCACAGAGCTGTTTAAAGGCTATGAGATGCTCCCAAGGAAAGGTGCCGCTTATGCCGCAGTAGAGCACGCTGACGCCCCTTAATTGCTTCAGCGACTTCTGGCGACCACCAAAGGACTGCCATATGCCTCGGACACCCTAAAGAGTGGGGGATCGCGTTTTCCGCCACAGAAACAACTGTATACAGTCAGCTGCTCAACCATCACATCGATGTTACCGTGTGGGGGAGATTCAGCGGTGACAGCAGAGGAAAAAGTTTCCCAGTCCGCCTTGTTCAAAGCCCATCTGGGCAGGCGTCCGTGGGCCTGACGCTTGTGTAATGACAGGAAGATGGGGAGGTGGTCAGTACCACCCAGGTCTCATGTGCACTCCAGTGGATTGATGGGAGAAGTCCTGAGCTGCAGACTGATAAATCAATGGCCGAGTAACTACCATGAGCCACACTGAAATGTGTGGCAGCCCCAGTATTTAAGAGGCAGAGGTCGAACTGAGACACTCAAGTTTTGACATCCCTGCCTCGGCCAGTAACCGTGGCACCACCCCACAAGGGCTTATGGGCATTTAAATCTCCCAGAAGTAGAAAATAGAAAGGGAGTTGCAGCAAATACATTCCGGGGTACTGCGCCATCTGGAGCAAGATATACATTGCATTCAATTATTTCTTGTGTCGTCCTTATTCTGACATGCACAGCTTCAAGACAGGTTTGAAGCACATGTTGACTACAGACCGACTTTAGCACATAAACGCAAACTCTACCCAACACTCGATTAAAGTTTCTATGGTCCCTGTAATATCCCTTATAGCCACAGAAGGCAGGGGTCCGCATTGCTGGGAACGAGGTTTCCTGGAGGGCTATGCCATAGCTCAGCCAGGCAGTGGAAAAAACTGCCACAATTGCACTAGAGGATGGCATCATCATGAGCCTGGGAAGGAATGGAACACTGAATGAGGCAATTTACTCCTCAGGCTCACCTGCTGCCACCGACATTTTGTCAGAGCAGTCTATATCCATTATGTCTGAGGGTCTGGCGAGAACTATGACCTCAGCGCACATCAAAATCTCCACATCATCAGGTACAGAGCTTGTAGGTAGTGGTGGTAAGGTTGCCACCGAAATGTCCTCGGTCTGAGGGGTTTCCTTTTTTGGATTTCTCTGGGTGCTCCTTGTGTTTCCCTGGCTGGGAGGACTTCACTGGCTCAGTCTCTGGGACTGAGGATGAGCGTGAAGCCCTAAAACCAGGTGCTTTTGGGCTCTTCAGCCACTGGCGGGTGTTGTCTTTCCCGCTAGCAGAAACCTGGGAAGAGAGTGACCCAAAGGACCTTTCCTCGCGAGAGAAGCTGATGAAGACCTACCTGTCTCCAGCTTAGAAGAGGGGACCCAATGGTCGGGGGGTAGTGTGCCTGAAGTAGGTGGTGCAGGAGCAACAGGGAGGGAAATGCCCCCCACCACCAAGGGAGCTGACTTCGGTTGGCAGAGCTGATGGTGCCATAACTCTTGTAGCGGTGGCGTAAGATGATGTCAAACGCACATACTGCTGGCATTTAAGTTTTCTCTTAGCCTCAGTGTATGTCAGTCATTCCAGGCTCTTGTACTCCATGATTTTCCATCCTTTCTGGAGGATCCTGCAGTCTGGCGAGCAAAGCGAATAGTGCTCTCCACAACTGACACAGAAGGGAGGCGGGGCACATGGAGTACTGGGATGTGATGGGCGTCCGCAATCTCGGTATGTGATGCTGGAAGTACAGCGGGATGACTGTGGCCAAACGTCCAACTCTTAAATCACCACGTCAGGGGAAGCATATAGGGCTTTAGATCACATCCATAGACCAACGTGTTGACCATCTCAGGCAATGTATCACCCTCAGAGGCCTAGATGAAGGCACCGATTGCAACCTGATTATCCCTTGGCCCCTGGTGGACACGCAGAATGAAATGTACACCTCACCACTCTAAATTGGCGCACAGCTCATTGGCGGACTACAAAAGAAGGTCCTTGTGAAATACGATAGCCTGGACATATTTAAGTTCTTATGTGGCATGATGGTTACAGAAACAACCCCCAGCTTGTCACAAGCGAGTAACTCCCATGTCTGGGCAGAGGATGCTGTTTTGATCAAGACTGACCCAGATCTCATTTTGTACAAGCCCTCCACTTCTCCAAACTTGTCCTCTGAAAGCTCAACAAATAACTGATGCTCGATTATCATGAAAGATGCCCCATCAGCTCTCGAACATACAAGGTATCATGGCGGATAATATCCACTGCCATCCTTAGCCTGACGTTCCTCCCACGGCGTGGCCAAGGAGGGGAACGATTTGGAGTTGTACTTCTGTGCACTGAATTGAGCTCGTGATTGCGTAAAGACTGCTGGTGTTTCATGTCTAGGAAGAGATGATGGAATACACTTCATTGCGTGTCATCCACCCTGATGTCACCGACCAGGTGCCCTCACCACAGGTGCCACCCAGCCGCAGCAGAGGACACCTGGCAGGATGGCCATTGTCGGGAGCCCTGATGCCCTAGGGAGATGGGCATCTACCCCATGGCATACATGGGGAGTTAACGGTGCAGGTATCAGCAGAGCTATCCCTGTGTGGTCAGGGGGCTACAACTGTCAGGTTACATGGAGACTCCACCACAACAGACTGGCTACCATGCTTGATATCAGGTGCAAAGAAAGTCCATAGAGAGGTGTCCTCACCCAAGAGATGGAGAATGGACAGGACTGCATTGTGGCAACGAGAAACTGGGCTGAAGGTCTCAATGCACGATGGACACAATGCACCATGTAAGGCGCCCTTCCCCAATTGGCTCACTCTTCGAGAAAATTTTGGAGAATGGAGGTCAAACTCTACATGGGACCATCACATAAAGGTCGAAACTTGTGAAACTCCTTTTAGTCGCCTCTTACGACAGACAGGAATACCTCAGGCCTATTGTAACCCCCGGACCTACAGGGGGAACGATCTAGTAAGCACGATTCTGCAAACCTTTGCATTCCATCTACAACA
Source organism: Schistocerca americana (assembly GCF_021461395.2). Classification (NCBI taxonomy): domain Eukaryota; kingdom Metazoa; phylum Arthropoda; class Insecta; order Orthoptera; family Acrididae; genus Schistocerca; species Schistocerca americana. The sequence goes on along the minus strand of NC_060122.1, from coordinate 40,355,923 downwards.
TACCCTGCGAGCCACCTAATGGTTTGTTGCGTAGTGTACTCTTGGTACCACTATCTGATCCCTCCAACCCTGCTCTACTCGTGAACAGTGCGTGGGAAGAATAATTGTCGGTAAGTCTCTGCATTGGCTCTGATTTCTCGAATTTTCTCCTTGTGGTGAATACACGAATTGTATGTGGGGGGAAAAATATGTTGTCTCACTTCTCCTGAAAAGTACTGTCCCAAAATTCCAGTAGTAAATCTCTGTGATGTCGAACGTCAGTATCAGAGCAAAGTATGTGTCACCCCACTTTCCATTGTTGCCAAATTTATTCCAGAGAGCAGTGCTGACGTTATCCAAGACGGCAGCATAACGACTTGGCAACAGCGCATGACATCAGCCAAGATGACTGCTTTCGGCAGGAAGATAGGTCAATTGGGCTATGTCCACTAACCTAACCCTCAGAAAAAATTGGCGCCAAATTCAAATTCCAACATGATAATGCATGCAAAACCGTATTTGTCTTTATTATTATTCATTATCATCATTTATTGACATTCATTATAATTTATTGACATTCATTATAATTTATTGACATTCATTATAATTTATTGACATTCATTATAATTTATTGACATTCATTATTATTATTTTAATTATTATTACTTCATTCTTTCTTTTCTCAGACATTATGTCTTGTCAAAAATGGAAAGTGACGCGGACCTTGACCAAGCGTGACTTCCTTTTAACTTTACGATATATGTTATATTGCATTTAGGAACTTTCGGGTAATTGAACATGTATCAATAATTACAAATTTCTGTAGTTGTATATATAAGTTTGGATGTAGCTGTATTGCGCTGATTTACTGGTGGATATTGTGTGGTATGACTCCTGTAGTTGATAGTATAATTGGTATAATGTCAACTTTATCCTGATGCCACATGTCCTTATTTCCTCAGCCAGTTGGATGTATTTTACAATTTTTTCTCATGTTTTCTTTTGTATATTTGTTGTATTGGGTAAGGATATTTCGATCAGTTGTGTTAATTTCTTATTTTTATTGGTGAGTATCATGTCAGGTTTCTTATGTGGTGTTGTTTTATCTGTTATAATGGTTCTGTTCCAGTATAATTGGTATTCATCATTCTCCAGTACATTTTGTGGTGCATACTTATATGTGGGAACGTGCTGCTTTATAAGTTTATGTTGTAAGGCAAGCTGTCTATTATTTTTGCTACATTGTCATGTCTTCTGGGGTGTTCTGTATTTGCTAGTATTGTACATCCGCTTGTGATGTGATCTACTGTTTCTATTTGTTGTTTGCAAAGTCTGCATTTATCTGTTGTGGTATTGGGATCTTTAATAATATGCTTGCTGTAATATCTGGTGTTTATTGTTTGATCCTGTATTGCAATCATGAATCCTTCCGTCTCACTGTATATATTGCCTTTTCTTAGCCATGTGTTGGATGCATCTTGATCGATGTGTGGCTGTGTTAGGTGATACGTGTGCTTGCCATGTAGTGTTTTCTTTTTCCAATTTACTTTCTTCGTATCTGTTGATGTTATGTGAACTAAAGGGTTATAGAAGTAGTTATGAAATTGCAGTGGTGTAGCCGATGTATTTATATGAGTGATTGCTTTGTGTATTTTGCTAGTTTCTGCTCATTCTAGGAAGAATTTTCTCAAATTGTCTACCTGTCTATAATGTAGGTTTTTTATGTCTATAAATCCCCTTCTTCCTTTCTTTCTGCTTAATGTGAATCTTTCTGTTGCTCAATGTATGTGATGTATTCTATATTTGTGGCATTGTGAGCGTGTAAGTGTACTTAGTGCTTCTAGGTCGGTGTTACTCCATTTCACTACTCCAAATGAGTAGGTCAATATTGGTATAGCGTACGTATTTATAGCTTTTGTCTTGTTTCTTGCTGTCAATTCTGTTTTCAGTATTTTTGTTAGTCTTTGTCTATATTTTTCTTTTAGTTCTTCTTTAATATTTGTATTATCTATTCCTATTTTTTGTCTGTATCCTAGATATTTATAGGCATCTGTTTTTTCCATCGCTTCTATGCAGTCGCTGTGGTTATCCAATATGTAATCTTCTTTTTTAGTTTGTTTTCCCTTGACTATGCTATTTTTCTTACATTTGTCTGTTCCAAAAGCCATATTTATATCATTGCTGAATACTTATGTTATCTTTAGTAATTGGTTGAGTTGTCGATTTGTTGCTGCCAGTAGTTTTAGATCATCCATGTATAGCAAATGTGTGATTTTGTGTGGGTATGTCCCAGTAATATTGTATCCATAATTTGTATTATTTAGCATGTTGGATAGTGGGTTCAGAGCAAGGCAGAACAAGAAAGGACTTAATGAGTATCCTTGGTATATTTCACGCATAATCTGTATTGGCTGTGATGTGATATTATTTGAATTTGTTTGGATGTTATGTGTGGTTTTCCAATTTTTCATTACTATGTTTAGGAACTGTATCAATTTTGGATCTACTTTGTATATTTCCAATATTTGTAGTAACCATGAGTGGGGTACACTATTAAAAGCTTTTTGGTAATCAATGTATGTGTAGTGTATGCGACCTTTGTTTAGTTTTAGCTTGATATGTCACCTCAGCATCTATTATCAGTTGCTCTTTACATCCTTGTGCTCCTTTGCAACAGCCTTTTTGTTCTTCATTTATAATTTTGTTCTGTGTTGTATATGTCATTAATTTCTGTGTAATGACTGAAGTTAATATTTTGTATATTGTTGGTAGGCATGTTATGGGGTGATACTTGGCTGGGTTTGCTGTGTCTGCTTGATCTTTAGGTTTCAGACAAGTTATTCCATGTGTAAGTGTATCAGGGAATATGTATGGGTCTGCAATGCAACTGTTAAATAATTTAGCTAGATGTTAATGTGTTGAGGTGAACTTCTTTAGCCAGAAATTTGCTATTTTATCTTTTCCAGGGGCTTTTTCAATTGTGCGTAGAATTAATTGCTCGGGTGACTTCATGTTGCAAAATTATCAGTTGAGGCATTTGTGGTATCATCTTGTACGTGTCTGTTTCTGCTTGTATCCACCGTGCATGCCTGTTATGTAGTACCGGGTTTGACCATATGTTGCTCCAGAAATGTTCCATGTCTGTTATGTTTGGTGGATTGTCTAATTTTATGTGTGTGTTATCTATTGTCTGGTAAAATTTCTTTTAGTTTCTGTTGAATGTTTGGTTTTGTTTCCTTCTATTTTCACTTTTTTTGTATCTTCTAAGTCGTTTGGCCAATGCTTGAAATTTCTGCTTCTTTTCATCTAATTGCTCTATCGCTTCTTGTTGTGAGATTTTACCTAACCTTTTTCGTTTTTTTTCTGACATTTCATTTCTTATAAATTGTGTTAGCTGTCCGATGTCTTTTCTCAGTTTTTCTATTCTGATCTGTAGCCTGTGTTGCCATGCTGGTTTTGTGGGTTTCTTCTGTGTGTTGGTTGGTTCTGATCTCTGCCTAGTGTGTATATTTAGTGTAGTGAGAGCTCCTATATGAACTAGTAGTTGTAACTCTTCCATAGTTGTGTTTTCATTTGTTTTGTTGTGTATGATTGTGCTGATAGTTTTTATTGTTGTTTCGACTTGTGGGTTATTTGGCGGTCTATCCAAGAATGGTCTAATGTCTGTATTTGTGTCTTTGTATTCTATATATGTCAGCTGAAATTTTTCTTCTTTATCTAACATGTGTGTCACTTCGTGTTCTATTTGTGCTTGTTCTGGTGGCTGTGTTAAAATTTCGTTTTCCTCTGATTGTTTAATAGATGCGTGTTGTTCTTTATTTGCTCTGGGACGTTTGAGTCAATTACTGTATTTTCTTCTTCTTCTGATTGCACATTACTTTGTTCCAGTATTTGTTGTTTCATGTTTTCTAATTCTGACTGCGGTATCCTGTTATTTTTTATTATTACACGGACCATTTCTTTTTTTTTTTTTTTTGTTTTAGTGCGCAAAACTGCTATGGTCATTAGCGTCCGGTCCGTGACTTGGGAAACAGTAAAAAACGAAAATGGAAACCAGCAGCAATGTGAACGAGACTCAAAAAATTGGAGAAACTAAAAGCAGAAGGAAAGCTTAAAAGTCCACTACAGAAAGGGGTTGGTTGACCCCAAAAAAACAAAAACTTCAAATGACTGACGTCATATCACTGGCACTAATAAACTCGAGAACGCGATCGGCCCAGAGCGTGTCATCTGCTAAAATGGACGATATATCAGGTGACACCTGTAGACGGGCGCGTAACGGAGTAAAATAGGGGCACTCAATTAAAAGGTGTCTTACCGTCCACAGCTGAGAGCAGTGGGGACAGAGTGGGGGAGGATCGCCGCTTAAAAGATGCCGATGGCTAAAAGGACAGTGCCGTATCCGAAGTCCAATTAAAATTACCTCTCCCCGACGACGCGTTCGGGAGGAAGAGGTCCAAGCACAAGGAAGAGCTTTCACGTCCCGCAATTTATTATGGGGAAGTGTCGACCAATGTGCGTGCCATAAATGAACAACACGACGACATAAATCGCTCTGTAGTTCGGCGAAGGGAATCGATCGAATAGCTGGCCGAAGAAGAGAGACTGCAGCCGTGGCCGCTTTATCGGCTGCCTCATTTTCATAGATACCAACGTGTCCTGTGAGCCAGAGGAATGCCACCGAGACGCCCCCCAGGTGGAGCAAGCGCAGACAGTCCTGAATCCGGTGGACCAGAGGGAGGACAGGGTAGAGAGCTTGCGGACTGAGTAGAGAGCTGAGAGAATCTGAACAGATAACATGCTGTATTCGCTGATGGCGACAGATGTATTGGACAGCCTGGAGAACAGCGTAAAGCTCCGCAGTGTACACCGAACACTGGTCGGGAAGCCGAAATCGATTTGGGGTGTCGCCAACAATGTAGGCACTCCCTACACCAAACGATGTTTTTGAGCCATCAGTGTAAATAAATGTGGCTTCCTTCAATTGTGCACATAGAGCATCAAATGCCCGACGATAAACAGGTGAAGGGGTACCATCCTTGGGAAATTGACAAAGGTCAGGGAGCAAGCAGGTCCAGGGACGGAGCCAAGGCGGTGCTGTACCCCAAGTTATCAAGAAAGTTTTAAGAAAGCGGAAGAAAAGAGAATGGAGCAGTTGACAGAAGCGGAATCACGGTGCTAGTCGGGAGGAAGGGCGGCCTGCATACCCTACATCAAAGGAGGCGTCGAAAAAAATGTCATGGGCTGGATTAGCAGGCACGGAAGACAGATGGCTAGCATAACGACTCAGGACTGCTTGCCGATTTGACAGCGAAGGTTCAGCAGTCTCAGCATAAAGGCTTTCCACAGGGCTGGTGTAAGAAGCTCCAGACACTAAACGTTATCCACGGTTGGTTGGTTGTTTGAGGTTTAAGGGACTAAACAGCAAGGTCATCAGTCCCTTGTTTCAAATATGCTCCATTCGGCTAATGGGACATCTGAGGAAAGTCAGAACAATAAAACGGAAAAATGTAAAAACAAAATGAGGGAAGTCGCAAGAAAACGAACCCAACCCTATGCTGAAGCAGCATAGGCAAGTCCACCTGTGACTTAAAAGGTGCGACCGCTAAAATGTAGAAATACGTATGGGAAAAGGAGACTAACCAATCCTAAAAAAGATAAAAACAGAGTAAAAGGGGAAGAAAAGAGGATCTCTTTCAGGGAGGTGAATCGGGAATCTCCAAACACGGCTTACAGTGGGAGACACCCAAACACTCACTCACCGCCCTGCCCCAACACCAGAGAGAGATTAAAAACCTTAAAACTGAGAATAAAAACAACTTTCCCGGAGGAAACCAAGAACCAGAGAGACCATCCGGTAATCGTCAGCCAACATCAAAGGTGAAGTGTGGGGGAGTCTGTACTTAGCACGCAGAGCCAAAAGAAGGGGGCATTCAACCAAAATGTGGGCTACTGACTGGAAGGCTCCACAACCACAAAGTAGGGGTGGCTCATCACGCAAAAGAAAACCATGGGTCAGCCTGGTATGGCCAATGCGGAGACGACACAGTGTGGTCAAGTCCTTTCGGGAGAGGGGAAAGGAAGAACGCCACGGGCCTGGTGTCACCTTAATAGCTCGAAGTTTGTTAGACAGGGGAGTAGCCTCCCAAGAATTGGCCCATGACTGTGCGAAGTGGGATTTGATGTGAAGCCGTAAATCCGCTGCAGGAGGGGTTACAGAAAATGGGTGGTGGGGGTAAGTGACTGCTCCCCCAGCCAAACGATCAGCGAGCTCATTACCTGGGATACCCACATGGCCAGGGACCCAAAGGAAGTCAATGGAACAAGCAGCACGGTGAATATCAGCGAGATGGTCATGGATGGCAGAGACCAAGGGATGGCGCAAAAAAACACCGCTCAATAGCAAGAAGGCCACTCATCGAGTCCGTACATAACAAAACACGGTTGTGTTGGGACTGTTTAATAAAGGTAAGGGCCTGGGAAATTGCCACCAATTCCGCAGTAAACACCCCACATGTAGGTGGCAGCAGATGATTTTCCGCTCCAACAGAGGACGTGAAGGCATATCCACCATGATCAGCAGATTTAGAGCCATCAGTGTAAAAAACAACAGCATCCCGAAACTCCCATAAAGTTGGTGGAAAAAGGAACGGAACACGGCCGGGGGGATGGAATCTTTCGGACCTCGGCGGAGATCCATCCGAATTCGAGGCCGAGGAACTAACCAAGGAGGGGTGGAGGGGAGGGAGCGAGGAAGACAGGACAAAGAAGGAAGCTGAAAATCACGGCAAAGATACGCAAGGCGTAGCCCAACCGGTAAACCCGGCTGAGGGTGGGAGTCGGGTGGGCGACGTCCATGGTCTGGGAACAGGATAGAATAGGAAGGATGAGTGAGAGGAACGGATAGTGAGTGCATATGACACCAGAAGCTGAGACCGCTGAACAGAAAGGGGGGGGGGGATCCCAGCTTCACCCAGGAGACTATCAACAGGGCTAGTAGGAAAGGCACCGGTGGCCAAACGGATACCACGATGGTGGACTGGTTCCAGCATGTGCAGTGTAGAAGGAGCAGCGGAACCATAAACTTGACAACCATAGTCCAAACGAGACAGAACTAGAGCATGATAAAGACGGAGAAGGAGGGAACGGCCCGCACCTGAAGAGGAGTGGGCAAGGAAACAAAGGACATTGAGTTTACGGAAACATCCTACCTTCAGGAGTCTTATATGGGGCAGCCAAGTGAGCTTGTTGTCGAAAAGAAGACCCAGGAAACGAAACTGTGGGACCACAGGATGTCGTTGTGCAGCAAGATAGAGCTCTGGATCAGGGTGGATCGTAGTACAGCGACAGAAGTGGACCACCCGCGATTTTAAAGGAGAGAATTGAAACCCGTGTGAGAGGCTCCATGCAGAGGCACAGTGTATAGCTACCTGGAGCTGCCGTTCTGCAGATGCCCAAATGCAGAAATCATCCACATACAGGGCAGGGGCGACCAAGGGACCGACAGAGGCCTCAAGTCCATCGATAGCAAGGAGGTAAAGAAGGACACTCAAGACAGGACCCTGTGGGATGCCCGTCTCCTGGGTCTGTGGAGAACTAAAAGCAGTACCAACTAGAGCTCTGAATGACCGATGGATCAGGAACTGGCGGATAAAAATTGGGAGTGGGCCCCGAAGACCCCACTGATGAAGGGTAAGTAAGATGTGATGGCGCCAGGCCGTGTCATAGGCCTTGCGAAGGTCAAAAAACACCGCAACCAAATGGCGGCGCTGGGAAAAAGACTGCGAAACTGCGGATTCCAAGCGAAGTAAATGATCGATTGGAGACCGTCCCTCTCGAAAGCCACACTGGTAAGGGGACAATAGATCCCGAGAAGGACCCAATTGAACCGACAGGCTACCATCCATTCAAGTAACTTACAAACAACATTGGTCAAACTAATTGGCCAATAGCTGTCAACAGATAGGGGGTTCTTACCAGGCTTAAGGACAGGAACCAGAAGGGAAGGGAAGTTACCCTGGAGCCAGATACGGTTAAACACCCGAAGAAGATGTTGCCGTTGTGGAGCGCTGAGATGTTGAAGCAGTTGGTTATGAATGGAATCTGGGCCAGGGGCCGTATCATGAGAAGAAGATAGAGCAGAAAGAAATTCCCATTCAGTAAACGGTTCGTTGGAAGGTTCTGACTCACAAGGGGTGAAACATAAGGTGGAAGCTTCAGCCAGCTGTTTTTGATGAAGGAAAGCAGCTGGATAGGGGGCTGACGCTGACACCACTGCAAAATGGGTCGCAAGATGTTCTGCAAGAACTAATGGGTCCGTAGCGTGAGCCATTTGGGGAAGAGCACCTTACCTAGTGTCTCCGACGTGTGCCCTTCTAGTACATTCCACCTTTTCTTTCACGTCGTCGTCTGATACTAGGGAGCATAGCCAGCACGGTAGCCAGCCCGTGTGGTGGGGTCGCTATGTACCCTTTTGGTTGAGCCCCCTGAACACACAGGGATCACACTTCTGAGCTGTGACCTCCTCATGCATGCCTTGTAGTGGTTGCTCGCCATCCTGGAGCATTGGAACTCCTGGCAATGGCCGCTGTGCCAGACGGCCCTTGCTGTGGCTGGGTGGCGTCCATGAGGAGAGCCCCAGATCGGAGTGGGTGGTATCAGGGCGGACGCTATGCAAATGAAACGCATACAGGTCCAGAACTCTGGCCTTTCTTCTGCGGCCATCTCTCTGCGTGGAACTGATTCCTCAAGTGCTGTTTCTCTTGCCCCCTTCGGCCTTCCCTTCCATGGCTACCCCCTGGGAAGAGGGTCAGGCCCGTCGGCTAGGGGCAAAACCTTTCCCCCATTATCTAGTTTGCACCAGGACTGATGGAGATACTTTCACCAATACCAAACCTTTATTCTTTGTGGAACACATTGAAGACAAGTTTGGCAAAATGGACTCCCTGAGCAAGATGCGGTCGGGTTCATTGCTGATAAAAACTGCTTCAGCTGCCCAATCTGTGGCCCTTCGTGCCTGTACCCATCTTGGCACAATTCCTGTGTCCATTACCCCCCACCAGTCTCTAAATATGGTACAAGGTGTGATTTTTCACAGGAACCTCATCCTTCAAACTGATGAGGAACTTCGCGACAATCTCGGACGGCGGGGTGTTCACTTTGTTCGGCGTGTTCAGAAGGGTCATGAAGACAATCGTATTGATACTGGTGCCTTTATCCTGGCTTTTGAAGGGGATACCATCGCTGAGAAAGTTAAGATTATGGTCTATCGCTGTGATGTGAAGCCGTACATCCCACCTCCTATGCGGTGTTTTAAGTGCTTGCGTTTTGGACACATGTCTTCTCGCTGTTCACAGGCCCCTCTCTGTGGTGGCTGTGGACGTCCACTCCATGAGGGGAGTCCCTGTGTTCCACCTCCTGTGTGTGTAAATTCTCATGGTAGTCATTCTCCACGTTCACCAGATTGCCCAGTATATAAGAAGGAAAAAAATATAAAGGAGTATAAGTCCCTAGATCGTTTAACCTACACAGAGGCCCGTAAGAAATATACACGACTTCACCCTGTGTCCATGACATCTAGTTACGCCTTGGTTACATCTACACTCCATTCCTCCCCCTCCCTTGCCCCCATCCCAGACCCCTCTCTTCCCCCCTCCCGTGCGGCTTCCACACCTTCTCCTCTGGGCGCTGCTCCCCCTCCCCAGCCGGTGAAGTGTCCCATTCCTTCGGCGTCTGCCGATCAAGGGCGCCTCTCCCGGGATGCCCCTTCCAGCACCTTCCAGGCCAAAGGTCTGCTGCCACGCGACGACCGCGAGAGCCGCGGTCTGTCGGACCCCAGGTCGCCCGGTCTCTTTCTGTTCCTGATCTTGCTGCAGCTGGCTCCTTTATGCCACACAGCCCTCCTCGATCTCAGCCTGAAAAGAAGAAGAAACATGAGATAAGTCCTGGGACAAAGAGCCTCTGGTGTCACCGGAGGTCCCTTCCCCGACTTCACAACCGGATTCTGACCTGTTGTTCATGGATGTCGCCCCGTCCTTGTCGGTGACGGGTGGGGACTCGGCGGGATGACTGGATTTAGCGTGTTCAGCCCCCATTTAAACCATCGTTCTGTGGTTCTCCATTGGAATTGTAATGGATACTATCGTCACCCTCCGGAATTGAAATCCCTTCTTTCGTCCTACTATGCAGCTTGTGTGGTTCTCCAGGAATCTCATTTTACTGATGCTCACTCTCCGACCCTCCATGGGTTCCGTGTTTTCTGTCGAAATCGGGTCAGACCCCTGCGGGCTTCTGGTGGCGTTTGTACATTGGTCCGTACAGACATTGCTAGCATGTGGATTCGTCTTCAAACTACATTGGAAGCAGTTGCTGTTAGTGTCCACTTAGACTCTGCGGTCACAGTTTGCAATCTTTATCTCCCTCCTGACAGGGCTCTTACACCTGCTGCCTTAACTGCCCTTCTTCAGCAACTTCCTCCTCCCTTCCTCCTCCTTGGGGATTTTAATGCTCATCATCCCTTGTGGGGCAGTGCCTTTCCATCTAGACCAGGTGTTCTTATAGACCAATGTATTGCAGACCACGTCCTGTGCCTTCTTAATGATGGCTCCCCTACTCATTTCAGTGCCAGTCATGGTACCTTTTCTGAAACTGATCTTTCTCTTTCTTCTCCCTCTCTCCTCCCTTCATTACACTGGTCGCCACACGACGACCTGTGTGATAGTGACCATTTCCCGTTGATTATCACGTTCCCTTCCCGCTCCCCGATGGACAAGTTACCTCGTTGGTCTTTCCAACGCGCCGATTGGCCTCTATACACTGCACAGGTCCTGTTTTCTCCCTCTTTGTCGGGTTGTATTCATGACTTCCTACGTGACGTGTCTGACGCGATTGTTCGAGCTGCTAGCCTTGCTGTCCCGCGCTCATCTGGACCATTTCGTCGCCGGCAAGACCATGGTGGAGTATGGCCATTTCCATTGCCATCCGTGATCGCCGTCGAGCTTTGCAACACTTTAAGAGGCACCCATCCGTAACCAGCCTACCTACCTTTAAACGCCTCCGCACAAAAACCCGTTATTTAATCAAACAGAGCAAGCGGATATGTTGGGAACGATTCGTTTCTTCCCTTGGTTCTACTGTCCCTCTTTCATGGGTATGGGCTACACTTCCCTCTCTCCAAGGTTGCCATCGGCAGTCCAACCTCCCAGGCCTTCACCTCCCAGATGGCATTTGTACGGACCCATTAGCTCTTGCAGAACATCTTGCGACTCATTTTGCAGTGGCATCAGAGTCAGCCTCCTATCCAGCTACTTTCCTTCACCAAAAACAGCGGGCTGAAGCTTCTACCTTATGTTTCACCCCTTGTGAGTCAGAATCTTACAACGAACCTTTTACTGAATGGGAATTTATTTCTGCTCTATCTTCTTCTCATGATATGGCCCCTGGCCCAGATTCCATTCATAACCAACTGCTTCAACATCTCAGTGCTCCACAACGGCAACATGTTCTTCCGGTGTTTAACCGTATCTGGCTCCAGGGTGACTTCCCTTCTCAGTGGAGGGATAGCATTGTGGTTCCTGTCCTTAAGCCTGGTAAGAACCCCCTATCTGTTGACAGCTGTCGGCCAATTAGTTTCACCAATGTTGTTTGTAAGTTACTTTAATGGATGGTAGCCCGTCGGTTCAATTGGGTCCTCAAATCTCAGGATCCATTGTCCCCTTACCAGTGTGGCTTTCGAGAGGGACGGTCTCCAATCGATCATTTCCTTCGCTTGGAATCCGCAGTTCGGCAGGCTTTTTCCCAGCGCCGCCATTTGGTTGCAGTGTTTTTGACCTTCGCAAGGCCTATGACACGGTCTGGCGCCATCACATCTTACTTACCCTTCATCAGTGGGGTCTTCGGGGCCCAATCCCGATTTTTATCCGCCAGTTCCTGATCCATCGGTCATTCAGAGCTCGAGTTGGTACTGCTTTTAGTTCTCCACAGACCCAGGAGACGGGCATCCCACAGGGTTCTGTCTTGAGTGTCCTTTTCCTCCTTGCTATCGATGGACTTGTGGCCTCTGTCAGTCTCTTGGTCGCCCCTGCTCTGTATGTGGATGATTTCTGCATTTGGGTTAGTTCCTCCTCGATGGCATCTGCAGAACGGCAACTCCAGGTAGCTATACGGCGTGCCTCTGCATGGAGCCTCTCACACGGGTTTCAATTCTCTCCTTTAAAATCGCGGGTGGTCCACTTCTGTCGCCGTACTATGATCCACCCTGATCCAGAGCTCAATCTTGCTGCACAACGATTGCCTGTGATCCCACAGTTTCGTTTCCTGGGTCTTCTTTTCGACCACAATTTTGTAATGGAGGTCAAACCCCAGAGGGGACCAAGGAATGCCAAAAGGAGGAGATGATTATGCAACATAGCCGAATTGGAAAACCAACAGAACCAGGAGGATAGCGGGGGCCAACATAAGCAAGGACACCAAGAGAGGGAGAGGAGAGGGCTAGGGGAAAGGGGAAAGGAGCAAGGAGGGGAAAGGAGGGAAAGGGAAAGGAAATGCAGCCCTGGAGCGAAAGAAGGCTGCAATGGCTCGGGGCCCCGTGCTCGCCACGCACGTATCCACATAAGAGTTGTGTACCCCCTGGGGGGGGCGGGGGGGTTTCCACGGTGGTGGAGAGAGTCAAGACGCTGAAGAATAGACGGCCGAGCAGAGGAATAAACTATGCTTCCATAGTCCAATATCAAGGGCACTAAGGCAGAGGCAGAGAAGGACCACTCGGTCCGCTCCCCAGGAGGTACCACTCAAGACACGGAGGATGTTGAGGGATAGCAGACAGCGAGCCCAAAGACAGGAAACGTGGAACGACCACCACAGTTTTCTGTCAAACATAAGACCCAAGAATTTAGCGACGTCCGAAAACGGAAGGTTGACAGGTCCTAGATGTAAGGAGTGTGGAAGAAACTCCTTACGTCGCCAAAAATTAACATAAACGGTCTTACTGGGAGAAAAACGGAAACCGGTTTCGATGCTCCAAGAGTGGAGGCGATCGAGTCATCCTTGAAGACGTCGTACAAGATGGCTGGTCCGTTGAGAGCTGTAGTAGATCGCAAAATCGTCCACAAAGAGGGAGCCTGAGACATCAGGAAGGAGACAATCAATAAATGGATTTATGGCAATAGCAAACAGTACAACACTCAGCACGGAGCCCTGGGGTACCCCGTTTTCTTGGAAGAAAGTACGGGAGAGAGTAGTTTTCACTCGCAGTCTAAATGTGCGCTCTGCCATAAATTCGCGAAGAAAAAGGGGCAGCCGACCTCGAAAGCCCAAGAGAACAGTGTGCGGATGATGCCTGTCCTCCAACAGGTATCGTATGCTCTCTCCAGATCAAAAAATATTGCTACTGTTTGGCGTTTCCGAAGAAAATTGTTCACCATATAAGTGGAGAGAGCAACAAGATGGTCAACTGCAGAACGACGCTTTCGGAAACCGCATTGGGCAGGTGGTAAAAGACTGAGTTACTCCAGCCACCAAGCTAAACGGTAATTCACCATACGCTCCAAAACCTTACATACACTACTCGTGAGAGAAAAGGGGCGATAGCTGGAGATGTTGGTCCTTTCCAGGTTTCGGAATAGGAACGACGATAGCTTCTCGCCATCGTCTGGGAAAAGTACTGTCGGTCCAAATTCGATTATAAATGCGAAGGAGGTAACGCAGACTATGGGTTGATAAATGCAGCAACATTTGGATGTGGATACCTTCCGGTCCTGGGCGGAGGAGCGAGAAGAAGAGTGCATGTTGGAGTTCCCGCATGGAGAAAACAGCATTGTAGCTTTCGCGATTTTGAGAGGAGAATGCAAGAGGTTGCACTTCCGCTGCACGTGTCTTCGGGAGAAACACTGGCGGGTAATTAGAAGAGCTCGAAATCTCAGCAAAGTGTTGACCCAATGAGTTAGAAATGGCGACGGGGTTCACTAACGTATCATGCGCGACAGTGATCCCAGAGACTGGGGAGATACTAGGCGTGCCAGATAACCGTCGAATTCGACTCCAAACTTCCGAGGAGGGAGTGAAGTTGTTAAATGTGCTAGTAAAGAATTTCCAGGTTGCCTTCTTGCTATCGCGGATGACGCGACGGCATCGCGCACGGAACTGCTTATAGCGGATACAGTCGGCCAAAGTAGGATGGTGGCGGGAAACGCGAAGAGCACATCGACGCTCACGTATTGCGTCACGGCATGCTTCGTTCCACCTAGGAACTGGGGGGCGCTGGGGAAATACGGAGGTGCGTGGTATTGAACGTTCCGCAGCTGTAAGAATAAAGTCTGTAATATGTGTGACCTCATCGTCGACGCTAGGAAAGTGACGGTCATCGAATGTCGCTAGAGACGAAAAAATTGTCCAATCGGCTTGAGTAAACTTCCAGCGTCGCGGGCGCATGTATTGTAGTTGAGGCTGTAGTCGAAGGACACCTGGAAGGTGGTCACTCGAGTGTGTATCATCAAGGGTGAACCATTCGAAGCGCCGAGCTAGCGGAACAGTACCGACCGAAAGGTCCAAATGAGATAAATTTGTCGTGGAGGAAGACAAAAATGTAGGGACCTGAGTGTTGAGGCAAACTATAACCGCTTGGTGGAAGATGTCTAGCAATAGTGAGCCACGTGGACAAGGATGTGAAGATCCCCAAAGCGAGTGGTTGGCATTGAAGTCCCCAACCAGCAAATAGGGGGGTGGAAGCTAACCAAGAAGATGAAGGAGATCAGCTCGTGCCATTGGTGTGGACGATGGGATGTATACAGTACAAAGAGAAAAGTTATATCCAGAAAAGGAAAGACGGACACTGACAGCTTGGAAGGAAGTGTTTAAGGGGATTGGGTAATAATGGAGAGTATCATGGAGAAGAATCATGAGTCCTCCATGTGCTGGAGAGCCTTCAACAGAGGGGAGATCAAATCGGATGAACTGAAAATGGGGGAGAACAAAGCAGTCATGGGGACGCAGCTTTGTTTCCTGAAGACAGAAGATGACCGGCGAGTAGGATCGTAAGAGGATCGACAATTCATCCCGATTGGCTCGAAGGCCGCGGATATTCCAGTGGATAATGGACATAGGGATAACAGAAAATGGAGGAATGTGACCAAGGTTGCCGTCAACTCAGCGATTACTCAGATCCTGCGACCGACAGCATGAAATGGCAGTCAGCCGAAGGCAGAAGATCCTGATCCATAGGTTGTTCAGGAGCAGCTCCTGCCACCAGCCATCGGCCGGTTGATCGGCCGCCAGCAGTGCGCCTCGGCGACACAGAAAACGGCCGAGGGCAATTACCGCCAGGTGGTGCTGTAGATGAGAGACACCTTGGTGGAGAAGGAGATGAACTGGGTTTCTTCCTAGCCTTCTTTGAAAGATGATGTTTAGATGAAGGAGGAACCGATGGTTGTGAAGTTGGGGTACGTAAAAAATCTTCAGGAGTATGCTCTTTTTTCGAAGTCTTGGTGTCTGACATTTGGGCTGGAGATTTATCAGAACCCGATGAAGGGTTTTTTTTTTTTGTGGTTTTAGGGCGCACAACTTCAATGGTCATTAGCGCCCTGACTACGTTAAGAATGAACCGCGAGGCACAAGTTTAAAACAACAACTAAACGGGAAAATACAATAAAAGTCAGACTGACAGGCATAGGATTAAAAAACAGCATCATCAAATGTCCTTAGAGAGGTTTGTAAAATTTATAAAACGAAGAACATGAGCAGCTGCTCGTGGGTCATCCGCTAAAATGGCATCTAAAGTACATGGCAGGTTAAGATCTAGACGCATTGTGTTAAAATCCGGACAGGACATTAAAATGTGGCGGACCGTCAGCAATTGCCCACATGGGCAGAACGGCGCCGGCGCAGCCGTCAGCAGATGGCGATGACTGAACCGGCAGTGTCCAATGTGTAACCGGGCCAAAACGACCTCCTCCCGCCGAGAAGGGCGGGAGGAGGACGTCCAAGCCGCGGGAAGAGGTTTCAAGGCCCGAAGCTTGTTGTCTGTAAGTGCAGCCCATTAGGCATGCCACAGCAATAAAATGCGCCGACAAATGACCCTGCTACAATCTGATGCAGGGACACAAAAAGGAGCTGTGCGAGGCTGGAGGACCACAGCCTTGGCCGCGGCATCTGCAGCTTCGTTCCCAGGGATACCGACATGGCCAGGGACCCACATAAAGCTAACCGGAGAACCGACGTCCACCAGCTGATGAAGAGAGCGTTGGATCCGGTGCATGAAAGGGTGAACCGGATACGGATCACTGAGGCACTGGATGCCGCTCAGGAAATCGGAGCAGATGACATAAGCAGAATGTCGGTGGTGGCAGATGTAAAGAACAGCCTGGTAGAGGGCAAATAGCTCAGATGTGAAGACCGAACAATGGCCATGGAGCCGGTATTTGAAACTTTGTGCCCCGACAATAAAAGAACACCTGACCCCGTCATTGGTCTTTGAGCCATCTGTACAAATGAAGGTCATATTGATGAACTTCGAACGAAGTTCAACAAAACGGGAGTGGTAGACCGAACCGGGGGTAACCTCTTTTGCGAGAGAGCTGAGATCAAGGTGAACGCGGACCTGAGCCTGGAGCCAAGGTAGCGTGTGGCTCTCGCCCACTCGAAAGGTTGCAGGGAGTGAAAAATTAAGGTGTTGAAGGAGGCGACGAAAGCGAACTCCAGAGGGTAGCAGGGCAGAGACATACAACCCGTATTGACGGTCGAGAGAGTCATCAAAAAAGGAACGATAAGACGGGTGGTCGGGCATTGACAGTAGCCGACAGGCATACCGACAAAGCAGTATATCGCGCCGGTAGGCGAGTGGCAATTCGCCAGCGTCAGCATGAAGACTCTCTACGGGACTGGTATAAAATGCTCCGATCGCAAGTCGTAAACCCCGATGTTGTATGGAGTTGAGGCGGCGTAAGATGGATGGCCGTGCAGAGGAGTATACGAAGCTCCCATAATCCAGCTCGGAGCGGACGATCGACCGATATAGACGAAGTAGGACGGTTCGATCCGCTCCCCACGACAGACCACTGAGAACACGGAGGACAGTTAAAGAACGGGTACAACGGGCAGCCAAATATGACACATGGGGAGACCAGCTAAGTTTCCTGTCAAATATAAGACCTAAAAGTTTTGTTGTCTCCACGATTGGGAGAGCAACGGGACCGAGTCGTAAGGACAGTGGGAGAAACTCTTTCTAGCGCCAGAAGTTAATACAGACCGTCTTCTCGGCAGAAAAACTGAAGCCATTGGCGACACTCCAGGAGTAAAGACGGTCAAAAGAATGCTGCAGACAGCGCTCCAGGACACGTGTACACTGCGCACTGCAATAGATGCTAAAATCGTCCACGAAAAGGGAGCCTGATACATCAGCTGGGAGGCAATCCATTATTGGATCGATCGCGATGGCGAAGAGAGCGACGCTCAAAATTGAGCCCTGTGGCACCCCATTCTCCTGGCTACAGGTGTCTGACAGGACAGAACCCACACGTACCCTGAACTGTCGATCCGTTAAAAAGGAACGAATAAGAAGAGGGAGGCGACCGCGAAGGCCCCATGTATGCATGGTGCGGAGAATGCCCGCCCTCCAACAGGTGTCGTAAGCCTTCTCCAAATCAAAGAACACAGCCGCGGTCGGGCGCTTCCGCAATAAGTTATTCATAATGAAGGTCGACAAGGTAACCAGATGGTCAGCAGCAGAGCGGCGCCTACGAAATCCACATTGTACATTGGTAAGTAGGCGTCGAGACTCGAGCAGCCAAACCAATCGAGAGTTAACCATTCGCTCCATCACTTTACAGACATAGCTGGTAAGCGAGATGGGTCGATAACTGGAAGGCAAGTGCTTGTCCTTCCTGGCTTAGGAATCGGGACAACAATAGACTCGCGCCAGCATGCAGGAACATGCCCCTCAGTCCAGATGCGATTGTAAGTACGAGGAAGAAAACCTTTACCCGCAGGAGAGAGGTTCTTCAGCATCTGAATATGAATAGAATCAGGCCCTGGAGCGGAGGACCGTGATTGGCCAAGTGCGATTTCGAGTTCCATCATGGTGAATGGGGCATTATAACGTTCACGATTCGAGGAGCAGAAGTTAGGTGGCCTAGCCTCCTCTGCCTGTTTGCGGGGGAGGAAGGCAGGGTGGTAATGAGCGGAGCTCGAAACCTCGGCGAAAAAGCGGCCGAAGGCATTGGAGACATATTCAGGGGCCATAAGGACGTCATTCGCGACCGTCAAGCCAGAAACTGGTGAGTGGACCTTAGTGCCAGATAGCCGGCGCAGGCTACCCCAGACAACAGAGGAAATAGCAGAACTGTTGAAGGTGCTTGTGAAAGCAGCCCAGCTGGCTTTCTTGCTTTCTTTAATAATACGACGACACTGAGCACGTAATCGTTTATAACTGATACAATTCGCCACTGTAGGGTGGCGTTTAAAGGTGCGTAAAGCGCGTCGACGAGCACGTAAAGCGTCTCTACATGCTGCGGTCCACCAGGGGACCGGTACGCGAAGTGGAGAAGAAGTAGGGTGAGGGGTGGAATATTCAGCAGCAGTGAGAATGACTTCCATGAGGTGTGCGACCTGACGATCGCAGCTTGTGAAGGTTTGATCCTGAAAGGTCGCCCTGGAAGAGAAGAGCCTCCAGTCTGCCTTGGAGATGGTCCAACTAGTTGAGCACGGAGAGGGGGTATGCTGCAGGAGATGGATAACACACGGAAAGTGGTCGCTCGAATATGTATCAGAAGAGCATATCACTCAAACGGGCGTGCAAGTTGGGGAGTACATATAGAGAGGTTTAAATGGGAATAGGTGTGAGATGTGTCCGAAAGAAAAATAGGGGCGCCAGTATTGAGGCAGACAAGATTGAGCTGGTGAAAAGGTCTGCTAACAGGGAGCCCCTCGGGCAGGATGCTGGAGAGCCCCAAAGGGGATGGTGGGCATTGAAGTCTCCAGTTAACAAAAATGGTGCAGGTAGCTGAGCAATAAGTTGCATCATGTCTGCCGTGGTAACGGCAGATGACGATGGAGTGTAAACGGTACAAATGGAAAATGTAAAAATGGGGAGAGTAATGCGGATGGCAACTGCCTGCAGGCCGGTGTGCAACGTGATGGGATCGTAGTAAATATCATCCCGGACCAGCAACATAACCCCTCCGTGAGCCGGGATACCTACCACAGGGGTTGGATCAAAACGCACAGAGGTGTAGTGTGCCAAGGCAATTTGATCGCATGGGTGTAGCTTCGTTTCCTGGAGGGCTACGACGAGCGGACGGCGCAAGCGGAGCAGCAAATTCAAGTCCTCTCGGTTGGAGCGAATACTGCGAATATTCCAGTGAATAAGTGCCATCGTAAGAAGAAAAGTAAGATGAAAGAAGGGGTCACCTCGAAGGCCGCTGACGGCCTGGCTTCGAGCGAGCACTTCCGCCGCTATCAGTAGGCGGACAGTCATCGTCCATTGGGTCTATAGGTTCATCGGCCATCGTGGGAAGATGGCCGGGAGGGGGAGCTTCCTCCGCCGGTGAACGGCCACATGTTCGGCTACCAGCGGTGCGGCCAGGCGAAACGGATGACGGCCTGGGGTGGCAACCGCTGGGTGGCGCAGGAGAAGAAATGCGCCGTGGTGGAGAAGGAGAACTGTGCTTCCTATGAGCCTTCTTGGAAGGACGCTTGGTGGAAGTACCGGTCGAAGGCTGGGAGGTCGAGGTACGTAGGAAGTCTGCACGGGACGGTTCCTTCTTGAGGGCCCGTGCATCTGACTTCTGGGTCTTCGTCTTAGCAGAAGCTGCTGAAGGGGCTGGTGTCTGTGGGGTGATGGGAGGAAAAGGAGACTTCGACCGCGCGATCTTAGCACTGGCCGAACGGACGACCGTGGTGCTGAAGGTCAGATCGCATGTCTGGGTTGCCACCTCCCTGGTAGTCCGAGGAGAGGCGAGGACAGTACTGTATTTCCCCGCTGGGAACAGCGTGGGCTTCCTACTAGCCAATAGCTTGCGAGCAGTAGAGGTGGACACTTTCTCTTTGACCCGAATTTCTTGGATACAGCGTTCTTCCTTATAGACAGGACAGTCGCGGGAGGATGCGGCATGGTCACCCTGACAGTTCACACAACGAGGAGATGGAGGTGGACAGTCACCCTCATGGGCATCCCCGCCACAAGTGACACATTCAGCCGCATTGGAACAAGACTGTCGAGTGTGATTGAAACGCTGACACTGGTAGCAGCGCGTAGGTGTCGGGACATAGGGGCGAACAGAAATAACCTCGTAGCCCGCCTTGATGCGCGATGGCAGCTTAACACTATCGAAGGTCAAGAAAAGTGTCCGGGTCGGTACAAGGTCATTGTTGACCTTTTTCATGACCCTATGGACAGCCGTCACGCCCTGCTCAGCGAGGAAAGATTGAATCTCCTCGTCAGTCAATCCATCGAGGGAGCTAGTATAGACTACACCATGAGACGAATTCGAAATTCGGTGAGCCTCCAACTGGACAGGGAACGTGTACAGGAGTGTGGCCCAAAGCAGTTTTTGGCCTGAAAGGCGCTCTCAGTTTCTAGTAATAAGGTACCGTTACGCAACCTAGTACAAGATTTGACAGATCCGGCTATGGCATCTACGCCCTTCTGGATAACGAAAGGGTTGACAGAGGAAACATCCTTTCCGTCCTCAGATCGAGAAACGACGAGGAACTGTGGGGCAGGCGGTAGTACTTTTGTCACTGGTGGCTGGTCATGTTTCCGTTTTTGGGCAGAAGTCGAGAGAGATGGAGTGAAATCCATTGCGGAGGAATCCCCCATGATTGCCAGCGTCTCCGATGGCGCGCTCCTTCCTTGTGGGGACCCTCTCAGAGGGCACTCCCGCCTTAGGTGAATGTTTACTCCTCAGGTCACACCTCCCGAGAAACAGACGGAGGGACCAATCGGCATGGTCAGAAGGTATCAGCTCAGGCAAACAACCCTCCCCGGGCCTGGCCTTTACCAGGGGGTACGCGCGTGCCTTACATGTCTACCCAGGGCGAGGAATTACGCGTTACCCCGTCACCGGCTACGCGTGCGAACGCGTGGGTCGGCCTTCAGGCGCGCACAGGGAGAAAGGAAGAAGAGGAAAAAGGAGGGAGGGAGAGAGAGAGAGAGAGAGAGAGAGAGAGAGAGAGAGAGAGAGAGAGAGAGAGAGAGAGAGAGAGAGGACAGACTGCCTCAAACGCCGAGGCGGAGACCAGAGAAGGCAAGGAGAAGAAGGCAATGAGAAGGCAAGGAGAAGAAGGCAATGAGAAGGCAAGGAGAAGAAGGCAATGAGAAGGCAAGGAGAATAAGGCAATAAGAAGGCAAGAAGATTTTGCAGGGGAAAGAGTAAGGAAGACAGTGAGGTGGAGAAGAGCAAAGAAAGGAACCAACCAAAGGAAGGAAGAAACGAGAAGTGAAAAAGCAAAATGACCACAAATAGAGGTCGTGGAACCGTCCGTCTCCGGACGCAGGCGCTAACTACCCCCGTGAGGGGGAGGGACTCCTTTTAGTCGCCTCTTACGACAGGCAGGAATACCGTGGGCCTATTCTAATCCCCGGACCCGCAGGGGGGCCGATGAAGGGTGAGCCATAGAGTGGGCAGGCGAAAGTGGTGAGGTTGAACGGGTGATCGTTGCCCTGGCTGATCTGACGACCGTGGCACTAAAGGTAAGGTCACAAGTCTGCATGGCCGCCTCCTTTGTTGGCCGAGGAGAAGCAAGGACAGTGCTGTATTTTCCTGTATGAGGCACGGTGGGCTGTCTACTGGCGAATAATTTTCAAGCAGCAATTGTCGACACCTTTTCCGTCACTCTGATTTCCTGAATGAACTTTTCGTCTTTAAAAATGGGGCAATCTCCAGAGGAAGCAGCGTGGTCGCCCATACAGTTGATTCAGCGAGGGGATTGAGGTGGACAAGCACCCTCATGGGCATTCTTGCCACACGTAACACATTTGGCCGGATTGGAACAGGACTGGCTGGTGTTATTGAATCGCTGACACCGACAGCAAAGCGTAGGGTTTGGGATGTAAGGGCGAACAGAAATTATCTCATAGCCTGCTTTGATTTTCGATGGGATTTGAACTTTGTCAAATGTCAAAAAGACAGTACGGGTTGGAATGATGTTCTTGTCAACCCTTTTAATGACTATGAACTGCCGTTACACCCTCGTCAGGCAGGTAGCGTTAAATTTCCTCGTCGGACAATCTGTCGAGGGAGCGAGTTAAAACGACACCACGTGAGGAATTTAAAGTGCGGTGCGCTTCAACCCGGACAAGGAAGGTGTGGATCAATGAAGTATGCAGCAATTTTTGTGCCTGGAGGGCACTGACTGTTTCTAACAAGGTGCCAGTTCGTAATCTGGAACAAGACTTTACAGAACCTTCAATTGCGTCGACACCTTTCTGAATAATGAAAGGGTTGACCATGGAGAAGTCGTGACCTTCGTCAGACCAAGAAGCAACAAGGAACTGTGGCAACGATAGAAGGACTGGCTGTGGCTGAGACTCATTGAACTTACGCTTGTGAGCTGACATAGTAGAAGATGAGGTGACCATTGCTAAAGTATCCCCCATGATTACCGGCGTCTCTGATGGCGTGCTCCTTCCTTGTGGGGGCCCTGTCTGAGGGCTCTCCCGCCTTAGGTGATTGTTCACACCTCAGGTCACACCTCCCGACAAACGGACGGAGGGACCAATCGGCACTTTCGGAAGGTAACAGCTCGGATAATCACCCCTCCCTGGGCCTGGCCATTGCCAGGGGGTACGTACGTATCCTACCTGTCTACCCGGGGCGAGGAATTATGCGTTACCCCGTCACTGGCTATGCATGGAAATGTGTGTGTCAGCCTTCAGACATGCACAGGGAGGAAAAAAGAGAAAGGGAAAAACAAAGTAAGGGAAAGGAAAGAAGAGAGGTCTCAAACACTGCAGCAGAGAAAAGGGTATAGAGAAGAGGTAAGGAAAGGAGAAGGACAAAGGAAGGACGAAGACTAGCAACCAGAGATAGTGACGAATGTGTTACATTTTCGAGCGTCCATCTCCGGACATAGGCACAAAACATACTCCTAGAGGGGGAGAAAGGGAAGGAAGGAGGCGGCGGTGAGGGGGGGAGGGGCGAAGTTGGGGGATGGGGAAGGATGCAGGAAAGGAAGGTATGCAGCCCGAAAAGGAAGGAGGGCCACATTAGCTCGGGGTCCCTTGCTCGCTACGCACGTATCCACAAAAGAGTTGTGGACCTCCTGGGGGCTCACACTGATGTGTAGATACGCTCAGTACTCGTAAACTATCCAAATGACGCATAGCAGAGCCCGCAGATCCACTCGCAAAGTAACTCAGTAGACGTGTGCAGGTACCCCCCATTGCACTGCGTCCACAGGACCGTGAAGTGACGCATCCATCTGATTTCAGACGGCGGACAGGCCCTGCTCTGATTCCGCAAGCGTGAGTTGGCGCGGTCGATGCGCTCGCCACCTGTGAAAGCAGACACAGACGTCCGTCCAGGATCGCAATCCGTCACAACCCCCGAGCCGCAACCACCAAACTCTGGTGAAAGTCAGCTACTTAGTCAAGAGAGGTGAAGTATAGCTATATTCATGTGTACGGTTGAGGATTAATTGGGTAGCGATGTTTCGGGGTAGCCTGGTCAATGCTGAGGAGAGGGTGGTCTTTTAATGTAAGAGGGCGAGATAGCTCTGTGACCGCCAAAAGCAGAGAGATTGGTCGAGTACTATGCACGAGGTCTTAGAAATATGTACATCATTGTCTGGTATATTTTGATCGTTTTTATGTGTTCGAGAATTAAGTGTGAATGGACGTACTGGGCAGTCGTCTATCAATGTCCGCAATGATACTTGCAAAGTAGAGGAGGTATGGTTTAGCTATGACATTGAAATTAGGAAAACATGCTGTCATATGATTGGCCAGTGTGCTTTATTACGAGGACAAGGTGGGCGTCGGAATATTGTTATCATTCGTTTGTGTTTAAGAATATAGTTAAATGCCGTATCCTCAGTGTGACGGGTGTTTATGTCAGTAAAAGTATTTGCTTATTTGACTACGTGTATGCGTAATTTAGTACATTTTATTGTTCACCGAATATGACTATCTCATATTCACTCCTGTCAAAACTCACTTAATAATAAAAAAGCATTCTCCCTTTCTAAGCATAGCAAGAGTATTTAAGATTTGTGAGTGGAAATTGTCAGTGTAGAGTGAATGACGACGGGTTCGCTGGTTGGGGGAGACACTGTTTACATGTCGAGTTGGAGATGCAGCGGTGGATAGAGATCTGCGCTATTCAGAAATCCAATTGTGCAGTGTATGTCGTTAGACAATAGCTGGAGAGCAGGTATAGTGAGAGAGCCCACTTCGGGATACTCGTCCTGGGGCTGAGTAGGCAGCTGTTTAGATGGACTGATATGTGGCTTTGACATGCCGCCGCCGGCGCTCGCATTTCAGGCGAATGGTCAAGACAAAGTCCTGTTGCAGTAATTGAGGTCATTCTGTTTGTAGACAGGCTGCAGAAGGTAATGGATATGTCTTTCTCCTACTTAAATTGCATATATCAGATGCGCAAAGATCTGGAAATGGGATCAGCTGAACGATGTGTAGGATGTGACTAAAGCCAATTGTATGATCATCCGCCAAAATTCAAACTCCCTACCAAAATCGGACATCTTGAATGAGGCCCGCTGCTGGTAGCGATGTGTACTAATCCAGCTGGTCTCCGGACCTCGTGGCGAACACACGCGGATGATATAAATAATAATAAATAATAAATCATAATAAATAATAATAATAAATGATCATAAATGAAAAAAAATAACTGGAGCAGCTGTCCGAATGCAGAGACCTGTTTGAGTGGATGGATCTGTAAGAGTTACCTTTGATGTCCTCTAGACGACCGAATACCAAAGTAATAGTATGTGTTGGGCGGCTTTGGTGATAAAGTCAGAATTTGAGAAGATGATTTGGGTTGGAGTGTTATTAGATGGGATGTAGATTGTTCGGTTGACTACTTCCGCACATTTACTTCCTTTATTTAGCTGAGTGAAGATCGATTGTTTTGTGTTGGATACACCCTTATCTGTTCTCTAGACCTGGGACAGACCTTAGTTGACGTGTAAATTATAGCCAAGATCTCGAATATGTTACATGACTGAGACCGGTATTCGAGAGTGGAAATATCATTTGGCGTGTGTTTGTTTCTAGTTAGACAGTGGTTTACAGCATGCTGCACATAAATAAAGTTCGGTGTTTGTAGAGAATTAATTTGAAGTCTATATCTTGGGAATTATGATGAACTAGTGATCGGTAGGGTGTAGCCTAGTGCATGATATTGAGAAGTACAGCTAAAATGGTGTAATATTATGGAGGAAGTACATGTGTTCTTGCAGTCTATGAGTCTGAGGATGTTTGTAGAAAAGCGAACAGGTAAGGAAGAAGAGACAGTAAGGTGTTTGTGCTGAGGGGGGACGATAACGAATTTGTAGAAAGAGTTCTGAGTGTGACTTAGGTCCGCTGATGCAAGAGGGAAGATTAGCTCTGAGTGTCGGGTCTGTAGAGAGAAAGAGCAGGTTGACTGTGCTTTCCTAGGATTGGAGAGCATTGCTGTATACAGACGCTGTAGGAATAGGATTTTTTTTTTCGCATGCTGTAGAGATATACTGGATAAGTGCACTGTTTTGTGTCAAATGTGTATATACTGTATCGTGAAGTTAATGTGGTTTACATTGTGTAGCGTTTGTATATAATGGATTGTAAAGTTACTATTGCTTATGTTACGGGATGAGTAGAGAGGATGACCGCTGTGTGTGTGTGTGTGTGTGTGTGTGTGTGTGTGTGTGTGTGTGTGTGTGTGTTGAGGGGGCTGTGGAGGCAATTTAGCGATCTCTGTAAACGTAAGCACAGGAAGCCTCAGAAAGGAAAGCTGGATGGTACTTCGATAGCGGGTCCTTATGCCTGTAAATTCGATAAGAAGGAATAAGAATGATTAATCGGTTGTGCTGGGATATAGGAGGGTTTAGAACATTTGCATATGTTGAGAGCTGGATAGGTAGTTGAGGAGCGCATTCAGTATTTATTTTGGTGAACAAGTTCTGTTAGGGTAAGAATTTGAATTTACAAATAAGCTGAGAAAACACGAAAGCGAGCGTTAACTATTTTTGGGGGCACTATACAATTTCGGAGAGGTTGACTGGGCTTTTGTTTAATTTTAAGATGATCGTTTTAGATTGTGAGGGGAGGGAAGCGCTGGCATGTGTGTGTGTGTGTGTGTGTGTGTGTGTGTGTGTGTGTGTGTGTGTGTGTGAACTCACTCTCGGCTATTCTGACAACAGACGTGAAGGTGGAGATGTGTCGCATATAGACCGGCAAGCAATGGAATGCGGCCTTAACATGTGTGTTGAACTGCACTGAGCTAGGACGGTGACGGTGGCCTGGCTTGGATAGTCATGTTCGGTGTGTAGGTGATATGAATTTCTCAGGTGTTAGGTGTGAATACGGCTGTCATCAAGTCATATTTGAGTCGTCGAACAGAGGCCTCTGAGCGAATTTGGAAAGATTAGGAGGATACCCGTGGTCTAGGGGTAGCGTCTTTGATTCTTAATCAATACGTCTTCGGTCCCGGGTTCGATCCCCGCCACTGCCTAAATTTTGATAAATAATAAGCATTGGCGGCCGAAAACTTCCGGCATAGGAAGTCAGCCTCATTCTGCCAACGGCCTTGCCAAAGAGGGCGGAGGAGCGGATAGAGGTTCAGGGCACTCTTGTCCTAGGGGTGGGAAATTGCCCCTAAAGGCGGAAGAATCAGCAATGATCAACGACATGAGGATGCAGAAGGCAATGGAAACCACTGCATTAAAGACACGTAACGTGTATCCACAGGACATGTGGCCTGTAATTAAAGAAGTATCATGATGATCTCTCCATTGGCAAAAGATTCCGGAATAGTCCCCCATTCTGATCTATGGGAGGGGCCTGCCAAGGGGGAGGTTACCGTGAGAAAAAGATTGAATAATCAACGAAAGGATAACGTTCTACGAGTCGGGGCGTGGAATGTCAGAAGCTTGAACGTGGTAGGGAAACTAGAAAATCTGAAAAGGGAAATGCAAAGGCTCAATCTAGATATAGTTGGGGTCAGTGAAGTGAAGTGGAAGGAAGACAAGGATTTCTGGTCAGATGAGTATCGGGTAATATCAACAGCAGCAGAAAATGGTATAACAGGTGTAGGATTCGTTATGAATAGGCAGGTAGGGCAGAGGGTGTGTTACTGTGAACAGTTCAGTGACCGGGTTGTTCTAATCAGGATCGACAGCAGACCAACACCGACAACGATAGTTCAGGTATACATGCCGATGTCGCAAGCTGAAGATGAACAGATAGAGAATGTGTATGAGGATATTGAAAGGGTAATGCAGTATGTAAAGGGGGACGAAAATCTAATAGTCATGGGCGACTGGAATGCAGTTGTAGGGGAAGGAGTAGAGGAAAAGGTTACAGGAGAATATGGGCTTGGGACAAGGAATGAAAGAGGAGAAAGACTAATTGAGTTCTGTAAAAAGTTTCAGCTAGTAATAGCGAATACCCTGTTCGAGAATCACAAGAGGAGGAGGTATACTCGGAAAAGGCCGGGAGATACGGGAAGATTTCAATTAGATTACATCATGGTCAGACAGAAATTCCGAAATCAGATACTGGATTGTAAGGCGTACCTTTTTCTCATGGTAACCTCCCCCTTGGCAGGCCCCTCCCGTAGATCCGAATGGGGGTACTATTCCGGAATCTTTTGCCAAGGCGTAAACAGATATAGACTCAGATCACAATATAGTAGTGATGAAGAGTAGGCTGAAGTTCAAGACATTAGTCAGGAAGAATCAATACGCAAAGAAGTGGGATACGGAAGTACTAAGGAATGACGAGATACGTTTGAAGTTCTCTAACGCTATAGATACAGAAATAAGGAATAGCGCAGTAGGCAGTACAGTTGAAGAGGAATGGACATCTCTAAAAAGGGCCATCACAGAAGTTGGGAAGGAAAACATAGATACAAAGGAGGTAGCTGCGAAGAAACCATGAGTAACAGAAGAAATACTTCAGTTGATTGACGAAAGGAGGAAGTACAAACATGTTTCGGGAGAATCAGGAATACAGAAATACAAGTCGCTGAGGAATGAAATAAATAAGAAGTATAGGGAAGCTAAGAGGAAATGGCTGCAGGAAAAATGTGAAGACATCGAAAAAGGTATGATTGTCGGAAGGACAGACTCAGCACACAGGAAAGTCAAAACAACCTTTGGTGACATTGAAAGCAACGGTGGTAACATTAAGAGTGCAACGGGAATTCCACTGTTAAATGCAGAGGAGAGAGCAGATAGGTGGAAAGAATACATTGAAAGCCTCTATGAGGGTGAAGATTTGTCTGATGTGATAGAAGAAGAAACAGGAGTCGATTTAGAAGAGATAGAGGAACCAGTATTAGAATCGTAATTTAAAAGAGCTTTGAAGGACTTATTGTCAAATAAGGCAGAAGGGACAGACAACATTCCATCAGAATTTCTAAAATCATTGGGGGAAGTGGCAACAAAACGACTATTCACGTTGGTGTGTAGAATATATGAGCCGGGCGACATACCATCTGACTTTCGGAAAAGCATCATCCATACAATTCCGAAGACGGCAAGAGCTGACAAGTGCGAGAATTATCGCACAATCAGCTTAACAGCTCATGCATCGAAGCTGCTTACAAGAATAATATACAGAAGAATGGAAAAGGAAATTAAGAATGCTTTAGGTGACAATCAGTTTGGAACTTCCTGGCAGATTAAAACTGTGTGCCCGACCGAGACTCGAACTCGGGACCTTTGCCTTTCGCGGCGGTAGCTCAGTTGGTAGAGCACTTGCCCGCGAAAGGCAAAGGTCCCGAGTTCGAGTCTCGGTCGGGCACACAGTTTTAATCTGCCAGGAAGTTTCATATCAGCGCACACTCCGCTGCAGAGTGAAAATCTCATTCTGGAAACATCCCCCAGGCTGTGGCTAAGCCATGTCTCCGCAATATCCTTTCTTTCAGGAGTGCTAGTTCTGCAAGGTTCGCGGGAGAGCTTCTGTAAAGTTTGGAAGGTAGGAGACGAGGTACTGGCAGAAGTAAAGCTGTGAGTACCGGGCGTGAGTCGTGCTTCGGTAGCTCAGCTGGTAGAGCACTTGCCCGCGAAAGGCAAAGGTCCCGAGTTCGAGTCTCGGTCGGGCACACAGTTTTAATCTGCCAGGAAGTTTCATATCAGCGCACACTCCGCTGCAGAGTGAAAATCTCATTCTGGAAACATCCCCCAGGCTGTGGCTAAGCCATGTCTCCGCAATATCCTTTCTTTCAGGAGTGCTAGTTCTGCAAGGTTCGCGGGAGAGCTTCTGTAAAGTTTGGAAGGTAGGAGACGAGGTACTGGCAGAAGTAAAGCTGTGAGTACCGGGCGTGAGTCGTGCTTCGGTAGCTCAGCCGGTGGTAGAGCACTTGCCCGCGAAAGGCAAAGGTCCCGAGTTCGAGTCTCGGTCGGGCACACAGTTTTAATCTGCCAGGAAGTTTCATATCAGCGCACACTCCGCTGCAGAGTGAAAATCTCATTCTGGAATCAGTTTGGCTTTAGGAAAAGTAAAGGGACGAGAGAGGCAATTCTGACGTTACTGCTAATAATGGAAGCAAGGCTAAAGAAAAATCAAGACACTTTGATAGGATTTGTCGACCTGGAAAAAGCGTTCGACAATATAAAATGGTGCAAGCTGTTCGACATTCTGAGAAAGTAGGGGTAAGCTATAGGGAGAGACGGGTCATACGCAATATGTACAACAACCAAGAGGGAGTAATAAGAGTGGACGATCAAGAACGAAGTGCTCGTATTAAGAAGGGTGTAAGACAAGGCTGTAGCCTTTCGCCCCTACTCTTCAATCTGTACATCGAGAAAGCAATGATGGAAATAAAAGAAAGGTTCAGGAGTGGAATTAAAATACAAGGTGAAAGGATATCAATGATACGATTCGCTGATGATATTGCTATCCTGAGTGAAAGTGAAGAAGAATTAAATGATCTGCTGAACGGAATGTACAGTCTAATGAGTACACAGTATGGTTTGAGATCGGAGAAAGACGAAGGTAATGAGAAGTAGTAGAAATGAGAACAGCGAGAAACTTAACATCAGGATTGATGGTCACGAAGTCAATGAAGTTAAGGAATTCTGCTACCTAGGCAGTAAAATAACCAATGACGGACGGAGCAAGGAGGACATCAAAAGCAGACTCGCTATGGCAAAAAAGGCATTTCTGGCCAAGAGATCTAATATCAAATACCGGCCTTAATTTGAGGAAGAAATTTCTGAGGATGTACGTCTGGAGTACATCATTGTATGGTAGTGAAACATGGACTGTGGGAAAACCGGAACAGAAGAGAATCGAAGCATTTGAGATGTGGTGCTATAGACGAAAGTTGAAAATTAGGTGGACTGATAAGGTAAGGAATGAGGAGGTTCCACGCAGAATCGGAGACGAAAGGAATGTGTGGAAAACACTGATAAGGTGAAGGTACAGGATGATAGGACATCTGCTAAGACATGAGGGAATGACTTCCATGGTACTAGAGTGAGCTGTAGAGGGCAAAAACTGTAGAGGAAGACAGAGATTGGAATACGTCAAGCAAATAATTGAGGACGTAGGTTGGAAGTGCTACTCTGAGATGAAGAGGTTAGCACAGGAAAGGAATTTGTGGCGGGCCGCATCAAACCAGTCAGTAGACTGATGGGAAAAAAAAGAGTACTGATGGTGTTTACAGTTATGTATACTGCATTATTTAGGATCAGTTTGATATTGTGCGCTGAAATTAGGAGCTGTTTGCGTGTCTGCCGACTGTGCAACATGACACCAGGTACATCAGGGCGAGTGTTTTTTGTATGAGAGTGATAGGTATACTCGATGTGTAAGTAAAATGTAGGTTAAGTATTTGTGGGACGATATAGAATATGAGAGTGTTCGAGTTGGTTGTTATTTTTCTACTTAGAGGGTTTGTTAGATCGAATTGCTGAGGCGAGTAGCTACGAGAGCGCGAGGGATGTGATTTCAGAAAATCTCCGTCTCGCAGCGGTCAGCTAAAGATGGAGCGTTCAATGTTCTCGGCTTAGGTACTGGGGGTGTGCTCTGGCCATGTGCTAGACCGTGTGGATTGAACAACAGTATTAGGGTCATAGTTTAGCTAGAATATTTACAGAGGAATATGTCTGACACGAGTATAAAAGTACAGACTGTGATATGGGCGGTCTCGCGCTCGTGGTGTGTGAGAGACGCAAAACAGACGATTTTGAGTCATCACAGGTGACTTAGGTCAGTGGCTTAATTTGCTACAATTTTCTTGTATTGGTAGCGAGACACTAACTGACCATCAGATTTGAAGCGTGGTTCATTTGTACAGACAGAATGTAATATAAGTTAATGTAGGTTAGTACACGTTAGTAAACGGAAGGAAGCATTAGTGCATGTTAGCCAACGAACATGGGTCGGTAAAAGGACATAGTGGTCGGTGGGGACTTTAACTATTTCACTTCAAGTCCAGGTGGGCGTGGCAGTGGCGAAAATTGATTCGAAGTCTAGGTGGACGTGGCAGTTTACCACATCTGAGAGGTTAATTAATTGATCAGATTAATGAAGTAGTCATGCGAACTTTGTTACATTCACTTGCAGAGGTACTAAGCTAGGTGCGCGCGATGGCTCATGTGTACGGACGTGTGTTTTAGCGAAGATCTTGGATTAGATAATCGAAACATGTGGGCTGAATAATGAGAATCAGGTGATCAGTTAACTTAGTGAGAGTATTCTTTGTCTGACAGAGTCACGTGGTCGAGCGCGTGTTGTGAGGCCAAGGAAGTTTCCAACTCGGTAGAAAAACATTCCAGTTTGAAAGTGTCGGTTCGTCTCTATCGGTCTTGAATTGCAAAGTTTATGGGGATGAGAGCGTCCTTTGTGCTCCATCACACGTACTGGTGGGGTCGTATGTGGCGTGAGGGTGGTTTGGACAAAGCAAGCGTGTCGGTTCCTGTCCATCGGTGCTGGGAATTTGCTAACTTTAGGACCGATATAGCTTTTAGTGTGTCACATGACAGAACTTTCCAAACATCCCAGGCGGTTGTGTGAGGTAGGTATGAGCAGGTTCTAACCTGTTAAGAAATATAAATTTGGGGTGGAACGTGTCCTTTGTTCAGCACGTGGGCGACAGGTTTCATCCTGTCCAGCGTTAAGTGCTCGCGGGCGCGAAAAGATGTCTACGTAGCCGGACTCTGAGGCGAGCGCTGCTGACCGTTTGTGGCTGGACTCTGAGGTGCCGCTCGCCACCTACCTGGTGTGCTGGCCGGGGACTGTGCGGGCACCGCTGGTCGCTTGACGTCAGCCGGCCAGGGAGCAGCCGATGGAGCGAGCTCAGCTGGCCGTGCGTACGTCAGCTGCGCTCTGGAGTTCGCTGTGTGAGCATCGAGAAGTCAGTTGGGGCATACCTGCATGACCGTAATGCCTGAAATAAAGAGTCATTTTCCCACCTTGTGACTTAGCGTAGTACAAGTGACGAGATTTTAATAATTTAGCAGCGGAAGCATAAGTAACCGAGAAAATTCAAAGTTGGTGGACGTGGCCCAATTGGCTTTCTTCCCGCCGTCTTAAATGACGCCACGGCGACGTCCTCAGGTGGCTGAGATACGAACTAACACACAGTTGGACTCCAGACCTCACAGCGAGCACGGTGGATGCTGCTGCGATCTCGAAGGTGCGATGTTGGAGAACAAGTGATGATGGTACTGTTTGAAATAAAGACTTCAGTCCTTTTCCCACGAATTCACAGGAGGTGACTTACGTTAGTAAAAGTGCACTTTATTATTATTATTACTATTATTATTATTATTACTATTATTATTATTACTATTTGACGCGATTTTCATAGCTTGGGAGTGAAAGAATAAGTGACAGCGAAAAATTCAAACTTCGTAGGATGAGGTGGACTTAGGTTAGTGCATATGGCCGAATTGGTTTCTTTTTTTTCGTTGGTGTGACAGATTATCGTGTTTGAATTTGAATTTGTGACAGATTTTTTGTTATGGATGTAGGGGAATTGGCTTTCTTGCCACAAAAATCGATCATCTTGAATAAATAATGATAAATAATGGTAAATGATAATAAATGCTATTAAATAATGGTAAATGATAATAAATGCTATTAAATAATAGTAAATGATAATAATGATAAATAGAAGTACGCTTTTCCAGAGATTATGGCGTGTGAATTTGAACATGGAGGGATTATCTACGTTAGTGGAGGTAGGCCAATAATAATAATAAATAATAATAAATAATAACTAATAAATGACAGTAAATAATAATAATGATGAATGATAATGAATAATAATAAAGGAAAGTGTGGTTTTGCAGCCATTATCGTTTTGGAATTAGAATTTGGATGGCATTTTCTAGTGGAGGTAGGCCAATAATAATAAATAATGATAATAAATGAAAATGAATGATAATGAATGAAAATGAATGAAAATGATAAGACAAGTACAGTTTTGTATGCATTATCCTGTTAGAATTCAAGCTTCCCGCCATTTTTTCTTCTGGAGGCTTAGGTTAGTGGACATAGCACTCTTTCGGTCTATTTTACCGCCAAAATTAAAATTCCCTGCCATTTTTTCCTGAGGTTAGGTTAGTGGACATAGCACAATTGACCTATTTTCCCGTCAGATGTCGCAATGTTGGATGACGTCATGCGCTGTTGCCAAGTCTGCATGCCACCATCTCGGATGACGTCATCGCCGCCATCTTGAATAAATTTGGCAACAAGGTAAAGTGGGGCCACACACAGGTTGTCCCTCTACAGTTGTTGATTAAAAGAAACTGCTACTGAATGCAGTGTATCTCTCTCACAAAATATCGTGCAAGACATATCACCTTGGCATGGATAGTACGCAGAATGAAGTGATCTTAGAGGAAGCGGAGTAGCATCAATTGATGTCTTTATCAGAGGGGTTAACCCTCGCATAGGGGCTCAGGTTAAAGTGGTGTAAAAGAAACTGCTACTGAACATAACGTACGTACGCACTAGTTCCCTTTCCCCTTTGGAAGAACGGAGGGCATAAACGATAAAAGCCTTGTTCATGTACTTAGTATATGACAATAGAGGTCTGGTAACATGAACAAGTTACACCAAGGTAGTGTGAATATGACCAGTGTGAGTGTGTTGTAAGTGTTTTATTGTGCATATGAAGTGTTGTGTAAATGTGTGACTAACGGTAGCTGATGGCGGATACGAACTGATGGCCAATAGGTGCTAACAGAGATACTTCCAGTCGAGAAGGAAATACAGACTATGACAAAAAAAAAACCATAACCATAAGCTGTACTAAACATGAATCATAACTATAAATTGATAATAACAAAACATGACATTGAAGTAATAATAATTGGCAAGAAATAAAATCAAGGGAATATTTCCCGAACATAAACTGCTGAATCGGATCCGAAATCCGTCAGGGGATGTTTTTTAGTCGATTGACGAAGTGCATAAGGGACTGCGTCAGTAGAATCCGACAGAGTGTGTGTATATAACAACAGTGGCGTTGTATAAAATCTAATAGAAGAGCGTCTGAGGCTCAGTTCATTTGTGGTTGAGTGCCAAAGCCGTAGTGTGAGTGAAATTTGTCTAACAGTAATTGATGTATGAATTGTTTTCTGGTCAACCGAGGAGCCTAGGATTTGGTGATGCGTAAGTACAAGTTCACGGTCCGAATGAGCTACATGCGAGTGACTCGACTAATAAGTTCAGCAGTGCATTAGTGCAATCTGCAGACTTGAGTTGATGATTACATAATTTGCAGGGCAATGGAGCAACCTGCAGACAGTGCTAATTCAACCCGTCTAGTAACTGATGGGTGGGCAGTGCATTGGAGCTATCTGCGATACCGTGGTTCAGCAGCCCTAAGGGCGTCCGTCTGACTTAATAAAGAATTAGTGCAGGCACATGGGTCTCCTGCGATACATGGAATAAAAGTATCAGTGGCGTTATTAGCGATCTGCTGTACTAGGAAAATGTCAACTATTCAAGCAATAAAAATTAGCTCTGTAGCTAGAATAGCATGCATGCTTGCATAAATAGCATCACTTTATGTGTGCGCAGTACATAACAACAGATAAAATGAAAATCATGAACTATAAATCACTAGCGCTAGCACAATGACATAATTAAACACAACATATATTGACAGGAAAATAAAAACACAATGATGTATAATAATAACGCTGTAAGTAGTTGGAACAAATATTATGAATGGTAGTACAAGAGTTTCGCGTCGAAGGTAACGTGTGATGTAGGCTGTTGGGGCAACAGGGCGCGGTGCATGTGCTCTGGTATGTGATAGAAAGAAGTGTCGCAACACTACTGCCACCTTGACGGCAGCAGATGTGCATATGTGTTGTCTTAGCATGTGAGGCGTCTGCCTCAGCCTGAGACTGCTCAACGTTAACATGTAACACTTGCCATCTGGACCTGGCTGCTGGGCTGCATATGTGTTTGTTTTAAAACTGACGATAAGAAATTGAACTGAAAAGACAACTAGGCACAGTTCCCATAGCGCTTACATCACCGGCTAATTAGAGGAAAAGTACGTATCTGACAATACATCATCGGCCAATATTTGGGGGCAAGACTGCAACAAGGGAGA
Source organism: Schistocerca americana (assembly GCF_021461395.2). Lineage (NCBI taxonomy): Eukaryota > Metazoa > Arthropoda > Insecta > Orthoptera > Acrididae > Schistocerca > Schistocerca americana. The sequence goes on along the minus strand of NC_060122.1, from coordinate 40,320,203 downwards.
AGCGATATCTCGGTGTAATGGGTGGTAAGACCAAAAGACCGGTACTGTCGGAAGAGGGTACCTACCACGTTGTAGGGACCTCCTCATCGACTGAAGAAGAAAAGCAGGATAGAACAATGACCACAGCGGTAGAGTGAAGTAAAAGGGGAGGACAAAAAGTAACTGCATAGCAACCAAGGAACAATCACCCACTGATATACAGCAGCTAGTGATGGGGGATCCGCTCCTGAACTGATTCATAGAGGAGTGAACAATCAGTGATTCTGAAAAAAAAGAACGGTAGCTCCAAACGTTTCCCACGGCAGAGAGAGAGAGAGAGAGAGAGAGAGAGAGAGAGAGAGAGAGAGAGAGAGAGAGAGAAAAAGAGTCTGAGCAGATCAGCAGGGCCTCTGCTGGTCATAGCACACTGCACGCCACACAACAGAGCCAGTGCCCGCCTCTGCCCTGCTTCTGCCTTGGCTGCCTGCATTGTGCAGTGCCCCATTGCATTTTGTGTTTCACATATGCCGTGCCGTCTCTGTGCTTCCTCTGCCGCGTGCAGTGTCTGGCGCACCTTGACTTAGCATCGCACTCCATCGGCGATCGTTTCAGTCGCACCTCCTGCCCTCTGGGCAGTTGATGCGAGCAACAGGATAGAGAGCCTCCTAGCGGAGAACATAAGAACTACTTGCAACAACTTGCTCGCAAGAGAACGGACGATTTGTCTCGGAGCAGGTGAATGGTGGCCGTTCACCACTCCCCACACCCTCGGAACTCGTCCGCTCAACGCTCACCCCACCGTTCTCGACTCTAGCCAGAGCATTGAGCAAAGCAACTCAGGTGCCACTCTGGTCTCTGCGGTCTTAGCTCACGCAGTAATACAGCTCGCAGCGCGACCTGCTTGACTCAGCGCCTCTGCATCGGAGTTCGTCTCTACTGGATATTGTTCTTCGTTGTAATACCGGTATGTATATTACATAATTATGCTTCGTATACATCATTTGTTTTTATTTTATTTTTATTTGTTTAAACTGATCAGATTAGGTTCCTGACGACTCCTCTTACTATAGGATTTTTTATTATGGACACTCGAATTTACGCTTTAATTACGAGCGAACCGATAAACGTATCGCAAAATGTGATACACCAATATTTTCCTTGTTTTATTCTGCGTAAGGCTATATGCAGACTTTGGTCTTACAGTCAAATTTATATATACTTTTTCTTATTGTAGTACGGATTTTCAGATTTTAGGCGTCTTCGGAAGGAAACATTCACTTTAAAAATATATGGCTTGCGATGTATTTGTTCCAGGTTAATGAAATTTTAATATGTTATTTGCGTAGAAACAGCGATCCATTAAACTGGTGGGGAACTAGAGGGCTGCTGTACCCAACAATGTATGAACTAGTCCTGCAAATGTTATGCATCCTGGGAACATCAGCTCCCTCTGAGCGTATCTTCTCAAAAGCAGGACAAATATGCAATGACAGAAGGAACAGACTCACTTCAAGTAAAACTGAACAAATTTTATTTGTAAACCAGAACATTGATTAGTTTTTCCTATAACATATACTCATTGTGTGTGTCGACTGTGTATACTAAAATATGTTAGAGTTTTTGTAAGTTACTTTTTAAGCAATTAAAATTTGTTTACATAATATGAATCAGTCCTATTTTCAAAATTTGCCTGCCTGATAAAAATACTTAGAATTTTATTGTAATATTTTTATTTTTTCCACCAGACGAAATGCATAACTTTTCTATCTCAAAGTGACTGAGGATGTAGTATAAACCTATCAGTTTCATTATTACTTCATTTCACACTATCACTATTTAGATGTGGAGGTTTGTTTTGCGGGGCACTCACAAGTGTCGTTATCAGCATGCTATTTTAGCTTTGTAGCCATCATCATGTGCAAAGGTGAAATATTTATTACATATCAGAAATGCCTGAATGATTGTTGTCACAATATTACAATCATTCAGACATGTGAGATATTTTATGACTATTTCACCTTTGACCATGATAATGGCTACAAAGCCAAAACCACGATAGTGCAAAATAAATCAAAAATCAAAAACTTTGTCATATCATGGAAATTTCAATGAACTATGCAAAATTCTCACTCATTATCTGTGTTACTTAAAAATAGGATCAAAATACAGGTATAGTACTGGAATAAACCAAGTTTAAAGGGCAATGTGCCTTCCACTTATTTTCAATTGTGAATGAGTGGTGAATCATGAAAAAGAGCTAGTTCATTTCAATGAGTGAACAGTTCTGATCCAATCTCTGAAAAGAACATTTTTGCCCATCTCTAACGGCAGCCTGGACGATTGGTCGCTTGTGCCTCATCAGTAGCGTGAAAACCCCGTGGCATTGCATTGGTTTGCCCATATCTGGCCTTGTCCAAGGAAGATAACGTTAAATGAGTGGTGTCACCGCCAGACACCACACTTGCTAGGTGGTAGCCTTTAAATCGGCCGCGGTCCGTTAGTATACGTCGGACCCGCGTGTCGCCACTGTCAGTCATTGCAGACCGAGCGCCGCCACACAGCAGGTCTAGAGAGACGTCCTAGCACTCGCCCCAGTTGTACAGCAGGCTTTGCCAGAGATGGATCAATGACAAATACGCTCTCATTTGCCGAGACGATAGTTAGCATAGCCTTCAGCTACGTCATTTGCTACGACCTAGCAAGGCGCCATTACCAGTTTATATTGAGATTGTAATTATGTATCATCAAGAGCGATGTTCTCCAATTATGGATTAAAGTTAAGTATTCACGCAACTACGTTCTTTATTTATTAGACTCAACTCCTTTAATTGTTCCAGACCTCACGCCAGTCTGCGTGAGCATAAACGCGTGCATTTCGTCTTCCTCTAGCAACACGGTGTTGGCTCTTCTGCCAAAACAGCATATGGCGACCAGTGTAAAAACGGTCTTCTTCTTTATACTTGCTTAAATTCCTCGTGTCATGGCTTCGCCACAATCTCCAGATGTACTGTCCGAATTTTATCGCTTACAGAATCGGCAGACACAGGCCTTATTGGATGCCCTTGGACAGCTCGTCCAGGGTCAACGTGCAATGCAAAACGATGCGGCAGCCGCTGCTCCACCGCTCACGCAGCCACAACACGCAGTTGCACCACCTTTTCGTCCTTTTGATGCGGCACTGGAAAGCTGGACGGAGTGGTCACGCCTATTTGGATTCAGAATTGGATACAGAATTCAAGGTATTGAGCGGCAGCTTTTTTGCTTTCTTGTGTAGGAGTGTCCACCTACCGTGTGATAGTGAAATTGTTTCCCCAACGCGACGTAGCAACTCTGTCCTACGACGAAATTTTGTCTGCGTTAGATGCATATTTCAAAGAATCAGTCAATGTCGTTGCAGAAAGGTATACGTTCTTTCGTACAAAACGTACGGCCCGTCAAACTAATCGGCAGTGGGTTGCTACTTTGCAAGGCATTACTAAGGATTGTGCTTTTGAGTGTGAATGTGGACTCCCTTATTCAGATACTATGGTGCGTGATGCAATTGCACAGAACGTTTCTGATGTTCGTCTCAGGGAACAGATTTTGAAACTAGTCAATCCCCCCTTCAACAAGTGATGGACATAGTGGATCGGCAAGACACACTTGACTTTGCTCAGGAATCATTTGAAACTTTGCCAGCCGTGTGGCACGTTAACCGGCCCACCGGGCGCGCTGCACGGAACAGTAAAGAGCCCTCGCGCCCGTCCGCGCAGCTGCCGCCAAGCTCTCCGCTACGTGTGCCTCGCAAGCAAGCAAATGCAGTGCTGAAAATCATGCCCACGGTGTGCTACTAAACATTCGCGTGAGAATTGCCCGTCCCGCCAAGCTATTTGCTTTTTCTGTAATAAAAAAGTACATGTTCAAAGTGTGTGCCAGAAAAAACTTAGATTGGACACTCACAACCATTCCAGGGCCTTTGTTTCACGCCAGAATCGGAGTCGAACCACGAATACTCAGGCTCGTGAACCTTCGCCCATGGATAGTCATGTAGTTCAATCCACTCCGCCCAGTGCCACTCTCTCTAACAGTGACTGTGTTTGTCCCACAAATAGTGTGTGTCGACATCGACGGAAATCACGTCAAGTCCCAAGTGATTCTGTACCAGTGTCGGTTCACGTTGCACGAGACAGTCGCTCTTGTTGTCAGCAGGACAATAAACTTTTTGTAGACTTGGACATTCATGGCCACGTGATACCATTCCAGCTCGATACCGGAGCTGCAGTTTCATTGAACAATAAAGACACTTACAAACAACTGGGCACACCTCCGTTGCGTGCCGCAAATATTAAGTTAAATAGTTATTCAGGACAAGCTATCCCTGTGTTAGGACAGTGCAGCCATTTTGCAACATACAAGGGACAAACAAAACTTGTGTCATTGTACGTCCTTCGTTCTTCTTCTGCTGTGAACTTGTTTGGTTTGATTTATTTCAGTTGTTTAACTTGTCTATAGTCAATCAGGTCCTATCAGTGAACCAGACTGTGCCTTCAGACAGTGTTTCTCGTCTATGTGAAGAATTTGCAGACATTTTTGCACCGGGCCTTGGTTGCGCTAAGAACTATAAAGCACATTTGGAACTGAAAGTAAACGCGCAACCGAAATTTTTCAGAGCACGCAATGTTCCCCATGCATTGCGTGATGAGGTCGCACGAACGTTACACGATTTGGAATCACAAGGTGTGATTGAACGTGTGCAGGCTTCTCTCTGGGCCTCACCCTTAGTAATTTTGCCAAAACCTTCCGGAAAATTGAGACTTTGTGTGGACTTCAAGGCAACAGTGAATCCACAATTAGTGATTGCAACTTATCCTTTACCCCGCCCGGAAGATCTTTTTGACAAACTGTGCCCTGGTAAATATTTTTCGAAGTTGGACCTAGCAGATGTGTACTTGCAAATACCGGTGGACGAAGAATCCCAGCGCGTTTTGGTGGTTAACACGCATCTTGGTTTGTATCGATTCAAACGACTGCCATTCGGGTGTGCATCCGCCCCTGCATTGTTTCAGCAATATTTACAAACTGTTTGTGCGTCGGTCCCTACCGCAGCAAACTATCTGGACGATATTGTGATTTCCGGAAAGACGGAAGAAGAACATTTAGCCAATCTCAGAACATTATATCAGGTCTTGCGACAAAATGGTCTTCGCTTGCGGAAGGACAAATGTGTGTGTTTTGCTCGTGACTTCCCCTACCTGGGACATGTAATCAATACCCAGGGCATACATCCCAGTCCAGAGCACCTCCGTGCCATACAAGGCTTGCCATCGCCGCAGAATTTGAAGCAGCTACAGAGTGTGCTAGGAAAAATTAATTATTACCATAAATATGTGCGCCACGCCTCTTCCATTTCAGCTCCGCTTCATCGCTTACGCCGTAAAGACGTTCCGTTCGTCTGGACGACGGAATGCGAACGCGCCATTCGCCAGTTGAAATCGGCGTTGCTTTCAAATACTTGCCTTACGCCATTCGATCCCCAGAAACCCCTTTTGTTGATGGTAGATGCATCGGATTTCGGGATCGGTGCTGTGCTTGCGCACAAAGATGGATCGCATGATCGCCCTATTGCCTTTGCATCCAAATTGCTCTCGTCTGCGCAAAGAAATTATTCACAGATTGAGAAAGAAGCATTGGCTCTCGTATTTGGTGTTACAAAGTTTCATGATTTCTTGTATGGTCGTCACTTTACCATCATCACAGACCACAAACCTTTGACATCGCTTTTTCATCCGACCAAGCCTGTACCTCCACGTACAGCGCAGAAATTAATTCGCTGGCCTATTTTCCTCTCGCAGTACCGCTACGATATCTTGTATCGGTCCACTGCTAAGCACGGAAACGCCGATGCGTTGTCCCGTTTGCCTGTTACTGAGGATAGAGCATTCAATTCCTCCTAACTTGCTTGCCTGTTCATTGATTCGGAAACCGATGACGTGGTCGAATCGTTTCCGATTGACTTTCGTCGTGTAGCTACAGCCACAGCTGCTGACCCTGTCCTTGCTCCCGTTTTGCGTTTTGTTGCTACGCAATGGCCCTTGTCGCAATCACGGATCGAGGATCCGTTGGTTCGCCAATTTTTTGCTCACAGGGAGAGACTTTTTGTACAACGTGGTGTTTTGCTGTTGCGTTCTGATGATGATCAGTCCAGGGTCGTGGTCCCACGTTCGTTACAGTCCTCTGTCTTACGGCTTCTCCACCACGGACATTGGGGTATAGTGCGCACGAAACAACTTGCTCGTTAGCACTGTACTTGGTTCGGAATCGATGCTGCGATTACGGATATGTGCTCTTCTTGCATGGCGTGTGCCGAACAACAATCCGCACCACCGCGGAAATTCTTTGCATGGCCGAAAGCCACTTCCCCCGGCAACGCTTACACATCGATTTTGCTGGTCCATTCTGGAATGCTCGATGGTTGGTTGTGGTAGATTCATTCAGTAATTTTCCTTTTGTTGTCCGGATGTCTTCCACGACGTCATCTGCCACCATCCAAGCGTTATCCGCTATCTTTTGCATTGAAGGTCTTCCACAGACTATTGTTTCCGACAATGGCCCACAATTCATATCCGGAGAATTTCAGTCATTCTGCACGGCCAATGGTATTCAACATCTGACGTCCGCGCCGTTTTCGCCGCAGTCAAACGGTGCCGCTGAACGTTTGGCCAGGACTTTCAAGTCACAGATGTTGAAGTTGAAAGAGTCATTCTCAGGAGGACGCGTTATTGCTCTTCTTGTCCTCGTATCGCTCTCAGCCCCGAGATGGTCGATCGCCGGCTGAGTTGCTCCACGGTCGTCCCCATCGAACCTTGATGTCTCTGCTAAATCCACCGCATCAGGTTCCTGTGCAGCGGCAGACGCCTGCTTTTGCTCCAGGCGACGTTGTATACTATCGCAACTATCGAGGTTCACGGCGTTGGCTCGCAGGGCGCATTCTTCGCTGCCTCGGCCGCGCTATGTATCTGGTTTTGGGGGCCTCTGGTGAGGTGCGTGGGCATCTCAATCAGCTGCGCCTCTGTCGTCGCACGGGTTCTGCCGCTCCCCGTCTGCTTTCAGCGACGGTGCCGCCCGGTCAGCGCCCTGGGGACCCATCTACTGCCTCGCCTCATCCCCAGGCGTTACCGACGATGCCTTCCCTTTTGCCCCATGGCGACGCGCCGCCGCCGCCGCCGCCGCCGCCGCCGTTCCTCCCGCCGGCGCCGCCCGCAGTGGACGCGTCGCTGCAGTCGCCGGGCGCCTCCCTGGGTCACGCGCCGCCGATCGCTTCCCGTGACCAGTTATCCTCCGACATGGAATTCTTGCCCGCTCCTGACCATGTGTCGTCTTCGCCCGTCGGCTGCCCCGCCCCGATGGAGGTCGACCCTTCGGCCCGTCCTGTCTCTCTGCGGGCGCATACACCGCATGTTGGCGTGCACCCTGGACTAGGTTTTCAGGCGTTTCCTAGCTCCCCTCGGACCGAATGGCCGGGTGCGGGTGGCACAGCCTCGCCTGTTGTTAGGCTCTCCACCTCGTCGCATACGTCAACATGGGGTCCTCCCCACGGCGGGCGGAAGCCTAATAACACAACCGTACGCCGATTTGCGGGGGAGGAATGTGGTGTCACCGCCAGACACCACACTTTTTAGGTGGTAGCCTTTAAATCGGCCGCGGTCCGTTAGTATACGTCGGACCCGCGTGTCGCCACTGTCAGTGATTGCAGACCGAGCGCCGCCACACAGCAGGTCTAGAGAGACGTCCTAGCACTCGCCCCAGTTGTACAGCAGACTTTGCCAGAGATGGATCAATGACAAATACGCTCTCATTTGCCGAGACGATAGTTTGCATAGCCTTCAGCTACGTCATTTGCTACGACCTAGCAAGGCGCCATTACCAGTTTATATTGAGATTGTAATTATGTATCATCAAGAGCGATGTTCTCCAATTATGGATTAAAGTTAAGTATTCACGCAACTACGTTCTTTATTTATTAGACTCAACTCCTTTAATTGTTCCAGACCTCACGCCAGTCTGCGTGAGCTTAAACACGTGCATTTCGTCCTCCTCTAGGAACACGGTATTGGCTCTTCTGCCAACACAGGAAAATGTCCTCATAGTTGGATGTGTAAGAGGGTTAGAGCTGTAAATTGTAGCATATATTATGAATCAAAGCAATAATGAAACTTCACCTCGTAAGATTTGCAGACTAAGGGATGCAGAATAATGTAAATCGTTAGGAACTTCGTGCAATATATCCAGCTAATGTGAAACAAAACGAGGAAAAGAAATTAAACTATCACATCTACTTAATATTTATGTTAAGATTTATTGGGATGTTTGAATGAATTTTGTTTGCCGTGTCTTCCGGCTGCATGAAAGAAACCAGCTTGGAGCTGTTAGCGAGCGCGCAGCGCACTCCTAAGTGCACTCGTAAGTGCAGAGTAAGCATGTCAGCGGTTATGTCAGACGGCGTGTAGCCTCGAGAGACCGGCCGCTACTGTAGCGAGAAATATCACGCGCTTAGCGTGTACGAGAAACAACGATGAATTAGAAAGTGCTAATCATCTAGAATAAGAGTTTTAAAAAAGCTGTTAGTTATATAGAATAATGTTAAGTGTATTGTAGTCTGTCATACGTGGAGGATAGGGCAGTAATTTACTGTCTGTTTTTGTAACTACTCGGACGCGCCGCGTGGCGAGACGCTGGGTGTGGCAGCGCACGTGGTGATAAGATACGTCATCGTGCGGAGCGCTGTTACCGGCTGAAAAACAATGATGATCGCTGGGAAGTTCTTGGCAAGGAGAGGGAAATGAGGCGCAAGGAGACAGCGCTGAAGAGAGGAGGGGAGGCGAAAGCTGGTATGTTGCCCCGCCAACAGCTGGTCCCGTAAACAAAGCGTACAAGGCGTATGCATTTCAAGCCCTGGCTTTTTCTGTTCCAATTACTTATAGTTAGCTGCAGCAAATACGTAACTACGACGTATAGTACAACACACTAGACGTTAACGTAACAAGTACTAAGAAAAACGCGGAGTAAATATACTCCACATGTACTGGTTTGCAGAATAGATGGCAATAGATAACATTGAAGAATATTATTCGGAGTTAGCAGCCGCGGTACTGCCAACACCAAGTGTAATGGTTGTATTTGAATCAAGTCAGTTGCGTGACGTCTAATGCGTGTCATTGCTTGCAAAACAAAAGAACATAATCATACATATAAAAATGAGCAAAAATACATGACAATACTGGAAAATGACAATTGAGAATGGCTGGGAACTCCATGGCGGCCAGGCACGTCTTGCTTCCAAGTCCCTGGAGAAAATTACTTAAACTAAGCTGAAATAAAACATAACATAAAACACTAATTAGGCGTGATTAATCACGCGATCTCAAAGCACAAGGGTGACGATTCCGCAAAGTGTATCTAGGACAGCCCTGTGGAGGTAATCTCCTCCGTTTTTTCTTTCGTCTTTGTTCCACTTCAGGTGGACTAAGGTCATTAGCACCCAGTCACGTTAGTGCACAAATAGCGTAGAAAAACGCAAGGGGGCAACATCAAAAAGTACTTACAAGGAAGCAGAGAAACAAAATAAAAGAGTTACATCCTTTTGGACAAGTCCGTCAGTGAAATAAAACGAAGGACACGAGCAGCTGCTCGAGCGTCACCAGCTAAAAGTTCGTGTAAGGTAGACAGCATACATAGGACAACACGAGAGTGAATAAAACGGGGAAAGGACAATAAAACATGGTGCACTGTCAATGTATGACCACATGGGCACTGCTGGGTGGGGTCACCAGACAACAGGTAGCAGTGGCTAAATCGGCAGTGCCCAATCCGCAACCTGGACAAAATGACCTCCACTCGCCAGGAAGGGCGTGAGGAGGTCGACCAAGCCGTCGGGATCGGTTTGATGGCCCTAAGCTTATTTTTATGGAGAGAGGACCAAGTCTCATGCCACAATGATGAAACGCGCTGACAAAGAACCTCACTAACACCAGTTGATGGCACACGAAAGGAAGCTGTTCAAGGCAGGAGGACAGCAGCCTTGGCCGCAGCATGAGCAGCTTCATTCCTAGGCACATCAATGTGGCCAGGAACCCTTAAAAAAAAAAAAACAGCCTGATAGAGAGCAGAAAGCTCAGCTGTAAAGCTTGAACACTGGTCAAGGAGCTGGTATTGAAAGGTATCATCCCAACGACAAAGGCACATCCGACGCCAGCAGTCTTGGAGCCATCTGTGTAAATAAAGACGTTATTGGCGAGTCTCTAATGAAGTTCGACAAACCCCGAGCGGTATATCGAATCTGTGGTCCTCTCCTTTGGGAGCGAAAAGGTGGCGTCGGGCTCTCACCCACTCTGAAAGCAGGCGACGAAAGCGAACTCTAGGAGGTAACAGGGCAGAGACATACAGCCCGTATTTGCGGTCGAGAAAGTCGTCAAAGAAGGGAAGTATGACGGGTGGTCGAGCATTGACATCAGTCGGCAGGCGTATCGACAAAGCAACATATCGCGCCGGTAGCTTAGCGGTAATGCGGCAGTTTCGGCATACAGAAGCAACAGCGCTGGTGGCAGAAGAGTAGACAAAGCTCCCATAATCTAGCTTTGATTTGACAATGGACCGATATAAGCGAAGCAGGACCATTTGATCTGCTCCACATGATGTACCGCTGAGAACACGGAGGACTTTTAGGGAACGGGTACAACGAGCAGCCAAGTAAGACACATGTTGAGACCAGCAAAGTTTCCTGTCAAATGTAAGATCTAAAAACTTTGTCGTCTCCACGAATAGGAGAGCAATAGGACCGGGATCTAAGGATGGTGGAAGAAACTGTTTGTAACGCCAGAAGTTCATAGAGACCGTTTTCTCACCAGAAAAACGGAAACAGTTAGCGACACTCCAGGAATATAAACGGTCTAGACAATGCTGAAGACAGCGCTCCAGGAGACATGTTCTCCGAGCGCTGCAGTAGATCGTAAAGTCGTCCACGAAAAGGAAGCCTGAAACGTCAGCCGGAAGACAATCCATTATTGGATTGATAGCTATGGCAAAAAGGGCCATGCTCATAACGGAACCCTGGGGCACCCCATTCTCCTGGCGAAAGGCATCTGACGAAACAGATACCCAGAACATTCGATCCATTAAAAATGCATTAATAGAAAGAGGGAGGCGGCCGCGAATGCCCCAGGCGAGCATGGTGCGGAGAATGCCCGTCCTCCAACATGTGTCGTAAACTTTCTCCAAATTTAAGAACACAGCCACCGTCTGGTGCTTACGCAAAAAGTTGTCATAATGAAGGTCGACAAGGTAACTAGGTGGTCAACAGCAGAGCGGCGCCTACGAAGGCCACATGGGACATCAGTAAGGAGGCGTCGATATTCAAGGAGCCAAACCAATCGAGAATTTACCATGCGCTCCATCACCTTGCAGACGCAGCTGGTAAGAGAGATGGGGCGATAACTGGAAGGAAGGTGTTTGTCCTCTCCTGGTTTGGGTTCTATGGGTTCAAATGGCTCTAAGCACTATGGGACTTAACATCTTAGGTCATCAGTCCCCTAGAACTTAGAACTACTTAAACCTAACTAACCTAAGGACATCACACACATCCATGCCTGAGGCGGGACTCGAACCTGCGACCGTAGCACTCCCGCGGTTCCGGACTGCAGCTCCTAGAACCGCACTGCCACCGCGGCCGGCTCCTGGTTTGGGTATGGGAACAACAATTGCTTCACGCTAGCGTGTGGGAACATGACCTGCAGCCCAGATTGGATTATACGTGCGAAGAAGGAAGCCTTTACCGGCAGGAGAAAGGTTCTTCAGCATCTGAATTTGGGTACCATCGGGGCTCGGAGTAGAGGATCGGGACCGGGCCAGTGCACTTTCGAGTTCATGCACGGTGAATGTGGTATTGTAACTTTCACGATTCAAAGACTGAAAAGAAGGTGGCCGTGCCTCCTCTGCTTGTTTTCAGGGGTGCAGGGTGGTAATGGGCAAAGCTTGAAACCTCCGCAAAAAAGCGTCCGAAGGCATTTGAGACATCCTCAGGATCCACAAGGACGTCATTCGCTACAGTCAAGCCAGAAATCAGGGAGTGGACCTTGGTGCCAGATAGCTGGTGCAGGCCACCCCAGACAACCGAAAGAGTAAAACTATTGAATGAGCTGGTGAAAGCCACCCACCAAGCCTTTTTGCTTTCTTTGATAACACGACGACATTGTGCACGGAGTCGTTTGTAACTGATACAGTTCGCCATTGTAGGGTGGCGGTGGAAGTTGCGTAAAGCACTTCGCCAAGCACGAATATCGTCGCTGCATGCCGTAGTCCACCAGGGGACTGGGACTCGATGTGGAGAAGACGAAGTGCGAGGGATGGAATATTCAGCAGCAGTGAGAGTAACGGCCGTGAGGTATGCCACCTGACTATCGCAGCAGGAGAAATCTTGATCACGGAAGGTCGCCAGGGAGGTGAAAAGCCCCCAGTCGGCTTTGGAGATGTTCCAGCTAGTGGAATGTGGAGTAAAGGTGTCTTGCAGGAGATGGATTACGCTGTGGAAATGGTCGCTCGAGTACGTGTCAGACAGAGCATACCACTCTAACCGACGTGCAAGTTGGATAGTGGACATTGAGAGGTCAAGGTGGGAGAAGATACGCGTTGTGTACAAAAGGAATGTAGGTGCACCGGTATTTAAGCAGACTAGATTGAGGTGGTTGAAAAGGTCTGGCAAGAGGGAGCCTCTCGGGCAGGATGCTGGAGAGCCCCAATGGGGTTGGTGGGCATTAAAGTCTTCAATCAACAAAACTGGTGTAGGAAGCTGAGTAATCAGTTGTATCATGTCTGCCCTAGTAAAGGCAGACGATGGTGGAGTGTAAACAGTACAAATGGAAAATGTGAAAGGGGGGAGAGTAATTCGGCGGCAACTGCCTACAGTTCTGTGTGCAATGTGATTGGGTCATAGTAGACATCATCCCGTACCAGCAACATGGCCCCTCCGTGAGCCTGAATACCTGCCACAGGGAGTAGGTCAAAACGCACGGAGGTATAGTATGTCAGGTCAATACGGTCACATGGGCGTAACTTCGTTTCTTGGAGACCTACGACAAACAGGCAGTGCATTCGAAGGAGCAATTTTAGTTCCTCTTGGTTTGAGCGAATGCCGCGAATATTCCACTGAAGAAGTGCCATTATGAAAACGAAAAGAAAAAAGAAAAAGAAAGAAACAAGAAAGGGTCACCTCAATGGCCGCTGAGGGCCTGGCTTCGAGGGAGCACTGCTACTGCAATCATTAGGTGGTGAGTCATGGTCCATCAACTCAACAGTTGCGTCTGCCCCATTCCTGAGCTGGTCAGGAGTGGCAGCTTCCTCCACCGGTAAAAGACCAGATGATCGGCTACCAGCTGTGCAGCCTGGCGAACCTAAAAATGGCTGAGGACGGCAATTTGCGCCTCTGCAGAGATGGAGAACTCTTTTCTTCTATGAGCCTTCATTGAGGAATTACGTTTTGTCGAAAGAACAGTTGATGGCTGTGAAGTTTGTGTATACAAGAAATCTTCGCGTGTCAGTTCTTTTTTGAAGGTCCGAGCACCTGATTTAGAGATCCTCATCTTAGCAGTAGCAGATGATGATGATTGAGCCTTACGGTTGGTGGGAGGAAGAGGAGACGTTGATCGGGCGATCTTGGCACTGGCCGATCTGACAACCGGATCGCTAAATGTTAGGTCGCATGCCTGTGTAACCACCTCCCTGGTAGGCCGCAGGGAGCCGAGAACGATACTGTATCTGCCTGAAGGAAGCACAGTGGGCTTCCTGCTAATGAATAACTTGCAAGCAGCTGAGGTCGACAGCTTCTCATTCACTCGAATTTCCTGTATACTTTTGTCATCTTTGTAGATGGGCCAGTCGCGAGAGGAGGCTGCATGGTCGCACATGCAGTTGACGCAATGAGGGGACGGAGGTGGACAGTCACCCTTATGAGCGTCCCTGCCACAGGTAACGCATTTAGCTACACTTGAACAAGACTGCCAGGTATGGTTAAACCGCTGACACTGGTAACACCTTGTAGGGCTTGGTACATACGGCCGAACAGAAATTTTCTCATACCCCGCTTTGAATCGTGAAGGCAATTGCACATTGTCGAATGTCATATTGTTTGGGTCAGTATAAGGTCCTTGTCGATCATTTTCACGACTCGATGGATGGCCGTCACTCCCTGATCAGAGAGTAAAGACAGAATCTCCTCATCAGTTAGTGCGTCGAGTGACCTGGTATACACCACGCCACGCGATGAAATCCAGATGCGGTGGGCCTCCACCCGTACAGGGAATGTGTGTAAGAGTGACTCGAAATAATTTTTGGGCCTGGAAGGCTTTCTCTGTCTCCAACAGCAAGGTACCGTTGCGCAACCGATTACAAGATTTCACTGGTCCTGCAATCTCATCTACACCCTTCTGAATAACGAAAGGGTTGACTGTTGAAAAATCGTGACCGTTAGATCTTGTGACAACAAGAAACTTCAGTACTGGTGGTAGAATTTTCGGAACAGGAGTTTCATCTAACTGTCTTTTTTGGGCAGAAGACAGGTAAGAATAAGAGAAATCCATTGCGGGTGAATCCCCCACGATTGCCAGCATCTTCGATGGCGTGATCCTACCTTGTGGGGGGCCCGCCCTCAGAGGGCACTCCCGCCTTAGGTGATTGTCCACACCTCCCGAGAAACGGACGGATAGACCAATCGGCACGTTTGGAAGGTAACAGCTCAGGCAATCACCCCTGCCTGGGCCTGGCCTTTACCAGGGCATACCTGTACCCCTTACTTGTTGACCCAGGTTGGGGAATTACGCGTTACCCCGTTACAGGCTACACGTGCGAATGCGTGGGTCGGTCTTCAGACATGCACAGGAGGAAAGAAGAGAGGAAAGAGGGAGAGGGATAAAGTCTCAAACGGCGAAGCGGAGAATAGGACAAGGAAAAGAAGACAAGGAGGAGAGGGCAAGGAGAATGAGGCAGAGATGCAAGTAAGGGCACGAAAGCAAGGAGAAGAGCGAACGTAGGGCAAGACCAATAGAGGAAGAAAGCGTGAGGATGGAGAAAATCAAACGAAACAGGATCCTGGAATGTTCAAATGTCCGTCTCCGGACGAAAGCTCGATACATTACTCCCAAGAAGAGGGAGTGTGAAGGGCGGTAAGGGGGGGGGGAGAAGGATTGGGGTCGAGGAGGGATGGGAAATGGGGGTAGGGCAGCCCAGAAAGGAAGGAGAACTGCACTAGCTCGGGACCCCGTGCTTGCCACACACGTATCCACAAAAGAGTTGTGGACCCCCTGGGGGGCACTTGAGGTGGAGGTGACACAGGTGGATCGGGAGCTGCGACCTGTTGTGGTGACACAGCCCTGCCATGGTAAGGTTGCAGGCGGTCGAAGTGCACTATCACCATACGATTGGTTAATTGCAGCTCTGCACTGACTGCTGAGTCAACCGTACAATCTGATACGGGCCTTCAAAGCGGGGAGAAAACTTAGTTCGTCCCTTTTTGATTCCCAGGTTTCATAGTAATACTAAATCACCGGTTTGATAAGTCATTAAAACAGCGTTTGTTTTGCCTGTGCAACTGATGATTAGTAGGTTTTATATTATTCCTCTTTACCTTATACCAGATCGCTTTTAGCCGGCGGGCTAAACCTTTTACTTCCTTTATTTCTACACCCTGAGGTGGTTTATTTCGAATGGCGAATTCACCGGCCATCCAAACACAGCTTCGTAAGGGGTATGCCCCGTGGATTCACGTATTTGGGTGTTGTATGCAGAACACATCTGTCCCAATCAGCGTGCGTTTTTTTCAACATAATAGGATAACATTTTACAAATTGTACAGTGTACGCGTTCAGTGCGACCGTTGGCTTTAGGATGGAAGGGAGTTGTACGCCATTTTTTGATTCTTAGCAATTTACAATCTTGCACAAATAGAGCAGACATGATATTGGTTCCTTGATCCGTTAAAATGGTTGGCTGGTTGTTTGAACTTTAAGGGACCAAACAGCAAGGTCATCAGTCCCTTGTTTCAAATATGGTCCGTTCCGCTAATGGGACATCTCAATAAAGTCAGAACAATAAAAGGGATGAAGCTACAAACGTAAAAGGGCAGTCATGTCCGTTAAAATGGCATCAGGACATCCAAAAAGTAGTATCACACGATTTACAAACACTCTTGCCACAGTTTCAGCTGTCATGTCGGCGAGGTGAACCAAAATTAGATAAGGAGAAAAGTGATCAATAACAGACAAAATATATATGTTACCTTCTTGCGACTGTGGATAACGACGTAGGATATCTAAAGCAAGAATTTCTAAGAGTGAAGATGCCTGAGAAAGTGTTTGCAGCGGCACTCACGGATGCATATTTTGTGCTCGTTGTGCACATGGCACCCAAGATCTTACATACCTGTGCACGTCACGTTGTCGGTATTGCCACCAATAACGTGTCGCAATTCGAGCATTCGTAGCACGTTTTCCGCTGTGACATGCTTGGATTGTATCATGGCATTGCCGTATTATACGCTGCTGCAAGCATTCCAGTATTACCAAACGATTTCCATGGGGAGTTTTTCGATATAAAAGGTCGTCCATTACTTCAAATTCTAGCAAGGTGGCGTATCTTTCACATTGAATGTCCACCTGCTGTGCTTCTTTTAACTCTTCAATTGATACCTCATCTGATTGAATGACACGCACTTTTCTACTTAACGCATCAGCATTTTGATGCCACCGACCAGGCTTGTGCCGAACTTCAAAATCATATTCTGACAATTTCATGGCCCAGCGCATAAGATTGCTGCTAGGATCCTTAAGATGCAATAACCACTGCAGAGCAGAGTGATCGGTAAGAGCTGTGAACTTGCGACCATAAAGGTAACATCTAAAATAATTAATTCCAATATGAAGGGTAAGCAATTCCTTTTCTGTAGTTAGTTTCTGCTTGATTCAGTTGATGAGAGGCGTACCCAACGGGTTTTTCCTCACCAACTTGCACTTGGCTTAGGACACATCCTACAGCAAAATCAGATGCTTCATAAGATAAAATAAAAGGTTCAGCGAAGTCTGGGTAAACAAGTAGAGTTAAACTAGTTGAGATAGTTTTCACAGTTCGAAAAGCAGTCGATCACTCATCCGTCCACACAAAAGGAGTATCCTTTTTCAACAATTTAGTAAGAGGTTTGGCAATAGTAGCATAATCTTTAACAAAACAGCGATAACAATTTGCAAGACCAAGGAAGGATTGTAATTCCTTCAAATTTGTTGGAATAGGGGAAGTGTCTACTGCTTCAGTTAATCGTGGATCTGGCTTCACTCCGCTGGAACTGATGACATGACCAAAATACTGCACTTGTGATTGAGCAAAAGAACATTTTTCTAATTTTAAGCTTGAATTAGCATTGTGCAATCGCAACAGTAAACTGCATAGATGTTCAGCATGTTCAGCAATGGATTTTGAAAATATAATTATATCATCAAGATACACAAGGCATACCGTAGGTTTCAACCAACGTAATAGCAGATCTGCAAATCGCTGAAAGGTTGCTGGCGCGTTGCAAAGCACGAAAGGCATCTTTAAGAATTCATGTAAGCCACCAGGAACTACAAAAGCTGTCTTAGCTCGATCTTGAGGAGCAACTGGAATTTTATGATACTCACTGCGCATGTCTAATGTTGTAAAGTACCGGCAATTGCCCAGACGATCGAGTGTTTCATCGATCCGGGGGTAATGGATAACGATCTGGAGTAGTAACCTTGTTTACTGCTCGCATGTCTACACAAAGGCGATGGGATTTTTCTCCGTCTGTAGATTTCTTTGGAACGACTACAATTGGGCTAGACCAAACACTAGAAGACGGTTGTATTATTCCTGCTTCTAGTTGCTGTTGTATAGTTTCCTCTACCACTGACTGAAGGTGGTAGGGAATTCGGTACCCTTTTTGAGCTATTGGCCTAGTATTTCCGGTTGGCGTCTCATGTTGGATTAGATCTGTTGTTGGTAAATATTTCCTGTCTTCAAACAACCATGAATACTCACTCAATACTTCATTTATCAGCTTTTGTTCATTCAATGGTAGGTGACTAAGCTTAGCCTTGAACTTATGTCACATGAAACGTGATTATCAAAAGGTGTTGATAGGCGGCAGCAGTGTTTTTCTTTTTCAGAGAAGGTGATTTCATTGGCAACTCATCTTCTGTGATAACGTGTAAGCTGGCTAAAATACTGTACCACGCGTATTAAAGCTTGCTTGTAACTAAAACTGTCTAAACACACGGGTTCGCAGTTTTCTTTCTGTACTTGCTGCGGTTTGCACAGAATACGTTTTACGTGGACCTGCATCTGGTCAAGAGTTTCATTCTGGCAGAGTGGCTCTACGAAGAAATGAACCTCTTCAGATTCACGTATCCAGACAGGCACCCAAAGGATCTTTCCTGTGCCTTCTGCCACGGGATTATCGGCTTTTAGCATCGTTATGGGAGACTCCGAAACTTGAGAAACGTATCATTTTCTTCCCAGCTTCGCTCGCCCGCAACGTGCAGTCACGTCCAAAACGGTTCACGTTGTCGCCGAATTGGACGGTATTTAACCTATAGTCATTACCCCCCTGGAAATGACGCACAAAGTCACTTCCCAGGATAATTTCTTAATCCGTGCGCCTGTTCCGTACAACCTAGATCGCAAAAGCATATTCTGTGGAGTCCAACATGAACTCAACGCAACAGCTGCCATCAGGTTCCACTATGCCGGGAACAATACCACTGATATGGTACCGTGGCGGTTGCAATGTTCTTTTATCTCTCTTCGATAAAAATGCCAAGCTGATCTGTGCGACTGTGTCAATAAGCACGCGTATTGGTTTGCGGCCTCTAACACCATCGACAACCACGCTTGCCGCCTGCACGATTCCCTTATAAGTTAGTGGGGTCACTATTTTTAACGGGGGCCGGTAGGGGTGGCACTTCCTGCCCAGCGGCCCCTTTCCCGAATTCTGTGGTTGGTTTTGCATTTCGCCTGGAATTTGCAGGCGGTTGTGGCCTACTGTTAGGACAATGCACGCTTTGGTGACCCCTGTTCCTGCACCGATGACAATATGGCTCGCGACATTGCTCTGCCACAAGTCCTTGTCTATTACAGCGCCCACACACAGTGTCGCTCGAAAAGACACGTCGGGGCTCGCTTTGCCGCGCGGAGACGGCCACAAATCGGCTCGCCTCCTCTCTTAAGAGTGCTAATCGCACGGCTTCGTGTAAGTTGCGGGGGGAAACTACCTCGATTTCGCCCCCTATTTGAGGGTTTATGCCACAAATAAACACGTCTATCGCACGACATTCTGATTCTTCCAACAGAACCTGGTTGCGAGCAGGATTGGCACTTAGTACGTATGTGTGGCATCCGATGCTTCTAATCCTGTCCGCGAATGCTTCTAAATCTTCACTAGTTTTTTGCTTAAGGGTGGAATACAAGTCGCGATAGTAACTAGTACCACGTTTGTCTGTATACCTTTCAATCAACCCTTTTGCAAGGGACTGGAAGGTAGGGGCATTTTTCAAGCTTTCGACCGACTGCACATAGTTCCGCACTTCGCCGGTGAGTTTCATTTTCATCACATTCAAGAGAAACTCATCTGGGCAACCGCAAAGCTTTTCGATGTCCCGGATACTCTGGACAAGCGTTTGAAAATTCTCGTGTGGCCTTTCAGCGAACGCCGGAATAAACGCTACTGCTGGAAAGCTCTGCACCAAAGTGGAGGTGGCTACTGCCACACGTGATTCTGCACTAGTGAGTGGTGGAATCACCTGCTTCGGCTGTTCCTCCACTAGCACTTGCTTAGCAACATTAGATTGCGGAGAAGCTATTTGAAGATCATCTATCTGTAGCTTAAGCTCCGCGTTGGTTAAAATTAATTGATTTATCTGGGTCTGCAGCGCCGAGAGGGGATCTTTATCCTCTCCAGTTGCTCCTGCCTCCAATTGCTGTCTGGCGGTCAGCATGTTACGATAGTGTGGGCATCTACACCACCGTAGCGTCGCTAGCGACTTACATTATTTTCCGGCGTGCAGACGACGTACGGCGGCGGTGTCGACGAGCGGCAGCAGGCGCGTCGATCACGCGCGGGGGCGGCAGGCGGCGGGCGGCGGCGAGCGTGACTACATCTCGGACCCTCCTGGGCTCGCGTCTGGAGGCGAACTGCGTCGCGCTTGTGGCGCGCCAGTGCGCTGCCACGCACATGCGGCAACGCAGGCGACCGGCTGGCGCGCGAATGGCTCGCTGCAGCCTCGCCACTTTCGGTATAGTATCCTTTACTTGCTCAGCCTCGGCCCCTTTGTGGAACTCAAACTCAACTCACGAGTTTATTTTACAACCGTGAGGTGGGTCGCATCCCACTTCTGACTCCACTTGTTCTTCGGGATAGATGTCACGAGCGGAAAATTGTGGGCGTTGCAATAATTAAAAGTAATTAATCTCGAATGGACCCTATTTACTCATGTAAAGATGGTACACGGGTGCCTACGTAGGGCTGAGCAGCCCCAAGAAGAGTTGTCGTCTGTTTGTCAGGTGGTTTGAGGAGAGAGGCAGAGGCTAGAGGAGCGACTACTCGGGGCCGAGGTCTGAAGTTAAGACGGCGGAGCTGTTTCCGAGCCGCCCTCGTCGCTCCCGGCCGCGTCCCGACGTGATACGCGACTAGTCTCCGATTGGAGGGTCGATTCGGCCAACGCACCTTGCTAGTAGCGTAGCCTCGTCAGCGCATCCAACCCGTGGGACTAGAGACTGACTGAGGAGCACGTGGCAGGGATATGCCGACCACGGTCTTCTGGCAGCAACCTTCCACCACAGTATGTCCAAGCCGGCTACGGCGGCACATTATGAATGGAAAAAAAATATTTAATAAAGTTTTATTGGCAATGATCCCTCTTGGGGAGTCTCCTCCCTGCACAGCTATTTGGAGAGTTAGAGTACAGAGCTACTCCGCTGATATTGTGTACTGCATTATATAAGAGCAGTTTGCTATTGTGTGGTGACATTAGGAGTCGTTTACGTGTGTGTGGGCTGTGTCAGATGACCACAGTCACATCAGTGCGGGTGTTTTGTGACAAATATACTCCATGCCTAAATAAATAGAGTGCATGCTCGAAATAAATAGAGTGCAGTCCTTCCTTAGTTCCCCGAGCAGCACATTGCAGTCTGAGTCGTTTTTGCGCAAAAAGGGCAATCTGGTCAGGCTGTGAGTGAGTCAACAAATAACTGGACAAATTTATCTGTAGAGAAATCACAGGCCTGGATTGGAATCAATATCTTGATGGGTGTGGTTGCATAGCCAAGTGTAGTGCACTACTGGGGTTCAGAACCTGCCTTAGGTCAACCTTACATATCGAAACGTATGAGGTGCAAAAGTTTCTAAAAGATATGTAGAACTATTCAAATACTCTGATGTCAGGGGGGGTGGGGGTCCTGTGTACTAAGTCAGCTGGACCGTGGACTGAGTGGCGAATACAGAGGGTGGTGGTGCTGTCTATCTCTAGCTGTTTAAATAAAGACATGTGTACGATTTTGAAAAGTTGACAATTAGGGAGGAGGATATTTCAGATGGATTATTATTTAGAGAAATTAAGATTTGTTCCGTTCTATGGGCGTGAATGTTTTGAATTATTTAGGTGTGCTTCAAATCTCTGTAGGCTGTTCAGTGAATTATCTGATGGTTTACAATTAGCAAGCGTGTCTGTAGAGCATTATACATGAGTTATGTAGGAGTAGTTTGCAGGTCTGTATGCTGTGGGGGCATGTCAAAGCGTGTGTTCTGTGATACATATACTCCATCCCTAAAAAAATTGCTCCCAAAGAAATAAAGTACACTCACTCTTCCTTCCATCAGCCTAGAGAAACCTGAGTCCTTTTATCACCCACTCCCCTAGGAAGTCCACCACATGAACCATGGACTTTGCCATTGGTGGGGAGGCTTGCGTGCCTCAGCGATACAGATAGCCGTACCGTAGGTGCAACCACAACGGAGGGGTATCTGTTGAGAGGCCAGACAAACGTGTGGTTCCTGAAGAGGGGAAGCACCCTTTTCAGTAGTTGCAGGGGCAACAGTCTCGATTATTGACTGACCTGGCCTTTTAACACTAACCAAGACGGTCTTGCTGTGCTGGTACTGCGAACGGCTGAAAGCAAGGGGAAACTACAGCCGTAATTTTTCGCGAGGGCATGCAGCTTTACTATATGGTTAATGATGGTGGCGTCCTCTTGGGTAAAATATTCCGGAGCTAAAATAGTCCCCCATTCGGATCTCCAGGCGGGGACTACTCAGGAGGACGTCGTTATCAGGACACAGAATACTGGCGTTCTACTGATCGGAGCGTGGAATATCAGATCCCTCAACCGGGCAGGTAGGTTAGAAAATTTAGAAAGGGAAATAAGTAGGTTAAAGTTAGATATAGTGGGAATTAGTGACGTTCGGCGCAAGGAGGAACAAGATTTTTATTCAGGCGAATACAGGATTATAAATACCAAGTCAAATAGGGGTAATGCAGGAGTAGGTTTAATAATGAATAAAAAAAATAGGAATGCTGGTAAGCTACTACAAACAGCATAGTGAACGCATTATTTTGGCCAAGATATACACGAAGCCCACGCCTACTACAGTAGTACAAGTTTATATGCCAACTAGCTCTGCAGATGACGAAGAAATTGAAGAAATGTATGATGAAATAAATTATTCAGATAGTGAAGGGAGACGAAAATTTGATGGTCATGGGTGACTGGAATTAGGTAGTAGGAAAAGGGAGAGAAGGAAACGTAGTAGGTGAATATGGATTGGAGCTAAGAAATGAAAGAGGAAGCCACCTGGTAGAATTTTGCACAGAGCACAACTTAATCATAGCTAACACTTGGTTCAAGAATCATGAAAGAAGGTTGTATAAACGGAAGAACCCTGGAGATACTTAAAGCTTTCAGTTAGATTATATAATGGTAAGACAGAGATTTAGGAACAAGGTTTTAAATAGTAAGACATTTCCAGGAGCAGATGTGGACTCTGACCACAATCTATTGGTTAAGAACTGTACATTAAAACTGAAGAAACTACAAAAAAGGTGGGAATTTAAGGAGATGGGACCTGGATAAACTGACTTAACCAGAGGTTGTACAGAGTTTCAGGGAATGCATAGGGGAACAATTGAAAGGAATGGGGGAAAGCAATACAGTAGAAGAAGAATGGGTAGCTTTGAGGGATGAAATAGTGAAGACAGCAGAGGATTAAGTAGGTAAAAGGACGAGGGCTAGTAGAAATTCTTGGGTAACAGAAGAAATGTTGAATTTAATGGATGAAAGGAGGAAATATAAAAATGCAGCGAATGAAGCAGGCAGAAAGGAATACAAACGAGATCGACAGGAAGTGCAAAAGGGGTAAGCAGGGGTGGCTAGGGGACAAATGTAAGGATGTAGAGGCTTATCTCACCAGTGGTAAGATAGATACTGCCTACAGGAAAATTAAAGAGACCTTTGGAGAAAAGAGAACCACTTGTATGAATATCAAGAGTTCAGATGGAAACCCAGTTCTAAGCAAAGAAGGGAAAGCAGAAAGGTGGAAGGAGTATATAGAGGGTCTATACAAGGGCGTGTACTCGAGGACAGTATTATGGAAATGGAAGAGGATGTAGATGAAGATGAAATGGGAAGACTGCGTGAAGAGTTTGACAGAGCACTGACAGATTGAGTCGAAACAAGGCCCCGGGAGTAGTCAACATTCCATTAGAACTACTGACAGTCTTGGGGGAGCCAGTCCTGACAAAACTCTACCATCTGGTGAGCAAGATGTATGAGACAGGCGAAATACCCTCAGACTTCAAGAAGAATATAATAATTCCAATCCCAAAGAAAGCAGGTGTTGACAGATGTGAAAATTACCGAACTATCAGTTTAATAAGTCACGGCTGCAAAATACTAACGGGAATTCTTTACATACGAATGGAAATCTAGTAGAAGCCAACCTTGCGGAAGATCAGTTTGGATTCCGTAGAAATGTTGGAACACGTGAGGCAATACTGACCCTACAGCTTAGCTTAGAAGCTAGATGAAGGAAAGGCAAACCTACGTTTCTAGCATTTGTAGACTTAGAGGAAGCTTTTGACAATGTTGACTGGAGTACTCTCTTTCAAATTCTGAAGGTGGCTGGGGTAAAATAGAGGGAGCGAAAGGCTATTTACAATTTGTATAGAAACCAAATGGCAATTATAAGAGTCGAGGGGTATGAAAGGGAAGCATTGGTTGGGAAGAGAGTGAGACAGGGTTGTAGCCTATCCCCGTTGTTATTCAATCTGTATATTGAGCAAGCAGTGAAGGAAACAAAAGAAAAATTCGTAGTAGGTATTAAAATCCACGGAGAAGAAATAAAAACTTTGAGGTTCGCCGATGACATTGTAATTCTGTCAGAGACAGCAAAGGACTTGGAAGAGCAGTTGAACGGAATGGATAGTGTCTTGAAAGGAGGATATAAGATGAACATCAACAAAAGCAAAACGATGATAATGTAATGTAGTCGAATTAAGTCGGGTGATGTTGAGGGTATTAGATTAGGAAATGAGACACTTAAAGTAGTAAATGAGTTTTGCTATTTGGGGAGCAAAATGACTGATGATGGTCGAAGTAGAGAGGATATAAAATGTAGACTGGCAATGGCAAGGAAAGCGTTTCTGAAGAAGAGAAATTTGTTAAAATCGAGTATGGATTTAAGTGTCAGGAAGTCGTTTCTGAAAGTATTTGTATGGAGTGTAGCCATGTATGGAAGTGATACATGGACGATAAGTAGTTTATACAAGAAGAGAATAGAAGCTTTAGAAATGTGGTGCTACAGAAGAATGCTGAAGATTAGATGGGTAGATCATGTAACTAATGAGGTGTTGAATAGGGTTGGGGAGAAGAGAAGTTTGTGGCACTACTTAACTAGAAGAAGGGATCGGTTGGTAGGACATGTTCTGAGGCATCAAGGGATCACCAATTTAGTATTGGAGGGCAGCGTGGAGGGTAAAAATCGTAGAGGGAGACCAAGAGATGAATACACCAAGCAGATTCAGAAGGATGTAGGTTGAAGTAAGTACTGGGAGATGAAGAAGCTTGCGCAGGATAGAGTAGCATGGAGAGCTGCATCAAACCAGTCTCAGGACTGAAGATCACAACAACAACCCCTATGAAGTGGTGGTGGTGGTACGCCTCTTTTTCAGCAATTTCCTTACGTTGGTAGCGAAGATGCTAGTGACATTTTCTTACTGGCAGATTTCACACTTGGAGCCTGATCCTAGGAGGATGTGGTGGTCAGGTGGATGACTTTAGTACAAGTGTCCTTTCTTTAAGCGCAATTTTCGTAGGTTGGCAAGGAAAGTGCAATCGACGTTTCTTTACTGACAGAATTCAAACTCGGCGAGGGTTCATAGGAAGAGGTGGCAGTCTGGTCCTCTAAAAGTATTTGAAAGTAGGTAGTTTAACACCTTTGATTACGCATATGAAATTGTAAATTGAATTACTTAATATGATTAAAATTGAAATGGAATTAAGTACTTAATTAATAGGTTACATGCGCGATGTAGGTGCTAGCATATTTACAGAAGACTATGTTCGTTGCGTGTATGGAGGGGGCGATCAGGGGTGTGTGATGCAAGCGGTCGGAAGTCCGCGGGGCGCGTGTGAGGTTACAATGTGCGAGAGGGAGAGGGAGAGGGGAGGCAGAGTCAGCTAGCTTAGCGAGGGGTCTCGTACCGACATAACGTGCTCTTGTACAGTCATGGCTCATTCAACCATTGAGCTAACTTTAGCGCCAAAATGTAGCACGGCGTTCTCGGTGGCATAGTAATAAAAATAATAAATGATAATGAATAATAATGAATAATAAAAGATAATGAATAATAATAATGAATTGCTTTTAGCTGGTCACGTGATAGAACTTTGTAGCAAACATCTCGGGCCATTGGGTGACGTCAGGGAAGAATCCAGTGTCCCGAAAAGACTTTAGCGCGAAAGGTGTTCTTTCGTCCGTGACAGACATGTGGTGGAACGCGGACCGATCAGCGGGTGTCTGACGTGAATATGCAGCTGTTCAAACCTGTCCAGAAAAACAACTTTGCCGCCAAAAGTTAGAGCGTGCATTCCCTGACAACCGCATGCTGGATCGAACGGCCGACCATTGTGATGTAGCCATGGACAGGTTCCATCCTATGCAGCATGAAGTGCTCGCCAAAACAAGTTTACTTAAGGCGAGTGGTAAGGCGGGCTCCGGGACGCTGGTAGCCGGGGGCTGGTCGCTGCCTAGCTGGCAAATTCAAATTTATGGCGACTTTTTCTGGAGGCTTAGGTTACTGGTCATAGCCGAATTGACCTATCTTTCCGCCAAAAGCCGCCATCTTGAATGACTTCACGGCGGCGTTCTCTGGTGGCAGTGGTATGAACTAACACAGTTGGACTGTATACACATGAGCATGACATAAATGATAATAAATAATAATAAATGATAATCATTCTCAACAAATGATAATAATAATGAATAATAATAAGAAAGACAAGAACGGTTTTCCACGCATTATGGTGTTGGGATTTGAATTTGGCACCAATTTTTTCTTGAGGGTTAGTGGCCATAGCCCAGTTGACTTATTTTCCCGCCAAAATTCAAAATTCCCTCCATTTTTTCTGGGGTTAGGTTAGTGGACATATCTCAATTGACCCATCTTCTTTCCAAATGCAGCCATCTTGGATGACGTCAGCAACGCCATCTTGAATAAATTTGGCAACAATGGAAAGTGGGGTGACACATACCTTGCTCTACTACTAACGTCTTTCTCGTAACATTTGCCAGTGGAGTTTATCATCCCCGAAACTCTCTCTCGCCAGGTGACCGATCCCGTGATGGAACTCCCCACCCTTCTTTGGATCCTCTCTATCTCCTCTATCTGTCTTACCTGATAGGGATCTGAAAGAGATGACCAATACTCAAGAATCGGGCGAACAAGCGGCTTATAAGCCACTTCCTTCGTGAGTAAGTTACATTTCCTGAAGTCTTCCGATGAATCTTAGTCGTGTGTCTGGTTTATGCACTAACTGTTTTGTATGGTCATTCCACTTATGATTGCTCTGGATAGTTACGCCTAGATATTTTACGGCAGACGCTGTCTCCAGCTGTTTGTCACCAACAGTGTAGCTGTACAGTAGTGCATTTGTTTTCGTATGTATGCGCAATATGTTACATTATCAGAGCCAACTGCCACCGTCTGCACCATTCATCAATTCTCTGCAGGTCGTTCTGCAAATTCTTACTGTCTTCTGGCGTTGCTACTTCTGTCTAAAGAACTGCATCATCTGCGAGTAGCCTTAAAGAACATCCGACGCTCTCTGCTAGAGCATTTATTTCAATTATGAACAACAAAGGTTGTATCACACTTCCCTGTGGTACTCCAGATTTTATTTTTACATCTGTCGATTTAGTTCCATTAGGAGCGACGTGTTGTGTTGTATCTGCAAGAAAGTCTTGAATCCAATCGCAGGTCTGCTGCGATACTCCATAACCTCGTATTTCTTTTCATTTAACGGCAATGCGGGACGGTGTGAAATGCCCTACTGAACTCCAGGAACACGGCATCAACCTGAGCGCCGTTGTCCACTGCGCTGTGGATCTCATGGAGGAACAGAGCGAGCTGAGTTTCATAGCATCTCTGTCTGCGGAATCCGTGTTGATTTTTGTAGAGGAGCTGTTCATTTCCCAGGATCGTCATAATTCTTAAGCATTTCTTGTGATGGTACGCATCACAAATAATCGAGGCTGCGTTACCTGTAATGCGAAATTTTTGGAACCGGTGTTTTAAGGTCCACGGCTGCTACTGAGAACAGTAGGCAAGCTCGAAGAAGTACAAAACTGGGCAGCTTCTGTGCTACTGAACTCCACGGAGCTGCTCCAATTAACCACTGGAAGCAACTGAGGAAGACGGGGCCTCTCCCGTCAGTTTTGTATCGCAACACACTAAGCACCCACCGGCAGAAAGAAGTACCCGTATCCAAACTAACCGAAGTGACGCTTAAGATTTGTTCTGGGCTGCAAGGGTTCCCTGGAGTGGCGGGCACTCGTCGAAAGGGGACAGAATGCTGTCCATCCGCCAAGAAGTAGCCGTGGTCTCTAATTGAAAATAACGGCCGGAACAGCCTTTGTGGCTGTTCACCATATTTCAAGTTGTTATGGATATCTCCTCTGGTTAGGCAAGCCTACGATGATATTTGACTGCAGGGGAAAATTAGTTTCATGTGGCTTAATCGAGGATTAATTTCATCGTCGTTGAGTATTAACCCTATCGACCTCTGTGATATATCAAAGGATTTGTAAATTTCCGTATAGGTTGCATCAACTGTCAGAAGAGTAAAATGTATTCTGTTATGTTATTCTCTCTCTTCATTAGATGGGCTGGACATGGTGGCAGTCATTCATTCTGCACAATTTACGGTAGGCTAGAGAAAGGTCTATCTATGGTGTCTACACGTGTACCTCGGCAGGACGAAACCTAGAAGCGAATCTCCATGCTCATGAAACGCTTCAGTATATGAAATTACAAAGGAAATAGATGACACAAAATAAATATTATTTCTGAAAAGACGGTAAGCTGTAAGTTGATATAAACACAGTCAACAATGTAACATAGAATTAACTTTTCAAGGAACTCCTCGATAGAACAGGAGTAGTGACCCATTAGGAAGCTCTTAAGTTTAAATTTGAAAGAGCGTGGATTACTGCTACGATTTCGAATTCTTGAGATAGCGTTTTCAAAATGGATGTAGCAGAATATTGTACGCCTTTCTGCACAAGATCAAGGAGTTGCGATTCAAATGAAGATTGAATTTCTGCTAGTATTACTTGAATGAAAGCTGCTAGCTCTTGGGAGTAGGTTGATACTGTTAACAAGAAACGACATTTAAGAATATAATTAGTGAGCCAAAACATTATGACCACCTGCTTAATAGCTTGTCTGTCCGTCTTTGCAATAAATCACTGATTGTGCGTATCAGAGATCCGACAGTTTGTTGGTAGGTTGGTGGAGGTGTGTGGCATTGGATATCTAAGCACAGGTCATGAAATTCGCGTGAATAACGGCCACTGACTTGCGTACGCTGTGATGGCACTCGATAGCGACCCAGATGCGTTCCATAGGAAAACATCAGGCGAATTTGATCACCGAGACATCAACGTAAATTCGTTATAATGCTTCTCAAAACACTGTAGCACGGTTCTGCTTCCGAGACGGACAGTTATACAAAGATTGCATCGCCGTCGGGGATGACGTTAAGCATGAAGGGATGCAGGCTGTTCGCAGCTGTCAGCGTGCCTTCGGTTACTACCACAGGTCCCATGCAAGCGCTGGAGAATGTCTTCCATAGCATAATACTGCTCCCACCGGCATGTGTCCGCGCCGTGCATGTCTAGTTGCCATTCACCTCGATGACGGTGTTTGGGGAAGCGACCATCGACGTAGTGTAGCACATATATGATTCACCAGAAGAGCCGACAGGTTCCATTTCCGACGGTCGAATCCCGATTGTCCCGTGCCGACTGCAGTCGTAATTGACGATGTCATTTGGTCAACATGTGATCACGCAGGGTGGTCTGCTGCGGTGCGCTGTGTTCAACGATGAACAGTGTGCTGCGAAACACTTGTGCGTGCACCAGCACTCTGGTCTTCCGACAGAGATGCCACAGGTCACCCTCTATCTACTTTACAGAGAACACAAGCCTCCGAAACCCACCTCCTATCAAGTGTCGTGGACGTCCAATCATTTAGTGCCTACTGGTAGCTTCACTGTCATACCTCGTTCCGTAGATGTTCACTACAGTAGCACCTGAACATTCGACCAGCTTCGCCATTTTCCAAACACTCGTTCACAGCCTTTGTGTAATGATAATCTGACGTTTGTCACTTAACTCAATGGATTTCCCTATTTGCTGCCCGTATCTTTGCTAGCGTCATCTCCCGTTCGCGTCCGTTCCCCTTAGGTACTTTTGTTACCACTTCACATGCCCACAACGGCATTAGGCGACATCCAGCGTCGCGGTGGGAATTGGTCAAAGTATTTCGGCTCTTCAGTGTATACTGAGACACCAGTGTCAGAATATCCAACATAATGAAAAGGAGTCGGCTAGAAGTTCGCGAACTTGCACCACTTTTTGTCCGAACCGCCCGTTTCTGAGCCAAAAAATACCCTTTGAGAATGGGAAAAGTTATCCCTAAATATAATACCATACATCGTGAGTGAAAGTAACTGAAGTAGACTACTGTGAGTGACGAACTATCACTTACTTCAGGTACTGTTCTGATAGTAAGAAAGGCAGCATTAAATCTTTGAACAAGATGCACGACAGTTCTTTCTCACTGTGTAATTAGGACGTCGAGATTTGTTGAATTGTGTGTTAGAAAGTGTAATAATGAGTCTTATTGTGATTGAGTGTTAGTTTATTTTCTACAAGCCTTGAACTTTTATCTCGAACTGTACTGTTTCAAAAAGTGCCTATGTTGCCCACAACATCCGTTACTACCAAGTTGTGCCATCAGCAAACAGAAATATTTTAGAAGGTGCATCATTTATAGAAATGAGGAACAGGAGTGGCGCGTCACAGATCCCTGGGGCACCCCACATTTAGCCGTGCCCCTCTCGGACCCCACATCACAGCCATTCTCAGTACTGTGGAGAATGACCTGTTGCTATCTGTTCTTACAGTAAGATGTGACGCTATTGTGAGCCACTCCTCCCCGTTTGTTTAATCCATCCAGTACCTCGCAAAGAAAAGAGAATATAGCATTCACAGTTGTTGAACCACCTCGCGCCATTCGAGAGTGGAATGGCAGAGAATTAGTACGAAAATGGTTCGATGAACCCTCTGCCAGGCACTGAAGTGTGAATTGCAGAGTAGCCATATAGATGAAGGGAAACATTGTATCTGTCCTGTCACTCTTATTCCTTAATGAGATTTAAAATATTCTTCTATCGTCAGATTACTATCTCTGTGTAGTTCGTAATTATATAAAACATTTGTCTGAGTACAAAAATTTGTGCATAGTGGTCTGAAAGGCCATTCAGCATTTTATTGATAGAACGCGTATCTAGTAATAAAGAATAAATAAAAATATCTATTGAGAGGCACCCACATGCCTTGCTCATACTGTGGCATCAAGCAGTCAGGCCTGCAAGATGAGTGGTCTGCCAAGCGAGTGGATTTATTTTTATTTATCGAGCAACATCAATGACTGATTATGAGCTCTAGTACCCACAATTAAGCTACAAATTATTTACGTAACGGAAACTGTTAACGCACATCTGACTATTATTAGTATACACAACTATGATTGTTTACTACGCTCTGGCAATACCACATTTTCTTTCTTACCCATCGGCTTTGATCAACACGTGGCTATCGCACTGAATATGAATGGCGCACACATAAATTCTGGATGTCATGACTACACACTGTTCGAAGAACAAGGCCACCATTCTTTTTCTTTTCGCTATCTTTTTTATTCCGATAAATTCTATTATGATTCAGAGGTAACCTAAACACACCATTACATTTTATACATCAATTACACATGAGAAACTCCGCCCAGTGCTCATGGCTTTACATTGGTGATTCTCTATCTTATGTTCTCGTAATTATCTAACACTACAGTGCACTTTCTGGATAGGATGGTGCATCTTTTGTTATATCTCACATTTCGACTCTCACACCCATCATAACGAAAATTTACTCCAGACCGAGCGGTACAAAAAGGAACATGCATAACCCACTGCCTCTGAACCTATCTTGTTACACTCCCATGCAAACCACACATACATAAATTACATGAAGTACATCACACTGGCAACATACAATACATCACAAAGAATAGTCACAATGTTAGAATCACTTCACTTTCAGCTTTCCCACTTCAATTAGTATTCATCCCAGTTTCACACGACACTGCCCCACTTCGTATCTTTTCTTTCCTACTACGAACTCTTGGAGGATATATGCACGTCTCCCTGTGCAGTGCAAGCCAAGTAGCGTTGCTGGATAGACGGCTGACTCACCTTGCTTCTCTCTCAGAGTATTAGAGTTTGAATCAAGCGTCACACGGAAACGTATCACGCAAAGTAATATTAAGAACATGTGCGTCACACACGCGAGTCCTCAACTGATACCACGGACGAGTACTTCTCTTTATCCTTTGTCTCATACACAGATTGAGACTCATTCAGTACTCACCACGTGGAATTACTCGTCTCTAATTTCAAGTCCTCCATACGCCATTTCTTAAATATTTCCAACTTATAGTGCACACGCCAGTAATTCAGCTTAACTTTAGCACTCTGAAATATTTCAACTTACTACTAGCACTCGCAAGTATTTCAACTTATTGATACACGTGGTTTCATTGTGACTGTTGGTCACTTCCGAAGATTACTACGATCCCCTTAATATTACCTGCCTCTCATTTAATTCTCCCCCCAAAAGTTCCTGAAATAGAGAAATTATTATATTTCACATCCATACCATTCTCTCCACTCTTTTGTCTTTACAGAGCACACCTAAGACAGGTCTTACCAACACAAGATCCAGCGCCCGAGTCCTGAAACATGGCCATTCTTCAGGTCAGCTCGCACCTTCGTCCAGGTAGGGGAGCACCATGCTACCGTATTGGCCAGCCACATTTCAGGCGCTCAAAGCTCAGGTAAATTTCATCTCTTTGGTTCGACCAAAGGTGATCAAAGGTGACCAAAGGACCGTCTCAAAGATGATCATATATTGCACATTCAAAATCTGCAGTTAGCAGACGACCATACATTCATTCATTTCACAGATCTCACAAAAATGGATGCAGGGATTTATTTTGTGGGAGTGCACGTGTGATCAATCAAATAAATAAATTGTCCTCCTTTCCTACACTGGTATCCGGCTTCGGTGTATTTCACTATGATTGTGCTACTGTTCACCTGCACCCTGGTTGGAAGAAATACAGGTTGCATCAGATCATACGAATGTAGGAGATTCGCAATAACCTTTTTCTTGCACAGTAACACGCAAAACTCATATCGAAGTCACCACATGAACTAATTTCATGGAGGATACTTCCTATAAAGTGGACCATGAAACCTCTCTAGATTGAGCAGAAATATTGTGAAGTCAGATTTAATGGGGCCTATAAATAACTATAATTAAAATCTTTGTTTCACTAAATTCAATTACTCCAGCACAACATTCAAATACCCTTTCAGTGTAGTGTTTTGATACATCTATGGACTCAAATGGAATACATGACCACGGCCCCACTCCACAAAGAAATCCTTGAAAAACAGTCAGCTAATCTGTATCCTGGTAAAGGAAGCCTCTGAACTGTCACACTATTTAAGTGGTGCTCCGATGTACCAATATTTCAGAGTCCACATGTATAAGCAGTTCACTATATCTCTAATACCTCTTATATTTTCATAAAATATGTTAATTCGTTCACTACTTAGATGACTGACCTCCTTCGAGGGTACTTTCTTTGTCAGAGAGCCTTCCTTTAAGCAGAGGATACCTCATTTAACTTCAGTCTAAAACAGGTGCAGCTCTAACGCCAACTACTGCAGTAGTTTTCTCAAGAGCAATCCCACTACCACCCACTACACTGCCACCTATAAGCTTTGCCAACCTCCCCTTCCCATATCTACTAAGTTGCAGAACACTCCTAGGGAAACCCAATCTATCGATAGGGTCTACAGGCACCTGTACAATCTGAACTGTGCTCTCCACCATCAGTGCCTTCTCGAGCCCCATGTTGACACGCCTAACAACGATATTCTTTTCCAGGTCAGCACCTGAATCATACTCCCCCTCCATATCAAGACTATCCCCAACCACCTCACACGATTCACCAACTTCTCATGTTTCACAAAATTCTTCATAATTTACCTAAGTTAACTGTCAGTTGAGACAATCCTGCACTAGGTTTCGCAATGCTGGTGACCTGGTACTCACTCCCCAACATTTCCTGCTGGTCTATACATCTGCCATGAGAGCTTTTTAGTAGCAGAACCTCCTATTTGAAACTGCAGCTGTGTTAGCGACCTTAGCTGCTGAGTGTGCTGCGCATTTCCTACACATACAGCTACAAGAGGCTCCTTCCCATTAAACTCCGACGGTTCATAAAATCTATTGGCGATAGGCGAAATACAACTGTCTGAATATCTCCTCCTCCTAGCGGCCTTCTTATCAACTGCCAGCTCCCATACCCCAGCACCATTCTCCCTCCTAATTCTACCTAGTTCCTCCTTTGCGTTTTGTAACTGCACCTTACTCTACTGCTTCACCATTAATTTATTTCTGCTACAAAGTCTACGTTTCCGGGAGAGCATATCGCTAGAATGCCCGCTGTTTCCCCCTCCCTCCCCCCCCCCCCCCCAAGTAAAATATTTTAATCAACCCTGTTACCGGAACCCACTACTTTCAAACCTACGACAAAGTCCACTCTTGTAACTCTTAGGCGTTTAGTTTTTTTCAGTATCCGTAAAAATTTTACTATGTTACCTAAGTTCAGTTACTGCAGTAGAAGGATTTTAAAACTAATACTAGTTACCTCGAATTTTGCACTCTGCTAAGAAAGAAAACTTATTAATACTAAACCACTACTAATATCAAAATCAGGAAAAAACAAAAATTCAACACTCAACGAAACTAAACACAGCGAAGCGGATGTTTCCGAAAGTTTATTCATCCTTTATTTCTCGAGAAACAGCACGAGACACCGTTGAAAAGTACTAAATTTAGTAACATAATACAGTGCACAGACAAGTTTGTCAGTACTTTAGAACCACTACAGATGCGACCGCATGCCACGAAGTGTAAACACACTCACTCTACTCTGCAACGCCCCCACAAAGCTATCTCTCAGGTCAGAAACACGTCATGAAGCGCACAGCATCCTCCGAGCTACACGCGTTAGTGGTAGTAATAATATTCAAACATTAAAGAAATTTCAAATGCTCTTGCTAACGTACAACACTGAAATTATTTACAATAAAACAAACAATACCTTGAAGAAATTCAGTCCGCTGGGACTACCTCGATACGACAAGCTATTTGCTTTTACTGTAATAAGAAAGGCCATGTTCAGAGTGTTTGCCAGAAAAATCTCAGATCGGACACTCACAACCATTCTAGGCCCTTTGCTTCGCGCCGAAATCGAACCAGGGTTACTCAGGCCCGCGACACTTCTCCCATGGAAATTCATATAGTTCATGCCACGCCGCCCAGTGCCACTCTCTCTAACAGTGACTGTTCGTCCCACAAATAGTGTGCGTCGACATCGCCGTAACTGCCTTCAAGTCGCAAGTGACTTTGTACCAGTGTCAGTTCACGTTCCACGAGACGGTCGCTCTTGTCAGCAGGACAATAAACTTTTTGTAGACTTGGACATTAACGGCAAAGTGATACCATTCCAGCTCGATACCGGAGCTGCAGTTTCACTGATCAATCAAGACACAAACTGCTGGGCACACCTCCGTTGCGTGCCGCACATGTTACGTTAACTACCTGTTCAGGTCAAGAAATTCCTGTGTTAGGACAGTGCAGCCTTCTTGCAACATACACAGGACAAACAAAACTTGTGTCATTTTACGTCCTTCTTTCTTCTTCTGCAGTGAACTTGTTTTGTTTCGATTCATTTCAGTTGTTTAACTTGTCTATAGTAAATCAGGTCCTGTCAGCGAACTAGACTGTGCCTTCAGACAGTGTTTCTCGTCTATGTGAAGAATTTGCAGACATTTTTGCACCGGGCATCGGTTGCGCTAAGAAATATAAAACACATTTGGAACTGAAATTTTTCAGAGCGCGCAATGTTCCCCATGCATTGCGTGATGAGGTTGCAAAAACATTACACGATTTGGAATCACAAGGAGTAATTGAACGTGTGCAGGCTTCTCTTGGGCATCACCCTCAGTAATTTTGCAAAAACCTTCGGGAAAATTTAGACTTTGTGTGGTATTCAAGGCAACAGTGAATCCACAACTAGTGATTGCAGCTTTTCCTTTACCCCGCCCGGAAGATCTTTTCGACAAACTGTGCCCGGGCAAATATGTTTCGAAGTTCGACCTATCAGATGCATACTTGCAAATACCAGTGGACGAAGAATCCCAGCGCGTTTTGGTGGTAAACACGCATCTTGGTTTGTATCAATTCTAACGACTGCCATTCGGGTGTGCATCCGCCCTGCATTGTTTCAGCAATATCTACAACCTTTTTGTGCGTCGGTCCCTACTGCAGCAAACTATCTGGACAATATTGTGATCTCCGGAAAGATGGAAGAAGAACATTTAGCCACTCTCAGAACATTATTTCAGGTCTTGTGACATAATCGTCTTCCCTTGCGGAAGGACGAATGTGTGTTTTTTGCTCATGACTTGCCATACCTGGGCCATGTACTCAACGCCCAAGGCATACATCCTAGTCCCACGCACCTCCGTGCCATACAAGACTTTCCTTCGCCGCAGAAGTTGAAGCTGCTATAGAGAGTGTGCTGGGAAAAAAATCAAGTATTATCACACATAAGTGCCGCATGCCTCTTCCATTTCAGCTCCGCTTCATCGCTTACGCCGTAAAGGTGTTCCATTCGTCTGGACGACAGAATGCGAACGCGCCTTTCGCCGGTTGAAATCAGCATTGCCTTCCAAATACTTGCCATACGCCATTCGATCCCCGGAAACCCGTTTTGTTGATGGTGAATGCATCGGATTTCGGGATCGGTGCTGTGCTTCCGCACAATGATGGATCGCACGATCGCCCTATTGCCTTTGCGTGCAAATTGTTATCGTCTGCGCAGAGAAATTATTCACAGATCGAGAAAGAAGCATTGGCTCTCGTATTTGGTGTTACAAAGTTTCATGACTTCTTGTATGGTCGTCACTTTACCGTAATCACAGACCACAAACCTTCAAGTTTTCATCCGAACAAGGCTGTATCTCCACGTAAAGCGCAGCAATTAATTCGCTGGTCTATTTTCCTCTCGCAGTACCGCTACGATATCTTCTATCGGTCCACTGCTAAGCACGGAAACGCCGACGCGTTGTCCCGTTTGCCTGCTGCTGAGGATAGGGCATTCGATTCCTCCGAACTTGCTTGCATGTTCATTGATTCGGAAACCGATGACGTGGTCGAATCGTTTCCGATTGATTTTCGTCGCGTAGCTACAACCACAACTGCCGACCCTGTCCTTCGTACCGTTCTGCGTTTTGTTGTTACGCAATGGCCCTTGTCAAAGTCACGGATCGGGGATCCGTTGGTTCGCCGATTTTTTGCTCACAAGGAGAGACTTTGTTCGCCTTGATGTTTTGCTGTTGCGTTCCGATAATGATCAGTCCAGGGTCGTGGTACCACGTTCGTTACAGTCCTCTGTCTTAAAGCTTCTCCACCAAGGGCATTGGGGTACAGTGAGAACGAAACCACTTGCTCGTCAGCACTGTACTTGGTTCGGAATCGATGCCGCGATGACGAATATGTGCTCTTGTTGCGTGGTGTGTGCCGAACAATAATCAGCACCACCGCGGAAATTCTTTGCATGGCCAAAAGCCACTTTCCCTTGGCAACGCTTACACGTCGATTTTGCTGGTCCATTCTGGAATGCTCGATGGTTGGTTGTGATAGATTCATTCAGTAATTTTCCTTTTGTTGTCCAGATGTCTTCCACGACATCACTGCCACCATCCAAGCGTTATCTGCTATCTTTTGCATTGAAGGTCTTCCACAGACAATTGTTTCCGCCAATGGCCCACAATTCATGTCCACAGAATTTCAGTTATTCTGCAAGACCAATGGTATTCAACATCTGACGTCCGCGCCGTTTTCGCCACAGTCCAACGGTGCAGCTGAACGATTGGTCAAGTCACCGATGTTGAAGTTGAAAGAGTCGCATTCTCGGGAGGAGGCGTTATTGCTCTTCTTGTCCTCGTATCGCTCTCAGCCCCGAGATGGTCGCTCGCCGGCCGAGTTGCTCCACGGTCGCCATCATCGGACCTTTATGTCCTTGCTACATCCGCCGCATCTGGTTCCTGTGCAGCGGCAGACACCTGCTTTGGCCCAAGCGACGTTGTCTGCTACCGCCACTATCGAGCTTCACGGCGTTGGCTCGAAGGGCGCATTATTTGCTGCCTCGAAAGTGCTATGTATCTGGTTTTGGGGGCCTCTGGTGAGGTGAGCCGGCATCTCAATCAGCTGCGCCTCTGTCGTCGCACGGGATCTGCCGCTCGCCGTCTGCTTTCAGCGACGGTGCCGTCCAGTCAGCGCCACGGGGACCCATCTACTGGCTCGCCTCAGCCCCAGGTGTTACCGACGCTGCCTTCCATTTTGCCCCATGGCGCCGCCGCCGCCGCCGCCGCCGCCGCCGCCGCCGCAGTGGACGCGACGCTGCAGCAGTCTGGCGCCTCCCTGGGTCAGGCGCCGCCGATCGCTACCCGGGACCAGTTGTCCTTCGATATGGAACTCTTGCCCACTCCGGACCATATGTCGTCTTCACCCGACGGGTGCCCCGGCCCGATGGAGCTCGACCATTCGGCCCCTCCTGTCTCTCTACGGGCGCATACACCGCATGTTGGCGTGCACCCTGGAGTAGGTTTTCAGGCGTTCCCTAGCTCCCCGCGGTCTGAATGGCAGGGTGCGGGTGGCACAGCCCCACCTGTTGTTGGGATCCCCACCTCACCACATACGTCAACATGGGGTCCGCCCCACGGCGGGCGGAGGCCTTATACCACAACCGTCCGCCGATTTGCGGGGGAGGAATGTGGTGTCACCGCCAGACACCACACTTGCTAGGTGGTAGCCTTTAAATCGGCCGCGGTCCGTTAGTATACGTCGGACCCGCGTGTCGCCACTATCAGTGATTGCAGACCGAGCGCCGCCAGACGTCAGGCCTCGTCTAGAGAGACTCCCTAGCACTCGCTCCAGTTGTACAGCCGACTTTGCTAGCGATGGTTCACTGTCTATATACGCTCTCATTTACAGAGACGACAGTTTAGCATAGTCTTCAACTACGTCATTTGCTACGACCTAGGAAGGCGCCATATTCAGTAATTAGAATGAATTCTGAACAGACAATATTGTGAATCATGTACCATCAAGAGCGACGTTCATCATTAATGGATTAAAGTTAAGTGTCAAACTAGTTATGTCCGCTTTCTGAATTGTAATTCCTTGTCATGTTCTAGGCCTCGCGTCAGTATAGTTCTCTCCTCACGCCATCCTGCGTGAGCTAAAACGCATGCATTTCGGTCTCCTGTAGTAACACGGTGTTGGCTCTTCTGCCAACACAACAAATACCTTCTTGGTACTGACGCTAGACACTAGAACGAACTACATTTGATAGCGCCGTTGATTTAGATAAAATGATTCAAATTCTGTACGTCTAGAGTTTCATTGTGCGTAAAAATCACAAGTTTTATGTGCGTCTTCTCTATTACATCACAACGCTTTCAGATCTACTACTATACACCAATAAGTGGTGCTAACGTCCTCGACATGGGTGCATCTGGAAGAATCTTGTGCACTTTTGTCAGTACCGTAAGCGAGATTGGTGCGGAACAATAGTTATGGGCCCGAGCCGCTCTATTCCTTCACAGCACGCGGAATATAGTGGTCTACTTCTGTTCAGCTGCATGTGAAATCAGTGACAGTGCTGCAGGGAGGGTCGGTTAAAGACAATGTGAGGAGATCTTTCAGTCTCTAACTTTATCCTAAGAATGTGGGAATGCTCTATGACCTCCATCTATATACGGGAAAATCGTAAATTACGCACTATGAGCGAAGTGCTAGAAATATGTAGATCTCTGTCTGGTACACTTCGGTGTAAATGTTTGAGAACTAACAACGAATATATTTACCTACATTTGGAATCAAGTATTTAGTCCTTGCAAAATAGTGGAGGGGCAATTTAGTGATGATACGGAAATTGCGAAGCATGCTGCCGCGACATTAGTCAATGGCGCTCATATTGAACACATTGTGTAGGTGGCGGTTAGTAATAAAATGAAGATTGTGCCTCTCCACTTGTCTGACATGTATGCCCATGTCCAATTTCTAATCCGTTTCGTACAGAAACAATTCCATACGTCTTTCTTACATTCACAGACACAGATTTTCACCTGGTGGCCAAACCTAGTACTGATTTTTTTCCAGCGTTATTCGGTTCCGTATTATCTCATTAGAATATGTTTCAAGTTTCGCTGCCATACGATAATTACAGCCCACACTGGATCTCTGTGACTACCTGCACTTTAATTTGCGCCCAGTACTTCGTTTTGCTATGAGACACAGTACACTAACTACACAAAAACGACTACGTTAATTGTTTCATGTTGCACCTGAACTGCTTCCACACATTCCTCATACATTTTCATTTGTGTTAAACATATTGAAGTAACGGAAAGACCACAAAACGAACCTAGCAATTTCATGGTTGGAAGTGAAAAGTCAGGACGGTATTTTTAATCCCTTGTTCCTCATGTTAAGACATACATATCTGCCAAAATACATCAGCTACAATAGTTAATTGCGAGTATTTTTCCCTCGTATCGTGATGGAACATAACATGTAACTGCAGTAATTGAGCTACCTCACAGTCATTTCTTTGATGCTGCATATTTTCTGCAGTTTGTAAAACCAAAGAGGAATTAACTGGATTGTAGGTTCTTTTTTCCCTTCTAATTCATATGTACTCCCTTCAGGAAATCTACTGTTCTTCCTGCAACTTCATTCTAATACCTCTGTAATTTGTAACTGGTATTATCCTTCTTCACTGAAGCAACAAATTCGTTGCACAGTTTATGTACGGACTCTAGCATAGTGCACGAACTGTTCCAGCATGTGCAGAACTTCGACTCGAAGCATGAGCAGAAGCCACTTTTCTTCAAATGTCCCAAGTGCTGTTATACAATTATTACCACAGAGAAGGCTTTCGCGATTTTCCGAAAATGTAATTTTATTGGAACCCCGGTCAGAGACAAAATTATGCAACATGTCCGGCGAAATTTTGTATCAGTCATCCTCTCCTGTGCGTCTTTCATAGTATTTACTCCGGTCAGCTTGTAAGACAGAGATTTAGGAACCAGATTTTAAATTTTAAGACATTTCCAGGGGCAGATGTGGACTGACCACAATCTATTGGTTATGAACTCTAGATTAAAACTGAAGAAACTGCAAAAAGGTGGGAATTTAAGGAGATGGGATCAGGATAAACTGAAAGAACCAGAGGCTGTACAGAGTTTCAGGGAGAGCTTAAGGGAACAATTGACAGGAATGGGGGAAAGCAATACAGTAGAAGAATGGGTAGCTTTGAGGGTGAAATAGGGATGGCAGCAGAGGATTAAGTAGGTAAAAAGACGAGGGCTAGTAGAAATCCTTGGGTAACAGAAGAAATATTGAATTTAATTGATGAAAGTAGAAAATATAAAAACGTAGTAAATGATGCAGGCAAAAAGGAATACAAACGAGATGGACAGGAAGTGCAAAGTGGCTAAGCAGGGATGGCTAGAGGACAAATGTAAGGACGTAGAGACTTATCTCACTAGTGGTAAGATAGATACTGCTTACAGGAAAATTAAAGAGACGTTTGGAGAAAAGAGAACCACTTGTATGAATATCAAGAGTTCAGATGGAAACCCAGTTCCAAGCAAAGAAGGGAAAGCAGAAATGTGGAAGGAGTATATAGAGGGTCTATACAAGGGCGATGTACACGAGGACAGTATTATGGAAATGGAAGAGGATGTAGATGAAGATGAAATGGGAGATACGATACTGCGTGAAGAGTTTGACAGAGCACTGAAAGACCTAAGTCGAAACAAGGCCCCGGGAGTAGACAACATTCCATTAGAACTACTGACGGCCTTGGGGGAGCCAGTACTGACAAAACTCTACCATCTGGTGAGCAACATGTATGAGACAGGCGAATACCCTCAGACCTCAAGAAGAATATAATAATCCCAATCCCATAGAAAGCAGGTGTTGACAGATGTGAAAATTACCGAACTATCAGTTTAATAAGTCACAGCCGCTAAATACTAACGCCAATGGAAAAACGCGAATGGAAAAACTGATTGAAGCCGACCTCGGGGAAGATCAGTTTGGATTCCGTAGAAATGTTGGAACACGTGAGGCAATACTGACCCTACGGCTTATCTTAGAAGAAAGATTAAGGAAAGGCAAACCTACGTTTCTAGCATTTGTAGACTTAGAGGAAGCTTTTGACAATGTTGATTGGAATACTCTCTTTCGAATTCTGAAGGTGGCAGGGGTAAAATACAGGGAGCGAAAGGCTATTTACAATTTGTACAGAAACAAGATGGCAGTTATAAGAGTCGAGGGGTATGAAAGGGAAGCAGTGATTGGTAAGGGAGTGAGACAGGGATGTAGCCTATCCCTGATGTTATTCAATCTGTATATTGAGCAAGCAATACAGCAAACAAAAGAAAAGTTCGGAGTAGGTATTAAAATCCATGGAGAAGAAATAAAAATTTTGAGGTTCGCCGATT
This sequence comes from Schistocerca americana, assembly GCF_021461395.2. Lineage (NCBI taxonomy): Eukaryota > Metazoa > Arthropoda > Insecta > Orthoptera > Acrididae > Schistocerca > Schistocerca americana. Next base: position 40,277,642 of record NC_060122.1, on the reverse strand, counting down.
ACATTGTAATTCTGTCAGAGACAGCAAAGGACTTGGAAGAGAAGTTGAACAGAATGGACAGTGTCTTGAAAGGAGGGTATAAGATGAACATCAACAAAAGCAAAACGAGGATAATGGAATGTAGTCGAATTAAGTCGGGTGATGCTGAAGGAATTAGATTAGGAAATGACACAATTAAAGTAGTAAAGGAGTTTTGCTATTTGGGGAGCATAACAACTGATGATGGTCGAAGTAGAGAGGATATAAAATGTAGACTGGCAATGGCAAGGAAAGCGTTTCTGAAGAAGAGAAATTTGTTACCATCGAGTATTGATTTAAGTTTCAGGATGTCGTTTCTCAAAGTATTTGTATGGAGTGTAGCCATGTATGGAAGTGAAACGTGGACGATAAATAGGTTAGACAAGAAGGGAATAGAAGCTTTCGAAATGTGGTGCTACAGAAGAATGCTTTGGATTAGATGGGTTGATCACATAACTAATGAGGCGGTATTGAATAGAATTGGGGAGAAGAAGAGCTTGTGGCACAACTTGACTAGAAGAAGGGATCGGTTGGTAGGACATGTTCTGAGACATCGAGGGATCACCAATTTAGTATTGGAGGGCAGCGTGGAGGGTAAGAATCGTAGAGAGAGACCAAGGGATGAATACACTAAGCAGATTCAGAAGGATGTAGGTTGCAGTAGGTACTGGGAGATGAAGAAGCATGCGCAGGATAGAGTAGCATGGAGAGCTGCATCAAACCAGTCTCAGGACTGAAGACCACCACCACCACAACAACAACAAGCCTGTTTGTTATAACGAGGAAGGAGAAGAAACGGGGACATCACACAAATAATGGAAGAATATAACGATTTCAAAGTTACACAAAAATTTCATTCTACTACTTTTCGGTCTCGTACATAAGAAACTGGAGCGCATGAATGAAATGTCAAACTATTTCGTATTGGTACTTCGTGAATTTATTGTCGTATTATAAAAATGTCGTTATTGCCAAAACAGTGTCGCTTATTTGGTGCGTGTTACAACTGCTGCAATATTAGGAAGGCCTATTTTGTTTCATCCGGAACACAGTGACAAAATAGACGTAATCAGATCGAGAAACCACACCAGTCTTGGGTACTAATTGTATTAAATGCTTTTTCAGTATTAGACAACGACATTTACATTTTTCATGTAGTAGAATGTTTAACGAACTGTGATAAGGTAATAGTTCTTTCGCAGAAATGAAAGAACGCGATGTAAAGTTATACCAAGATTAGAGAGAAAAATCGCTAGGACATAAGAATTGAAGAAATGTGTACTGTCTTGCCTGTCTCTTGTCTTTACTGGTTTTAGGTATCCTATATTTAATTTTATGTTACACAGAACAGCAAGTTATTAGCTAAAAGGCAATGAAGAGTCCAGATTTTGTGAACTTTTCTCCTGGTTACAAATAATCCTATCCAGTATTAATTGCGAGGGGCTGTGCAGAATGTCAAACCGGCTGACTGGGAGCAGGATAGGCAGTACAGGACATTTCTATTTCCACTGTCCTGAAATAGTTTGATGGCATCCATTACAAAATATATACTTTTGAGTTCCACAGAGCGAAATACAGTGACGTGCGCTATAAGAATGTTGTTTGAAGAGGCGTGGCACTGCACTGCACACTTAATACCAAATAACGTATCTTACATTTCCTGGAAGTTATATGCTTTATGTTTCAGACTCTTCAGGAAGTTGTGCGCTACAAAATGAACTTATTTTTGAAAATTCTCTTTTTTAATTTTTGGTGTTCTGATGCGCAGAGCAGTCTGAGTTATAGGGGAACGGGGGTAGTCTCCACGTGACTCGTGTTTACATTTAGTTATTTTTCTGTTTGCCCTTCGTTTACTGCTCTCATGTCAATTGAAAACAAGACGGATTCCTGTGGCTGGGAGCTATTAAGTGAATTAAAATATATTCGCGTAATTACGGAAGGCTAAAATATGTTACTAGTTTCAGACTATTTCCACCTTTCTGACAGTCAAGCATTAATCGCCTTGCAGAACAATAGTTATTTTTGTCGGTTTGCTAAAGAACTTTGGCTTTTATTAGGGTTTCCTGCTGAGGCATTGAATTCATTGAAACGAAGTGTTTAACTCCACACTATTGGCTAGTTTCAACTGTTCGCTGCGTTTTACGTGCACGTCTTCATATTCTAGCGCTTATTTCATTATACCATAACAAAGAACCAAGCATGAGATAATACAGTACTGGTACTCTAAGCAAATTTACGTCCCGAAAACCACACTGAGAAGCTTCATATCAGGTCGAGGCCTAAGTCATTGGGAATGTGGACATACGAATGTGCACTGTAAGGCGAACTATGAATTTTAGTACGGTTCACGAAATTCCGACGCTCTTGGAGTATCCTCTCACGTCTTGTTTCTTTTATGACAGGAAGTAAGATCTTTTAATGTTTCACACGTACGAACTTAAGGGCTTCCTACGTCACTATAGAGGCGCTGCCTGGCAACTGCTGAAATGAATATTTCTACCAAGTTGCGGGAAAATATTGCGAACAGTTATTCGAAAAGCGTTGTTTTTAAAGTAAATTTCCTTTTACGGAAGATGAACTATGTGCGCAAATGTACTATGAATTTCCTATATAACAGAACGTTTGCTCTCTTTTAAAAATCAACTCTTTGATGACGAGCCATTTAGAAGAATTTCTAGCCCAGAAGATCAGAGATTTATGCCGGTATTAAAAAATTTACTGGCCTATTTGTGTGATGTATCAAAGTGTAACATGCGCTAAACAAATCAACATTACATGTGAAAGTTTAGTTTCTCTTGTCGCTTATTAATATTCGATACAAAAAATATGCTAAGGCTTTGCTTTTCTTGTTGCAACACTATGTGTATTAATTTAAACCATTAAATTTTCCTGTTGTAGGAATTCAAATTTATACTTTCGTGATACGAAAATACGCAGCGTACATGTTGCTGCACATCACAAATCTTTCCAAAACGCGTTTTTTCACTCCGGGTTTCGCTTTCTAAAGTGCAGGGAAATTCTACGCTGCTGTATAAAACCATATCTATTGAAAGGATACGTTTTACAGTTCCGAGGGAAAGTATACTGTCACTTAACACAGAAAGTGTATTTTCACCCGGGAGAAAATTAATTTTAACCGAGAGATCCGGGAAGAAACTGGGAATTTTTTTTCCTTGTCCGTGTGTACACCCTGAAATAGAACGTTATCCACAAGACAACAGTCTGTGTTTATGTAATGTGCTGTGTCAAATAATGCACCTTTCATACGAATCAGTCCACGTATGTCAATTGTCTTAGATAATTTTTTATTAATAACTTACCTAGTAACAGAAGGTCTTAACGGTTTCGGACTGCAAGAAGCCTCTTCTTTGACATGCCTAATTACAGTAGAAATATTTGAGATAACATCTGAAACGCTGACTTCTCGATAATTTGCACCTTGATGAATTAATTCTTAGCCTTTTTTTTGACACTGTCATCAGAAACACCTCTCACCTTTAAAAGGTGTCCCCTCTTCAGCACACATTGCAACAAACTTCGTTGTTTTTTTATTACAACCTACATTCCTGAAGGTGGTGTCAGTATGGGATTTCTTACTACTGTATTTCTTTAAATGAGTTGTTCCCGACTGAAAACACAATAACGATCAGTTTACGCGTGACGCGCATGCTGTAGAACTTCTGTTTTAGTTTACAACAAATATTTATTCCGTACTTCGCTTTTTGGACTCTCCCGTTTCCACTACCTTTACGCATTGGTTTCAGTTTTACTTGTTACTGCAAATGCTTCCTCACTCTGCCTGATTACAAATACACCACGAATGAGAAGCCTGTGCTGGATGTAGTTGCGCTGGGATGAAGGCACGTTCAACGTTTTTGGAGTCAAACATTGCCTAGGACTCGGCCATGGCATCTACGCTCGGCCACTGTTGACTGGTGCGGGCAGGCTGTCCAGGTAGGCTGTGCTCAGGACACCTCGCATTTTGAGCTCGATTACTCGGTCATGGAGGACTAGCCCACCCCAACATCAACTGCTCTACTATGTACCTATCTGTCAAATGCATGCTCAACTTTTCTTTTAAACACGAGCCAAGTTTTATTGACCCAACGCCAAACTTCAGCGCCGCCCTGCTCCTAGAGCTGGTTGTGACGATGTGTTCTACGAGATACCATTTAGCGTTCCACAGGAAAAGAACTGGGATTTGGCATGGCTGTTCGAACTAACAAGGCCAGAAAAAGCCGTGATAAAGCTGTGGGTAAAGAAATGGCTAATGCAATGGACCAAATGCACCTACGCTTTGTTACTTACGGAGCTGAGACCCGAAGATTTTCGGAATTATTTAAGAATTGATGAAAAATGCTTTTCGTAAGTTCTGAACGTCGTCAAACGATAGCTACTTACGATTTCCAGCCACTGGCGGAATTTACGAGGACCTCAGATTCAGCGCAATTAATCCGCAAAATTATTATCTAAAATGTTTCTTGAAATCTGCAAGGTGATTCATAGTTGCTTGAGGAAATATTCGTGATAAAGCAGAAGCGAAACTAATATTAAATTATATTAATGTAAACTGTATGAATTTATTTCGTATGTAATAATAATATCCCCTGTAAGTTCAAGAAACTTATTTCAGATTAGAAGGATGACTGCAAATGGCGGCGGCGCGTATTGTGTAATAAATTCAGCAACATATTCATAAGAAATGAAGCACGTAACAGTTGTTAGAACTTAAGAAAGGCTCTTCACTTTGCTCTTCATAGCAGAAGGGGTGGCGATAGGTTGAATTTTTGTAACACTTCTAATAATGAAGCAAGTGTATTTCATGAATAAAAGTCCGTCTACTGTCTATAATTCGGTTTTTAGTTCTTGTTTTCGATACGTATCGGAAATGAAATAAAATCCAATCTGTCTCTATGGTTATCTGACTTCATTTCCGATGAGTATTGCAAATAAAACCGAGAAACAGACAGATTAACAGTTATTCACAAAAGTGTGTCTCTTATTTTCTCTGTTTGCCACATGATACTACTACGGATTCGTTAAAAATGAAAGAAGCACTTCATTTCTTACCCCTCTACTGCTGTACTGCTCGCACGGCATGTGCCACAGACATCTGAAGACTCGAAACGTTTCCAGAAACTCTGTCATCAAAATTTCGTCTGCCTCGCACACTGCCATGTTAGCCACATTTGGAGTGCACTGAACCCCGCGCATAATGACTCAAAAGGAACTGTTGTGGGGCGGCTTGCAGGACAGACTACACAATTTGTACGGCGAATGGGGTGCGGCTGTTTGCTAGTCTTACCTAACCAAGCCACCGCAAAGAAAAATCGGTCTTTCGACCAACAAACCTACAGGCCTGCTGTTAGTCGGTCGGTCGGTCAACAAGCTACACACGCACAATTTATCGGCCGGTCGATAAACCGGCGCGTGTGTAGGGTAGGGTCCTTTACTGACAGTGAGACTGACAGTAACTGAAGGAGAGATAGAGCTCGAAAATCTAGATTTCGCAGTAGCAGATTCCGATGTCTCATAACAGGCTTCTGACTTTAGTGTTGAAGGATTTCAATACTACACCTTGCCAGATATGTAGTATACCGATGCAAACATTACGACAGATCACTGGCGACACACGTTGGGGAGTTACTGGCAATGCTTGAGGGAAGTTCCGTTGGGTGGCTGACCACAATTTCTCGCGGGGGTTTGCTTCTAACCTCAGAATCGTTCCTTCAAACTACTATGAAATTATCGAGTGATGTAACGCAGTGCTTAGCACACCAGACTCGCATTCGGGAGGTTGACAGTGCAAACGCGCGTCCGGCCATTTAGGTATAGGATTCCCGTGGTGTCCCTAAATTGCTTACTGAAACTGCCGGGATGGTTTCCGTGAAAGGGCACGGCCGACTTCCTAGTCCACCCTTCCGTAGTCCGAGCTTGTGCTCCGTCTCTAATAGCCTCGCTGTCTAGAGCACGTTGAACTAACCCCCCTCCCCCCCCCCCCCCCCCCCCCCCCAGCTACGAAATTGGAATTAATTTTTGTCCAGATCTATGGAACCACAATTTGTCCACGGAAATTGTTGTCACTAAGAACCTGTGCGCCATACCTTAGGAACGATTCTCCACTTTTCATCCGGAAGTAACTAAAATTTGCGCCAGAACGAAACCATTTATCCAGCTGCGCTGGCTAGCATCAAAGACCAGGCAAAGGAAACAGAGGCAGCTCAGCGTCGGGAAGCAGGAAATACGGATTTGTCATCCGTTTAGGGTCTAAATGAACAATATTTGCGTATACAAGGCTCCTACACACACCAATTTATCGGATGCAGAATGACCAACTTCGTCGCAGCCTACACACGTCTGGACCGACTGTACTGGGTGATTATAGTGCCGCCCTGTTTGTTTTATCTTCAGTTCATTGCGTTTTTGTTCTACGAGATCGCGCCTGGTTTCTCAGAAAGAAGGTAAGAAGGGAAAAAAAGCAGAGACAAAGCTGTGGGCAAAGAAGTGGCAAATTCAGGGGAAGAAATTCACCCATGTTTAGGCTGGGAGCTTATAATTTTCCTGATTATTTAAGAAGGGGTGAATCATGCATTTCAAAGCTGCTGGACATAATAGAACCATTCTTACAGTAAAAGTAATGCAGCCCTGAGAGAGGTGTTAAACTCTGAGGAGAGGCTGTTAGCTGTATTACGATTTCTCACCATTGGCGGCAGGCCTAAGATTCAATACTGTCATTCCGCTACAATTATTCACTAAAATTATTCCTGAAACGTGCAACGTGATCTATAGTTGAGAGAGGAAATAAATCACGATAAAGTAAAATAAATAAAACAAAAGACTTTCATGAAAACGTTATTAACTTATTTATGGATGTAGTACAAAAGATGACCTGTAAATTCCAGAAACTCATTTCATATTTGAACAAGAGGGCGGCGCTCATCATCTAGTAAACACAACACATACGTAAGAGATGAAACATTTAGCAACTGTTAGAACTGAAATAAATAAATAAAAATAAAATATCCCACACTTTTCTTTACGTGGAAATAAAATCTAAGCACAGAAATAAAGAAGATCGGCAGACTTAATCTCGTGTTGCTCATAGAGAAACCATTATGGATTCCTTACAAAATTAAATAAGTGCGTCATTTCTTGCATCTCTATTGTTATACTCCTCGCACGACGTGTCGCGAAAACATCCGCAGTATTTGAATTTCTCTAAAAACTCTGTACTTAAAGTTTCGTCCGCCTCGGACGTCGAAATGTGTATTACAATAGTATTTAATTCTGGGAGCTGTGTCAAAACAGGAGTTTTACGCTGGCTGTTGGCACGATCACGCTACACACGACACAGTTTCTTGGTTCGGCTGTCGACTGGTCGCACACGTCCGACGTCCCGACAATGAAAGTTCGGCCGTCGGTCAATCAAAACACCGACACACAGCCAATTTGTCAGACGGTCGGTTGGTGGGGCGCCATGAGAGGCGCTGCTGCCGAGTCACGTGATCTGCCTGACGGCTGCAGCGGACGAAACAAACAGTTGTGCGTTATTCGTCTTACTTGCTTACGCTGGTGGAGATCGAAGTTTGCACAGAGTTAGGAGTAGAGTTTTGTTGCTGTTGGAGAGGGAGAGTTTTTTGCTGTTTTGTTGTTTGGAGAGGGAGAGTTTTTTGCTGTTTTGTTGTTTGGAGAGGGAGAGTTTTTTTTTCTGTTTTGTTGTTTGGAGAGGGAGAGTTTCTTTGCTGTTTTGCTGTTTGGAGAAGGAGAGGTTTTTTTTGCTGTTTGGAGAGGGAGAGTTTTTTTGCTGTTTTGCTGTGGGAGAGTTTTTTTGCTGTTTTGCTGTGGGAGAGTTTTTTTGCTGTTTTGCTGTGGGAGAGTTTTTTTGCTGTTTTGCTGTGGGAGAGTTTTGCTGTTTTGCTGTGGGAGAGATTTTTTGCTGTTTTGCTGTTTGGAGAGGGAGAGTTTCTTTGCTGTTTTTCTGTTTGGATAGAGAGTTTTTTTTGGTGTTTTACTGTTTGGAGTGAGAGTTTTTCTGCTGTTTGGAGTGAGAGTTTTTCTGCTGTTTGGAGTGAGAGTTTTTCTGCTGTTTGGAGTGAGAGTTTTTCTGCTGTTTGGAGTGAGAGTTTTTCTGCTGTTTGGAGTGAGAGTTTTTCTGCTGTTTGGAGTGAGAGTTTTTCTGCTGTTTGGAGTGAGAGGTTTTCTGCTGTTTGGAGTGAGAGTTTTTCTGCTGTTTGGAGTGAGAGTTTTTCTGCTGTTTGGAGTGAGAGTGTTTTTGCTGTTTGGAGTGAGAGTGTTTTTGCTGTTTGGAGTGAGAGTGTTTTTGCTGTTTGGAGTGAGAGTGTTTTTGCTGTTTGGAGTGAGAGTGTTTTTGCTGTTTGGAGTGAGAGTGTTTTTGCTGTTTGGAGTGAGAGTGTTTTTGCTGTTTGGAGTGAGAGTGTTTTTGCTGTTTGGAGTGAGAGTGTTTTTGCTGTTTGGAGTGAGAGTGTTTTTGCTGTTTGGAGTGAGAGTGTTTTTGCTGTTTGGAGTGAGAGTGTTTTTGCTGTTTGGAGTGAGTGTTTTTGCTGTTGGGCGAGGAGCGGAGTGTTTTGGCCCAGAGAGTCAGTTGTTCTTCACCAAGTTAAGAGCCATGGTAAGTGAAATCTATTTCTTGTAAATTGTATTTTACAGTTATATTAAGTTTTAAGGAAACGACAGTGTCCATCTTTTAGTTGATGTTCTTGTAACCATGTTTTGCATGTAAAATGAAAATAGACGATATTTAGATATCGTTCACTAATTAAATCTTCCCTCTGAGAATGCTTGTATAACAGCTTGCTCACTGTGAATATTTTTTTCCAGTGAACACCAAAAACAGATGTTTTACATTATCATTTTGCCTGTTTCGGTTCGATAGATGGTTGATTTTTTTTTTTTCCAGCAGTGGCTGCGCTGTTTATTTTCCCATTAGATGTTTTCTTTCCGTCATCTGACTTCAGATTTCGTATCCATCCAACCCGATAAGTTCTGGGTGAAGGCTGTGAGAAGGAAAAGTTTGAAAACCCACCAATCGTCACATAATACGTTTTGAGAATTTTCGGGAAGAGGACAGGGAATGCATATAAAATACGTTGTCTGTGATACGGAAATTTACGAGTATTGCTTACTGCAGTGGGAAAAGAAATGGTCTGTGATTAGTTTCCAGCAACTATTTCGACCAATAGCGGAAGCTTTTTTCCATTTTTTAGTTAGTATTTGGCAGTTGTTTGACAGTGGTTGTTAGGTGTTGTCGACATCGGTTTACCATTGTTGGTTGGTCATATTTTTTTAACTATGTATGGAGAGTTTTCGTTTGCTTTACTGTGGACTTCGTGTTAGATATGGTAAGTGAAGTTTTTACGTAACGGGTTTGACGTTTTAGTTTTTGTTTTTGTCATTATGGGCATTCTTTTTTTTAGCATATAGGCCAAGTGAAATATGCGGTATCGGTTTTCGGAAATGTGTGTCGGTATCTAGTATCGAGGGTTTCGTTCAAGCAATACAGGTCAAGCTATGTTACAATGCCATTGGTTTTGGCTTTTCGTATTCGGATTGTGCTTACTATGCAGATTTTCGTGTGCTTGATTTTTGGGTTAATAATTGTCTGGAAAGGTGTTCTTATACTTAGTCTTTTGCCCCCCACTGTGAATTTCTACTACTCCTGGTTGGCCCATTAATTTGACTTTTTAGTAGTCATTATTGCGCATGTTACGTAAGTTTGTTCGCGGATGCAATGAGAGGCACTATGAGGGACGCATTCTTTATGCTTGAAAGCCGGATTTCCGATATCTTCATAACGTCACGAGTCAAAAGAGACAGGTGGGAATCGCAAACTTTGGGTAATCCTGTAAACAGTGCTATGCATTTTGTCATGTACTGAACTCAATGAATTGCTTCCATTCTGATTCCGTTGTAATTAACAGTAAAACTGTACTGGTACATGGCAGAATATGTTTACATCCTGTTACTCTAAGCACAAGGTTTGCAATTGTAAATCAGGGATTATACGCTATTGTGTACTATAACTTGCAAGTAATAGGATGGAGTGAATGTAAACGGTTGCTGCTCTACTAGATCAAAGATACGTTCTAGACGTTCAAGAAAACGGAGGATGGAAGCGACTGCCGATTTACTTCGATACACAGCTCTCAAGGGACTTGTTCGAAGAGTTTATAATGAGTAGAAAGATAGTGAAAATCAGAAATTTTTTACTTTCATTGGAACTTTGAAGGAAGGATCTGTCTTAGGAAAAACGTGAACCTAAAAGGGGAAACTAAATACCTCACGGTACACCAAATATAATTCTTAGAACCTTAGGAATGTGCTAGAATGCCTCACATGAAGTGAAAGAAGCCCAGTACTTTGTTCTAATGTTGAAAGAGTCAAAAGGGTTTTCGAAAACTGAGAAAATATAGTCATTCGGTACTATTTAGGTGGTAACTTATACGAAACGTTCCTAGTCTTCGAACCTGTAAAAACTTGGTCGCTTATTCTTCGTCGGCCTTCATTAAGAAAAAACTACCAACCGTAATTTAAATTCCTGTTGCACAATCACATGACGGAGCTGCACCTATGAGTGATTTTTATGTACGTATTCAAGCTGTTTTAAGCAAAGAAATTCCAGAAGCCACGTACACACACTATCCTCATCTTTTAATGGATGAGGCTGTTGCCTGTTATGACCTTTCAAACTAACTCATACCCGTCTTTATCCAGGCCTTACAAATATCGCCCATTCTGCTTGAAGTTCACAATCGTATGAGGAATTCTGTGACCTGGAATTTTCATGAGGTGTTTGCTTCCAATCTTAGATATTTTTTTAACTTGTTCATTCATGCTGGAAATATTTATCTTCTAATTCTTCGTTTTTAATCATATCTTCTTGTCGAGCCCTTCTCTTTCTTAGGAACCCCATCTCTGCTGTTCGAATTTTATTTTCTTCTTTTTTTGTCGTAAACTTTAGATTGTGTAGGATAACACCGGAACCACCGTTACTTTATAGAATATCAAGACTGTTTCTTTTTGTGCCTTGTAAGCCAGTGTTCTGCTAGCGGTGCCACAGAGTGCTGGAAATTTCTGTATTTTATTTTCAATATCAGGGTCCAAATCAAAACTTACAACGCCTCCTAAATATGAACTGAGACACTTGTTCTAAAACTGAATCATCCAAAACAGTTTTTGACCTGACTGGAGATTTTCCTCAGAATGCCATTATTTTTGTTTTGTTACTGGAAATTCTAGAGATGTATTTCCGTTCAGCTGGTATATTGATCTTTGTTAGCTGGTACACTGATCTTTGTAGATCAATCTGAAATACATTCAGATATTGCTCATTCGTTATGTTAATTCCTTTGTTTACTTTACATTTGCATTTGCGATAATGTCATTGTAGTATTAAAAAGGGTTGGTGATAGTCCACATCTAACGCCTTGGTTAATAATTACTTCTTCTAATAGATTCCTACCTGTGTTTATTGCAATGCATGTGCTATGGTAAAGACTTTTCACTGCCTCTGTTAGTTGGTAAGTATATCAATGTTCGGACATAATCTTCCATAGGCTATCACGGCTCACACGTTCAAAGGCCTTCTGAAGATCGATGAGGCCATATAGGTTACTACATTAAATTCTGTGTTTTTTCTATGATGCCTTTAATTACGACCACAATGACTGTGCATAAACGACCTAAAACCATTATTTTCTTCAGAAATAATAGTTTCTATAATATTCTGCATGTCGTTATTGATCTGTCTATATAGTTTGTAGCCAGTGGTTCGAAGACTTATGCCGCGATAGCTGCTACAATCATTGTTTCCGTTTTCTGGAAAGAGATTACTTTCACTATATACAAATGGTCTGGTGATGTTACATTTCGATCAACATTCATTTATTAATTGTAAAGTCTTATTTAGTGGTAACCTATGTTTAATTAGCTGTGCGTGTATTCCGTCTATTCTTTTTTTCCTATATGTCATGGCTTTCAAAGCGTGTTTTAGTTCGTCCATAGTAATTGCATCTCCTGATTCATTGTACATACTTTCTCGAGTGTCATTTTCAGCCTTCAGTGTACATCACAGATCTGTATAATTTATCCATTGCTTATAATGTTTGGTGAGGCAGCGTCTTTTTCTACCTTGTTGAGGGCTTTCATGACCTCTTATGCACATTGCCGTCTGCCATGTATATGGTGTTCTAAGACGCTTATGAATGGGTCCCGTGACTGTTGGTGTGCTTTGCACAGTAATTGTTGGGCAGCATTCCGCTTTATTTCGTAAGTCTGCAAACTTTCTGACGTTTTAATCTGTTGAAACTTCAGACAAGCTATGTGTTCTTCTTCAATCGCTTCTTCAATATCTGTGTTCCAAATTGATTAGTTTTCCCTATCTGTTTTCTTCTTTCTACCAACTGCTTCTAGGGCTTCTTCAATGATGCCGGTTTTGATATTCCATTCTATATCGATGTAATAAGGCAAGCTTTCCTTGGAGTCAGTACTGATGAAGTTTCCTAATACTGTATTCCGACAGAAGATGTATTTTGAACAACTCTTGGTGTGGTTTCTTTAGGAGTTTGTCTCCTTCCATTTTGGCAGTAGCCTATCTTACTGCGTAGAGGGAAGTGGTCACTAACTATGTATGGTCCTCTATAAACATGTATATCTTACATAAGTCTACATTTCATCATTAATCAGTGTGTAGTCAGTCACAGATATTAATCTTCGTGCACTCCATGTGAACTTGTTACTGTCTGTAAAATATGGTAGTAATTTCAGAATTGTTGGAGACAACTGTGCGTAGTTCATTTCCATTATTATCAAGGGTCTTTCCTCCAAATAAGCCTGATATTACTGGTATAGGTAGATTTCCAACTCTTGCATTAAAATCACCAGCGATGAAAACATGGTCTGTCGTGTTGATTTTTATTCACTTTGAGGATCATCCTTTCCTCCTGTGGGCTGTAGACAGCTTTTACTGTTAGATGATCTCTTGGAATTTGAAATCTGTCATTATTCTTTATTTATGAGGCTGAATTCTCGAATCTGCCCTCTCCCTTTATCATTGACTGAAATTCCCACTCCAGCACTAGCTCGTTTTCTGTGTGTGACGCCACTGTAAGCTAACGTGCAGTCCGTCAGATCTTTTGTTTCTCTTAGTTTCGGTTGTTATTGCAGTGTATACTTCCTGTCCTTGGGTACTTGGTTAAACTCGTTTTCTGTGTTGGTCAGTCTTCTAACATTCCACATTGCCAAAGACACACAATCTGCGCACGTTAAGTCACGTGATGGGGCTTCCACCTCTTGCTTGATTTTCTGTCGTGGTTGTCTGTCTTGGGAAGCTGGGTGCACAGGGCCTCTAGAGCCCTCCCTGCCTTATGTATGAACCATAACTTAGTCTCGGTATGGTGACATGTAGACGGATCTACTCAGCTATAGATATTTGACACTGCAGTACTGTTTTTACGAGTGATTCGGCAGCGCATTTAATTTTTGATTCAAAAATGAGAATGAAGACTTCTGAAATAGATTAAAAAGGGGCACTAAATAGATGTCAGTATGGTTAACGAATGGCTTTGAAGTTGACAGTTTAACTCTGCTGCAAATTCAGGCAGAAAATTCGGAACGAGCTGCACAAAGATCAACATTTAGTGAAGAATTTTTCATTAATGTCTGTTCACAAGTTTTCTAGAAAAGTGTAAGTTACTACTAAATTCCCTTCAGGGGCTCGACTGTTACATTGTTGCTGTAATCTTATTAGTAGGAGTAAATCAGATTATTTTTAACCAAATGTGTAGATCAGACTGAGGTTTCACTTATGAATGGAAAGAAAATGGTGGGTAGATGTGGCAACAAAATAGGTGCTGATATTCCCACAGGTTCATGTTCTTTTGAAGGGTTACGAAGTTGCCAAAACGTCTTGGGGAATATGTAGGTGAAAAGGCGAATAAGAATGACCTTTCAAGATTTCGCTGTCAGTAGGGTGTGTGCATGGATACTAGAAGGCACGGCAGGGATCACGAGGTGTGTCCACACAAGCGACCAGCACCGCCGTCGTCCAAGTGGACCCGGACAGCGCTCAGCAGCCCGGGACTGCCACTATGTTCTGTGTTGTAATTGCGTTTTCGAGCGAAAACATGGTTCCTTGCGTCAATGTTAATTTTTATTAGTGACTGGTCATTGAATACAGAGTTACGGCGTAATTATCGGCGTGTTGAGGGATTTTTAGAGTTAGTTCTTAAGTGAAAAATAATGATTTGCTACGAGCCCTAGAAGCGGTGAGACAAAAAGAAAATAGACAAGTGCTTGAAACTTGCAGATCCGCTTCTAGTTGAAAATGCTCTTGTGGGTTGCGATTGCGGAAGAGATTTGAAAAGAACTGTTGACTACTCGTTCTAAATGCAGGTAGAGTGATGCTGTTCCAATTCTAAAACTATCCACTGCTGATTCAGGCCGTAGTAATGAGCCTAATTAACGAATAAGGAAGAAATTGCTACTAGACAAAACGGTAACCACGAAAACGCACTGCTGTGACTGTCAATGCGGTCCTATGCAAACAATTAGAAATTGTTAAAATAGAAATAAAGGATCTTCAGACAAAAGAATACAGGATATAGCACTGAGCTGCGGAAATTAAAACATATTCAAAAGGTGATCCATGGTTCTTTCTGTATCAACAACTGTTCGTGGAAGGACTGCGTACTAACTGGTCATCTGAAGATATTGCATAGGATGCGAATTTACGTGGTCTATCTTACGAAGCGTTACCGTTTCTCAGATCTTTCCTGGAATGTTTCGCAAGGGCACGCATTTTCTTCGTAATTAGAGCTATGAACAAGGGAAAAAATACAAAGATAATAAGCGAACCGAGAGAAGACAAAAACTGAAAAATGAAAAGTTATGTTACAACCTTCCAGAATAGCAAAGAAATCTTGTCAATACAGTTATGGTTTAAAATGACAATATAGCGGGTTTCTCCGTACCACAGATCTGGGGTCTAAGGCTGTGTGAGCCTCTTGCCACAGGAAAAAAGCCATGCTATCCGAGATGGTGAGAGTTTGTCCTTCCGATACTTTACAGTAGCAATTCACCGACCGCGGAAAAAATAACAGTTCAGTATAAAGCGGACTAATAACACAATACTACACTAAAAAGAAAATCTCGATTACGTTGATACCTGCATACGAGTTAAACATGTGTGCGCCGTTTTCCTAAACCTTCCACGCAGCGCGGCGCGGCGTGGCGAGAAGGTTTACAGCGACGTGGCAGCTGGCAGACCACCCTCTCGTGATCCCTTCGTCTGTTCTTGTATCGTCGTTGTACGGGTACCGGAAAGAGCGACTAATATATACAGGCGTACTTCCATTTCCAAAAAAGAATGGAAATCTCTTCAGATATTCTGTTCCTGCTAGGAGCGAGTGTACTAGAAAATAGGGTTATGTGTGTATGTGTGCTGTAGTTTCTGATGCTCTTTTATTGTCTTTCCCCGTTTTTGAATCCCCATAATTCCGCCGGTCTAACGATAATCTGCCAGGACTGGAAACGAGTGTACATTTAGGGGAGAGGGACGAGAAGTGATTAAGGTAGCGAAAGGCCCTGTCTGTTTATTACCATAGCAATTAAGGGAAATTGGAAATGTTGTAGAAATGACACATTGTTAAATTTTATTGCCATTTAAGTTGTTAATGTTACTAAAATTCTTACACAGTGCCACTTGTAACATTCCCTTCCAAGGTGGAGTGGATTTTGAGTGGGTAAGAGCACAGGCCGACACACAACCCGGCGGCCGGGCGGCTGCCGCAGAGTGTTAGTCTGAGTCGTTCACTGAAGGTGCCCAGTACAACCCACCGCAGCTCAGAATTCTAAATGCGGCCTTCTGCACAATCTGGCAATACTGCAGGATGCGCAAGTGTACGGAGTAAGTTCTATCATTCTTCGCCAGCCGTTTCAGGGGTATACCACGTGTTCTTCGTCTAGAGGTGAACGTCGCGCAATCTAGATACAAAGTCGCGAGATAGACTTCTCGATGTTTTACTTTTAAATCATATTCGTGTCTGCTGATGTTACATCTGATGGAGTCTCAAAGAAAATCCTCTTCACTATATAACCAACCAGTAATAGCACAGTCTGAACTCTGGTGACAGCAGAAACTTCTATAAACAATTCGGCTCGAACAGGTGGTGGCTGCGTCAGCGTCGGAACAGACCACGCTCGAGACTTCCCCGCCCTGTATCGACTACCTGCCGCGTTCCAGGTGCCGTCCGCCAGGTTAACGCCGCGCGCGGCTGTGAGTGTATTTACCAACTGTCGCTTTCTTACTTGAAGTTCTAGTGTTTATCTTGAAGTTGTGTGTTGGATTTTGCATGTTTGAAACTTAATCCATTATGCCAAAACTTCTTTATTCTACAATTTTTTTCTCATTAAAGTGATACATTCGTGATAATTCGGGGGTAAGAATAGGCTCGCGGTATTCCTGCCTGTCGTAACAGGCGACTAAAAGGAGTCTCCAACTTTTCGGCCTTCTGTGATGGTCCCCTGTTGGGTTTGACTTCTATCTCTCAAAATTTTCCGAAGAGCGAGCCGATTGGGGAAGGGCGCCTTACTTGGTGCATTGTGTCCATCTTGCGATCAGACCTTTCGCCAGCTTATTCGCTGTTGAATTGCAGTCCTGCCCGCTCTCCATCTCTTGGGCATGACTACATTCCTGTGTGCAGATTACACCTTGCACAGTGCAGTGCCTCTTTCTGCACTGACGGCGACGATGGACCACATGTTACCTAACATCCAGCACAGTAGCCAGTCCGTTGTGGTGGGGCCGCCATGTACCCTGTTGGTTGTAGCCCCCTGACAACACAGGGATCGCTCTACTGATGCCTGCGCCGTTAACTCCCCACGTATGCCAAGGAGTAGATGCCTATCCTCCTGGGGTATTGGGACTCCCGGCAACGGGCATCCTGCCAAGTGGCCTTTGCTGTGGCTGGGTGGCGCCCGTGGGGAGGGCCCTTGGTCGGAGTAGGTCGCATCAGGGCGGATGACCCCCAATGAAGCGTGGTACATTGTCTCTCGCTGGTGGCCAGCCGCCAGCAGTCTCTAAGCGTTCTCGGGCTCAGTTTAACGCTCAGAAGTACGATCCGAAAACGTTCCCCTCCCTGGCCTCACCGTGGGAGGAACGTAAATCTCAGGATGGCAGTAGCAGTTATTCGCTCCGATTTTTAGTTTGTACGAGAGCTGATGGGGAGCCTCAGTTCTTCGTCGAGCATTTAGAGCACAAGTTTGGGGAGGTGGAGGGCTTCTCCAAAATGCGCTCTGGGTCAGTCCTGATACAAACGGCATCCTCTGTCCAGTCACGACGGTTACTTGCTTGTGACAAGTTGGGGGATGTTGCTGTTACGATCACACCGCATAAGAGTTCAAATATGGTCCAGGGAGTTATTTATCATAAGGACCTTCTTTTGCAGTCTGATGACGAGCTGCGCGCCAACTTAGAACGCAGAGGTGTACATTTCGTCCGGCGCGTTCATCGGGGTCCGAAGGAAAATCAGATAGCTACCGGTGCCTTCATCTTGGCCTTCGAGGGTGATACATTACAGGAAAAGGTCACGGTGATGGTCTACCGATGTGACGTCAGGCCCTATATTCCTCCCCGATGCGGTGCTTAAGTGCTGGAAGTTCGGCCATATGTCTTCCCGCTGCACTTCCAGCCTCACATGTCGAGATTGCGGACGCCCATCTCATTCCAATACTCCATGTGCCCCGCCTCCCATCTGTGTCAACTGCGGGGAGCACCATTCACCTTGCTCGCCAGACTGCAGAATCTTCCAGAAGGAACGCAAAATCATGGAATATAAGACCCTGGACCGACTGACTTATACTGAGGCCAAAAGGAAATACGACCGATTACATCCCGTGAGAACGACATCCTCCTACGCCGCTGCCACAACACCTGTGCTCACCCAATCAGTTTTGCGACTTCCGGCCGGATCGCTGAGTGGTACAACTCCTCCTGCCCCCTTGCCAGTGGGGGGCTCTACCCAACGGGTTGCTCCTGTGCCACCTAACTCAGGACCAACACCATCCCCCCCATCAAGGACGTCCGTCCCTGCTTCTAAGCCGGAGAAGTGTCCCACATCTTCGGCTTCTCACGCTCGCAAGGGGTCCCTTGGGTCCCTCCCTTCCCAGGTTTCCACCAGTGGGAAGGATGACGACCGACAGTGATGTAAGGGCCCACACTCAGCTGGTCGAAGGGCTTTGCGTCCCCCTTCAGTCCCGGAGACTGAATCGGTGAAGCCGAAGGAGCAGCGTGAGAAATCAAAGAAGAGGAGCTCTAAGCCCAAGGAACACGTGGTGGCAGCCACCCGACCGCAACCTTCCAGCTCTGCGTCTGAGGACGAGGTGGAGATTCTGGCGTCCGCTGAGGACCTCGATCTCGCCATTCCCTCAGACGCCATGCATAGCACTAGCACAGGTGCTCAATCGGAGGCAGCAGGTGACCCAGCGGCGTAATCTGCCTTACCAGTCCCGTCACACCTTACTCAGCCATGGAAAATACCATCCTTCAGTGGAACTGCAGCGGTTTCTTCCACCATCTAGCTGAGCTCCGCCAACTTATCAGCCTTCGCCCTTTCTTCTGCATTGCTCTTCAGGAAACTTGGTTTGCAGCAATGCGAACCCCCGCCCTCGGTGGCTATCGGGGTTGTTATAAGAACCGAGCAGCATATGAAAGGGTGTCTGGTGGCTTCTGCATCTATGTCCTTAACTCTCTTCACAGCGAGTCTGTCGCTCTACAAACAGCTTTAGAGGCTGTTGCTGTTAGGGTGTGGACGCCACAGGCTATTACCGTCTGCAGTCTTTACCTTCCACCGTATGGTGATGTCGCGCAGCATGAGCTGGCTGCGCTGCTAGCCCAATTGCCGTCACCTTTCTTGTTACTGGGCGACTTGAACGCCCGTAACCCTCTGTGGGGTGGGTCAGTGGCAACAGGTCGAGGCGCCACCATTGAGCATTTATTGGAACAGCTCGGTCTTTCACTTCTAAATGATGGTTCCTTCACAAACTTCAGCATGGCGCATGGCACATACTCCGCCATTGACCTTTCGATCAGTAGCCCTCGCCTCTTACCCTCTGTCCAATGGAGTGTTCATGACGACTTGTGTGGCAGTGACCACTTTCCGATCTTTCTGTCACTGCCACCACGTCACTCTTCTGGGCGCCCCACCAGCTGGGCTATGAATAAGGCTGACTGGGACTTGTTTTCCTCCACTGCCGCTATTGAGCCTCTCTCTAGTGATGACATTGATGCGGTGGTTCGATCGGTCACCACCGGCATCGTTACTGCCGCCGAATCTGCCATTCCCCGTTCTTCTGGGTCCCCTCGGCGGAGGGCTGTGCCTTGGTGGTCGCCTGAGGTCGCTGAAGCGATTAAAGATCGCCGGCGGGCGCTCCAGCGTCACAAGCGACATCCCTGCATTTATCACCTTATCGCCTTCAAACGGCTGCATGCGTGGGCCCGCCTCCTTATCTGCCAAGGCAAGCAGGAGTGCTGGGAGCGGTATGTGTCCACCATTGGCTTCCATGTCACTCCATTGCAGGTCTGGGCCAAGATTCGATGCGTCTACGGCTATCTGACCCTGTCAGCGTCCCTGCGCTCTCACTGAATGGAGCAGTTTGTACTGGCTCCGACATCAATGCAACCCGCTTGGCAGAGCATTTTGCTCTGAGTTCCGCTTCTGCGAATTACCACCAGGCCTTCCGCTCCATCAAAGAGCGGATGGAACGTCGGAGCCTTTCTTTTCGCACCCACACTTCTGAATCCTACAATGCTCCATTCAGTGAGTGGGAATTTCACAGTGCGCTTGCCGCTTGCCCTGATACCGCTCCTGGGCCAGATCGCATCCACTGTCAGATGCTGAAACACCTTTCAGTGGACTGCAAGCGACGCATCCTTGACCTTTACAACCGTCTCTGGGTCGAGGGTGAGTTACCGTCGCAATGGCGGGAAAGCATTGTTATCCCCGTTTTGAAACTGGGCAAGAGCCCTTTGGAGGTGGACAGCTACCACCCCATTAGCCTCACCAACGTTCTTTGCAAGCTTCTCGAACGGATGGTGAGCCGGCCCTTGAATTGGGTACTGGAGTCTCGGGGCCTTCTGGCTCTGTCTCAGGGTGGGTTCCGTAAAGGCCGCTCCGCCGCCGACAATCTGGTGAGCCTGGAGTCGCCCATCCGTACTGCCTTTGCCCGCCGTCAGCACCTAGTCGCTGTCTTTTTCGACATGTGGAAGGTGTACGATATGACATGGCGTCATCACATCCTTTCTATGCTTCATGGATGGGGTCTTCGTGGCCCTCTGCCGATCTTTATCTGCAATTTCCTGTCGTGTCGTACCTTCCGCGTGCAAGTCGCAGCCTCATATAGTTCCTCCCACGTCCAGGAGAACGGCGTGCCACAGGGTTTGTTGTAAGTGTCTGCCTGTTTTTAATAGCCATTAATGGGCTCGCTGCAGCTGTGGGAAATTGTCTCCGCTTCCCTGTATGCTGACGACTTCTGCCTTTACTACAGCTCTACTGGCATTGCAGCTGTTGAACGTCAGCTACAGGGCGCTATCCGCAAGGCGCAGTCTTGGATTGTAGCTCATGGGTTCCAGTTTTCGTCAGCGAAGACCCGCGTTATGCATTTCTGCCGGCGGCGTACCGTCCACCCGGAGCCGCAGCTTTCTCTTGATGGTGAACTTCTTTCAGTGGTGTAATCACACAGGTTTTTGGGGGTGGTTTTCGATGCCCGGTTGACTTGGCTGCCTCATATCCGGCAGCTCAAACAGGCATGTTGGCGGCATCTCAATGCTCTGCGGTGCTTGAGCCACACCCACTGGGGCGCTGACCGATCTACCCTGTTATGGCTCTACCAGGCGTTAATCCAGTCTCGTCTGGATTATGGGAGCCTGGCTTATGGCTCAGCATCCCCATCTGTGTTGCGGGTGCTGGACCCAATCCTCCATAGCGGGATACGCCTTGCCACTGGTGCTTTCCGCTCCAGCCCTGTGGACAGCATACTAGTGGAGGCAGGTGTCCCTCCACTGTGGTTACGACGCCGACAATTACTGGCTGCTTATGCTGCCCATGTTTTTAGCTTGCCCGGGCATCCAAATTACCGTGTCCTGTTCCCGCAGTCAGTCGTCAATCTGCCAGACCGCCGGCCCCGGTCGGGTTGTCCGATCGCCGTACGCGTCAAGGAGCTTCTCTCCGGGCTTGGGTTTTTCCCTGTTCCACCTCCTTTCCGGGCACCTCTGTGTACACCCCTGTGGTGTGTGCCTCGCCCTTGCCTTTGGCTCGACTTGGCACAAGGCCCGAAGGACTCAGTCCCTCTAGAGGCCTTCCGCCGCCGCTTTTATTCCATCCTGGCCACGTATCAGGGCTCTGGCATTGTTTACACTGACGGCTCGATGGTTGCTGCTCGAGTCGGTTATGCAATAACTCTTGGGGACCATTCCGAACAGCGTTCCTCGCCGGCTGGCTGCAGCGTTTACACTGCTCAGCTGGTCGCCATCTTTTGAGCCCTAGAGTGTGTCCGCTCCTGCTCAGGTGAGTCCTTCGTTATCTGTAGCGATTCCCTGAGCGGTTTACGAGCTCTCGACCAGTGTTTTCCTCGTTCTCGTCTGGTGATGGCTATCTATGAGTCCCTGCATACTCTTGCACGTCGCGGCCGCTCTGTGGTCTGTGTGGACCCCCAGTCATGTCGGTATCCCGGGCAATGAACATGTTGACTGCCTGGCCAAACAGGCCACCAGTGAACCCACCCTGGACATTGACCTCCCGGAGCGTGATTTGAGGGCAGTCTTACGCCGCAAAGTTATCTCGCTTTGGGGCGCTGAATGGCGCGGTCTGACCACCCCTAACAAACTCCGTGCCATCAAGGAGACGACGACTGTGTGGCACTCCTCCTTGCGAGTCTCTCGCTAGGAGTCTGTCGTCCTCTGCCGACTGCATATTGGGCACACACGGATTACGCACGGCCACCTATTGCGACGTGAGGGCCCACCTTTATGTCGCTGCGGCTCCGTTTTGACAGTGGTCCATATTTTATTGGACTGTCCACTTTTAGGTTTGCTCAGGCAGTCGTTGGCACTGCCTGACCCGCTCCCTGCCCTTTTAACAGACGACTCCGGTATGGCTGACTTAGTTTTATCGTTTAATCTGAGTGTTTGTTTTATTTTATTGTTTTCGGTTGATTCTGGCCTTTGGCGTATGATTTTAAACTGATTTTTTAATGTGTTTCTAAGTGGTTGGCTTTTCCTTTTTTATTTCTATGGTCGGCCAACCACCGTCACACTCTGTGATTTTAGTTCGTTTTGTCTTGTCTTTGTCTAAGTTTCTCTTGTTCTGTGTCGTCTGTGATCCCTTCTGTTCATCGTTTTTATTCTCTGTGGGTGTTCTTTGTATTTGGAAAAAGGGACCGATGACCGTAGCAGTCTGGTCCCTTTAATCCCACAAACCAACCAAAACCTCTAGGCCGCACAATTTCTGGGACGTTGCCAAACTAGCCATCAAAAGGCGCGATATTACCGCCAAAGCAGAAAACAACAAACATCATAAACAAAATACACACACTGTAATATTACAGTGTGTCTATTCAGTGTGTAATGAAACAACACTTGGCATGTACACGAACAGAGTAGTTATGACACCGTTGTCATCTTTGTGCAGTATGAAGATATTTCCTATGCTTTAGTTAACAGCTAAAGTGATTGCCTGGCTCTAGTTCTACATCTGTGCTCACCTGTCCTCTCGTCAATTTTCGTACTTGTGGTCCTCTGCATTTCGGTGTTGACCGTGTGTTCTTTGAAACGTGCAACACCACTCTTTTCCTTCAGTGAGAGCTTTTCATGTGGCTTACAGATTTGGTATGTCCACCGTCGTGTTTACCATGCAGATATCAGTCATCTGAGTGAATAGTGGTTACCACCGTTTTTATTTTTTTTATATATCTTATCGTCCTATAAAGTGATATCTGCTTGTCCAGTAGATCAATGCCACACATATAGGCGTTGTAATCTTCAAAGAGATGTGGCACTGCAACAGACGTTTCGTTTCTCTTTGCCTGTGGGTATCTTGCATCAGAGCTCAAAGCGGAAGTAGTACTGCAGTTTGTAGCTACACATACTGGTTATCCTTCAATTTCACTATCAGAACTTCATTCTCTTTGTCATACGTGTAGCCATAGAACACTCATTTCCCTTCTCCTTTTTTTCATATCGACCTCGGGGCATCTCTCATTTTCTAACTTTTCCGTGTAAGGCGTGTGTATGGCACATCGACGTAGGAATGCTAATGTAACACTTCGTTCTATTATTAGGATGGTAAGATGAACCGATATTGCACTTACTTCAGGAAATCTGAAATATACGGAATGTTAGAAGGGCATCCGTAAGTTCATAACACACCCAGGCAACTAAATCACAATGGATTGTTGTGCAGAAACTACTAGCAAGCATACAGTGCAGCCAAGTGCGAAACTAAAGAATAGGGAAACTAATCTCTTTCCAGAAAGGAAAGGTTTATTTTTTCAGTTTTCAGTTTAAACTTTCAGAAATAGCAAACAAGGCTAAAAGTTTCATTGATTGTGTAGAAATAATTATAATATTTGGGTACTAAAAATGGGTTGAGAACGTTGTTAAAGAGATGTAAAATATTCTCAAGTGGAAAACGTTCTAACATTCGCGACACATTATTAGCATTGGGTTTAAAAGAGGGATGAATGCAGCATAGACAGCTCTGAATCTTTGTATTGCTTGTGGACGAGTGTCTTTGGGCAAAAGATACCAGAAAAGGATTTTGTTACTATAGGAACGATCGTTCTCGCATGAATGATTTTCCACAGGATTAGAAGCCTGGCATGGGATTACCCCATGCTCAAACTGAAAGCAATATTTTACATGAACCCGTTCAATAAATACATTCAACATTCGTATACAGCACTCAGTGTGAACTTAATTTGCATCTATAGGGGTGGGGGGTGGCGGGCGGGGTGCTGTGCGCTAGGACATAACGCATAGTGCTGATTTGAAAAACAAAACTATCCAACAAGTGTATGGTGAATAGCCGTTTAGCCTGGTGGCTGGAGTCCCGCAGTCTTTAAACACCTGCCCAAACGCGGTTTCTGAAAGCATTTTTCTGCAGTTGACCATCTTGTTGCTCTCTCCACTTATATCATGAACAATTTTCTCCGGAAACGCCAAACAGTAGCAAATTTTTTTTGGTCTGGAGAGAGCATACGATACCTGTTAGAGGACAGGCATCCTCCGCACACTGTTTTCTTGTGGCTTTCGAGGTGGGCTGCCCCTTTTTCTTCGCGAATTTATGGCAGAGCGCACATTTAGAGTGCGGGTGGACGCTACTCTCTCCCATACTTTCTCTCAAGAAAACGGGGTACCCCAGGGCTCCGTGTTAAGTGTCGTACTGTTTGCCATTGCCATAAATCCAGTTAGGGATTGTCTCCTTCCTGGTGTCTCGGGCTCCCTCTTTGTGGACGATTTTGCGATCTACTACAGCTCTCAACGGACCAGCCTTCTAGAACGACGTCTTCAAGGATGTCTCAATTGCCTCCACTCTTGGAGCATCGAAACAGGCTTCCGCTTTTCTCCCAGTAAGACCGTTTGTGTTCATTTTTGGCTTCGTACGGAATTTCTTCCATCTTCCTTACATCTAGGACCTGTCAACCATCCGTTTTCGGACGTCGCTAAATTCTTGGATCTTATGTTTGACAGAAAACTGTGCTGGTCCTCCCACGTTTCCTATCTTTCGGCTCGCTGTTGCGGTCTCTCAACACCCTCCGTGTCCTGAATGGTACCTCTTGGAGAGCGAACCGAGTGGTCCTTCTCCGCCTCTATCGCGCCTTAGTGCGCTCGAAATTGGACTATGGAAGCATAGTTTACTCCTCTGCTCGGCCGTCTGTTCTTCGGCGTCTCGACACTCTCCACCATCGTGGATTACGTTTAGTGTCTGGAGCTTTTTACACAAGCCCTGTGGAAAGCCTTTATGCTGAGACTGCTGAACCTCCGCTGTCCAATTGGCGAGCTGTCCTTCTGAGTCGTTATGCTAGCCATCTGTCTTCCATGCCTGCACACCCGGCCCATGACATGTTTCTCGACGCTTCCTTGGATTTAAGGTATGCAGGCCGCCCTTCCTCCTTACTACCACCAGGAGTCAGCTTCCGTCAACTGCTCCATTCTCTTTCCTTCCGCTTTCCTAAGACTTTCTTGACAACTTGGGGTACAGCACTGCCTTGGCTCCGTCCCCGGACATGCCTGCTCAGTGACCTTTGTCAGTTTCCCAAGGATGGTGTCCCTTCACTTGTTTATCGTCGGGCATTTGCTGCTCTATGTGCACAAATGAAGCAAGCCACATTTATTTACACTGATGGCTCAAAAACATCGTTAGGTTTAGGGAGTGCCTATATTGTTGGCGACACCCCAAATAGATTTCGGCTTCCCGACCAGTGTTCGGTTTATACTGCGGAACTTTACGCTGTTCTCCAGACTGCCCAATACATCCGTCGCCATCAGCGGATACAGTATGTTATCTGTTCAGATTCTCTCAGCTCTCTCCTCAGTCTTCAAGCTCTCTACCCTGTCCATCCTCTGGTCCACCGGATTCAGGACTGCCTCCACTTGCTCCACTTGCTCCACTTGCTCCACTTGCTCCACTTGCTGCACTTGCTGCACTTGCTGCACTTGCTGCACTTGCTGCACTTGCTGCACTTGCTGCACTTGCTGCACTTGCTGCACTTGCTGCACTTGCTGCACTTGCTGCACTTGCTGCACTTGCTGCACTTGCTGCACTTGCTGCACTTGCTGCACTTGCTGCACTTGCTGCACTTGCTGCACTTGCTGCACTTGCTGCACTTGCTGCACTTGCTGCACTTGCTGCACTTGCTGCACTTGCTGCACTTGCTCCACTTGCTCCACTTGCTCCACTTGCTCCACTTGCTCCACTTGCTCCACTTGCTCCACTTGCTCCACTTGCTCCACTTGCTCCACTTGCTCCACTTGCTCCACTTGCTCCACTTGCTCCACTTGCTCCACTTGCTCCACTTGCTCCACTTGCTCCACTTGCTCCACTTGCTCCACTTGCTCCACTTGCTCCACTTGCTCCACTTGCTCCACTTGCTCCACTTGCTCCACTTGCTCCACTTGCTCCACTTGCTCCACTTGCTCCACTTGCTCCACTTGCTCCACTTGCTCCACTTGCTCCACTTGCTCCACTTGCTCCACTTGCTCCACTTGCTCCACTTGCTCCACTTGCTCCACTTGCTCCACTTGCTCCACTTGCTCCACTTGCTCCACTTGCTCCACTTGCTCCACTTGCTCCACTTGCTCCACTTGCTCCACTTGCTCCACTTGCTCCACTTGGGGGGGGGGGGGGGCGCCTCTGTGGCGTTCCTCTGACTCCCAGGACACGTTGGTATCTGTGGGAATGAGGCGGCCGATATAGCGGCCAAGGCTGCAGTCTCTCTTCTTCGCCCAGCTATTCGCACGATTCCCTTCGCCGATATACGGAGTGTTTTATGTCGTCGTGTTGTTCTTTTATGCCATGCACATTGGTCAACACTTCCCAATAAGAAATTGCGGGACGTGAAAGCTCTTCCCTGTGCTTGGACCTCTTCCTCTCGAACGCGTCGTCGGGAGGAGGTAATTTTAGCTAGACTCCGGATAGGTCACTGTCTTTTTAACCATCGACATCTTTTAAGTGGCGATCCTCCCCCACTCCGTCCCCACTGCTCTCAGCTGTGGACAGTAAGACACCATTTACTTGAGTACCCCTATTTTACTCCGTTACGCGTCCGTCTACAGCTGTCGCCTGATATATCGTCGATTTTAGCAGGTGACACGCGCTCAGCCGATTGCGTTCTCGAGTTTATTGGTGCCACTGAGATGTCAGTCATTTGCAGCTTAAGTTTTCCTTCTGTTTTTAGTTTCTCAAATTTTTTTAGTTTCGTTCCCATTGCTGCTGGTTTCCAGTTCCGTTTTTTTTTACTTTTTCCTAACACACAGACAGGGCGCTAATGATCGTAGCAGTTTTGCGCCCTAAAACCATAAAAAAGAGATGGCTGTCGCGACTTGACAGTTTTTTGTGATACTCGTAGGAGGAGACACAAAAAGACCTCCAGGTGCCATGTACAAGTGTCAAAAAGAGGGTAGCGTTTTTAGTTCGCAAAAGAATCTACCCTATTTCTTGGGACACGCAGCTGTCCGTGCCCAGCTGATAGTTAATGCCAAACTACCACTACGTCGGCTCTTAGCCTAGGCTTAATTTCTGCCTGTGGAAGAACTGCTGAACAGTGGGGGAATGGCATCAGACGTGTGTAGCCCACCCACAGCAGACCCGTTGTATGCCAGTGAATCGCAGCAAAATGCTCTGTGGTTGCATCTTTGTGCCAATGACTTTCTTTTGCAGCAGACTGTCGCCCCATTGTGGAGGCGAGAAAGAAGTTCTACAGTCTATCAGACAGTTGTTCACGCCCACTCCCTTCCACTGTCCGTCACACGCACTGTGGATGTCTCGCAACTTACGACAGTGACATGTAGATTTATAGTTACAGCATGTCATGTCAGGGAACACCTAATGAGGACATAATTACGGCGTCCAAATATCGTGTTGGGAAGAAGCGGACCTCTGGCAGAATACCCTATCTTGACGAAGTGACAACGAATCGCTGGGAATATTAAGATATTAAACCTACGCTCTAGTCTCCAGACCTAGTTACTGATATGCAAATACGGCTCAATCACATATCGTGTGTGTATTCCAGCCCTCACCAGCTGTGTCTTCGAGACACCAGCTGTGCTCACTTCCCAGCCTGTTACAGGAATCCATTGGCTGGTATTCTTCATACTAGTGGTGTGACTGAATCTTGGCACCAACGCCAGATACGTATGGCAACTCTGATCTAAGAGTTATTTCCTGGATGAAGCAGAACTATCCTGCTAAATTCATACGATATATTTGTATAATTTCCATCGAAAAAGCTGATTGGAATTTACACAAGGTGTGAAATAAGGGTATTAATATATGGTTTCGAGCTCAGGAAAGTTGTTTCGCACGATAGTCGCAACTATCTCGTCGTTTACATTGTGATTTAACTGTCCTAGCCACCTCTAGGGCAATAGGGGACAGAAAAATGTTTAACGCTTTGCTAGCTGTGTGGTAATGTGGCCGCCTTTAAAACGAAGGCTGCTTTAGTGTGTGGTTTCAGGCTCACTTAAAACTAGATTTTTAGCTGTTTCATGATATAGCTACGGGGAGCCAAATTGAAAATCAATAAGCGAGTCTTATTTGTGTATGACATGCCACATTTTCATACTACTTGAGTGACCCAGGCCGGCAAGTACATACCGACCGTTTTGAAGTCCAGAGTGAGTAATTCGTGTCTATATAGGCACATTATAGTTACAGACACCTTAAATTTTATTGAAATCGGCTTTAGTCTTAATGTTAGTGTGATATGCTGTACTCCACTTATACTACGAGTAGTACAGTTGATATTTTAATACTGTTTTCCTTTAGTGTGTTGAAAATACAGTAAAAATCAGAGGAAAATAAAGCATCACAATATATCCATGTTGATCTGAAACAGTCTGACAATGCTTAGATATTTTACTGATTCCACGCCTGTCGAAACCACCTGGATCTGAGTTAAAGATGTCTTCAAATCAGGTGGGAAGAATATTTTCGTAGTGAAAGGGATTTTCTTCCGTTTTTCGTTAAGGAAGGAGGCGGTAACCATTTCAGGGCATAAAATGAGAAGACTAAATACATGATGAGTGACTTGCCAAATAATTTCTGAATAGTTTTGTTTGTGAAATAAGTAGAGTCCGTTTACGTGTAGCAATAACATGAGATGTAGTTTTGTCGGTCGTTTTCTCTAACACTGCGAACAAAAAGTGTCAAAAGTAGTGGTTAATAAATACCAGCTGAGATGGACACATTCCTGGGGGAGGGATTTGTAGCACACACAACCCTATTTTAGTCGTACGATGCAAAATGCTCTCATTACCCTCCGCTGGAGTATGTATTTCGTTGGGACAGCTAATTAATTTCTTCATAAAAAGGTAACAAAGACGTAGTAACTCGCCACTAGTAACGATATTGCAAAGGAATGCTCAGTGAGCTATCCGAGGATATACGAGGAACAATGCAGTAAGTCACCCCTTCGATTTTTGTTGCTCTGAATTATAGCCTGCGGTACTCCTATTCGCAACTTCTGAGCTTGGCTTATTCAATGCAAATGTCGCACAACAGTTAAATGGTCGCAAGTAGTCACTTGTCAGTTGATATGTTCGTGAATGTTTAAAGTCATTCGTGCCAGAAAGATTTTTTTTGTTAAGAAGAAAATGCTTTTCTGACTTATTTTGTACAAAAAGTTTAGCGCTGCCGCCGCTGCCTTCTGTGGTACCCAAAATGAGTAATACGTTGCAAGCGTTGGACCTTTCTGCGCACGAGACTATTTTAAAAGCTCGAACAACACGGAGTTTGTGTTGTAGGGAGGTTCTTGTAAAATACAAATACTTGAAATTAATCATTTAGATTAAAGGTGACCCCCTCACAGAGAAGCAGGCACACACGAAAGGGGCAAAACTTGCTAGCTTCAGGATTTTATCCTTTGACGAGCTGGCGCAATAGAAGTAAAACAGGGTAAATAAAATCCGAAAGTTAGCAACTTTTCGGCCTTTAGTGTGTGCCTAGCAACAAGTCAACACTTTCGCTTTTCGGGGAGTGGTCTCCTTTAATCCTGAAGTATTTACATTCATAAGTTTCAAGTACGCAAACTCCAACACGCAACTGGAATAAGAGTACTCGAACTTGAAATAAGGAGGTGACAGTTGGTAAACACACTCCTCGGAAGGCGAGTGACGTCAGCGGCGAGCTGCGGTTGGCCGCTGCCACAAGCTGTTTCTGCACGTATTCGCTGGAAGGTAAAGCGACAGTCGGAAGTATGGAATGGAGTGAACTCTAAAACACATTGCGTGACGCTTAACACTTTTTTCTATCGGCGATTGGAGCGGAATCTAGATTTTGTTGTTTTTATTTCTAAACCATTTGCATGTTTCGACACTTCTTACTTTTTTAAACAGGTGGGGACCGAGTGGGCAAGAGGCCTGGCCACAGTGTCTCCTTTGCCTGACAATAAGGGAGAGGCACAGGAAGGAAACTTCCTAGCTTTATTAAATTTCTTACTTTAATTGTATCCCAGCAAAGAGGTCAGATACGAAAAACATAAAGAAATATAGGGCCGAAGTGACGTCCTTGTCACTCCACTGGGAGGATCTTACCGCTTGGTCGGTCGTGCAACATGTTGCCTAGGAAGTACGCAAAGAACATTTTGCAGGAAGAGTGATGCCGGGTGATGTCATGTTGTCCCAGTAGACAGGACCTGGAACTACTGCCCAATGCCGCGGTAATACAAATATCGAGCAGAAATAGAGATTTTGCGAACTGCGTTTGTCACTTATTTAACTCTGTGCCCCTTGTACTTCCTCGAAACTCTCAAGGCCTTCAGAAGACCTTACACGTGATTCTACCTGTTTTCACGTGAGTGATGAACGCACAGAATCGTTAAAACAGTTTCAGGCGTTTGTTTAAGTTGCACCTCACAAACCGTCGCATCCTGTTTGTACTGGGCGCTATCTCGTGTACTGGAAAGACTAGCTCCAAGCTTTGTTTCACGCTTGTGCCGCCAGTAGAGATATTTGCAGGTTCGGAAATAATACATCACAAGCTAAATAACCCTTGGAACCGCTTGTACTTCTGATTTCCAGATTTTCTCTTGCCAGTATTTAACAACCGATTTAAGCAAATACAGAGATGAAAACCACTCCCAGACACGTCACTTAATAAAGGAACGGCGTGAAGCAACAAAAACCGTTGCAGACAGTTAGGTGAAACATGGCACATGTCACTACGTAGGAGAAAGTGAATTTTACTTTAAAAATCCCAGACACTTTCAACCGTTAGAAACCATGTATTTCGCTGTGATAAACTGTAGTCAAGAGTTTCGCTTTATTTCCACTGATAAGGGCGAAGGAGGGTCATGGTTCATTTCTGTTGCAGTGCCATTCGAAATCGTATTTTCTCTTTACCGGTTCGCGTTTACTTCCTTCACAACGGGGTCGGCAACACTACCCAATCAAACCGGGAGCCTTCAAGCGTCCCTAGTGCGCTGAACATGCTCCTTTCACTCGTTCACTGTGTGACTAGCTGAAGTGTGCGACAGAGCTGTAATACTTCTTTTCTAAAAGAGGAAGGGAAAAAAGGGTTTAACGTCCCGTCGGCATAGAGATAATGAGAGACCGAAGCACAAGTTCGGATTGTGTCAAGGATGGGGAACGAAATCGGCTGTGCCCTTTCAAAGAACCGTCCCGGCATTTGCGTGGAACGATCTAGGGAAGTCATGGGAAACCTGAAACTGGATGGCGGGACGCGGCTTTGAACCGTTGTTCTCCTGAATGGGAGTCCAGTGTGCTAACCACTGCGCTACCTCGCTCATTGTAGTACTTTCGTAAACTTTAATTACGTTACGTAACTTGTTTGGACAACTGTGTGAACTTTGTTTGCATAACGCAACTTTTTTGTACATGGAGGTATCGAGGTGAGCCGTAATATTATGCCGCTGTTAATCATCGCCCTCTTAACCCGAACCACGCAATGATAGGAAAACGTCACAATCTTGAGTAGCTAGTGGTTTGCCCCCTAGTTGAATCTGGGATGCAGACTGTTCATTGAGCGCCGAATTCAGCTCAGAATTTGTTGCCCACGAATGCAATCTGATATTAGTTAGTAATTCCCCTCTCCTACACCACATACACCATCAGCAACATTAGCTCCTTGCTAAACGAATTTTCTTTGAATAATTTTATGTTTAAAATCACGAAACCTAAATTCTATTGTATTTCATTTTTGTAAATGTTTTATTAAATTAATTACTACCAGTATCATGTCACTTGCTAGTATTTGGAAAATTAAGTGTTGGAACTATTCAATATTAGAATCTTGCTGTATTTATGACAAGTAATAATAATCATCTCCCAGAAATATTTCGTGACAGATTCGTTAGCACCTTTGTTTTCTACCCATCAAATAACTTCATCTTACGTCTGAGCGGGTAATTACAATTAGGTTTGGAACGTCTTTACTACAACGTATTTCTATCATTGTCGTCCGTGATGGGAAATATTATGGATTTAACAGTGACTAAATAATTCAGATTTTGTTAAGAATCTCATAATCTGTAATGCCTCTCGTGACCGCTCCTCCCGCTTGCGGACGCGTATCACATTGCGCGGGTACGCACGATGTAAACAGCAGCTGTTCATAACGTACTAGAGTGGTGTAGGGCAAGTCGAGACGAACGATTCGATAGAACACTTCTGGTGCACCGAGCACGTAAATTGCCTCATTACCTGTAAACGTTAGGTATATCAACCTGTTAAATTTGTCAGTATGGCGCCGATATAAACATGGGGCTTCGCTACCGGTGAATTTGTTAACAAAGCCTGTATTTGCCTTTCACATTCGTTGACTTGTACAACTCTCAACGAAATTGTGACCTTCGAACCTAACATTGAGCTCGGGTTCTGCAACGGATCAATCTGTTACCACACAACCAAAAAAGCGTGGGAGGAGAGAGAGAGAGAGAGAGAGAGAGAGAAGGGGGGGGGGGGGGGGGGGCAATACCACGCTTTACCTACACGAAACACCAAAGTTACAGGGCCTCCGTGTCATACGAGATCTTCAATATTTTCTAGCTGTATTCGCGCAGACTAAAACAAAATGAATAGAGCATTTTTGTAGCGTATGTAATGCAGTTCAATGTTTTAACGGTATGCATTTGTAATAGTAGTCTGTTCTCGAGTTGTTACAGAAACGCGTACAAAAGTGGTCTCCAACTACACTAACTTCCTCACACTCTATCCTCCCCCACCGCTTTTCCTCCTATCAGAATTCTTAGTATGTTGCTCACGGCGCTCCCTTTTGCCACTGCTCGAAAATTTGAGACTAAACGAATTATTTCCATTTTCGACCGGCTCCGTGGACTATTTAATCATAATTATTAAGTTATGTACTTGATGTAAGCACTTCCATTAAATTTACGAAGGTTTATAGAATTTCTTGGTGGTGTTCTGCAATACAATTGTTCAGCAATAATTAAATATGGCGATTAATAACACAGTGGTTGTGCAAGGAGTGTTAAAATTTGTTACGTAAAGGGTGCTTTACTCTGTCTGGTCGATATTTCTGCGTTCTCTCGGATGTTTTCTTTCTTCTTACGAGACGACTCTTCCTATAGTTCTTCCCCTGATCTTCGTTTGGGGTCTGGTTTGTCTGTCTTCCAGTATTTTGGTTTTTTTAATTATCCTCTATAATTTGGAGTTCTTATGTCTTCCTAAATTTCTGTGACGCATATAATGTTGCTCTTACTATTCCACAGCTTTTCTATTACTCCTGTACTAATTCTTTCCTGTGGTGTTCTCATAAGATGTCCAAAGAACGATACGCGATTCTTCCTGATGGTGTTAGTTATTAGTTCTGTTTTCTTGTGTATTGTTTACTTCAGAGTTACTATCCAATGATTTTATGTATGTCTATGTATATTCTCCGATGCCCATTTACTGAGATATTGTTGGTCTCCTAATTCTTCTTTCTGTCTTTGCTCCATTTCTGCTGTAGTAGTTTTGAAGATTTTTTAGCTGCATATGTTATTTCTGGTCGTGTAACTGTTTCATAGTTTTTTAATTTAGCATCTATAGACACGCTTTTTTGTTGTTTAGTAATGTATTTTTCTTTCTTCAATTGCTGTATTTTGCCATTTTTAGTTCTCATTTAGATTGTTTGTTACGATTTCACCTAAATATTCAAATTTATTAAGTTTTGGGTAAAAGCTGCGTATTGGAACCCCCCCCCCCCATCCGTTTTTCAATATGGCACAGATGTAGATATTAGTCTTCGCTACTAGGTAATTTGTTACCTTGACCATACTTTCTACTGTCACATTAGTTGGCTTTGCCACTTTGTAACATAAACTAGACAAACGGCTGTTCTACGAATCTTTGTCGTCACGGCCACAAATTCAAGGGGGAGAGGAGGTGTCCAATACGTATCTCAGTTTCGATTCCCTGTTATATTGTAATTTAATTTGCAAGTCGGATAAGACAACGTAATCTTGTTTTCCAAATGACATTTTAAGGTCAATTTCCTGTGCTGTTTCTTGTAGCGATTTAACTTGTATTATTTCCTGAGTATTGTTGGCTAGGTGAGCAAGAGCATCAGCAAATCCCAAGAAGTTGAAACTTCATTTGTCGCAAACACAATTATTTTCTTTCGATTATCTTCTTACCATTCGCTCATTACATATTCCAGTGCACAGTTGAAGAGTAGTAGTGTTAGCCTGTCACTTTGTCTGAAGCCAGTTTTTATATGGAATGCTTCAGAAGTCACCCCTGTGAACTACTTTCGATGTGGTGTTGGGTAGAGTAAGTACTGTTACCATCATTAAGCTGGTCCCTTTTCCAAACGTCATTCGTTAGTTGAGTGATCAGTTAATATAAACAATACATACAGCAGTGATACACAATACATTCATCTTTACATATTACATATTGCAATCGAGGGCCTTCAGCTTGGAATTCATTTAGTGCAAACAGGTATTTACTAGGAAAGCTAACCCCCTGTTTCACAAATTTTTAAAGTATGTGGCAGCTTGTTGAACCATACATACCTATTAAAATATGGACTATTCTTATGTTTAATTTTGTCCTCTGCATGATCTTGTTATCCCACTTCTAGTGTCGTAGTTGCGTGTATCACATTTGCTTGCTTTGTTTTTACTGTTCACAAAAACTATAGTAAGTTAATACAAATATAAGGAATATATTGTTAAATATGTCAGACGAGGACTCTCCGGACCTTAGTCTGTGCATTAACCTCATTGCCCTTATCTACAATACCAACAGTGTATTCAGGTGTTGTCCTGCCACGCGGCCGCACACTTCAGTATCGTGATTAACAATTTATCCCATGTTTAGGGATTGAGCTGGAACTGTTTTTGCCACTTCGCGTATCAGGTGGAACCTACCGCTTATTTTCTCGCACACAGAATAGATGTGGTTTACGTGACGAAAATTTTTGTGCAGATGGACACAAAGAACTTTGTTACCTATTTCTTCCTATTTAATATTACATATATTATTTTATCCTCATTAGAGCAAATTGTTTTAATGTTAGTAACAGATTTACTGACTTGAGGATTTAGGCCTCAATGTAGGAAAATACGTGGTTACTTCTGTCACTCCTTCAGTTTCAACTGCCTCTAATCCCTCAGCTTTGCTGGTAAAATAAAAGGGTGGTGGTGTCTTAAGCATAGCTTACCAGATGAAGGTGGAAGAACTGTCGTAGTAGTAGTAGTAGTAGTAGTAGTAGTAGTAGTAGTAGTAGTAATTCGGTGCACTGCTTGCTATAGTAAGTTAACAGTGACTGCATAGACAAGTCTTGAATGTTGTATGCCTTAAATTTCATGAGCGACCCACGGCTGACTATGTCAGAGGCTTTGGAAAGATGTAATATTATACCTCTTCTTTTCATTCCTTCATCCATTCTTTCCTAAAGTCATGCTGCATTTATTTATTTAAAATAACCATTTCAAAAACCATATTAAATCTAGGGGACAATGATACTGAGCTCTAGTTTGAAGCCTTTATTGTAGGTTACTTCGCTTCTTAGCACTGGTTTAACAGTGTTTTTTTTTTTTAGACTCCTAAGATTTTCTCCTTAATACTACAGATTGAGGCAAGTTGTGGTTCCTTCTATGCACTTTCTTCAGGGCTCGACGTCACAGCTGAGTATTTGTTCTTTAATGTTAGGATTACCTTGCTTATTTCGTTTCCCATAACCTTCTCAGGTTGAAACTTCACGGTTTTGAGTGGTATGGTTTGGTATCTCATGGTAGATGCTCATAACATTTTCTGCTGGTGATAAGAAATTCTTATCATAAAGAATACATACTGCTTTTGATATTTTTACGATATTAGCGTACTGCACTATGCACTAAGCTTTTCCCGTTTATCTGACGCTTCCGCGTGGGATAGTGTATCCAATCCCTCCTAGCTACCTTATTTTAAATGAAATTTGATCTTGCTGTTATTCAAAGCTCGTTTCTTTTCAACACTTTTTGTTGTTTTGTAAGAACTGTTATTTATTCTGTGTGTTGTGGAAACTAGTTTGAGTAATGGGAAGTCCACGTTACTTATCCAGTGTCACCAGCAATTTTGAGAATTGTTGCGTGATGTATCCAGGTAGATCTAGAAGCTGAGACCCTGGTGTCAAAGGAAAGTATATTTTTACGGTTGTATGATCTTAATATAGCTGAGTTCCATGACAGCTAATTTGCTGAAGCTGACATCAATGTTAGTCTCAAAGTACATTGTCATTGGAACCAGTCTGCTTAATTTCGTCACTGAAACTGTAGAATCTTCACAAGGTCGGTCTTGCCACAGAATCGGTGGTTTCATGCCAAAGGGACAGGTACTAAAAAACAATTCGTAAAACGCTGGTTTCAGGTTGAAATGACTGGTCTTTGTCCCTATGCCAGCCAAAAGCACATTAAAAACCGTTAGCTCTCATTTCAAATAAAATTGCACATGACACTGTCAACGTTTTAAAATTAAATGACTCATTTTAGCGAATTCAACTGCACGAGTGTTTCGTCAGAGATATAAAAAGCTTAAACAAAAGAAATAAACCCTTGGCCAAAGGCTCATTACTACGTATGCCTGAACTAAGTTAGGCAGAAAATCTAATGATTAAAATGTTTGAGATATATGCGAAGCTTCTAGACAAAATACTGTCTTGAACTACGGATGGAGGTAAGACTACGTTGTAAAGAAAAAAATTCTCACGTCTGCTAATCATATACTGCATGTGGTAGAAACATTAATAAAGTTGCGTCTTATTGTTTGGACGATCTGTTTGAAGTACGAGCCAACGGATTTTAATGCGTTTTATGGTGGAACAGCGACAAAGACCCATACAAGGGTTGCAATTAATCACTTGACATACAGAATTGGCATCTGTGAAAGCTGTA
Source organism: Schistocerca americana (assembly GCF_021461395.2). Lineage (NCBI taxonomy): Eukaryota > Metazoa > Arthropoda > Insecta > Orthoptera > Acrididae > Schistocerca > Schistocerca americana. The sequence continues at coordinate 40,240,496 of NC_060122.1, read as the reverse complement.
ACGTCATTTAACGGTGATACCAAATTTAATTCATATTTTTACATTTTATGTGGAGTGTGCTGTCTAGTGATGCGTCTGTAGGTTGTGACAGTTACCACCGCTGTCCCAAGTGACTTCTTAAATATGTGATTAGACGGAACTTCCCTCTCACAAATATGTGGAAGATATGTGATGATAGTTTCTCGCAGTCATGGCGGTTTGTAGAAGGTTTTACGTAGATTTCTGACTCTTATCTGTTCTTGAAGCTGCTGCAACTTTCGTCATATGACAACCAGGTATCTTGAAAATGAACAATGTGACAAAATTAGCTAATAGCGAAAAATCATGAAATACGTGTTCGTTTCAAAATTAAAAATCGTATACGCAGGACAATGACTTCCCTCAAGAAACTTGAACATGTTTGGAAATACTGAGGACAAACATTCAGCAGATTGCCTAAGAATCACGTAAAAAAAATTTTATTGCGCTGTACAGTACGTGGGTAAGTCCATAATTGTTTTGCGTTGGTTTGCGGTTCTGTTATTGATTCTGTAGGAGGAGGGAAATGAAGCTCAGGAGATAGTTAAAGATGAATTTTTGTTTTCCGCAGGGTATTTCAGAGGCAGCTGCACAGTAAACTACACCGAAAGCAGGCACGGGATTGGTAGTAAATACGCTCACCCTCATTTTGCTCTCATTATGAGATTGACGAAGAACTAGGTAGTATGAGAATCCGAGCAAGTAGGTACAGGCAAAACGAAAATCACAGTAGTATTTGGCCTTATTTCAGTCTCCCGAAAGCCTTTATTCCCAGAAACCTTGCAGTTCTTGGCTCGCTGAGATCTCCGTTCACTTTCAATAGCTGTAGTCCCTAAACCCGTCCCTCGCATATTTTCGCGATATAGGCGCGTTTTTTAGTTTCCCTCGTTGCAGTGGAAAAGCAATTTCCGTTATTGCATCAATCACGCTTGAGATTTGGCACGAGATCTCTGTTTATGGAATCCACAGTCACGCATCCCATTACCCATACAAGAGGACACGTTTTGAACCAGTAAGAAGTTATGGACTGAACACTTAGTCAGGACTGTTTGATACTGTGTTTGGGTTAAAGTACAATGGCTTTCTAAATACCCTAAAACTAATAACTAAAACGCCGAAACTTTTTAGTAGATCCGGCGGTTAAAAACACGCTCTACGGCAGGTTGACGTCTAATAGAGCCTAGATTCAGCAAGAAAGACTTACTTGCTTAAGTATCATCCCTGACTATAATTTATGAAACTGGAATGCTCCTACCAGGAAGTGGTGAGGCGTTCGACAGGAGAATAGTTCACTGTTTTAGCTTCTTAAACAAAGCACTGTTAGAAAATGCATCTGTCAGATACTCACACATTGCAACCATAGTCAACACAAACATATAGTTTGCATCTGCCATTTCCAAAAGAACAGTTCCATGCCGCCGTTTACGTTTATAAAAAGGCTCGGACTATTAGTCGAGCTTGTTATCACGTGCTTTCCATGTAGCGCGTCGAGACGATGAGGGGAAAATTCAGCTCCTCTCGAAATCTGCTGTGGCAATGACAAGGGTACCGCCCAGGCTCACCACGATTTCGTTCAGGTACATGATGTATGCAGGACTTGACTAGAAATTAAAGTGACGCAAGTGGGAACTCCAGATCAACAAACGTTCAGAAAAACAGTAATTTTGGTGCTGGTTGGACGATGCATGTCGTGCAGAACGGTAATCAGAAGGTCGTGGGGTTGAGTTCGTATGTGCAACAATTTTTCCTTCGAACTTTACGTCACTTGCACTGCAAATAAACCGAAGTATAGGTCAATATATTGCATTTGTTAATGTTTTCATAAAAGGCGTGTAAAGGGAAAGCAGAGGACAATGTGGTACTGCGACCAAATTTCCCGGTAAGGATTGTAAGACGTACACAAGAACTTCGTATAAAAAACTGAATACTTCATTACTGCACAGTTAGTAATTTACACTTGCTGTAGTGATACTCATCGTAAAAGCAAGGAGCACTAATTTTCTCAGTATCTTACACACGTTATGAACGCCTCTTTTTTATTGCACAACTTTACTTAAAATTTTCTATAGCGAAGCAAACTTGATTCACATTCGTGAAAGGTTCTCTCTACCGCACAGTTTGTTGCGTAACGCATCGTTTCGCCAAATAGTATAGCTGGTGACGCACAAAGATGCAGTCTTCACGGAATGTGATTTATTTTTATCATTCTGTGAGGTAAGAGCAGTTTTGTAGCTTTTTGATCAAATTCTTTTTCTTGCAATAAAAATAGACGTCACAGAGTTGCAATAGCAAAGTGCATGTAATATTTTCTCAACGCTTGGCCTTTTTATTTCATGCCAAGACCTACGTACACCATAAATTTAGACGAAATCGGTGATGACGAGTAGGCGCTGTATCTTTGTGGCCAGTCTTCTGCGCTTTGTTAGATATGTAAGAAACCACCATTCTCGATCAGAAAGAGCTGTCAGTAAGATTTAACTATTTGCAGAAATTCTATGTAGTGTAACTGCGTTTTCAGCAATCTGTTATGCATGTGTAGCCGGAATTTCTTTGTATTTTGAGCATAGTTGAAAAAATAATGAATACGTATTACACGACAAAGCAAATACAGAACCAGAACTTCCAAAAATATCAATGGAAAAATTACCAATGTTGGAATTCATAATAAATAATGATTTATTTCTTTTCCAGTCAGATTGTTTGCTTAGATGTTCACATCCCTACAGAGCACCGTAGCTGCTTCTTTAATGATCCTGCCTATTCTGCAAACAGGGTCTCGAAAGGGATACTGTAGGTTGCAGCACGAATCACATGAAAAATGCTGATTGTTATCGGAACGCAGTACATTTAAATCTACCGTTTTTGTGAAACAAAATATTTTAAGGTAAGGTAGTTCAAGCTTTCACAGTGAAACGGTAGGCAACAATCACTGTGGTGCAATCTTACTGCTCGTCTCACTTTTGTCTCGTTATGGACGGAGTCTAGAAGAAACCGCACCTCGCCGCTCGTCAATCGGAGGAATGTCCCGGCTTCGTGCTCATCCTCAATCCGTAGTTCCCGAACTAGCGTATGGGCTGCGCCCTGTCCTGTTCATCCAGTTTCGCTCACAATCTTTCACGTGTACCGTGATGAGAAATATGAATCATCTATGTACACGTTGGTATCATTTCTAACTCTGACTAAAAATATACGTATACGTATTCAGTAAAATAACACGTCACAAAACCTTTTCCATCACCCTGGTTCCCAGAACTTCGAAAGATAGATGTTGAATGTGGATATTGTATCACAGACACAGTACTTTGACTGTTCAGAGATGTCACTAAACCCACGCAGAGATGTAAACAACCATTCAGGAGCAGCGCCTATTAAACGAGGGGGTCCGACAGTCGATCAGTTCCAGTCATTCCACCAGGAAGCAGGTACAGGTCTTGTGTTTTCTGTAGTTCAACCATGCCTACACGGTCAACACTGGCGTTCCATCGCGTCTGCATTGTTACTTTACGCTAGGAAGGGCTCTCAACAAGGGAAGTGTCTGGGCGTCTCAGAGTGAACCAAAGCGATGTTCGGACATGGAGATACAGAGACAGGAACTGCCGATGGCACCCATCGCTCACTTCCCCCCTCCCCCCTCCCTCCCCAATGGCTATTACTGCAGTGGATGACCGCTACCGACGGATTATGGCTCGAAGGAACACTGACAGCAACGCCACCATGTTGAATAATGCTTTTGTGCAGCCACAAGACGTAGAGCTACAACTCAAACTGTGCCCAATAGGCTACATGATGCGCCAATTCACTCCCGACTTCCATGGCGAGGTCCATTTTTGCAAACACGACACCATGCAGCGCGGTACAGATGGGCCCAACATGAACTGAATGTACCTTTCAGGTTTGGCATCACGTTCTCTTCACCGATGGGTGTCGCATATGCCTTCGAGACAATCGTTGGAGACACGCTGTCCAGCAAGTGCAGCAAGGTGGGGGTTCCCTGCTGTTTTGGGGTGGCATTATGTGGGACCGACGCACACCGCTGGTGGTCATGGAAGGCGCCATAACGGCTATACGATACATGAATGCCATCCTCCGACCGATAGTGCAACCATATCGGCAGCGTATTGGCAAGGCATTTGTCTTCATGGAAGACGATGCGCGCCCCCATCGTGCACATCTTGTCAACGGCTTCCTTCAGGATAACGTCACTGGACTAGTGGCCAGCATGTTCTCCAGACAAGAACCCTATCGAACTTGCCTGGAATAGTTTGGAAAGGGTTGTTTAAGGACGACACCCACCAACTACTCTGAGGGATCTGCGCCGAATCTACTATTCACACAGACGTAGACAGCAAACAGTCTGCATCCCTGATTTGAAACGATCATTATAGTTGCAGCAGTTGCAGACGTTGTGTTTCGTGTGCAGAGGAACTGTCACAACATTGTGTTGGTGTCGATGAAAGGCCACTCTTGGCTACCTGGAATTAAACAAGTAGACGGCCGTGCAAAGCAAGTATCTCTACAAGCAGCTCATGGAGCTAGTATATATATGATATCCATGCTCACGAAGCAGTTGTCTTTGGACTGGTAAGAGGAATGGTCGCAGACATCTAAAATCGAAGGCGATCACTACACGTTATTTCGTCCGACATTTCCGAGAGTTCCAGAGCATCATACGAAACAAACATCAATGAGCTTCACAAAAATTTCAGTACGGCTGAAATTTCACCATCAGAAGTTCAAAACAAACACTTTCATCGACTCGACATAAGCGTCATCCAACCACATATTTATGCAATGTCTTCGGGGCACGTATCACATCAACGTCCTTACAAGTAATCTTCGTGCTCTTTGTCGTGTGTTCCCAAGCAGCCACCGACGCTTGTTGACACCGAACGCTGTAGCAGCATATAAGCTACCATACGAATTCGACCACGTTGCCAACATCAGGACATAGCTCCCAGTTGCTAATTAATGCTTAATTTACTTACAATGCCAGAGGAAGACCAAATCTCTATTGACAGTATCTGCCACTCTGTAGAATATGGAATGCTCAGTCTCTAAATTTATGCCGCTGTGTACTTGCCTGTGTACTGGCGTATCAATGCGTGTGGCTGTAATGCACAACTTTAGTTCTTGTGAACTGTTCTGCTGTTTTGTTCTGTGTAGATGGAACTTACAGACCTGTACAAGCATTCGATTCTCTATCCGAAGCTTTTGAAACAATTCTCAGAGAACATACAAAGAAAATTTTATTGTTAATTTAGATATATAGTCATCAATGTGGACTGCCCTGGGAATATCCCAATTGTGAACCAACGGCGAGTTATCATTTGTTGTGTTACCAGTAGAATTTTTATAGTACTAGCACTGTGTATGTTGTGTTCCATTTTCGTCCTGTTCACTCGTTTTCGTGTACTCTGATTGTAAATCTTGTTTTATGTCGGATCTGACCTTTCTTAATCCTATGTTACATCATACCAGGACGAGAATTCAAATAATGTCTTGCATGAACTGTCGAAACCAACTGTAATAACATTTCCTGTGTTTGGTTGGCTGTAAGTGCACGTTCCGAAAGCCAAGAAATTAAAAAAAAATAAAGTTACGCCTCTTATAATTTCTGCTGTATTCATACACTTGCTGCAGGAACGTGCAAGGATCAGGTAATGTGCTATCATTCGGCAATGCACTTCCACAAGCCTAACACTTTTACTGCTCTGCTGGTCATTCCTGAACGAAGTTTAGCATCTGCCAAATCCAACGTTTAGGAATTTTATTGGGCCTTTAAGGATTTCATTTGTCAGCTTCGTACAACATGACCTTTACGAAAGATCTTCGGCAAATTTATGGTGTAATGCAGGTGCAAGGGTGGCACACAATGCGAGAGTAGCCTGACCACAGTGTGTCTGGAAACCCAAGAGCGACCACCTGAGTCCCACCTATCAATCTCTCTCCAGTTATGTCAAACGCACCCACTAACGGCTGATGAACATTCCTTTAAATGAAGACTCTATCTTCCAGGAAACACTGAGGACACATTTTACATTAAAGACTGTGGAACACGAATATTGTACTTCAGGAATAGAAAAGCAGTTTCAAATTAAGACGCTTGAATATGTCGTAAAAGCAGCTGGTACGAGGATTGGCGATACCAGTACTAAGACATGACTGTACCAGTTTACAATTGGGTTACTGATCACCCATTGGGGTTTGGCTACAGACGATTCATACAGAAGTTTGACACACTTCTAGTCAACGATAAATTATGCCTCTAGGTACGAAACACTTACAACAATTCCCCCCTGCGGGTCCGGGGATTAGAATAGGCCCGAGGTATTCCTGCCTGTCGTAAGAGGCGACTAAAAGGAGTCCCTCCCCCTCAAGGGGGTAGTTAGCGCCTGCGTCCGGAGACGGACGGTTCCACGACCTCTATTTGCGGTCATTTTGCTTTTTCACTTCTCGTTTCTTCCTTCCTTTCGTTGGTTCCTTTCTTTGCTCTTCTCCACTTCACTGTCTTCCTTACTCTTTCCCTTGCCTTCTTCTCCTTGCCTTCTCATTGCCTTCTTCTCCTTGCCTTCTCATTCCTTCTTCTCCTTGCCTTCTCTGGTCTCCGCCTAGGCGTTTGAGACAGTCTGTCCTCTCTCTCCCTCTCTCCCTTCTTTTCCTCTTCTTCCTTCCTCCCTGTGCGCAGCTGAAGGCCGACCCACGCGTTCGCACGCGTAGCCGGTGACGGGGTAACGCGTAATTCCCCACCCTGGGTAGACATGTAAGGCACGCACGTACCCCCTGGTAAAGGGCAGGCCCAGGGAGGGGTGATTGCCTGAGCTGATACCTTCTGACCATGCCGATTGGTCCCTCCGTCTGTTTCACGGGAGGTGTGACCTGAGGTGTAAACATTCACCTAAGGCGGGAGTGCCCTCTGAGAGGGTCCCCACAAGGAAGGAGCGCGCTATCGGAGACGCTGGCAATCATGGGGGATTCCTCCGCAATGGATTTCACTCCATCTCTCTCGACTTCTGCCCAAAAACGGAAACTTGACCAGCCACCAGTGACAAAAGTACTACCGCCTGCCCCCACAGTTCCTCGTCGTATCTCGCTCTGAGGACGGAAAGGATTTTTCCTCTGTCAACCCTTTCGTTATCCAGAAGGACGTAGATGCCATAGCCGGATCTGTCAAATCTTGTACCAGGTTTCGTAACGGTACCTTATTACTAGAAACTGAGAGCGCCTTTCAGGCACAAAAACTGCTTCGGGCCACACTCCTGTACACGTTCCCTGTCCGGGTGGAGGCTCACCGAACTTTGAATTCGTCTCGTGGTGTAGTCTATACTAGATCCCTCGACGGATTGACTGACGAGGAGATTCAATCTTTCCTCGCTGAGGAGGGCGTGACGGCTGTCCATAGGGTCATGATAAAGGTCAACAATGACCTTGTACCGACCCGGACACTTTTCTTGACCTTTGACAGTGTTAAGCTGCCATCGCGCATCAAGGCGGGCTACGAGGTTATTTCTGTTCGCCCCTATGTCCCGACACCTACGCGCTGCTACCAGTGTCAGCGTTTCAATCACACATGACAGTCTTGTTCCAATGCGGCTAAATGTGTCACTTGGGGCAGGGATGCCCATGAGGGTGACTGTCCACCTCCGTCTCCTCGTTGTGTGAACTGTCAGGGTGACCATGCCGCATCCTCCCGCGACTGTCCTGTCTATAAGGACGAACGCTGTATCCAAGAAATTCGGGTCAAAGAGAAAGTGTCCACCTCGGCTGCTCGCCAGCTATTGGCTAGTAGGAAGCCCACGCTGCTCCCAGCGGGGAAATACGGTACTGCCCTCGCCTCTCCTCGGACTACCAGGAAGGTGGCAATCCAAACATGCGATCTGACCTTCAGCACCACGGTCGTCCGTTCGGCCAGTGCTAAGATCGCGCGGTCGACGTCTCCCCTTCCTCCCATCACCCCACAGACACCAGCCCCTTCATCAGCATCTGCTAAGACGAAGACCCAGAAGTCAGATTCACGGGCCTTCAAGAAGGAACCGTCCCGTGCCGATTTCCTACGTACCTCGACCTCCCAGCCTTGGACTGGTACTTCCACCAAACGACCTTCCAAGAAGGCTCATAGGAAGCACAGTTCTCCTTCTCTGCCACCGCGCATTTCTTCTCCTGCGCCACCCAGCGGTTGCCGCCCCAGGCCGTCATCCGTTTCGCCTGGCCGCACTGCTGGTAGCGGAACACCTGGTCGTTCACCGGCGGAGGAAGCTCCCCCTACCGGCCATCTTACCAAGATGGCCGATGAACCTATAGACCCAATGGACGATGACTGCCCGCCTACTGATAGCGGCGGCAGTGCTCGCTCGAAGCCAGGCCCTCAGCAGCCTTCGAGGTGACCCCCTTCTTTCATCTCCCTTTTCTTCTTACGATGGCACTTATTCACTGGAATATTCTCAGCATTCGCTCCAACCGAGAGGACTTGAAGTTGCTGCTCCGCTTGCACCGTCCGCTCGTCGTAGACCTCCAGGAAACGAAGCTACGCCCATGCGATCAAATTGCCTTGGCACACTACACCTCTGTGCGTTTTGACCTACCTCCTGTGGTAGGTATTCTGGCTCATGATGGGGGTTATGTTGCTGGTCCGGGATGATATTTACTACGATACCATCACATTGCACACTGGCCTGCAGGCAGTTGCCATCCGCATTACTCTCCCCACTTTTACATTTTCCATTTGCACCGTTTACACTCCATCGTCATCTGCCGTTACCAGGGCAGACATAATGCAACTTATTGCTCAGCTACCTGCACCATTTTTGTTAACTGGAGACTTCAATGCCCACCATCCCCTTTGGGCCTCTCCGGCATCCTGTCAGAGGGGCTCCCTGTTAGCAGACCTTTTCAACCCGCTCACTCTTGTCTGCCTCAATACTGGCGCCCCTACTTTTCTTTCGGACACATCTCACACCTATTCCCATTTAGACCTCTCTATATGTACTACCCAACTTGCACGCCGGTTTGAGTGGTATGCACTTTCTGATACATATTCGAGCGACCACTTCCCGTGTGTTATCCATCTCCTGCAGGATACCCCCTACCTGTGCTCATCTAGTTCGAACATCTCCAAAGCAGACTGGGGGCTCTTCTCTTCCAGGGCGACCTTTCAGGATCAAACCTTCACAAGCTGCGATCGTCAGGTCGCACACCTCACGGAAGTCATTCTCACTGGTGCTGAATATTCCATCCCTCACCCTACTACTTCTCCACGTCGCGTATCGGTCCCCTGGTGGACCGCAGCATGTAGAGACGCTTTACGTGCTCGTCGACGTGATTTACGCACTTTTAAACGCCACCCTACAGTGGCGAATTGTATCACTTATAAACGATTACGTGCACAGTGTCGTCGTATTATTAAAGAAAGCAAGAAAGCCAGCTGGGCTGCTTTCACAAGCACCTTCAACAGTTTTATTCCTTCTTCTGTTGTCTGGGGTAGCCTGAGCCGGCTATCTGGCACTAAGGTCCACTCACCAGTTTCTGGCTTGATGGTCGCGAATGACGTCGTTGTGGCCCCGGAGGATGTCTCCAATGCCTTCGGCCGCTTTTTCGCAGAGGTTTCGAGCTCCGCTCATTACCACCCTGCCTTCCTCCCCCGCAAACAGGCAGAGGAGGCTAGGCCACCTAACTTCCGCTCCTCGAATCGTGGAAGTTATAATGCCCCATTCACCATGCGGGAACTCGAAAACGCACTTGCCCCGTCACGGTCCTCCGCTCCAGGGCCTGATTCTATTCATATTCAGATGCTGAAGAACCTTTCTCCTGCGGGTAAAGGTTTTCTTCTTCGTACTTACAATCGCATCTGGACTGAGGGGCATGTTCCTGCATGCTGGCGCGAGTCTATTGTTGTCCCGATTCCTAAACCGGGGAAGGACAAGCACTTGCCTTTCAGTTATCGACCCATCTCGCTTACCAGCTGTGTCTGTAAAGTGATGGAGCGAATGGTTAACTCTCGTTTGGTTTGGCTGCTCGAGTCTCGACGCCTACTTACCAATGTACAATGTGGATTTCGTAGGCGCCGCTCTGCTGTTGATCATCTGGTTACCTTGTCGACCTTCATTATGAATAACTTCTTGCGGAAGCGCCCGACTGCGGCTGTGTTCTTTGATTTGGAGAAGGCTTACGACACCTGTTGGAGGGCGGGCATTCTCCGCACCATGCATACATGGGGCCTTCGCGGTCGCCTCCCTCTTTTTATTCGTTCCTTTTTAATGGATCGACAGTTCAGGGTACGTGTGGGTTCTGTCCTGTCAGACACCTTTCACCAGGAGAATGAAGTGCCACAGGGCTCAGTTTTGAGCGTCGCTCTCTTCGCCATAGCGATCAATCCAATAATGGATTGCCTCCCAGCTGATGTATCAGGCTCCCTTTTTGTGGACGATTTTACCATCTATTGCAGCGAGCAGTGTACACGTGTCCTGGAGCGCTGTCTTCAGCGTTCTCTTGACGCTCTTTACTCCTGGAGTGTCGCCAATGGCTTCCGTTTTTCTGCCGAGAAGACGGTCTGTATTAACTTCTGGCGCTACAAAGAGTTTCTCCCACCGTCCTTACAACTCGGTCCCGTTGCTCTCCCATTCGTGGAGACAACAAAATTTTTAGGTCTTACATTTGAAAGGAAACTTAGCTGGTCTCCACATGTGTCATATTTGGCTGCCCGTTGTACCCGTTCTTTAAATGTCCTCCGTGTTCTCAGTGGTATGTCGTGGGGAGCGGATCGAACCGTCCTACTTCGTCTATATCGGTCGATCGTCCGCTCCAAGCTGGATTATGGGAGCTTCGTATACTCCTTTGCACAGCCATCCATCTTACGCCGCCTCAACTCCACACAACATCGGGGTTTACGACTCGCAATCGGAGCGTTTTATACTAGTCCCGTAGAGAGTCTTCATGCTGACGCTGGCGAATTGCCACTCACCTACCAGCACGATATACTGCTTTGTCTGTATGCCTGTCGGCTACTGTCAATGCCCGACCACCCGTCTTATCGTATCAATACGGGTTGTATGTCTCTGCCCTGCTACCCCCTGGGGTTCGCTTTCGTCGCTTCCTTCAACAACTTAATTTTTCACTCTCTGCAACCTTTCGAGTGGACGAGAAACACACGCCACCTTGGCTCCAGGCTCAGGTCCGCGTTCACCTTGACCTCAGCTCGCTCCCAAAAGAAGTTACCCCTTGTTCGGTCTACCACTCCCGTTTTGTTGAACTTCGTTCGAAGTTCATTAATATGACCTTCATTTATACAGATGGCTCAAAGACCAATGACGGGGTCGGGTGTTCCTTTATTGTCGGGGCACGAAGTTTCAAATACCGGCTCCATGGCCATTGTTTGGTCTTCACAGCTGAGCTCTTTGCCCTCTACTGGGCTGTTCTTTACATCTGCCGCCACCGACATTCTGGTTATGTCATCTGCTCCGATTCCCTGAGCTCCATCCAGAGCCTCAGTGATCCGTATCCGGTTCACCCTTTCGTGCACCGGATCCAACGCTCTCTTCAGCAGCTGGTGGACGTCGGTTCTCTGGTTAGCTTCATGTGGGTTCCTGGCCATGTCGGTATCCCTGGGAACGAAGCTGCAGATGCTGCGGCCAAGGCTGCGGTCCTCCAGCCTCGGACAGCTTCTTGTTGTGTCCCTTCGTCGGATTGTAGCAGGGTAATTTGTCGGCGCATTTTATCGCTGTGGCATGCCGATTGGGCTGCACTTACAGACAACAAGCTTCGGGCCTTGAAACCTCGTTTCGTTTTGGCCCGGTTACGCATTGGACACTGCCGGTTCAGCCATCGCCATCTGCTGACGGCTGCGCCGGCGCCGTTCTGCCCATGTGGGCAATTGCTGACGGTCCGCCACATTTTAATGTCCTGTCCGGATTTTAACACACTGCGTCTTGATCTTGGCCTGCCATGTACTCTAGATGCCATTTTAGCGGATGACCCGCGAGCAGCTGCTCGCGTTCTTCGTTTTATCAATTTGACAAACCTCTCTAAGGACATTTGACGATGCTGTTTTTTAATCCTATGCCTGTCAGTCTTTTATCGTGTTTTCCCTTTTAGTTGTTGTTCTAAACTTGTGCCTCGCGGTGCATTCTTAACGTAGTCAGGGCGCTAATGACCATTGAAGTTGTGCGCCCTAAAACCACAAAAAAAAAATCTTGCAACAATTGTGCAAGGGCTCATGCAATTCATTAATATGATTTGAAATACCAATTAAATCTTTATGTAGATGCTTTATTGCGGTTCACAAGTAGAGTGAGCCAACTATAACTTCATAAATGCGATTCGTCTACAAGATTTGTAGGATGTGGAAAGTAATTTACAAAAAGTCCGGGATAAAAGAACAATTGGCAAGCTGGTGTATATGAAGAAGAAAACATATGAAGAAAATTCAGGAAAATTCAGAAATCTAAAGAACCTATGCAAAATACATTTATGGCTCACTACTGCAGATAAGTAGCAATTGTAGCAGCGGGACTGTCCTTTCTCAGACTAAAGTCTTTAGGTGTAATACTTTATGTATCTGGACGCAGATGTACCAATCACATTCATGAAATTCGTGGATATCTCTGGTTTGCCCTCATCTACGTTCCTGTACGTAAACAAATCAAGAGGGTCTACAACATGCGCCATTTTTTTCTACCTGACACGAAATAATACCTGTGTCAGCGCTCCGATTACCTGGCCAGGCATAGCATAGCGGCGCTGTCTCCGTGTGTTGGGCCACAACAGGTATTCTCCACCGTTGTAGGGTGACAGCGGTGTCACCTTGGAAACTGCCTGCATCATCGCCTTCACACAGAAATGTTGCGAAGCCATACCGTAAAAATGCCACGTGTTACATCCACACTGCTGCACTCTTACAGGGAACACTATTTCGGACACACACTGTCGTGAAATATGGGCCATGTAAACGTCCTTTGAATACCAAACGTTGCCCAGGGATTATCCTGATACCACGTATCACGACAGTCACACGTCCGCAACGTCGTGCCCATTCGCTCTACAGAAACCGGCGCAAATGTTCCAAGAAACTGGATGTAACTGGGATTAAACGGCAAGTAAAAATATACAATAATTGTTATATGCGCACAAGAGTAATACACACATCAAAGAAAGTTTTGCATCACCACAACCTGTACAGAAAATTTGAACAGAGATCAACCTAAACATCTTTTCCGCCAGAATGAGATTTTCACTCTGCAGCGGAGTGTGCGCTGATAAGAAACTTCCTGGCAAATTAAAACTGTGTGCCGTACCGAGACTCGAACTGGGGACCTTTGCCTTTCGCGTGCAGGTGCTCTACCGAATGAGCTACCCAAGCACGACTCACGTCCCGTCCTCACAGCTATACTTCTACCAGTATCTCGTCTCCTACCTTCCAAACTTCACAGAAGCTCTCCTGCGACGGGGCGTGAGCCGCGCTTGGGTAGCTCAGTTGGTAGATGACCTACCCGCGAAAGGCAAAGGTCCCGAGTTTGAGTCTCGGTCCGGCACACACTTTTAATCTGCCAGGAAGTTTATTTTCCGCCATTTATATTGCTCATGAATACGACACATTTCAAGTTGTACCACCGTACAGCGAGACCTTCAGAGGTAGTGGTCCAGATTGCTGTACACACTGGTACCTCTAATACCCAGTAGCAGTCCTCATATGCCTTGATGCATGCCTGTATTCCTCGTGGCATACTATCCACAAGTTCATCAATTCACTATTGGTCCAGATTGTTCCACTCCTCAACGGCTTATCATATATATATACTAGCTCCATGAGCAGCATGTAGAGATACTTGCTTTGCACGGCCGTCTACTTGTTTAATTCCAGGTATCCAAGAGTGGCCTTTCATCGATACCATCACAATGTTGTGACAGTTCCTCCGCACGCGAAACAACGTCTGCAACTGCTGCAACTATAATGATCGTTTCAAATCAGGGATGCAGACTATGTTTGCTGTCTACGTCTGTGTGAATTGTAGGGCTTCCAAAATAGCGTTCAGCTCGGCTGCCATAATCGTGTAGTGTGGACCCAGCTTGTGTAGGCTGTGTTGTTTGCTTTGGGGTACCCAATAAGCACTAGCAGCGACTTCTTTAGACTTGGACCGCCGGCCGGTGTGACCGAGCAGTTCTAGACGCTTCAGTCTGGAACCGCCCGACCGCTACGGTCGCAGATTCGAATCCTGCCTCGGGCATGGATGTGTGTGATATCCTTAGGTTAGTTATGTTTAAGTAGTTCTAATTTCTAGGTTGACTGATGACCTCAGCTGTTAGGTCCCATAGTGCTCAAAGCCATTTGAACCATTTTTAGACTTGGACCCATTCTGTATACACCACGCACGCGCCGTGGTGGTGAGACAGGAATTCCATTGCCGTTGCATTTGATGGGTCCTGGTTTTGACATGTTGAACTGGACCTGACGTCAATCTGCAAAGTCGACGTTAGTGCGGTAGAAGACAACTTTCCCATGCCTGGTAACTTAAACTGCATAAATTCAAGCGCGGCCGGTGGAAACTGATATTTATCCAACATCTTACTTACACACACACACACACACACACACACACACACACACACACACACACACACAAAATTTTTCGTCAAAGTGCTAATATTCGTCCAAACAGTCGCAGAGAAATATTCGCCGCAACCTTAACGGTGGTTCATTACTTTGAACCAGTAATGCGCTCGTAGAGTTTAACATAAACGCCCCATTAACTGTTCAAAAATGGTTCAAATGGCTCTGAGCACTATGGGACTTAACATCTGAGGTCATCAGTCCGCTAGACTTCGAACTACTTAAACCTAACTAACCTACGGACATCACACACATCCATGCCCGAGGCAAGATTCGAACCTGCGACCGTACCAGCCGCGTGGCTACGGACTGACGCGCCTAGAACCCCTCCGCCACCGCGGCCGGCTCCATTAACTGTACGCGAGGCTTTATACTCTACAGTGTCTAGTGTTTGGAGCGTGCTGTCTGATGCTCATTCATGGCATCAAATCACTGTGTCCTTAGAAGGGACCGGTATAAAGACGTTGCTCTCCACCGATCACAGGCCCACCATAGTCCAGTTGTAGGCGTTTTCACATCTGGTAATTACACGTCAGATACGAAGAGCCCATATAAACTTATCAACAACAATCATCCCAAGGTATTTAGTTGTTTTGGCTGCTGTTGCATCGTTAGGGGAAGTGGAATCCTAAGTCGAGTAAAAATCGAAAGAGACGACTATCGAAAGAGAGGACTTGCTATCATATTCCGAAGGCACTTCCTACAATTAACTCATGCAGACGTACTATCACATCGTGCTTTTCAGATGTCAGGACTAAAGAGCACTGGCTTCAAAATATATGCATACGTCATCTGCGTACTGTAATATTTTATGTCACTGGCAAAGAGGTCATGAAGGTCTGCTGTATAGAGACTGAATAAAAAGATGAGCCAAGACTCATCCCTGTGGGGAGTCCTCTGCTAGTTTTTTTGCATCCCAGAGTAATTCCGTGTTGCAGAATGATTGGCTTCCTGTTGCACAGGAAGCATACAACGTTGGGCACGAGTGGTTTTGATATCTGGAGTTTCTTCAGTTTTTTCCCAAAGATTGACTAGAACACGTTGTTGTATGTTCTAATGAAATCTATGAATGCGCAACTATCATATAATTCGACAGAGAGAAATTTAGCTGTATGTCAATAACCAACAGTGAAAGTGTCAGTTGTCTCTTTTGCTTTTCAAAATCAAAGTATTTTTTCCGGTAATAGCTTGTTTTTACACCGCCATTCTAAGCGCCGTATTATCCCTTTCCATTACCTTCGCCGAACACAGTAGTGTGCTGAAAAGCCGATATCACTCACGTTTATCAGATCTTTTTCCCGACTTGTGGATGGCGACGGCACGACGTGTTTTCAGCGAGTCGATTTTGATCTTTTGCGTCCATAAGCAATTGCAAAATTTGAGTAGCAGCAGTTTCCCCTTGTGTGGGATGTGCCGTAACCTGGGTAGTCGGTATAATCGGGATCCGTATCAGGAGCAGTAACCTTCCCTTGCGAGAGCGCAGTCTGGATTTCCTCCAGCGAAAAGGGTTGTGTAATGCCACTTCTCCTCTCTTCTTTCCACCTCGCCCCTTGTCTGTTACGCCAGGTGGAGCTATCATGCACAAGAACGATTCTAAAAGTCGGATGTCTCTTGTCTGATAGGTTTCATTGTTCTGTATTACATTCCAGATCCAGGTTAATACAGTTTCTTCGCCGACTGGAGTGCAGAAATTGTCACGATTTTTAGTTTTTCCTACGTGAATATTTTCTTGGCTACAGCTTATGCTTTCTCAATGGCAAGAAAGCTTGTGTCATTAGAGATACTTCTGTATTTTCTTAATGTCTCCTTGCGTTCCTAGAGGACTGCGTCACATTCTGAACCCCACAATCAGGGTGATTGGCGAGTAGTTGTCCGCATATGTCGCTTTTCAGGTGTTGAGACTACCGCTGCTTCATCGATAAGCGACACCAACACGTCATAGACTCTTTCATGATTCTCAGTATAGGCTATAGATTAGTTTTTCTTCCAGTAGTATTTCGAATAGGTTCCCGTTCGCTTTGTTTGTGTTAAATTTCCGTCTGATTGCGCGGTTGACAGTCTCCATAAATTGTACGTTTTTCATAATTTGAGTTGGCAATGGATCCGCACCGAAAGTATCCGCTATTACTTTCCATGTTGTTCTGGTACAGAGTGCAGTTGATGCTATGCTAAAACCCACTGCCGTCAGAGCTTCATTTGGTCGGACTACTCGTGTGGATGAGCCGCCATTTAGTACTGTAAGGTTTTCCCAATCTAGTACATCCACTATCATTTTCTCCCCATTGTGTTGGCATTTCTGCAGCCCCCACAGTGCATGGTGCTCGTTAGTCTCCTAGGAACAGAAGGCGTTTTTCAAACGAGGCAGTGATTGTTGTTAACTGCTGTCTGGAAAGGCTTTCATTAGGTGCTTTGTGTACTGAGATCAAATTCAGAGGGAGGTCCTGGATCCGCAGACGGATACCCATCCTTTGCAATGGGTCATGCTGAGTGCCCATACTGACAGCGGAAAGGTGGCTGCCTTGTTTTACCAGCAACGCTGCATTGTCGTAGCCATTGTCTCTATCATCTCTAATGACAGAGTAGCCCTGGCGTGCGAACGATTCGTTCCGTTTTAACCGTGTTTCGGTGAAGGTACAAATGTCTACTACAGTGTCGAATAGAAAATGTCGAAGGCCATGTTTGTTTGCCTTGAGCGATCTTGCGAGACGAAATTTACATCAACGTCTCTTGTACATTTTGAAGTCCATAACTAAGCCATTGCATGATAACCATCCTGTCAGTGAAGATAAAAAAAACATCGAAATTGGAAATTCTTCGTGTAGCCGCAAATCTTTGTTCAGTGGTAGCACGTTGTAAAAGATTACACAGGCCAACGAAAAATTTTTTAAAAAGTTTCTTTCTTTGAGAGCTGAGCTTTACACGAGATTTTTATGAGCTGAATTCAAATCTAGCCTTAGTTTTTTGTGTCAGCCATAGTTTTCGAGCAGTATGCTTTTTACTATGTAGTATAAAAATCGTATTCTATACGGTGACGGGGAAATTAATGAAACGCTTTGCTACAACATAAGCATGGTTTATATTTACAGTAAGCTACTTAAAACAATGATACGTGTTAATAGAATCTTCACTTGTCAGCTGGAATTGGTTTGTATTTTCTTTCTCATTTTTCTTTGAAGCTTCTTGTGTAGCATTTTCTGCGATGAGTCGCTTGCTGAACTTCTCGGTGAAGTGACAGAGTAGTCCTCCATAATGTTGGCCTTGGTAGCGTTTTCCCATCGCTTTAATGTCCTGGTGAAAACGCTATCGTTGCTCCTCACTAACATCTCCAATATTGTCCGGGAAGTATTCAAGGTGACTGTTCAAAAAGTGAATTTTCAGGCTCATTAAACATCCTAAAGTTTTAGACCTCTCTAACATTGTAGCTATAATAGAAACATATTCTGGAACTTTTCATGCCCTAAGAACTTTGTAACGACTTGCTTGAATGATACCCATGCTTCTTTCTCATTTAAGGTCATTGTGGATTCAAAGTTAACATCAGACATCAATTTTCTAATGTCAGATCCGACAAAGACTTCTTCTTTCAGTTTAGCTTCTGAAAGGTGTGGAAACTTTTGGCAGAGATACTTAAAACATGGTCCATCTTTAGGCAAAGCCTTTACAAACTGTTTCATTAGGCCCAACTTTATATGTAAAGGTAGAAGGAGAACTATGGATCTAAAAGATTTTTGCGTAGAATGTCCTTCTCACCAGGTTTTACAGACTCCCTCACAGGCCAGTTCTTTCGGCACCAGTGTTGATCCCTAACCCTACTATCTCATTCACACAAGAAACATGTAAATTTGGTAAAGCCACCTTGCTGACTAAGGGGCATGCATGTTACTTCGCCACATATCATCCAACCACGAGCAGAATAGCCTATTTAGCACTATTTCTAGGTTTTCGTAGCTTTCTTTCATATGCACAAAATGTCAAACAGGTGTACATGGTACCATTGTGTAATAAAACAGCCTCCAGTCTTCCTTTTTGTATTCAATACCAAACTCATTCATTAGACTGGGAATGTCTGAGCAGTACACTAAATCACGTTCTTGTTAACAAAAAAACTTGGGAAATTGCTGCTCTTTCTTTCTATAAATGTGTATGCTAGTTCCATCTGCCAGTAAGTTCTTTTATTTAATCTAGAGCTCAACAATTCAGTTTTTTCTTTCGTTAAGCCCAGATCCCTAACCAAATCGTTAATCTCTAGACTTTGTGTATTACAGTGGAATTAATCATCATCTGGTTCATGTAAATCGGATTGTACATCAGAAAATACTTATGTTGGAATAGAATTTAAATCATCTGGTGGTTCAGGAACCGGCAAATCGACAAAATGCCCTACTGGTCGGATGGCGGACGGAAGGTTAGGGTAGCTTATAACCTTGTTTTTCGAATTATGACCAGTAATATCAACACTGCAAAAGTAGCAGTTATCGGAATGATTTCTTGGCTCCCTCGATATCATAGAAAGAATAAATCTAAAGAATTTTCTCTCCTTTTTGGACCATTTTCTCAGATCTTCAAAACCGCACGCACGCCCCCCCCCCCTCCCCCCCTCCCCCCCCCCCCCCCCCAAGGTTAGTTTTGATCACAAAGTTTAGATCCAGAGTATGATAGATAAACATTTTCACAGAGTCTGTAACGTGTCTTTTGTATTTTTAAATCACAAATTCGACCCGAATATAACAAACTCTCGACAGGTTTTTACAACCACGATTAGACATTGTACTGAGCACATGTACAGGAAACGGGAAAGTGAAGCTCGGCTGACAGTTAACAAAACATCATCTGTTAACATAAAAACAGAATCGACGGTTTTTTGTCAGC
This sequence comes from Schistocerca americana, assembly GCF_021461395.2. Lineage (NCBI taxonomy): Eukaryota > Metazoa > Arthropoda > Insecta > Orthoptera > Acrididae > Schistocerca > Schistocerca americana. Next base: position 40,221,013 of record NC_060122.1, on the reverse strand, counting down.
AAATGTTTTTCACCAGTGTTACCAACGTCATATACATTCATTATACCTCATTTTAAAATTATTTTAACTATATAATAGCTGTTAAATTCTTTAAAAATCGCTTAAAATAATAAATTTAACAGAAAAATGATTATTCCTTGGAATTCACAAAAGAACAATGGCCATCACCTTACCAACTGACAAAATGGTCTTTGACTTCTGTGGTGCACTTTCAGCAGCCTTTTTCCATTGTTTTGACTGCTGTTTCGACTCTGGAGTATAATGGTCCGATCGTTTCAGGTTTGATCAATAGTCACAAGTCGGCGTAAAAAGTCTAGCGGATTCTGATCAAACATCGCCAGACATTATGTTGAAATGATGTGCCGGATGTGCTTTTGGTCAACAGTGAGCAATCGAGACACCCATCTCGTACAGTTTCTTCGTAGTAAACTCTCAGTGCAGAATACTATGCATTCGCTCAGTTCAGACGTCTACAGTCTCAGCAATCTCAGGAATTTTAATTCGACTGTCTTGCATTACCGTATCGTGGATTTGTCAGCGGTTTACTCTGTGGTGACCTCAGTTTGCTGATGGAGCGCACTTCGTCTTCGGTACTTGTACGACCGCGTTTAAATTAATTAATCCAAAATAAATCGTTTTATATGATAGTGGATGCATTCTTGAAATTCTTCGTACGGTTCTTGGAATAATAATGCGTACCGACAGTGAAGGCGTAACAAAAGTTTTCACTTCTTTACGCTGTTTGCTAAATCTCAATTTTTGTTGTTTATTTGTTCGAAGGACTTATAATTTTTCAGATGACGCAATCTGACGGTAATAAAATCTTATCAGTGGACCGCCCCTACTCATCACAGATTCCGTCCAGATTTATGGTATATACAGTGCTTAACAATGAAAGAAGGAAAGAGGAGCTCCCTGTGGACAAGCGTTTAGAAAAAAATTGCATTTTTAGCGCAGGTCGGCGGATGCATGGGCCGTCTGCAACGATTGGCATAGCGGAAGGGATACACAACGATGATCAGAGGGTCGCAGGGTCGAGTCTCTGTGTGAAAACTGTCTTCCTTTCCAGTGTTTGTTTACGCAAGTGGCACTGCAAAGCAACCGAAATAATGCACAATGCATAACGTTTATTAATATTCTCATGGAAGGCATGAAAAGGAAAGACAAAGGAAAATTTGATACTGCAAATAAGTTTCCGAGAAAGGACTGTAATTGAAATGTACAGGACTTGGTATTCCATTAGTTTCATTCTGGCGTTTAATAGCGCTCAGCAGCTAAACGCAAACACTATGGTCCCAGTGAACTAAAATCGACCAATCCAGAGTGAAAAAGAAATCATAGACCGAGAAGACATCATCACAGTACATTTTTTTTCAACAACACCGGCGCTTATGACCTCAGTTGCTTCTGTGCACTCTAACAAATCCAAAAACAATATTCCACATCACCAACTATCCTCATCAAAATTGGGCGAAATAATGGGTAGCACTTTGTTTGCAAACTGTGCGATGAATGTAAACAAAGTTCGTTTCTCTGTAGAAACTTCAAGGCAACCATGTCGCCCAAGTCGAAAGAATGTGGCGTGTACGACACGTGCAAGATGCAGAGACAATTACTGCGTCCCTCTTTTCACTTCGAATATTACCACAGCACGTGTAAATGAACTATAAAATATTATAAGTATCCAATTGCATATACCTCCCCGGAAATTTATTTCCTATTCCTAATTTTCCTTTGCGCTGCCTTTTCATACCGTTACCAAAATATTAATACTCGTAAATATGATCTATTGAGAATTATTTCATCCTATCTGCAAAATATAAAAAAATGCTGCGAAGGGATCAGACAACGTTCGAACCACCGCTCTGTACTAGATCTGCTGCCTCGTAACTGAGCTAACATAAATAGTTAATGACTCGTCCGACCAGCGCCAAAATACTTACTTTTTTCCAAGCGCATGGCCATATTTATTCTTAAGCACTGAATGTTTAGAGAGTTGTGATAATGTATCTTCTTCTTTCGAAGAACTAGACCTCTTTATGAGGTTTGATAAAAAAATAACGAACTTTCTTATTTCGCCGGCTTTATGGATTCGGTTTTCAAACTCTTTCATCTTGTTCTTACACATGCTTCTTATGTATGTCCGTATTTTCAGCTGTTCTGAATGTTTTGTTTGATGGCAATCGAAAAGGTTGAAAGTGTTGTAGAATGCTGGGGAATTTTTACTTTTCAAGATGATGTATCAAAGAATTTGAATTAAATTTTGCTTGAAAAGAGGAATAACGTGCAGCACCGCAATCGAAACGTTGACTGCGGATCTTCTATAAGTAAGACAAGTGTGTACTGTGGTATAAGCGTTACAAAGGGCTTGGAGGAGACATTGAAGACGAATACCGTTCTGCACTACCTAGCACATATATTGGACATGTGGAAGAAGCAAAGAAAACGGCTCTGGAAAACCGCCGAATTACCAACAGAGAGGTTTCTGACGACGTCGGCATATCGTTCGGCTCATGCCAAGTATTATTGTTTCCGGATATTTTGGGCTCGAAACGTCTAGCAGGAAAGTTTTTCTAAAATTATTGAACTTCCGCCAAAAGCAACGTCACTTAGACGTCGCTCAGAAATTGGTGAATGAAGTCAGCGATACATAACTTCTAAATAAAGATTAACAGGTAACAAATAATGGGTATAGGAGCTAAACTATCCTGTTTTTTGCCAAAAACATCACGTATTCCTTACTGACCGTACGACTTACGATGCACTACCCCATTGTAATCGAAGAAATCAGTGGAAACAGCCTGAAGAACAAACACCGAAAAAATTCGACAATCGCGATCAGATGTGAGGTTTCTTCTCACTGAGTTCTTCGATTACAATGAGATAGCGCATCAAGAGTCGTACGGTCAGTAAGGAATACGTGATGTTTTTGGCAAAAAAAGAGATCATTTATGTGGCCCCAGACAACGTTTTCGCCGGGCATGCCCCCCCCCCTGCCCCCCGAGACATCAACGACGTTTTGCCACCACTGATGAGGTAGAAACAAAATCGTTGTCGGAGTTGAACGGCATAACGGAAAGCGGGTTGCTGAAGTGCTTCCAAGATCGGTAAAAGGGCTGGCGCATGAAGGGGAGTAATCTGAAGGGCACAAGGTTGTGTTGATTAACAACAGTTTTTTCAAGCGAACCAAAAATTACCGTTACTTTTTGACCGCACGTCGTACAAGCGAATGGTACGGTGTTCCGCACCTGCGAGATGCTAAGTTCTGGTTAGGTCGATCTTCCCTTGTTCACGATTCGTTGGGAATTCAGTAAATTATAGAAGAGATCTACAATCATTCACTTTCGAATTATAACGTACAATGAGTTTATTAGCGCCTTGGTAGTTTTTTAAGAGAATCTTGCCAATGCGAGACTTTTTTACTCCAGATAGATGGAGCGAATTATGGAAAAATTTCGAAGTTGTCACTGGTTCAACATTATCGTAAGCAAACATGCGGTCACTTAAAACAACGAGAAATTCTGTGCTGAACCTGGAGCTCCTTCAGCGATGCGCGCCCTGCCGGTAGTCGTGTGGTCGTCTGACCACCTTGACCTCAGCACCCGCGAGTGGCCGAATAGTGGGCAGCAGCAGCGGGCGCCCACACAGCCCTCGCTCCTGTCTTCTGCGGCAGATCAGTGCGACCAGCATTTTGAGACACTGCGGCGGCGGGAGGCAGTCTGCTTCCCTGTCACAACGTGGTAGGCTGCGAGCGCAGTCAAGATTCCCCGTGCGCGATGCTGACCTGCGCACGGTGAATCTTGTCAGCATCGCCTCTTGGTGTTGGCCAGCCTTCGTGATAGCACGTGTTGCGAATGTTCTCCCTGTAAATTTGACAAGATTCAACATGAGCTAGTGTTTGCGCCGGATAATTATGCCTACCATTTGTAAACTGACCGGCTGACTGCTTGTAATGCCATTTGGTTGAGACAACATAGCTATGTTTGTTGTGTGCATCTAGATGGTGAGAAACTGGTGGAAGACACATGTGCTGGTTCTCTAGTCACAAGTGTTAAAACCTTAGTTGACTACGTAAAGTTCAAAGATGATCTGGAATCTGTTAAATCACTGACATAGGTATTCGTTGAAAAACAAGAGTGGAACTACCAATTTACTCTAGTTTAGAGTTTACATGTAAAGATCTTCGCAGATGAGGTAAGTTTCTAGTTACTCAGTGGTTTGCAGCGCGTCCCACATAACGACCTTTGTTATGTTACGGTTTCTACAAATATAATTTCCAATCTCTATCTTCGGTATTACACTGTGCAAGCGATCTGTAGCAAAGTGCTATGTGGTCGGTATCGAGAACAGTCGCATAAATGGTATACTCTTGCAAACTTCGTGAAAATACATGACATTCCGGAAATTTATCATATGCTTCTCAATGGTTTCAGCACAAAAGTGTCACAAGTACGTAGTTTTTTCTTTTTTGTGTAAAATCGTATGTTGCAGCTGATATCGGTTTCGAGATGGGTGAATGAATTCGGGATTGACGAAGCATTTCTCATCGACAGTGTTCAGAAATTAAATGTTCTTGAAATCGAGAGTTCGGAGATGATCGCACGCAACTCGTTCAGAAACCACAGCAGCAAGCCGGCCAGAACTGAAACAGTACCGTCAGCGGACGTCTTTGTGCCAGGGAAACCAGCCCTGCCTGAGTACACGATGTACACCTGTTCAGAGAGCGACGGCTGTCCGTGGAAGATGCTGGCATCAGGCCAGTGTGTGTGCGTGCGGTGGGGGGGCGGGCGGTTGACTCGTGTTCATTGGCCGGCCGCTCCGCTGTGGACGACCGACCGACCTCGTGCTGAGACTACTAAATACGGTGCCTGTGGTTTTCTTCCGATCTGTCCTCGCGGTACGTGTGTGTCTGGTGGTAGGTAGTTCTGTGCAGGATGCTCAAATGATGGTGTCTGGCGCAGGACACGATTTAATACAACGGTATGGTGTGGTGGTACAGTCGCTTGTGGTGATATAGCCTGGTTGCATCTACATCTACATCCATGCTCCGCAAGCCACCTGACAGCGTGTGGCGGTGGGTACCCTAAGTACCTCTATCGGTTGTCCCTTCTATTCCAGTCTCGTATTGTTCGTGGAAAGAAAGATTGTCGGTATGCCTCTGTGTGGGCTCTAATCTCTCTTATTTTATCCTCGTGGTCTCTTCGCGAGATATACGTAGGAGGGAGCAATATACTGCTTGACTCCTCGGTGAAGGTATGTTCTCGAAACTACAACAAAACCCGTCTTCCACTGCAGTTTATCTATCATCTCTGTAACGCTTTCGCGATTACTAAATGATCCTGTAACGAAGCGCGCTGCTCTCCGTTCGATCTTCTCTTCTCTCTCTCTCTCTCTCTCTCTCTCTCTCTCTCTCTCTCTCTCCCTCCCTCCTCCTGTCAACCCTGTCTTGAACGGAGCCCACACTGGTGAGCAATATTCGAGCAGTGGGCGAACAAGTGTACTGTAACCTACTTCCTTCGTTTACAGATTGCATTTCCTTAGGATTCTTCCAATGAATCTGTCTGGCATCTGCTTTGCCGACGATTAATTTTATATGGTCATTCCATTTTAAATCACTCCTAATGCCTACTCCCAGATGCGACTGGATGCAAACGACTCCAGTAATATACTACGCCACCCGATCAGAGAAAAACAGTGCATTTGCGCTAGGTGCTGCACGTGTTTCACACTTACGAGCAATTTTAGAAGCGATGTCATGATCGCATGGGTAGAATTGACATACAATCGATAGAATTACGAAAATGACGGAAAATACATATAAATTGAGGAAAAATACACTGAAATGTGGGGAAATTGACGAAGTACTTCCGTGTCTTTTGGCTGGTGCAGAACAATTCTTGTATGTAGGAACGAGTATGTGACAGCAAGAGGAATCGGAGATACGTTGACATGGAAGCACCAGGAACTAGGGAACAGTCACTTCTTTTTCTGTGGAGGCATCTTTCTAATGTATGTATACTGAAGTAACAGTGATACACCCGAGCTGACCACTGTATTTGACGCTTTCCAAGAAAACACCATCTGCCTCTAAACTTCCATGCATCTGCTTTAAGGGATAACAAAGTGGATGAGTGATTGAGATGGAGCTGTAACGAGGTATGATTCAATGGCTGACCGATGATTCAATCTAGAGGGGGGGGGTAGAGATGCTGCTGCAGGTCAGTTGATCATTTTTTTCCGTTGTTCTGTCAGGATGCATCAGTTGTATGACGTAGAGCACTGTCTACTTGCGATCGTTAACAGCAAACCTGTCTGTCACCAGAGGACTTCCATCTCATGTATGATGAAACGTGACCACTCTGTTTCGACACTTCCCTATACACATACGAAGATTTACATGACACTCCATTCCCTTGTCGCATCTTGAGTGAAAAATCGAGACTTCAATTTCGTGATAAAAATGATTACAAGTTAGCAACAAGTGTTCGTGTGGTGTCACCGCCAGACACCACACTTGCTAGGTGGTAGCTTAAATCGGCCGCGGTCCATTTAGTACATGTCGGACCCGCGTGTCGCCACTGTGTGATCGCAGACCGAGCGCCACCACAAGGCAGGTCTCGAGATACGGACGAGCACTCGCCCCAGTTGTACGACGACTTTGCTAGCGATTACACTGACGAAGCCTTTCTCTCATTTGCCGAGAGACAGTTAGAATAGCCTTCAGCAAAGTCCATGGCTACGACCTAGCAAGGCGCCATTAACCTTACATAGTTTGATAGTGATCGTATGAAATGTCTCATCAAGAATGCTGTATTCACAACAAGGATAGAATAAAGTTAAGTATTCGAGGAGCTGCATACTTTTCTTTATATCATTCAATAAGTATCCTGTTTCAGACCTCTATCAAGATTCTGCGTGAGCTTATAGCGTGCCTATCGGCCCCCTCAAAATAACACTGTGTCGGCACTTCCGTCGACACATCAGTTCGTAAGGCGCTGCAATCCTTTAACCATCTGCTTCACGAATGTCCTGTTTACAGAGTTAGTGGCGGCATGACGTGTAATTTCACATGTCAGACACCGCTGCTATGCGTTTATCTGTTTCCTTGTAAGAGGTATTCTCCATTATTAATGATCATTCTACACAGGACTGATGCGAGCATAGTATAATATCGGAACCATGATCGAATGTGAACACAGGACGCTAAACGACTCTGGAAAGCTGGACTGTGCGTATATCACACAGAGCTGATGTTTTAAGGAAGTAGTGTTTCCATTTTACAGTTTGTTACCATAGTTAATTGTAGAGAAACCTGCGGGTGTGCCATGTGCAGGAAATATATTTCTTACATTAGAATATTAACAGTGCTTCATTCCACACAACTGATAGGTCGGAAACTCTAGCGATCTAACATTATAACCTACTTAAAGTGCAGAACCCTGTAGCCATAGGAGTGCATGTGTTCGTTCTCTCAAACGAATAACCTCCTGGTACTGACCACAGACACTAGGACAATACTTCAGAATTGATAGCGCAGTTGATTTACGTAAAATGCTTCAAACTCCATCTGTCTGGAGCTTGACCATGCATAATAACGGCCCGGTTCTTGTTCTTCTTAACCGTCTATTACATCACAACACTTTCAAATCTACTACTATATATCTATAAGGGGTGCTAGCCACCTCGACATAGGGAGAATCTAGAGAAATCTTAGCACTTGGATGGGTGCGGACTTTGCAAGCTCCATTGATCCACAAGATGCGGGATGTACTGTTCTACCCCTGGTCATTTGCAGGTTTAATCAGTAACGGTGCTGCAGGATGGGTTAGTCGAAGATAGTGCGAGGAATCTTTCAAACTTTATTCTAAGATTGCGAGAATGCCCAGTGACACCCATCCGCATAGAGACAGATCGTAAATTAGAAACTATGCTCAAAGTGCTAGAAATTTGTAGATCGCTGTCTGGTATACATAGTTGATGTATATGTTCGAGAATTAACAAAAGAATGAGGTACTGCAGTCATCTATCTACATTCGCAATGGTACCTGGAAAGTACAGAAGGGGCGGTTTAGCAGTGATACTGAAACTGCGAAGCATACTGTCCCAAAATTGGTAGGTGTCTAGATGACTGTAAAAGTGTTCACACTATCTGTGATGCCTATTATTCCAGTGCATCGACGGTGTCTTTTTCCATCCCACCCGTCCACCGGTAAACTGTTGATTGCCATATATTGATTGACTGATGTCCCTTGTTTGAGATGGAGCAAGAGTCTTGGTGGAGGGGCGGCAGCTAGCACCGAAACAGTGATCACATACATAACTGCAACATGAGGAATCAATCGAAACGGAACACAGTATCACCAGCTATCCCATCACTGTGACAGATGAGTTTAAATGTAGAGGTTGTCAGTCACCTTGGGACAGCAGTTTGGAAAGGCTCCACAACACTGTGAAACTCTACCAGTTTTCTTACTTTGTGACTGTCTTCAGCAGTAACAACATGACTTACACCAAGCGATGTCTAGTTTTCTGTGAGAGACAACGAATCAGAACATGTTAACGTCAGTTTAGAAACTGACACTGACCTCGAACTTGTGGCAGTAAAAACAGAATGTATGGCAGTGTACAAAGCCGGTTACAGTGGAAAAAGAACGTTTCAAACGACGACACAGGAAGCCTCTCTTGCGACTGACGGTATAGTCTGTGGGATATGGTTATCCTCCTATAGTACGGGCGTTGACACTTCACACTGGTCTGTGGATCAATACCTGTGTTCTTTATAGGATCACCACGTGCACTCGATGGCATCACGCAGATGGTATTTGTTTCCGATATATGGGAAGAGAGATGTGGTAAAACTCTTATCGAGTTCTTAATCGGATGAAGTTAGCAGAGGTTTTACAGTTCCTAATTTTTCTCTGTTGGGTGGTACAGAACAACGATGATAAAATGCTGGGGTGATAGGCGTGAAAGGACCCTGAGGTACACGGATTTGCTTCAGAGTGCAGCACCTGTATGTAGTTTGGAGACGCACCACAATACAGTAGCAAAATCCTCGTCCTTCTCCCAGTTCCCATTCTATCTTTTATACGACAACATATTCCCATCCCCATCAAAAGGTCAAAACACAATGCTGTTGCACTAACTCAGCTTAGCCTGTTTGTACATGGGCTGCAGAATGTTGTAGATATAGCTCTCTCCAACTTCTGCTCAGTTCTGACTTAAATTGGAACGATCACATGCACAAACCTGCAGGGTGGCAGTGCAGAGTCTGATGGGGCAGTTGCAGGATGCATAGGGACAATCAAAAATTTTACTGGAGCAGGTTCGAAAAGGTGACTCGTTTCGAGATATGAAAGTGCCAGAAATATGATTAAAAGACTCGTCCATAGGATGCAACGTAGGAATGTGATTGAATCGAATGACATGACTCCAATTCATAGACAGCATTTCTACCGGAAAACGTAGCACTAGTGAAACTTCCTGGCAGATTAAAACTGTGTGCCCGACCGAGACTCGAACTCGGGACCTTTGCCTTTCGCGGGCAAGTGCTCTACCAACTGAGCTACCGAAGCACGACTCACGCCCGGTACTCACAGCTTTACTTCTGCCAGTACCTCGTCTCCTACCTTCCAAACTTTACAGAAGCTCTCCTGCGAACCTTGCAGAACTAGCACTCCTGAAAGAAAGGATATTGCGGAGACATGGCTTAGCCATGTCTCCGCAATATCCTTTCTTTCAGGAGTGCTAGTTCTGCAAGGTTCGCAGGAGAGCTTCTGTAAAGTTTGGAAGGTAGGAGACGAGGTACTGGCAGAAGTAAAGCTGTGAGTACCGGGCGTGAGTCGTGCTTCGGTAGCTCAGTTGGTAGAGCACTTGCCCGCGAAAGGCAAAGGTCCCGAGTTCGAGTCTCGGTCGGGCACACAGTTTTAATCTGCCAGGAAGTTTCATATCAGCGCACACTCCGCTGCAGAGTGAAAATCTCATTCTGTAAACATCCCCCTGGCTGTGGCTAAGCCATGTCTCCGCAATATCCTTTCTTTCAGGAGTGCTAGTTCTGCAAGGTTCGCAGGAGAGCTTCTGTAAAGTTTGGAAGGTAGGAGACGAGGTACTGGCAGAAGTAAAGCTGTGAGTACCGGGCGTGAGTCGTGCTTCGGTAGCTCAGTTGGTAGAGCACTTGCCCGCGAAAGGCAAAGGTCCCGAGTTCGAGTCTCGGTCGGGCACACAGTTTTAATCTGCCAGGAAGTTTCATATCAGCGCACACTCCGCTGCAGAGTGAAAATCTCATTCTGTAAACATCCCCCTGGCTGTGGCTAAGCCATGTCTCCGCAATATCCTTTCTTTCAGGAGTGCTAGTTCTGCAAGGTTCGCAGGAGAGCTTCTGTAAAGTTTGGAAGGTAGGAGACGAGGTACTGGCAGAAGTAAAGCTGTGAGTACCGGGCGTGAGTCGTGCTTCGGTAGCTCAGTTGGTAGAGCACTTGCCCGCGAAAGGCAAAGGTCCCGAGTTCGAGTCTCGGTCGGGCACACAGTTTTAATCTGCCAGGAAGTTTCATATCAGCGCACACTCCGCTGCAGAGTGAAAATCTCATTCTGGTAGCACTAGTGATCTGAAAAGCTAGTGTACATTTCTTACGACCTCAATCAGCACACCATCTACTGTTTGTGATCCTTCGCAGTCAACCAACACTATAACCCAGTGTATATATCGCAGAAACCCTGACGTGGCAATGAGACAGAATGCGTTACAAATACTGGCTGCATGGGCGATCAGCAAATATCGGGTTCATACGTCGTTCCTTAGCTGAATCGCTTTCAAAAATCGGCGTTTTTATTAAGAGCTTAAACCAATCGGCGACGTGTAACCACACTGTTGGTCTGATAATATACACTCTGGCAATCACCGTCTATATTCAGTGTTGCGGTGTTTGTCTGGAAAAACCACATTATTCGGAGGTAATGCCATACCTCGATTTATAAGGCTTGTATAGTTTTTAACACAGATATCATTACCGATGCTTGTGCGCACCTGTAGAACCCCTTGTGACAGTAACATAGTCGCTGCGAAAGTGTTATTAACATCTGGCGACTTGTAAGGCGATTACATCTCTCCTTTCAGTCCGGAACCGCGCGACTGCTACGGTCGCAGGTTCGAATCCTGCCTCGGGCATGGATGTGTGTGATGTCCTTAGGTTAGTTAGGTTTAAGTAGTTCTAAGTTCTAGGGGACTGATGACCACATATGTTAAGTCCCATAGTGCTCAGAGCCATTTGAAGCATTTGAAAATCTCTCCTTCTAAGACACAATGGTACCACTCACAAGAAAAACTTATGATACATGTCCACTCATCGCTGATTTTCGGTCAGCATTATTTTGTGTCGGAAGCAATCAGTTAATTGACAGAGTATTGTACAGGGTATTTATCAATGAATATTGGGGTTTTAACGCTTTATAATAGTTATTATATTAAACTTAGTTATAAATGATATGCCAAATGAAAGAGCAACTCAGTTTTACCAAGAACTTGTCATGCAGCACACATCCAGCGCTCGTCTAGCGGATTGCAGCGGAAGCATTGCGCGCTGCGCATGCACACTGGTGCCAAACACAACTGTTTGAGTTGCTCTTTCATTTGACATATCATTTATAATCGTAAGTTAAATATAGTAAATATTTTAAAGCGTTAAAAGCCCAATATTTACTTATAAACGCCCTGTACGTAGTAGCAGGGAATGCATGATAGGTGAACTTTGAGCATCAGGCTTATAGAGTGCGCTCGTGCGCGCGCGCAAAGAAAATGAATGGGACCTGTCGTAAGGGAAGGTATGGATTTGTAAGCCACAAAGGGAATGAAAGATTTTATTTATTTTTTACTTGGAGAAGTACGTAAAGTCATCAGTGGTACAGGTATTTCTATTTCCATAGCCACAGCCGTCAGAAGGGGTATTTCTGATACTTCACTCATTGTCGAATGTTGTCGTATTGTGACCATAACCGTAATATTTAATTCTAAATATATTGATGAGATACGTACGAGTGTGTGGTCGGTTTCCTGGGATGATTCTGTGCGGGGGTGCGTGGCCTGTGGCGGGAATTACTCACATGTCCAGCAGACAGCAGGAGCCGTCCAGAGTGAGAGACCGGTTGGGGTACAGGAATGTAGTTGACCTGTCCGTATCGCCCTCTAGACGGCTAAATAGCGAACTAATACCCTGTACATGTTGGGCAGCCTTCGTGATCACATGTTTCTTCGTGGAAATTGGATTATTTTATATGGACGTGTATTTGCGCCGGACCATTATTCACTCCCATGTAATTGTCCGGTAACTGCTTCTGCATATTTCCTATCTTTATTTTGTTGAGAAAACATCGATTGTGTTGTGTGCATCTAGCAGGTGAAAGACGGGTGGAAGACCCGTTTGCTGCTTCTTTAGATGTGATGAACATCTTAGTTGACTTTGTAAATTATAAGGATGATTTGGAATCTTTTTTTTGAGTTCTCATGTAACGGTATTTGCAGACGGGATATGTTTAAAGTTACTCAGTTGCTTACAGTATGCTCCACCTTGCTAAAGTTTCAGGTTTCTAGAGAAACAATTACCAGTCCATATCATCGGAATTGTTGCGTGCAAGCGATCGGTAGAATACTGCTGTGCTTGATGTGGAGAATTATCGTGAAAATGGTATGATATTCTGGAAAACTATGGTCCTGTAATCCCAGAGTCTGGAGATGGGTATAGCAGGCAAGCAGGTAGGGGCCAGAAACAGTAATGCCTTTGTGCTGAGGGGAACCGACCCAGCCTTTGTACACCAGTTCAGAGTCCGAGAAAGCTTCCGGATTACGACGATTTGGCTTGCGGCTCCACCTGGTTGGGTGAATAGTGGACTAAAACCCAGTTTGCGTTGAGTCGCCTTCAGGAGTGTGTGTGTGTGTGTGTGTGTCGCATGTACACTCTGCAGGAATTTGAAAAGATTCAACATAACGAGTGTTTGTGCTGGGGATGTTGGTAGCATTCGGACTGCTACCACTGCGGTCCTCGTCCACGGCCGGCTGGCCTCTCTCTGGCTGACGAGCCCTTCCGCGGCTGCAGTCATGGGCCGCGTTTACAGCGGCAGTTTCCTCCGCTGGTGCTGCACTGTGGTGCGGTGAGTATGTGGGATGTATTTGACGATCTGTAGACCACTTTTGCGTGGTTGAACGGTCAGTGCAATATGGCGATCTGTACAAAATAGTTTTGCCGCTGAAAGTCTCATCTGCAGTGGTAGTTTCTTGGCGGAACGGATCACCCCCCTGTTTGTAAGGGTTCCTTGTACGTTTGGAACTAGACTACAGGTGTTTCGTTCATGAATCTCCATGTCCGTCTCTCTTACACTGTCTCAGTACTATCCACCACCGTGGCACCCGCTTCGCCAGTGGCACCTTTTCCACTAGCCAGACTGAGATGGTTTGCCGAAGCAACTGAACTACCTGTGTCATACCGCCGTGACTTTCTCCCCGGAAAATACGCCTGCCGTTTGTCTGCCATGGCGCGGCCATCCATCCTATGCCACCTTCTTCGGTGACTCCTTTGATCGCCAGTAAGGGACACATCCCTCTTCTGTTGCCTCCTTGAGTCTGTTTTGGCTATTGCTCCGTCAACATAACTTCATGCCACTTGCTACTTTCCCAGTGGGTGTTAAGTATTCATCGCCTTGGCTTTGTGCAGTTGCCCGTGTTCAACTCGCAGTTCATTCTCTTCCAAAGGACACTACTCCAGACTCCCTCTACTCTCATAAGTAGGACACTACTCCAGACCCTCTATATTCTCAAAAGTTTCTCGTCTCAGAACTTCGCCTTGGTACCTTTAAGTATACTGATGGTTCTCAGACTGACCTTTGTGTCGAGTGTGCCATCGTCACTGGCGCTGACGTTTTTCAGTATCGGCTTCTGGAACACTGCGCAGTATTTACAGCAGAGCTCTTCAGCCAGTATCAGTACATGCAGCGATGTAGGCTTTTGAATAACGTCATGTGCTCCTATCCTCTGTGCCCTACAGAGTCTCTATGTGCTGTACACCATCCATCCCTTAGTGCAATGAGTCCAGGAATGGTTTCACTTGATGGAGCCACTATGATGTTTATGTGGGTCCCTGGGTACATCGGTCTGATGGGAAACGAGGTGCTGACGCTGTTGTGCCACAGCTTCAGTCCTCATTCCTTGGCCTGCTAGTTCTTCCAGTTCCTCATATGATCTTTTATCTATATCATACTCAACAAGCCATGTAATGGTGTGCGGTGGAGGGTACTTTCTGTACCACTATCTGATCCATACAGCCCTGTTCCACTCGCGAATAGTGTATAGTTCTAATTTCTCGAATTTTCTCCAAGTAATCCATACGAGACATGGATGTGGGGGCAGTGAAATGTTGTCTGACTTGTCCTGAAAAGTGCTGTCCCGAAATTTAAATAGTAACTCTATCCGTGATTCACAACGCCTCTCTTCTAACATCTGCCGGTGGAGTTTGTTTAGCATCTCTGCAATGCACCCTCGCTATTTAAACGATCCGGTGACGAAACGTGCCGCTCTTCGTTGGATCTTCGCTATCTCCTCTATCATTCCTACCCGATAGGGATCCCAGATAGATGAGCAATACTCAGGAATCGGGAGAAGAAGCGGCTTATAAGTCACTTCTTTCGGGGATCCGTTATATTTCATTAAGATTCTTCGGGTGAAACGGAGTCTGGTGTCTGATTTTTTTTTTCCCCATGTCTTTTTTTATATGGTCATTCCACTTAACGTCCCTCTGGATAGTTACGACTAGTTATTTTACGGCAGATGCTGTCTCGTGCTGTTTGTCATCAATAGTGTAGTTGTACAGCAGTGGATTCTTTTCCTATGTATGCGCAACATGTTACATTCATTTATGTTCAACTGCCAGAGCCTGCACCAATCATCAGTTCTCTGCAGGTCGTTGTGCAAATTCTTACCGTCCTCTGGCGTTGCTGTCTGTCTGCAGTTGGTGTCACTTTAGCATCTCCACTGGTCATGGGGAATTAAACATGCCCCAGCAGCTTGGACTTCCTCTCGGATTTCTCGCCAGAAAGAGATCATCTTCTGTAAGTTGCGTATTGGGCACTATATTTTTAGCCATCGCAAATTAAGTGGGGATCCCACTACTGTGCTGATTGCCCTAAACCTTTGACGGTTCAACATTTCCTGATAGAATGCCCTTTTTCTTTTTTAAACTGCCAGCATTCTCATTTATATTTGCCGTCTGAGCTATCGGCCGTTTTAGCGAACGACTTATGGGTTGGCAACCGCGTTTTGTTTTTCTGTTGTAGATATATCGAGAAGAAAATTTAATCTTCAGTTCAGAAATTTAGTTCAGGACCTCCTTTGTCTCTAGGGCGTATTTTATGGACCTTTCTCGAAGTCCATGTTTTTAGCTGTCTTTCCTTCCGTTGATTGGGCTTAACGTTTAGTCGTTTTTAACTCCTTTTTCGTCTTCGTGTTTTACAGTTCTGACACGGGCGCATATAATCCTAGGTGTTTTTCTTCCCTAAAACAAAACAAACGGAAACTGTGCCCACAAACACCACTACCGCCAGGTCCATCATCATCGTGGTGCTAACTGGTGATACCAACTCGTTCGACAATGCAGCTGTACCCAGGACTGTCGCATTCCCTATCATTGACCTACACTGCATTGGACCTGGCTTCGACATTATTCTGTATGTAGCAACAGTTATACCCCTGCCCACCCTGCAACAGATTACCAAATACGCCCTGCAACTGCATTTAAATATTATGGTTGCTATCACTTCTGGCACAGAATTTCACAAAGGTTCATTGATAACTCGAATGTGGACTGCTAATATCCTGCAACTTCCCACAATGCTTGTGAAGCCATTGTGGAAAGGATGCTCTCTTAAATGGTAACTACATGTGGTATACTTCCATGAAGTGTAACACAGTTCTGAACTCTGCTCGAGCACCCTACGAAGGACAGTAGTGATGCTGAAGAGAAGACCATCAACCAAATTTAGGTGAGAAATGGCTGCCAAATAGCAGGCGGGTTTGGAAGTGTATCAAGAGTCATACTCAATCACTGTTTTCAGCGTTCAGGAAGGGGGGGTTAGGTAATGCATTCAGCCATGTACACCTCGGTACATGCTTACATATCTCTGATCTACTTAATGGAGGTGAGGTCCAGTTTCATCCTCCTTCTGAAAGATATTGCCAGTAAAAGAAAAATGACACATTAATGTCCAGACACAAGATGAGAGGGATGAATATTACTTTCAAAGGTCACTTTTGGCTGGCAATAGAAATTACCCAACAAATGCAGTCCTTTGTAATAATTAAAATATGTCTAATGGCCATGGCCATTATAATTTCTAAGCCATTTCGTTCTTAATAAAACTCCAGGACATTTCAAATGCACACTGGACTCGCATTTACGACGACGATGCCGGGATGGTTCCTCTGAAAGGTCATGGCCGACTACCTTCCCTACTCCGATGAAACCGATGACCTCGCTGTCTAGTCTCCTCCCCCAAACAAACCAACCCCAACATTTCAAAATTCGTGACTCTTAACATTCAGTTTGTATTTACAGACTTGGAGTTAATAGAAAGCCAGAAGATGACCATGAACACACATCGCAAATAAAGGTAGTAAAGCATAAAGTAGTTGGACCACTCTACTTTTCAAAATTTGCTCCCTTGGCACCCCAAACATGTAGATTTCTTGCAACTATTAAATATTGGGAAGCAACACTGCTTGTGAATCAAAAGAATGTCACTCCTGATTTATCAAAACATTTTGGTACAAGACATTTGTCACAGATGCGTCAAATCTTTCACAAAGAGATATTATCTAGGAGGACACCTCATAGTTTGCTCGAGCCAGGAACAGCCTTGTGTGGAATTGCCTGCTGTCCTTAAAGGTCAAGAACATCCACTACCAGATCCAATATTCCTTCATTGCGTATACAGACTTAGTGCCTCCTAGCTCCTGTGACACGTTTGTGATTATGACCCCACTGCCACCCATACAGTCGTCACAGAACATTTACCATTTACATTTTTGGCTTAGCTCGAGAACCTGGTATGGAAGTTGATGGGATTTATCGCAACAACATTTTCGTGACTGACTCGTAGAACAATGATGCCCTGTATGAGCAGGCAGCCGATCGTCGTGTTGGTGGGCTGCAATTGCATAGAGAAGACGAAAGTCCTTGTAGAGACCATAGTGATATATGGGGGAGGTTCCACAGTGCATCTCACAACTAATGCAACTTAGAGCCAACTATCAAGCTCGTCTCACCCCCTGCGGGTCCGGGGTAAGAATAGGCCCGAGGTAAGAATAGGCCCGAGGTATTCCTGCCTGTCGTAAGAGGCGACTAAAAGGAGTTTCAACCGTTTCGGCCTTCCATGTGATGGTCCCCCTTGGGGTTTGACCTCCATTTTTCAAAATTCTACATAAGTACGAGCCTTTTGGGGAAGGACACCTTACGTGGTGTACCACTGGTCCTAAGTGCACTAAGACCTTGGCACTCAGCACTGTACCGGCGTTGTCACCATGCCCACTATTCCTCAAATTGGGCCTAAACGCCTGATGGGTTGTACAAGTTACGCCTATAGTGCGTCCCCATCTGCACCAGCGATCATGATGGACTTTCCATGGCACCAGAAATCCAGCACGGTAGCCAGCCCATTGTGGTGGGGTCGTCATGTACCCTCTAGGTTGTAGCCCCCTGACAACACAGGGATGGTACTGCCGATACCTGAGCTGCACCCACCCCACGTCGGCCAAGGAGTAGATGCCCGTCTCCTTGGGGCATCAGGACTCCCGGCAACGGTCATCCTGCCAGGTGGCCCTTGCTGAGGCTGGGTGGCGCCCGTGGGGAGAGCCCCTGGTCAGAGTGGGTGGTATCGGGGCGGACGTTTCGCAGATGAAACGTCAACACGTATCAGGTCACTCTGCGGCCGAGTCTTTCAAAAGAAGAGGTACCGTTTCTAGTTCTGGTTCTCCTGCCCTTTCCCCCTTGGCCACTCCCTGGGAGGAGGGACAGGCCTGCCGGCTTGGGGCGAAGTACTTCCCCCGCTATTTGGTCTGTTCTCGAACCGATGGAGGGACGTTCGCCACCTCCAAGCCCATGTTCTTTGTTCAGCACATTGAGGACATCTTCGGGGAAATTGAGGCTCTCAGCAAGATGCGTTCAGGGTCCGTTCTTATCAAGACCACCTCTGCCACACAGTCGGGAGCGCTCCAGGCGTGTGACCGTGTCCATTGTGCCGCATCTGGCACTAAATCGGACGCAGGGGGTTATTTTTCATCGTGACCTCCTGCTACAATCTGATGAGGAGCTCAGGGCCAACCTGGAGCGCCGAGGCGTGCATTTCGTCCGGCGAGTCCAGCGCGGCCATAAAGACCGTCGCATCGACACCGGGGCTTTTATCCTCGCCTTCGAGGTGGACGTTCTCCCGGAGAAGGTAAAGGTGATGTGCTACCGGTGCGACGTGCGACCTTACGTCCCGCCTCCTATGCGCTGTTTTCGGCGTTTGCGCTTTGGGCACATGTCGTCACGGTGTGAGGCTGAGCCCCTTTGTTGCGATTGCGGACGTCCTCTTTGTGAGGAACATACATGCACCCCACCACCTCGGTGCATTAATTGCCCTGGCCTCCACTCGCCTAGATCCTCAGACTGCCCCGCATATCAGAAGGAGAAGAAGATACAAAAACTCAAAACTTTGGACCGGCTCTCTTATTCTGAGGCCAGGAAGTAGTATGACCGCCTCCATCCCGTGCCGTTGACCACTTTGTTTGCCTCAGTTGTGTCCACTCCTTCTGCGGTATCCTCACCCCTATCCAGTCCCCTCTCCGCCTCCTCCGCCCACCAGGGGGCTCTGCCTCCGCCTCCGCCTCCCAAATCCCTCCCTTCCAAATCCTCCTCCCCCGTGGCCCCTGCCCCCTCTGCCCCAGGGGCCACCCTTCCTCCTCCTCTCCCCCCGCCACCTGAGAAGCGATCCTCTTCTCAGGCGTCCATTGGGGAAACTTTCTAGACCCCAGCTTCCGAGGTCCATCGTTCCAAAACGGACCCCGCGCGTGAGGACTTTCTTCTGGCCCAGCCCACCATCCCTGTGCCTCCTCGGCCTTCCAAGAAGGCCTCAAAGAAGAAGTCTCTATCCCCCTCTCCACCCCGGCGCATTTTGTCTGACGCTCCATCCGTGAGTCGCTGCTCCCGGCTGTCCTCAGTTTCGCCGGGACGCTCTGCTGCCAGGCGCTCAGCTGGCCTCTCGTCGGCAAATGATGCTGCCCCTACTACACAACCAGGGACAGCGGCCGCAGCTGGCGACGAGTCGATGGAACCGGATCCGCCTCATGTCGGTTGTAGCATTGTTCCCTCGCAACCTGGCCCTCCACGCCCGTCGAGGTGACCAGCTCTCCCCTCGTCTCGTTCCCCCAACTTTTTGACTAGCGACGGCGTTGTTTCATTGGAACATAAGAGGTATTCGGTCTAATTGGGAGGAATTACAACTGCTCCTCCGCCTGCACTGTCCACTCGTCCTTGGTCTCCAGGAAACCAAGTTGTGCCCGACTGACCGTATTGCCTTTACCCACTATACCTCGGAGCGGTATGACCTCACCCCTGTGGACGGTATCCCAGCTCATGGTGGGGTCATGTTGCTCGTTCGGGACGATGTCTATTACCATCCCATCCCATTGACCACCCCACTCCAAGCAATAGCTGTCCGCATTACTCTTTCTGCTTTTACTTTTTCAGTTTGAACCATCTACACTCCACCGTCATCTGCTGTTAGTCGGGCTGACATGATGCACCTGATCGTTCAGTTTCCCCCGCCGTTTTTATTGTTTGGCGACTTCAATGCCCATCATCCCCTTTGGGGCTCTCCTGCATCCTGTCAGAGAGGCTCCCTCTTGGCGGATGTCTTCAACCATCTCAATCTTGTCTGCCTCAATACCGGCGCCCCGACTTTCCTCTCGGACTCTACTCATACCTACTCCCACTTGGACCTCTCGATCTGTTCTACCACTCTTGCCCGTCGGCTCGAGTGGTATGTTCTTTCTGACACCTATTCGAGCGACCACTTCCCGTGTGTCGTTCGTCTCCTGCACCACACCCCATCCCCACGTCCTTCGAGCTGGAACATACCGAAAGCTGACTGGGGACTTTATTCCTCCCTGGCGACCTTTCCGGACCACGATTTTCCCAGTTGTGACAGTCAGGTCGAATTCCTCACGGCTGTTATCATCAATGCTGCCGAACGTTCCATTCCTCGTACTACCTCTTCTTCACGTCACGTTTCCGTCCCCTGGTGGAACGAGGCTTGTAGGGACGCTATCCGTGCTGGACGACGTGCTTTACGCACCTTTCGCCGTCATCCTACGTTGGCGAATTGTATTGAATACAAAAGACTCCGAGCACAATGACGTAGAGTCATCAAAGAAAGCAAAAAAGCTTGTTGGGCCTCTTTCACCAGCTCCTTTAACAGTTTTACTCCGTCTTCTGTCGTTTGGGGTGGCCTGCGCTGGCTGTCGGGCATTAAGGCCCACTCCTCAGTACCTTTCCTGACCTCAGGTAATGAGGTCCTTGTTGATCCTGTGGTTGTCTCCAACGCCTTTGGCCGCTTTTTCGCGGAGGTTTCAAGCTCCGCCCATTACCACCCTGCCTTCCTTCCCAGGAAAGAGGCAGAAGAGGCTCGGCGACCTTCCTTCCACTCGCTGAATCTGGAAACTTATAATGCCCCCTTTACTATGCGGGAACTCGAACGTGCGCTTGCACTGTCCCGATCCTCTGCTCCGGGGCCAGATGCCATTCACGTTCAGATGCTGGCACACCTTTCTCCGGCGGGCAAAAGCTTCCTTCTTCGTACCTACAATCGCGTCTGGACCGAAGGTCAAGTCCCCAGGCGTTGGCGTGACGCCGTTGTTGTTTCTATACCCAAACCCCGGAAGGATAGACACCTTCCTTCTAGTTACCGCCCCATTTCTCTTACCAGCTGTGTCTGTAAGGTGATGGAGCGCATGGTTAATGCTTGGTTAGTTTGGATTCTGGAATCTCGACGACTACTTACTAATGTCCAATGCGGCTTTCGTCGCCGCCGCTCCGCTGTTGACCACCTTGTGACCTTGTCGACATTCATCATGAACAACTTTTTGCGAAGGCGCCAAACGGTATCCGTGTTCTTCGACTTGGAGAAGGCTTATGATACCTGTTGGAGAGGAGGTATCCTCCGCACTATGCACAGGTGGGGCCTATGCGGTTGTCTGCCCCTTTTTATTGATTCCTTTTTAACGGATCGGAAGTTTAGGGTACGTGTGGGTTCCGTATTGTCCGACGTCTTCCTCCAGGAGAACGGAGTGCCTCAGGGCTCCGTCTTGAGCGTAGCCCTTTTTGCCATCGCGATCAATCCAATTATGGATTGCATTCCACCTAATGTCTCAGGCTCTCTCTTTGTCGATGACTTCGCGATCTACTGCAGTGCCCAGAGAACATGCCTCCTGGAGCGCTCCCTTCAGCGTTGTCTAGACAGCCTCTACTCATGGAGCGTGGCAAATGGCTTCCGGTTCTCTGAAGAGAAGACAGTTTGTATCAACTTTTGGCGATATAAAGCGTTGCTTCCGCCATCCTTACATCTCGGTCCCGTTGTTCTCCCATTCGTGGACACAACTAAGTTTCTAGGGCTCATGTTGGACAGGAAACTGTGTTGGTCTCCACATGTCTCTTATTTGGCGGCCCGTTGTACACGTTCCCTTAATGTCCTAAGAGTTCTTAGCGGTTCATCTTGGGGAGCGGATCACACTGTCCTGCTTCGCTTGTATCGGTCCATAGTCCGATCGAAGCTGGATTATGGGAGCTTCGTCTACTCTTACGCCGGCTCAACTCCATCCACCATCGGGCGATACATCTTGCGACTGGAGTCTTCTACACTAGTCCTGTCGAGAGTCTTTATGCTGAAGCTGCCGAGTTACCATTGACCTTCCGGCGCGACGTACTGCTGTGTCGGTATGCCTGCCGGCTGTTGTCTATGCCCGACCACCCCGCTTACCAGTCCTTCTTCGCTGATTCTCTCGACCGTCAGTACGGGTTGTATGTCTCTGCCTTGCTGCCCCCGGAGTCCGCTTCCGTCGCCTGCTTCGACAATTGGGTTTTGCCCTCCCTACCACCTTCAGAGAGGGTGAGAGCCCGACACCACCTTGGCTCCAGGCTCCGGTTCATATTTCTCTCGACCTCAGCTCACTCCCGAAGGAGGGTACTCCGGCTGCAGTGTATTGCTCACGGTTTGTCGAACTTCGTGCTGGACTTGCCGGTCACACCTTTATTTACACCGATGGCTCCAAAACTGACGATGGTGTTGGCTGTGCCTTTGTCGTCGGGGCCGCCACCTTTAAATACCGGCTCCTCGACCAATGTTCCAGCTTTACGGCCGAGCTTTTTGCTCTCCATCAGGCCGTTCAGTATGCCCGCCGCCACCGCCATTCTTCGTACATACTCTGCTCCGACTCACTCAGTGCTCTTCAGAGCCTTGGAGCTCCCTATCCGGTCCATCCCTTGATTCAACGGATACAGCAGTCCCTCCATTCTTTCGCTGCTAATGGTTCTCCTGTCAGCTTTCTGTGGGTTCCCGGACACGTAGGAGTGGCTGGGAATGAGGCTGCGGATGCTGCAGCCAAGGCTGCAGTCCTCCTGCCTCGGCCAGCCTCCCATTGTGTCCCGTCATCTGACGTTCGTGGGGATGTATGTAAGAGGCTTGTGTCGTTGTGGTGGGATGCTTGGTCATCCCTCCAAGGAAACAAGCTCCGGGCAGTAAAACCGCTCCCAACTGCTTGGACAACCTCCTCCCGACCATCTCAGCGATAGGAAGTCCTTCTGACCAGGTTGCTGATTGGGCATTGCCGGTTTAGCCACCGCTACCTGCTCTCCGGTGACCCAGCCCCGCAGTGCCCTTGTGGTCAGGCATTAACAGTGTGCCATGTTTTATTGTCGTGGCCCCGTTTTAGTCAATTTCGTGTTGTCCTGTCCCTGCCATCTACTTTACCAGATGTTTTAGCTGATTACGCTCGAGTAGCTGCTCGTATTCTGCGTTTTATAACTTTAACTGGCTTGTCCAAAGACATTTAACCTTTTTACTTATTTTATCTGCATCCTTGTCAGCTCCTTCTGGTGTCCCCCCCTTCCCCTTGAGTTTTACTAGATTCCATGTGCTCTAACAACAGTGACTGGGCGCTAATGACCTCAGCAGTTGAGCGCCCTTAAACCCCACAAAAAAAAAAAAGCTCGTCTCCATCCTCTTTCACAATTTGAGTAGGCGTGATGTCCACTTACTCGTTCAACACTTGGTTGATTCTGGGTTGAAAGGTGATAGGGTTACTCATTCCTGCTACCATTGGAAAGAATATTTCATCTTCCAAGAGAACCACATCAAATATATTGCTTTAATTCGTGGAACCGCTTTGCCTTGTGAACGTCTCTCTTCAGAGTCTTCGCCTCAGGAAGTCATGCGTATCACCAGACTACATATTCCAATGATGCAAGGTTTCAGTTTGTTATAAAGAAGGTCCTGGATTTGTTGGAGACACTCTATGAAACGGCATTGCCTGACATAACCACACTGCCCGGTATACTAATGGGCACTGCAATAATGGAAGTGGAGGATGAGCAAGATGGGAATCTTCGTCTGGAGTTTAGCGTCCATTGTTTAGGAGAATATGCTAGATTATAGACTAATAGCAATGTACGCTTCCTCACGTACATTTTAGAGTAGTTCTGCTTTCTATTTCTTCATGCCAGGTCTTTCGTGGGATTCGGTACACGCAACATGTCAGCATTGAACGGAATATGTCAGCATTGAACAGTTGACTGGTGTTGACATCTTGCTCTTCTATGAACGCAGAATTCATGGGAAACTTTCCCAGTGACTGCACAGTACGCAAAGATGAGTAACTCATGGATGAGTGACGAGTAGTACAGGCGATATAATGATTTATCTAAAATCATTTACCTAGGTGTAAACCACCTCTGTGGGTTCGCCGCACAACAGAGCCAACCATTTCCAGGGTCCCGATGCATGTGTGAAGGAGAAACTGCCAGACTAAAGGATAAGATCCGTGAACCAGGTGGGGATGCTGGTGAAAGAAAGATCTTGGCCTTAGAACTGGCGTATCTCGCACATTTGCATGATGAAGTCAGGTGCCAATATATTAACTTTGGGATGGAGCCCTTTTGTGGGAGTGGGCTCTCTGGACACGGCCGGGGAACAAAGAGCATTATACGAGGTGCATTCAAGTTCTAAGACCTCCGATTTTTTTTCCGATGAAACTGGCGTTACTTCTCGACGTAATCGCCCTGCAGACGTACACATTTTTCACAATGCTGACGCCATGATTCCATGGCATCGGCGAAGGCTTCTTTAGGAGTCTGTTTTGACCACTGGAAAATCGCTGAGGCAATAGCAGCACGGCTGGTGAATGTGCGGCCATGGAGAGTGTCTTTCATTGTTGGAAAAAGCCAAAAGTCACTAGGAGCCAGGTTAGGTGAGTAGGGAGCATGAGGAATCACTTCAAAGTTGTTATCACGAAGAAACTGTTGCGTAACGTTAGCTCGATGTGTGGGTGCGTTGTCTTGGTGAAACAGCACACGTGCAGCCCTTCCCGGACGTTTTTGTTAAAGTGCATGAAGGAATTTCTTCTTCAAAACATTTTCGTAGGATGCACCTGTTACCGTAGTGCCCTTTGGAACGCAATGGGTAAGGATTACGCCCTCGCTGTCCCAGAACATGGACACCATCATTTTTTCAGCACTGGCGGTTACCCGAAATTTTTTTGGTGGCGGTGAATCTGTGTGCTTCCATTAAGCTGACTGGCGCTTTGTTTCTGGATTGAAAAATGCCATCCACGTCTCATCCATTGTCACAACCAACGAAAAGAAAGTCCCATTCATGCTGTCGTTGCGCGTCAACATTGCTTGGCAACATGCCACACGGGCAGCCATGTGGTCGTCCATCAGCATTCGTGGCACCCACCTGGATGACACTTTTCGCATTTTCAGGTCATCATGCAGGATTGCGTGCACAAAACCCACAGAAATGCCAACTCTGGAGGCGATCTGTTCAACAGTCATTCGGCGATCCCCCAAAACAATTCTCTCCACTTTCTTGATCATGTCGTCAGACCGGCTTGTGGGAGCCCGAGGTTGTTTCGATTTGTTGTCACATGATGTTCTGCCTTCATTAAACTGTCGCACCCATGAACGCACTTTCGACACGTTCATAACTCCATCACCACATGTCTCCTTCAACTGTCGATGAATTTCAGTTCGTTTCATACCACCAAATTCTGAAAACGAATGATTGCACGCTGTTAAAGTAAGGAAAAGTCACCATTTTAAGTATTTAAAACAGTTCTCATTCTCGCCGCTGGGGATAAAATTCTATCTGCCGTACGGTTCTGCCATCTCTGGGACGTATTGACAATGAACGCTGCCTCATTTTAAAACAATGCGCATGTTCCTATCTCTTCCCAGTCCGGAGAAAAAAAATCGGAGGCCTTAGCACTTGAATGCACCTCGTATTCTGCCCTGTAGAAACATTAAGTAATGCCACAGATTTGGTATGGAATGTTAGAATCACGCGCAAAAACTACTCCGAGCAATGTTGTCATGGATTTCCATGTTAATGAAAGACTGTAGAGATGTCCTAGATTCCAATGCAGTCCATGAAGGCTGTCTAGATTGGTATGTGTGTTGTGGACCTCTCCAAACTCCACATGTACCGCTTTCAGTATGAGTTTGCGAAGCCAAACTTCGTCAATCCCAAGTTACATTGTATGGATGTAGTCAGTTTAATCTACTGGGTTAAAGGCAGGGATCCATGTGAAACAATTAGATACTCCTGAAGAACTGAACACTTCTGGACACGCAGCTAATAATCCTTTTGAAATAATACCAGAAAACAAGTAGGTTATTGGCGTAATCAATGATGAAGTGAATGGATCACAGAATGTGGAGTTTGTTGGCACTCATATCAAACATATGCGAGTACTGTGTAGATGCAGATGCCGCCCTGTGGCGGGCTAATGGTGTGCATAGTGTGGTCTCAAATGTTATCTCGATAGAGAATTAGTGTGCCTGCTTTATGGCACTGGTGCGGCTCCATAAACGGTCAGTATATAGAGATTTGATGAGGGCTGCTGCATCATAACATACGGTTCATCTGTGCAGATTAACAAATGACACTATGTGATCAAAAGTATCCAGACATCTGGCTGAAAGTCACGTGAAAGTTCTTGGCGCCCTCGATTGGCAATGCTGGAATTTAATATGGTGTTGGCCCACCCTTAGCCTTGATGAGAGCTTCTCCATTCAGGCGCTGGAAGGTTTCTTGGGAAATGGGAGCCCGTTATTCATGGAGTGCTGCACTGAGGAGAGGCATCGATGTCGATCGGTGAGGCCTGGCACGAAGTCGGCGTTCCAAAATATCCCAAAGGTTTCTATAGGATTCAGGTCAGGACTCTGTGCAGAACAGTCCATTACAGGGACGTTGTTGTCGTTTAACCACTGTGCCACAGGCCGTGGCTTAGGAACAAGTGCTAGATCAAGTTGAAATACGTACTCACCATCCACAAACTGCTCTTCAACAGTGGGAAGCAACAAGGAGCTTGAAACATCAATGTAGGCCTGTCCAGTGATAGTGGTACGCGAAACAAGGCGTGCACGCCCTCTCCATGAAATACACGACCACACCATAACAACACAGCCTCCGAATTTTACAGTTGGCATTAAACACGCTGGAAGATGACGTTCACTGGGCATTCGCCATACCCGCACCCTGACATCCGATCGCCACATTGTGTACCGTGACTCATCACTCATCACATCGTTTTCCCACTGTTCAATCGTCCAATTTTTACTCCCTTTACACCAAGTGAGGTGTCGTTTGGCATTTACCGGCGTGATGTGTGGCTTATGAGCAGCTGCTCAACCATGAAATCCAAGTTTTCTCAACTCCTGTCTGTCATAGTACTTGCATTGGATCCTGATGCATTTTGGAATTCTGGTGTGATGGTCTGGATAGATGTCTGCCTGTTACACATTACGACCCACTTGAATTGTTGGTGGTGTCTGTCAGTCAGGCGAGGTCGGCCTGTGCGCTTTTGTGCTGTACGTGTCCCTTCCCATTTCTACTATACTGTTACATCGTAAACAGTGGACCTAGGGATGTTTATGAGTCTGGAAATCTCGTGTACACACGTGGCACCCAATCGCCTGACCATGTTCGAAGTCCGTGAGTTCCGTGGAGCGCCCCATTCTGCTCTCTCACTATGTCTAATGGCTACTGAGATAGGTGATATGGCGTACCTGGCAGTAGGTTGCAGCACAACGCACCTAATATGAAAAAATACGTTTCTGGGGTTGGCCGGATGCTTTTGATCACATGGTGTAGTAAATAGACGCATTGTGTGTACATCAAATACATACCATTGTAAATAAAAATGAAAAATATTAATAAGCAAAAGACAGTAAAAATGTATTACAAAAACAAAATTGTTTATAATCTGTTGGTTAGTTTGTTGTAGGGACTATAATAGTTACATCCAAACCTTGCCGCTAGATAATTATTAGTTGCAGCAAACATGAGTTTCTTCCCAGTAATGCTCAGACTTCGAATGGAAAAGCCTACACAGTCGACTTAGTTATTAAGGGTTATAATGAGGGGGAGGGTGGGGGGGACGAAGGTGAGCTCGGATCTTATTGGTCCCCCTTGGTTTCCTACTATTTTATTGTGCTCCAATTGGCTGAGAGACGTGGAGTGGTTACATGCGAGTTTTAAGAATATATCAAATAACCTTCATCGAGTTACGTCATGATCTTGAATATAACTCGTACAATTGCCTAAGGAGTGCGGTTAGTTCCCCTGGATGACCTTGATAAAATCCCAGTGGTTTCCTGTGAGAAGGGGAGTTATCTTGAATATAAATTGGCGAAGTGGGTAATCTGACGCTGGATGTTCAATAAGTGGTAAGATTATCTTCCCTGAAACATGCATTGCTATGCTGTTGCCCTTTAAATCGCGTCCCCTTAGATCCTGTTCTCTGTAGATGCCTGTCCCTTTAAATCTGGAACATACGCTGCTATCCTGTCCCCAGACAAAGCTTATTTCACTCACATGTGACACTTTTTGGGGATCGAATTTTCAGTATCATTAGTGCATAACATTTTTGTAATTAAATGATGACTCAAGGAACCAGATTCCTGTGTACTGTAGCATAATTTTTACATGTCAGTAAATAGTTCATTAATTGTAACAAAAGTTCCACCTCATTTTGCCACTGAAGTTATATTTTATGGTGGTTTTCGTTTTGAAATGAGTTTTCCTCCGGTATTAAGATGAGCAATAAAAGGAAATGCATATTAACATTTTGAGGACTGAGCAGCTAGGGTTTAGTTCAAACGACGGATCCTGTGATATTTCAGTTTCTTGACTTTGTAAGAGGGCGCTTTGCCTGTGAAATCCTGCAAAGAAACAGACTTAGAATTAGAATTTGTTATATATGCCTTAATATGAAAAAATTTCAGACATTTTAGAAATGAAGTCCTGTTTTATTAGCACCAGGGATATTCTTAGTGTTGTGGTTAATTATGTTTGTGACATTACTAGTAAATTACATTATTACGTTGTACAATGTGTGCTCATTTATTTCTTACAGTTCCATACACATAAAAGGTCGAGACGACAAACGATGTTTCCCTTGGAGTTAGCAGAGGAGGTAAGTGATTTTGTAGATTATTCAGTCACTCTCGGGGGGGGGGGGGGGGGGGGGGGGATATTTAACAACTAAAATATGCAGCATTGATATTGCTCAATGAAACTAACTGAAAATGTAATTTTACATTGATGATTGGTTACATTTACCTCATTGTGTAGAATTTCCAAAGGTTTTGGAAAATGAATCTGTATATCACAATCTTCAAAATAGTGCATGGCATCTTCTCTCGCATTTGTGGAACATCATTACTTTGTATTTAAGTTTTTAGTGAGTGTATTTCTTTTACATGGTTAATTTCTTGGAAAATGTGCTTCTGTATTTTCTTCATAATTGCTAGGAAATCGTATCATATTGCTCAAAAGTGTAAGTTGTCTCACATTTTTTCACTTGACCTTCTTTGTCAATGAGTTACGTTGAAAAATGAAAAACATAGTGGTAGGACACACAGATGTTAAAGGTATTTTCGGTGTCTTTTATGTGTGGTCTGTTATCTACAATACTTATAAAAGCAAAAATACTTGACAGTATTTATAGGTTGCTAATATTTTATCTTATTGTCGATGTACACACATAAAAAAGTTCTGCATCACCGCAGTTCCCAGAACTCCTGGAATTAGACGTTGACTGTGGATGTTGTATTACAGACAGTCTGACTGTTCAGGGATATCACTAAACCCACCCAAAGATGTAAAGAACCATGCATGAGCAACACCTGTTACACAGAGGGGGCCCGACAACTGATCAATTCTAGTCATTCCACCAGGAAGGAGGTACATGTTGTGTGTAGGTCAGCCATGTCCAGACAGTCAATACCGCGCTTTGGTCGCTTCCACATTGTTACTTTGTGCCAGGAAGGGCTCTCAACAAGGAAGTGTCCAGGCGTCTCAGAATGAACCAAAGCAATGTTGTTTGGGCATGGACGAGATGGGGAGCGAGAGAGAGAGAGAGAGAGAGAGAGAGAGAGAGAGAGAGAGGCCTCGATCAGACCGCCCAAGGGCAGAGGATGACTGCTACCTATGGATTATGGCTCGGAGGAACCCTGAGAGCAACGCCATGTTCAGTAATGCTTTTTGTGCAGCCACAGGACATCGTGTTAAGACTCAAACTGTGTCCAGTAGGCTGCATGATGCGCAACTTCACTCCCAAAGTCCATGGCTAAGTCCACCTATGCAACCACGACACCATGCAGTGCGGTACAGATGGGCCCAACAACATGCAGAATGGACTGCTCAGGATTGGCATCACGTTCTCTTCACTCATAAGTGTCCCATATGCCTTAGAGACAATCGTTAGACCTGTTTGTAGGCAACCCGGTCAGGCTGAACGCCTTAGACTCACTGCCAAGGCAGTGCAGCAAGGTGGCGGCTCCCTGCTGTTTTGGGGTGGCGTTATGTGGGGCCAACGTACGCCGCTGGTGGTCATGGAAGACACTGTAATGACTGTACAATACGTGAATGCCATCCTCCGACCGACAGTGCAACCATATCTGCAGCATATTGCCAAGGCGGTCGTCTTCATGGACGACAATGCGCGCCCCCATCGTCCACGACTTGCGAATGACTTCCTTCAGGATAACGACATCGCTCGACTAGAGTGGCAGCATATTTTCCAGAAATGAACCCTATCTAACATGGCTGAGATAGATTCAAAAGGGCTGTTTATGGACGACGTGACCCACCAACCACTCTGAGGGATCTACGCCAAATCGCCATTGAGGAATGGGACAATCTGGACCAACAGTGCTGTGATGAAGTTATGGATAGTATGACACGACGAATGCAGGCATGAATCAGTGCAAGAGGACGTGCTATTAGGTATTAGAGGTACCAGTGTGCACCGCAATCTGAACTACCACCTCTGAAGGTCTCGCTGTATGGTGGTACAACATGCAATGTGTAGTTTTCATGAGCAATAAAATGTGGGGAATGATGTTTATGTTGATCTCTCTTCCAATTTTTTGTACATGTTCCGGAACTCTAGGAACCAAGGTGGTATGGAAATGAAAATGTCGTGTGGCTAGGGCCTCCTGTCGGGTAGACCGTTCGCCTGGTGCAGGGCTTTCGATTTGACGCCACTTCGGCGACCTGCGCGTCGATGGGCATGAAATGATGATGATTAGGACAACACAACACCCAGTCCCTGAGCGGAGAAAATCTCCGACCCAGCTGGGAATCGAACCCGGGCCCTTAGGATTGACAGTCTGATACGCTGACCACTCAGCTACCGGGGCGGACACCAAGGTGGTGCAAATCTATTTTGATGTGTGTACTTAGTTCTTGTTCATTAAACACGTTTTCCATATTTGGTCCCCCCCCTCTCCCTCCCTGAGGCTTGGGGTTCTATCATAAGTTCATGCGTGGCTTACACAGGACCCATAGTTATACCAGCCCTTTCTTCCTTACCGCTCTGCATTTATCCTCCTTTCCTCCCTGTCGTAACTCCTCCCACTCTGGCCCCTCTGGCCCCCCCTTAGTTTTCATACCTACAGTATGTTGACCTGGCCAGCCATCTGGTTTTCTGTGTTCCTTCCAGTTTTGTTGCCATTGCTTTTTCTTTTTGATCCTTCCTTGTTTAGTGTTTCTGGTCCCTCTTTGGAGTTTGACCTCCACTTATAAATTTTCTCTCTGTAGCGTGAGATAAACCATTTGGGGAATAACTCCCTCCTAGTACCTATGGCGTCGATACCTCTCCCCCTTCCTTCCCTGGGGTAGCTCCACATGGCATTCTCTCGTTCAACTCTCCCATTGGGCGTCTTCCACCCTCTGCCATTTCGTATTGGCCATACTTGGTTGACCAGTAGTTTTTTACCCAGCAGTGAGCCCAGCTCCCAATCCTCCTCACCTTGTAGTTGCGGGGCCTCCCCACCACCGTGATCCATATTTTGCTGGATTGCCCCTGCGTTTCGGCCCTTCTTACTACATATACCCTCCAACCTTCCTTGTCTTGCGTGTTAGCAGATGATCCTCATATGGTAACATCTGTCCTCGGTTTTCTTCGCGAAAATGGTCTCTTCCGGTGTTCAAATCATCGAATATTCGTCTGGAACTGGAGGCCATTAGTTAGCGTTCACATTGCTTATGGAGCCATTGGCCTTGTCTCCACAGTGGCTGGGTTCTTATCCCCTTTTTCCCCTGCATTTTGCCTGGTTTCTCTGCCATTTTGATTCCCCTTTTTTGATCTTCTCGTGGTGTTGCCCACATTGTCACGATCATGGTATTGCGCATGCTACGGTATTCTGTATGGTATGGTGTGGTGTATGATACGGTATGAATGGTGGAGCTGATGCCCCAAAGCGCATTGCGTATCTGTGACGGTCCTGCTCTCTCTGTTTGCGCCCACCCCATCCTGATCTTTCCTCTCCCTGCTGCCCTTTCATATCTTTAACCTCTTTCTTTGCCCATTTCACCTTCCCCTTGACTGACTGACTGTCCTTTGTGTTGTCTCTCTCTGTTTCTGCCGCCTTAGATCTCAGGACTGAGAAACACCAACATTCTTGATCTGCCCTTTACACTCCTTGATGTCGCAGTTTCGCTGTTTTGAACAAATATCTTCCGGTACTGTTTCCTTAAAATTGAGTAATTTACTGATACTAACTTTATGGTTAAGGCTGTGAGATCTACGTTTTATGAAAACTGCCTGCATGTTAATTCCACTACATAGGCTGACTAACAGCTACAGAATATGGAAGTGGAAAACCGATCTACTGTAGAAATACAGTAGATTCTGTACTACCGCATAGCAGTGTTACTTCCTATACCAGAAATGTGTCTGTATAAATGGCGCAAGTTGAATACTTATTTAGTTTTTCTTTCCTTTTCCATATTGATTTTATTACGTTTTTGTACTAGGAAAAAGCTTCAGTGTATCCCATAAATACTTGTCTCTGAACGTACAATAGCAAAAAATGTACGCTAGACTTTTATACTGTCAAACCCTATCTTGGAAACTTTCTCCTAGATAAGTCAGTACTTATCATTAAGTTCCTTCTTTTGAAGAATTTACGTAACAACATTATAACAGAACTCGCTCTGTCCATTCTTCATTCAATTTTGATTCTGTTGCTTACTTTTCTAAAATCTTGTCTTGGCTGCAAACAAACACCTACACTAGTCACACACGTCAGTAAATATTGTATTTATATTACATGTGCCCAGTACTTTGCAACCTCCAAGGCGCTTGGAGTGGCTTGCAGGAGATCAATCTTCGTGCAGGATGTAGGGCACAAAAGGCACTGGAGCATGTGGCTTGTGGTTTGTTCTTGTCCACAATCACAGGACGTATCTTCTGTTATGAAGCCCCATCTCTTCAGGTTGTCTCTGGATCGTCTGATTCCTGACTGTAAACTTTTTAAAGATTTCCACACCAGCCAGCTCTTGTTGCGTCCAGGTGGTAGTTCTTCAGCTTCTGGCGTCTGCAGGTGAGACGTCGACTTCTTCCATAACTCCAGCCTTGCCTTCTCTGGTGAAATGGTGAGCTTCTCGGATGTTCTCTGGAAGCTCTTTCCTCTGGAAGCTCTTTCTCGATCTCAGCCGTTGCTGTGGTGGATTATGTCCGTGCAGTGGATGGGCACTGTCCTGTTCCACTTTCAGTCTCTCCTTGTTAGCAACCACTGTTCTGTGTACCCATGGTGGCGCTATTCCAGCCAGGCAGTAGAGCATATCAGTTTAGGCAGGTCTTAAGCAACCTGTGATCAAGCTGCAGGTTTCGTTGAGAGCAATGTCTACTTGTCTGGCATGAGATGACCTGCACCAGACTGGAGAAGCATATTCAGCAGTAGAACAGCACAGTGCCATTGCAGAACAGCGAATAGTTTGTGGATGTGATTCCCACTGTGTCCCCGCTAGTTTGCGAAATAGGTTGTTTCGAGCGGAGATTTTAATTTTAGTGTTCTTGCAGTGAGTTTTGAATGTCAGAGATCTATCGAGAGTGACTCCCAAGTATTTAGGTACATGATGATGATGATGATGACGATGTAGTTGGATGCCTGACCATGCAATATGTAGCTCACGATTAGCTCCCCTGTTCCTTAAATGAAAGGCGCACACTTGTGTCTTCGAAGGGTTTGGTCTGAGTTGGTTCCGATTGTAATAGTTTCACAATGTTCTAAGTGCTGTTGTCAGGTTTCTTTCCACTCTTTCAAAGCATGAGCTCTGTGTAGCAAGGACTAGGTCATCTGCATATAAGAATCTCTTTGTGCCTGGGGTCAATGGCTGGTCGTTGGTATAAATGTTGAAGAGAAGTAGAGCCAAGACGCTTCCCTGAGGTAGACCATTTTTCTGCGCTCTTCAGCGACTGTGTTGTCCTTGAAATTCAACAAAAAAACATACGGTTTTGGAGGAGGGTGCTGAGTAGTCTAACGAGGTGGGCGTTCTTGATCATATTGTATAATTTTGCATGGAGTAACCGATGATGGACAGTATCATACGCTGCTGTGAGATCCACGAAGACCACATCAGTTACTTGACGGATTTCAAAGCCATTCCCTATAAACTGAGTCAGATTCAAAAGTTGCCCTGTGCAGCTTCTGTTTGGTCGAAATTCTCCTTGTTCAGGTATGAGAATAGGGTCTATTACTGGTAGGATTCTATTCAGAATCATACGTTTGAACAGTTTATAAGGGTGACACAAAAGGCTAACTGTTCTGAAATTCTTGGGATGATTTGCTTCCTTTCTGCGTTTCAGAAGAGCTATCAGCCTGCTCTTTCGCCAGATCTTTGGTATATGGCACTGGTTCATGCAGTTGTTGAAAAGCTGCAGGATTCACGTTCTTGTTTCTGGACCGAAAATCTTGAGTTGCTCCATACGGAAGTCATCTAGACAGGATGCTTTACCAGTTTTGCTCTCCTTAATAGCCTTGTTTAATTCAGATATCTGGAATGGGAGAGTTAGATTCCTCGTTTGTTCTTGGACCTCTTGCTGTACTTTCAGAACTTTGATTCTATGGCTTCCTTTCCCATTCATGAGCAGTTGGTTTGCTTTCTGATCTGCAGTAATGCTGCAGTGTGATGTGGATCTGGTTGGGCCATTATTGAGGCGTCTCAATAATCTCCACGCTTTATGACTGTTTCTGATGAGATCAAGTTCTTCCGTCGTTTTAACCCAAGAATCCCTTTTGGATTCTTTCAGAGATGCAATAAGTTTCTTCCCAGCCAGTAGCATTGTCTCGTCGAATGGATCTTCGTAGAATAGCACCTTATACTCTGTAAATTGGGCAGTGAGTTCTGAAGTTAGACCAGGAATGTATGATGTTCGACAACCCCGAGGAATTGCAATTCTGGAGCACCTCCTTACAGCCCTCACAAAAGTGTCATATGAGTCAGGTGAAGGTTCAGTATTGGGAATTGCAGCGTCCAGCGTTTCTGTAAACTTCGGCCAGTTGGCTTTCCTGAAGTTTAACCTCCTTCTGAACGGAACTGTCTGTGGTCTAACTGCTGCGTAGATTTCGCACATGATCGGTCTGTGCTGTGTATTTGGAGTAGGATTGCAGACAGGTTTATGCACTGTTGTGAGATGTTCTCGCTGCAAAATATCAGATCGGGGTTGTATCTGCTTTTCCATCTGCCACTTATGAAAGATGCAGGTTGCTTAGGGTCATGTATAAGGCTCAGATGGTTGCCTTCCGCCCATTATTGTAATACCATTCTCATCATCATGCTCATAGCCCCCACGTGGTGCTGTGACAGTTGAAGTCACCAGTCACTATTTGCGTGTGTTGACTATAAAAGTTATCTGCTAGATTGATTATGAGATCAACGTCCGGTGGTTTGTATGAGGATGTGACTGTACAGCCTTTGATTTCCAAAGTTTCGACTACTTCTCATAGTGCCTGAAAATGTGAAATATTTCCCACGTCTTCAACAGCAGCATTCCAATTCACACCCGACCTAAGCAGTATCGGCATCCTTCCCTATTTGAACACAACACCCTACTCCTTGCTACACATCACGTATCAGTAGCACATACATAGATGTGAGACCTGTCCCGTGTATCCTACCACTGTCACCTATTTTTGTCTCATCGTGGATATCTCCTACAGTGTCAGAGGCAGGGCCACCCTTGAACGTGGCCACACAGTCTACTGACTCGGCTCCAACCATTGTGCCGCACCCCCCAGTGGGGCTTGCCACTTTTTGGCGGGTTCGTGCTCGGCTACCGTGGGGCCCCAGCCTTTGCAGCATTTTCTCCCTTCTGTGCTGCATGTATGTCCTCTCGCTATTCTTTTTCCCCTCCCTTGCGGAACATGTCTGGGGTATTACTGGGAATGTTCCACATTATCTGTTCGTTCCCTTTTCCTTTCTTTGTTTACCTTCTCCTCTCGTTCCTCCGCTTGGGTGTTCGAGGGTCCTCGTTTTCTTCTTCCTCCCTGTGCACTCCCGAAGGCTGGCTCACGCGTCTGATATGTAACAGATGAGTGGGTAACGCGTAATTTTCAGCCCCGTGTCGGCAGGTAGAGTTGGCACGTACGCCATGGTACAGGCCAGGCCCAGAGAGGGATGATTGCCTGAGCTGCAACCTTCCCAAATTGCCGTATGATTCCTCCGTCAGGTGTTGGGGAGGTGCGAACAGTCACCTAGGGCAGGTGCCCCGATTTGTGAAGGAGCGTGCCACCGGAGATGCTGGCAATCTTGGGGGATTTTCTCGCTGTGGACAAATCATCTTCATAGTCGACGTCTATGAAACGTAAACGGTATGAGGCTAACGATTCAAAATCCCTTCCAGCTGCACCACGGTTCCTCATGGTCTCTTATACTGAAGACAGTCAGTCCTTCGCCGTGGTAAATCCGTTTATTGTTCAGAAAGGTGTTGATGCAATTTTGAGCCCTGCTGCTTCTGATTCTCAATCGCAACAACCGCTTACCACCTCACTTCTCCACAGCAACCCTGTTTGTGTCGAGGCCCTTGGACCTCTGAATTCTTCCTGTGGCTTTAATTACACTAGGCTGCATGACTGTTTAACTGAGGCTGAAATCCAATCTTATCTCTCTGATCAGTGTGTCATTTCCATCCATCGGGTTATAAAAATGGTAGACTCCTCTCTAATGCCCAACTGCACTATTTTTATCACTTTTGATATAGTGGTACTTCTGGCCAAGATCAAAGCAGGCTATGAAATTATAACAGTTAGACAGTACATTTCGAACCTGATGTGCTGCTACCAGTGTCTTCGTTTTAACCACACTAGAACCTAATGTCGACACCCAGCCAAGTGTGTAATCTGTTGTAGGGATGTGCATAAGGGCAATCGTCTGCCTCCTCCTCCCCGCTGTATCAAGTGCAATGGCGGCCGTGCCGCCGCCTCTCTGTATTTTCCTGTGTTCCTTGATGCGTGGGCTGCCCAAGAGATCTGTGTAAGGGAAAAAGTACCTTACCCAGTCACTCGCAAGTTATTGGTTAGTCGCAAATACTGTGCTCTCCCGTCTGTTACCTATAGTTCTGTTCTTAGTACGTCTAGATTCATGAAGACATGCGACCTCAAATTCAGCTCTGAGGTTGTGAAATAGCCCAGCGTCACGGTAGCATCGCCATCCCCCCGTCCAGATGTGCAACAAGACATCAAACTTTCAGCTCAAGGGGCGAAGCCACCAGTTACACAACTGGCCAGAAAGGGCAGGAGTAGTACTCCCATGGAGACTTCCTACATCCATCCAGCCAAACAACACCCAACTGTCCCTTTGCTAACCAGAAAGGCTTGAAGTAGTCCACCAAAGGCAAACGATCTTCCACTCCGCCAACTCTGCGATCCTCTTCGACAGTATTGCTATGTGACACCTTAGCCTGGCTGGCCTGAGTGTTGCCTGTGCGCACCACCAACCGTTTTTCTGCGTTGGACTCCATAGACCGACAGCACAAGCAAGCCAATGCTTCTGTGCACCCCATGGAGCGGGATCCTCCTGCATTTGTGCCCTGAAGCAGTGACTCTTCGCAGGCTGACACTCGGCAGCCACCGAGGTGACACTCCATCTCGTCCACATCGTGACTCTCCTCCACTCGAACGTTCGTGGCCTTCGGTTCCAAAAAGAGGATTTACGGCAGCTTTTAGTATCGCAGCATCCCCTTGTACGCTGCCTTCAGCACACGAAATCGCACTCTCTCGACCACTTGAAGCTTTGATATTCCTTCCTGGGTCGTTTTGACCTTCCCCCTGGGGTCGGCAATCCATCTCATTGGGCTGTCATGCTGCTCGTAGGGGATGACGTTCGTAGTCTACCCATCTTCAAGCTGTTGCAATTCCCCTTTATCTTCCTCACCTGACTTTTTCCTCCTGTAACGTTTACATCCCTTAGTCATTTGATGTCACCAGGGCAAACTTCCTTCAGCTTATTGGGCAACTACCTCCTACATTTCTGCTACTCGGCGACTTTAATGAACACCATCCCCTTTGTGGTTCTCCCAGAACCTGTCGGAGAGGTTCCCTCTTGACTGACCACCTTAACCAACTCTACCTCTTCTGCCTTAACAGTGGAGCACCCACATTCCTTTCTGACTCCTCCCACACATATTCTCATATGGACCTATACTTCTGCACTTTCCAGCTCTCCCATCGTCTTGTGTGGTCCACTCTTTGTAACACCTACTAGAGCGTCCATTTCCCATGTGCTATCAGTCTGCTGACTCCTACCTGACCTGTGTGCACACCGAAATGGCATCTTACTAGGCCTGACTGGCGGCTTTACTCCTCCCTGGCGACCTCCAAAGAACAGTATTTCCCCAGCTGTGATGACCAGGTGGAATATCTCACAAATGTTATCCTTACTGCTGCAGAACATTCCATTCCTCGCAATTACTCTTCACCACGTCGTGTCCCAGTCCCTTAGTGGACTGAGGCATGCCGCGGCGCAATTCGCGCACGGAGATGTTCTCTCCACGCTTTTACTGCCATCCTATGATGACAAACTGCATTCATTAAAATCAGATGCGTGCAAAGTGTCGTCGCGTGTTTCGGGAAAGCCAAAAAGCTAGCGGGATTGCATTCATTAGTTCTTTTAACGGTTCCACCTCTTCTTCTGTCATGTGGACCAACTTCAAACGACTGTCTGGGACCAAGATCCATTTGCCAATTTCTAGCTTGAAAGTAGCAGACGATATCATCGTGGACCCTACTGCTATCTCAAATACTTTGGGTCGTCATTTTGCCGACCTTTTGAGCTCTTACCACTATCACTTTGCCTTCCTCCACCAGAAATGAGCGAAGGAGGCTCTGGCGATACCTTTCCCTTCTCAGAATAGTGAGTGCTACAATGCCGCCTTTACTATAAGGGAGCAAGATCGTGCTCTCAGCTCATCCCGATCCTCCGCCCCAGGGCCAGTGTTGTGCAAATTCAGATCTTGCAGCACCTCTCTCTTGTAGGCAGGCGTTTCCTACTTAACATGTACAACCGCATCTGGGCAGAGGGCACATTTCCTAGCCATTGCCATTAAGCCACTGTCACCCTCATACCTAAGACCAGTAAGGATAAAAACCTTCCCTCTAGCTTACGCCCCATTTCTCCCACTGACAATATTTGCAAGGTGACGTATGAATCACGTCTGGCTCGAGTGTCATTATTTACTAACGACTGCACAGTGTGGATTTAGAGTGTGGCGTTCTGCAGTTGACCATCTCGTTAGTTTGTCCGCCCGTGTCATGAATGGTTTTCTGCGGAAATCCCAGACTTTGGCCGTGTTTTTCGATTTGGAGAAGGCCTACGACACCTGCTGGAGAACTCTTTACATGTGGGGCTTCCGTGGCTGCCTGCCCCGTTTCCGGCGGGAATTTTTAGAAGGCAGAGTTTTCAAGGTGCATGTGGGTTCTGCCTTGTAGGACACCTTTATCCAGGAAGACGGTGTGCCTCAGGGTTCTCTCCTGAGCATCATCCTATTAGCTATCGCCATTTACCCTATAATGGCCTGTCGCCCACCAGACATCTTCGGCTCCCTCTTTGCCTTCTATTCCAGTTCTCACGGACCTGTCACTGAGCGGCGTCATCGACGACGTCTCGATCGTCTGTACTCCTGGAGCACTTACAATAGTTTTAGTTTTTCCACTGACAAACCCGTCGGTATGACTTTCTGGCGGCGCAAATGGTTTCTCCTACCATCTTTACATTTTGGGCATGTTGCCCTTCCGTTAGTTGAAACTACGAAATTCATGATGCTCATGCTCGCTAGGAAACTCTTGGTCCTCTCATGTGTCTTACTTGGCAGCCAGTGTTACGCGGTTCCTGAATGTCCTACGTGTCCTCAATTGTACCTCCTGGCATGCTGATCGAACCTCCGTTTGTAGCGATCCATTTTCCATCCGAAACTCGACTGTGGGTGCTTTGCTTTTGCATCTGCACGTCCAGCCGCTTACGCCATCTCAACACATCCGCCATCATGTTATCCATTTGCCCACTGGCGCCTTTTACACTACCCCAAGTGAGAGCCTGTATGCTGAAGCTGCTGAACTACCACTGTCCTACCGTCATGACTTTCTCCTCAGGCATGCTGTTTGTCTGCCATGCGTGGCCACCAATGCTATTCTACTTCGATCGCCAGTACGGGGCACATCCCTCTTCCCTGTTACCTCCTGGAGTCCGTTTCCGGCGCTTGCTTCGGCAGCTTAATTTCAAACTACCTGCAACTTCCCCAGTGGGTGTGAATGCTTCGCCAATTTCGCTTCGTGAAGTGGCCCTTGTTAACCTCGGCCTTCATTGACTTCGTAAAGACACTATTCCAGCCTTACTCTGTCGCCTTCAGTTTCGTTAGTTTCGCACGGAATTTCGCGGTAGTACATTTGTGTACACTGATGGCTCTGACTGACTGTAGGGTCAGATGTGCCTTCGTCATTGGCACTCACGTCTTTAGTTGTCGGTTTCCGACACACTGCTCAGTATTTACAGGCGAGCTCTTCGCCTTGTATCAGGCCACAGAGCACATCTGGCGTCACAGACTATTAAATTGTCGTGCTCACACACACTAGGCGCCCTTCAAAGTCTCTGTGCGTTTTACACCGCCCATCCCTTAGTGCAACTTTATCACTCGTGTTGGAGCCACTGTGAATTTTGTGGATTCCTGGTCATGTCGGTCTGCCAGGAAACGAGGCTGCTGACGCTGCTGCCAAGGCTGCAGTCCTCTTACCTCAGCCCACTAGTTTCTATAATCCCTCCAGTGATCACAGTGTTGTTGTCCATCAGGAGGTAGCGTCCCTTCGGCATCGCCATTGGTCCTTCCCTAAAGGAATAAGCTCAAGATTATTAAGCTTCTCCCAGTGGCATGGGCGACCTCCTCTCGGCTCTGCCGCCTGGAGGAAGTCATTTTAACTCGGTTGCGTATTGGGCACTGTCTTTTTAGCCATCGTCATTTTATAAGTGGCGCTCCCCCACTACTTGTTACACTGCGCCCAAATTTTAACTGTTCGCTTCCTCCATGCTGAAAGTCCATTTCTTAACCGTTTATGTTCCCACTTGCCGTCTGATTTATCGACCGTTTTAGCAATTGACGCGTGGGCTGTGGACCGCGATTTACTTTCTGTCCGTGAAAGCGATATGACGAAAGGCATTTAATTTTTAGTTTTGGACCTCCGTTTTGTATGGTGACTTTAGTAGCTCCTTCTCCACGTCCCTGTTTTTCACTGTCTTCTATTATGTCAATTGGGATTGACATTTAGTCATTTTTAACACCTCTGTCTTCGTGTTCTATAGTTTTGACGTGTGCGTATATGACCCCGGTTGTTTTTGCGCCCAAATACGAGACACTGTACCGCATTCTACGTGAGCATCTCCTCTGACGAGCAGTTTGTCACTGTGAATGGCCACTGCTAGACTGTGGCTGAGAGGCAGCTGGACCGTCCAGTTTGAGATGGCTGCCTGACCTGATGTGCTAGTCTTCGACAGTCACTGCGCTGTCACTGTTAGGGTCTCATCTACACCTGCTTCTGTCCCAACGCCTGCTCCCATTCCAGCTCTACACACGCCTACTGTCGCCCCCCCGCCCCCCCCCCCCCCAGTGCACATGTACAGTTTTTTCTCCTTTTCTGCTACTCTCCCCAACCCTTCCCCCTTTCCCCATCCAACCGTTCTGTCACAACACTATATGTGCTTCCTCCCATAGGCAGCACTGCAGCATCCTACACCACCCTTTCCTCATACTGCCCTCCATCCCCATGACACATTTCGTGTGTACAGCCACATCAGCTGAGATAGCTGTTCTCCGCGTTTAGGCCTTACTACCCTCCCGTGTGTGTGCATGGTTTTTCTTTTTCATCATTTTATGGAGGATTAAGTTCTGTGTTCTTACAATGCCCTTGGTTGATGCTCAACATCTCTTCCATGTGGTGAGTTGTAATCTATCCTATCTCATATTGTTGCCCCATCCGGGATTTTCTAAGGTGTAAATTACACATTTTGACATTCTCAGCATCCTTGCAGCAACACACCCTAACAGAATCTCAAAATATGTATCAAAGTAAATAATATTGTTTGATTGGAGAGTAATTCTGCTTCACCTACACTGTCCACATATTCTCGTAACTGTTGTTGCATGCACTATTTGACTAGTGCTGCTCGATTATTCTCATCTCACAGCACGATGGTGGAATGTGGTGTATCACAGGTAATGGGATCTTGGCTTGACCACACACGTTGTGAGGATGGTGAAAACCTCTATAAATAGCGCCTCAGTCTTGAGGTGGGCTGTGCGCCAAAGAGATGTGCAGCTGTGGAGATGGAATAGTCGTTAGCGGGCAACCTCTGAGGGACCTGCTCTGCCTCAGTTGTATAAAGTCTACCTAGGCACACAGGGCTCTATCTAGAGACTTTTATTTAACTAGTTCTTCCTGGGACCGAGATGGAGCCTTCCAATTCTTCTCTTCCCCCTCCAGTGGAATCGATGGGCCATTGGTAGGTACCAACACCCAGTCTAATAACAGGGTTCATCCAGCCAGTCCAACAGGCTCTGTTAACAGTAACAGAATGCATGCTGGTTGTCTGAATGTGTTTGCAATAGTTAAATGCAAAGAGTAGCTTTGATAAAGTTCCACTATTCTGCGTATAAAGATGTTTGGAGGGTTTTGCTGGAACTTAAAATCTGTCAAACGCTAACCAAATGGGACGCTGTTGGTAGAAACGTCTAGTTCCCAACAAGTGAACGACATCCAGCACAATGCCCTGTAGAGTATGCAATAGAAAATGAACTGCAGAGTGGGTGAGGCCAGGAAGGTATTGTTGGTGTGATAAACCTAATTGAATGGGTGTGTGGTGATAC
This sequence comes from Schistocerca americana, assembly GCF_021461395.2. Lineage (NCBI taxonomy): Eukaryota > Metazoa > Arthropoda > Insecta > Orthoptera > Acrididae > Schistocerca > Schistocerca americana. The sequence goes on along the minus strand of NC_060122.1, from coordinate 40,178,025 downwards.
AGTGCAATCACTCTTTTACACTATCAACAGCACGAAACTTCCAGAGTATGTTAAGGCAGTATTCCTTAGTCTAGATGTGTGGATTTTTTTTACCTTGAACACAATGCGCCGTTTTAAATACCAGCACTTCGGACTAACTACTGTTCCTGAAAGGGAGACGCCACTTGGGGCAAATGCTGTAAGACTGCCCTTAAAGGAGTTTTTTGTTCATCTCTTTGGTGGTGGTGGTGGTTAGTGTTTAACGTCCCGTCGACAACGAGGTCATTAGAGACGGAGCGCAAGCTCGGGTTAGGGAAGGATTGGGAAGGAAATCGGCCGTGCCCTTTCAAAGGAACCATCCCGGCATTTGCCTGAAACGATTTAGGGAAATCACGGAAAACCTAAATCAGGATGGCCGGAGACGGGATTGAACCGTCATCCTCCCGAATGCGAGTCCAGTGTGCTAACCACTGCGCCACCTCGCTCGGTCGTTCATCTCTTTGGAAGTTTGTAAATTTCTCCGGGGATCTCCCAGTCTGGAGTATGGATTGCAGTGTCTCCCTTGAAGAAAGGAAGATGCAGAAGATAAAAACATCAAAGTGCCTCCCATATGGTGAAGCCAAAAAGATCTATAAGGGTATGCAGCTGCCTCCTTTACTTCAGTTCTCAACATCCAAACCAGAAAACCGATGCTGCTACATGAATGAAGATCCCTATTGCTAATACTACTACTACCAGCTGTGTTTTTCAATGCACTTGGGTCCTGGAGTTACTTCGTAGCCCATACCTCCTCCCAGAACGCCAGACAAGGCAGCAGTTACCAATGTTGCAGAACTCCCTGAACCTCTAAAGGTTTGAACTGGCCCACCATCCAGCACTGCCTCTACCACCTTGGTGGTTGTGGCTCCGAAACCTACCCAAGATAAACAAAAATAGACGTCAAAGAACTGGCTGCTAATGGAGACAGGAAGGAAATAGTCTGACTTTCATGTCGTCTAGACTAAGGAGGAGCAAGAAGAGGTTGTTTGGCGGCTGGTATACTCTTCCAATAACACAAACTACACACACACACACACACACACACACACACACACACACACACACACACACACACACACACACACACACATTAAGTGGGTTTTTCATTCATGAGAATGGAAAGTTTACTTAACTCAATAGGTATTCGTTGTGGTACATGATCTTGAGTGTAGTCCTCAGCCTCACTGCTGAAGAAGTACAGTGTCTCCTATGTTCACAATTAGGGTTGCTATGTGCTGCCTGGGTCTGTGATAGTGGCGGAGCTAACTGCTACTGTGACTCCTGCAGGGCTGTGACATCATCTGGAAACATTTTTTCAGACAATGGCAGAGCTATTTGCGCTGACTAGTGCCACTGTCAGCCGGGATACAACGTTCTGTCGTTACCGCTACACCATGGAAAACGCTGAGTTGGACACAAGGTCTGGCAATTAAGAGGTCTAAAATTGCCTACTTTGCGTGAGAGAGTTGGACACTGCACTGTTCGCAGCTTGTGATACCGTGCCCAGTCACGACGAAACCCGTACAGCATGCTGCAAAACTTGCAACCAGCGTCAAAGGAAGTCCTCCGAAGTGGTCTAATTTGATAAGGCAGACAAGCAACTTTCCCAGCAAATGGAAGGAGGGAATTTTGGTGCCTCTTCTCAAACTGGCAAAGTACCAAACGTTTCCCAGTGGTTACTGGAGCGTCGACTTAACGAGCTGTATAGGCAAGACCTTGGAGCGAATGGTTAACGGTGGTCTGGTCTGGGTGTTAGATACAAGGCAGCTCGTAAGTCGCTCTCGGTGTCGATTCAGGAGATAGCTATCCATTGTCGGCAACGAGACCCTGCAAGAGACCGCTATACAGCAGGGTTTCCTGTGCAAATAGCCTCATTCTTTATCAGTAAAATATACGACACGTCTTGGAGACACCATGTTGTAAGGCAGCCCCACCAATAGGGCTTCTGTGGTGGTCTCCCTTCCTTTATGCGGTCGTTTTTATTGAAGCACTTTTTTTTTCAGTTCCAAGTCGTTGACATGTTGTCGAATAGTTTCGAGCAGGAGGATGTCGCTCAAGGCAGTGTTGTAATTGCTACCATCTTCGCCATATCCATAAACAGTATCATATGTATGGAAGGAGTGCCATACAATGTTCGTTATTTGTGAATGATTTTGCAGTGTTCTGTTCCTCCTTCGGTATTACAACAGCAAATCGTCAGTTGCAAGTGAAAGTAGAAAGGATTGATTGATTAGGAGCGGGCTGCAAACACCGCCTTTACATTGTCTGCAGAGAATAGTGTGTGTGTTTCCATGTCGTATTTTTAATTTACTTGAACTGCATATGTGGAACACCATTCTCTCTTTTAAAGCCTGTGCAGTTTCTATGCCTCATTTTTGACTCCACACTATTGTGGTTACCACACCTGAAGGCAAGTTCCCAGAAGACACTAAACATTTTAAAGTTTCTTTACCACAGGTTTTGGGGAGCGTGTGAGATATGTCTGCTCCAGTTTTACAGGGTTTACATGCAGGCCTGACTGGACTTTAAGTGCCTAAACAGAGGGACTCTTTTTGTTCCTCCGTTTTCCCACAGTTTGTCCTCTAAATTCGGTTGTCTCCAGAGTTCACTGTATTCGATGGCAAATTTCGATGATCCTTAGGGCCTTGTACGAGACGAGATGTGCCATGCCTGCTAAATTCCTCATGTTTCAACCCCCCCCCCCCTCCCCCTGAGTTGCCTTCAGTCTGTACAATGCTTGTATCCAACTGATAAAGTATTCCAGGATGTCCAGAACTCCTTCCTCTGGCCACAAAGCCTGGAAAAGGAAGACACTCTGCTGGACGCCAGGGCGCACGGGTATTGTGGGGAACGAAAGAGCGGCTGTAGCAGCCGAGGAGTCGTCGTGTTGTAGTCCTTGGTTAGTTTCGTGTGTCATTCCCCTTGCATGCTATTATCTCACTGCTGAGGTGAAGAATCGTGCATCGACGGAAAGAGGAGTGGTAGGAACTGATAGCTGACAAGCTGCTCATAGTGAAGACCACTATGTGGCCACAGTGTACCACCTTCCATCCACACAGGCGGGACGAGGTTCTCCTTACTTGTCTACACACAGGCCACACCTCTGTCGCATGAATTCTTGCTCAGGCGAGAGGACCCTCCGACATGAGCTGCTTGTGGCATACAGATCACCGTCCACCACATTTTATTAGACTGTGTTTTACTTTCAGAGGAGAGGGCAGCAGCGGATTTCCTGAGAGACGTGCCCTCTATTTCAAGCAACATGCAAACGAATGTGGCAAGAGTTTTAAGGTTCAGAGATCTGCTCGACTTCTCTCCAAAAAATTTAGGGAGTTGTTCTTAACGTGTTATCTGGCCGATTGCCTCACCCACGATTTTTGTAACTGGTCAGCCAGAGTCATTCCTCGTACCTTTCTTTCAGCTTCTGTAGTTTTACTTCTGTTCCCAGGTGTAGCACCTTTCACCTGCTCTTTTGTATGAAAGGCCTGTGAGATCGAGTGGTTGTGTGTGTCAACGTGAGGTTGGAGTGAGCGAATGGGTGTCATTTGAGATTTCCTCCTCACTGTGTGACTCGTCCCCCCCCCTCCCCACCCCCCACGAACACACACAGTGAAAGAGAAACAGGACTATGGATCCCCATAAGGGTTTGGATAAAGTCTATTACCACAGACACATGCGTGGTGGTCCAAATCCACCAAAACACCTCGATTTTTTGTCACTTTGATACGAGAACTGTCATCCTAAAGGAAGAACCAATGCGTTGTTTTCTTCATCAGAATGGCTTGGAAATAACTTCGTTGCTCATCGGTTGGTTGCACCTCTTAAGCCTCGAAATACCTTTTATTATAAATGAAGTATCCGTTTAATCAAAGCGTCGGTGTAACATCACAGAGCCATTCCTAGCGTACGTTGCCCCTCATAAGCGATCTCCCTGAGGGCCTCTCGAGGTTTGTCGTGTTGAGGACCTGCACGCCGTTTACATACAGACAGTTAACGATATGCTTCTGTGTGCTCCGCCAATCCGTTTTGTGTAAGATATTTTGACGACCGACCAGATCATTTTCATAGGGTTGTGTCGGGGTGGCGAGGACGTGAGACGACTAAACTCGTGGCACTGGGAGGGGACGATCATGTCGGTCGTCGAAATATTGTGCACGAATTGGAAATGACTCATCTGAACACGCGGAAGTGAACTGTCGACGGCTTGTGTGGAGGAAACCTGACAAATCGAGCAGTAGATTAATTCACATAAATGGATGGCACTGTGGAAGGCTCGAAACATGCTGTTTACATCTTTGTTTACTGCAAAGCGGCGATTTTGTGGGCTGGAGTAAGCAAGACTCGTTAGTGTGTAAGCAAGCTGCAAACGTCTGCGAAATCCAAAAATACATTTATGGTGTTTATTCGGAGACTTGACAAGAGAACAAGAGGATGAAAATTTAGGTGCTTGGTTACGTATAGTGAGGCAGTTCTGGTCGAGAACGCGAGACATCCATAGTTCCCTTCCGTCATGTTCGCCATCTGTCTTAGATTTAGATGGGAACCTCCCCTTGTAAGCTTGTCCGCTCGTGTGTTGTGATATACATTTGTAAGATTTGCTAATTCATTCAGAGGAGGACTTTTCGTATGTCTGACGTCAATTAAGTTTTCACACGCAACCTCAGTTTTGTACAGAATCTCACATTTGGTGAAAGGAACGAGTACAGGATTCTACAAACATTACTAATAGACTGTTAACGGTCAGAGCATGTGCAATAGGTTCCTAGGTATGCGAGTGGCACGAAGACTTCGTAAGTAAAAGAGCCCAGTACATTGTTCTCGACGGCGAGTGTTCATCAGAGACAAGGTTAGCGTCAGCAGTGCTCCAGGAAAGCAAGATAGGGCTGCTGTTGTTGTCTATACACACAAATGATATGGCGGACAGGGAGCAGCAATATACTGTTTGCTGCTGATGCTTTGGAGTATGGGAGGGTGTTGAGGATGACTGTATGATGATAGATGATGACTTGGCCAAAATTTCTAGTTGGTATGGCGTATGGCAGCTCGTTCTAAAGTAGAAAAGTGTACGTTAATGCAGATGAGTATGAAAAAAAAAACTCATAATGCTAAGATATAGTGTGAGTAGTGCTCTGCTTCACACAGTCACGTCATTTAAATATCTCTGCATAACGTTGCAAAGGTACGTGAAATGGAATAAGCACGTGAGGATTGTGGCAGGAAAAGCGAATGGTCAACTTCGGTTTATTGGGAAAATTATTGGGAAAGTAAAGGAGACGACATACAGGGCACTGATGCAGCCTGCTGTTGAATACTGTTAGTGTCTGTGATCTGCACCAGGTCAGATTAAAGGAAGATATCAAAGCAATTCAGAAGCGGTTTGCTCATTCGTTGCGGGTAGGTTTGAACAACACAAGAATATTAGAGATTCTTTGGGAACTCAAACAGAAATCACTGGAGAGAAGGTGACGTTCTTTTCGAGAAACTTACGAGGAAATGTAGGGAACTGGAATTTGAAACTGACTGCAGAACGATTCTAGTCCTGCCAAATATACATGTTGCGCAAGAATCATGTAGTTAAGACAGGTGAAATTCGGGCTCATATGCAAGCAAATTGTCGTTTTCAGCTCCCTCTGTTTGCAAGTGAAACAGCCCGGAAATGACAAGAAGTGATACTGGGTACCCACCGCCACGCACTGTACAGTGGCTTGCGGTGTATGTACGTGTGTGTAGGTAGTTTGTCGGTAAGGAGACGATTTCTTGCCTTCACAGAAGAAGGGTATTTTTGATATAAATGCACCAATTGTACGTCACTATCCGTTTTATGTCCGTATACTTTGTGCATTTTTCCAGTGAGGAGATTCCATTCCCCAAGTGTGGCTGTAAGATTTCCGAACCTATCCTTGGCGGGAATAACAACGTTGTTCATCTAGAGGACAACAGCCAGGGGATGCAACTGTCTCGAGCTAGCGTGGTGGTGGTGGTGGTGGTGGTGGTGTTGGTGGTCGGGACTCGGCTCCTTAGATATTGGAATAGGTGGTTATCATTGGGTACCAAATCTGTTTCCAACTGCCACAACAGCTTCATGTGCAGGTACATTTACCTGATATGACGACTTCTTTCCGTTTGTAATCCAATCGTCTTCTCTCATGTTTGTCGCCACTCAGTTGGCAACCAAAACTTGCATAGTATTTTTTCCCCATTGCAAGTTGAACTGTAAATAAAAATCATATTTTTTTTTTCTTGCAGAGAAAAAAATCACAATGCTTTCGACATAAACCTTTCAATCTCTGGTGCATGCCACCTGTGTGCCACTTACTATGATGCTACTGATTTCCTCGCACGAAGCAATGTACCCTGTCATTGCAGCAAATTATCAAACAAAAACTCGGTTGAATTTTTTGATATGCTCCAAAATTTAGTGAACTACTTTTTCCACTTCATTTGAATACTAAACGAACATGATGTTCACCTTGCATAAGACTTACTCTTCATGGCCAAAGTATGACACCTCTTTGTGACCAATTAACGACGTCTCTTGATAAAATTCCGGAACTTTGTCCACAAAAGTTAGTGCGCTTACCTTTTACTTGGTCTCCTTCTAAATACTTTCTTGCACAGTTGATACACCGCTCCAAATGCTGTTTCTACTTCCAGAAGCTGTCTTGGTATGTCTTTTGCTGGTTCGCGTGAAGTGTCGTCTGCGAATTTTCTTGCCTTGCCTATCATTGCAAATCTTCGTTGTTTTAACGTCTCAATATCATAAACGTAGATCCACGTCTCATCATCAGTTAAAATTATCTCAATGAACATCTGGTTCCCATTTGCGCCATACAAAAGCTCTTCACAGATTCAGAGGTGAAGGTCTTTCTGGTCTTGACTTCATAGCCGTGTGACCAACCTGACGGCAACACGATGCAGTGTCGGGGTTTTGTGACAGGATTCAACTCAATCGTGGTCGTCGTCGTGGTCGTCGTCGTCGTCGTGGTCGTGGACGTCGTGGTGGTGGTCGTCGTGGTGGTGGTGGTGGTCGTCGTCGTGGTCGTCGTCGTGGTCGTGGTCGTCGTGGTCGTCGTGGTCGTCGTGGTCGTCGTGGTCGTCGTCGTCGTCGTGGTCGTGGTCGTCGTCGTCGTGACTCGGCTCCTTAGGTGTTGGAATAGGTGGTTATCATTGGGTACCAAATCTGTTTCCAACTGCCACAACAGCTTCATGTGCAGGTACATTTACGTGATATGACGACTTCTTTCCGTTTGTAATCCAATCGTCTTCTCTCATGTTTGTCGCCACTCAGTTGGCAACCAAAACTTGCATAGTATTTTTTCCCCATTGCAAGTTGAACTGTAAATAAAAATCATAATTTTTTTTCTTGCAGAGAAAAAAAATCACAATGCTTTCGACATAAACCTTTCAATCTCTTGTGCATGCCACCTGTGTACCAATTACTATGATGATACTGATTTCCTCGCACAAGGCAATGTACCCTGTCATTGCAGCAAATTATCAAACAAAAACTCGGTTGAATTTTTTGATATGCTCCAAAATTTAGTGAACTACTTTTTGCACTTCATTTGAATACTAAACGAACATGATGTTCACCTTGCATAAGACTTACTCTTCATGGCCAAAGTACGACGCCTCGTCATGATCAATGAACGACGTCTCTTGATAAAATTTCGGAACTTTTTCCACAAAAGTTTCTGCGCTTACCTTATACTAATTGTGCTTGGTCTCCTTCTAAATACTCTCTTGCACAATTGATACACCGCTCCAAATGCTGTTTCTACTTCCAGAAGCAGTCTTGGTATGCATTTTGCTGGTTCGCGTGAAGTGTCGTCTTCGAATTTTCTTGCCTTGCCTATCATTGCAAATCTTCGTTGTTTTAACGTCTCAATATCATAAACGTAGATCCACGTCTCATCATCAGTTAAGATTATCTCAATGAACATCTGGTTCCCATTTGCGCCATACAAAAGCTCTTCACAGATTTTGAGGTGAAGGTCTTTCTGGTCTTGACTCCATAGCCGTGTGACCAACCTGGCGGCAACACGATGCAGTGTCGGAGTTTTGTGACATGATCCAACTGAAATATTACATTCTTCTGCAGTCTCTCGGACATTCTGTCTTAGACTGCCACGCACAGTTTCGTTGACGTTCCTGACATGAGCGTCATCGGTAGACGTCGAAGGGCATCCTGAACGGGCGTCATCATAAACTTCCGTTTTCGCATATTTAAACCGCGTGATAAACAGAATACGGCTTAAGCGCTCAACAACGTAGAATTTCTGCATCATCTTGTGCGTGTCTATAAATGTTTTCTAGAGTTTCACGCAAAATGTAACTCAACGTGTTGCTCCTCTAACTCTGCCATCTCGAAATTCACAAACTGTGCGACAAAACATTATACTCGGTGAAGCTCTGAGCAATAACTTACGGGCCTACAGCAATGAAACTTTAGACAGTTACACATTAAATACAGGTGTGTACAAGGATGACACCACTTCGTTCCAACACACCACTAGCGCAATTACGAATGTTTACGAAATTTTGAAAAGACAATATTCATTCTTATGATATTTCTATGCCATCTCCTATTTTCAACACCTTGAATTGTTAATTGTGTAGTAGATAACTCTGCACTTTGTCGATATGTTAATGAATGACTGCAACTTCGGAATCCCCTTCAATTGACCATTTCTCAACTGCTGTTAGTGTGGCAGTGGACATTTCGTAATCTTGCACCAGTTTCGGACGTGTTTTCGTCAGTGTTAAACTGTTTTAAACTTTCTGGTGGTGTGATATTCAGAGTTATTGTTTGAGTGGAATGTATACGACATGCCTGAGTAAAAAGAAGTGGTTAGATCTAATGTGTGGAATTATTGAAACCTATTTCACTGTGGAGCGTTAAAACACTACCTCCATTCAGATCATTCATTATCAGTTCTCTGCAAGTCCAGGAAATTTTCTTCCTGTAACCATAATGGGATCATTCACCAGTCACAGTTTTTATTTAGAGAGGACTATTCTTGGTTTTCATTCAGATGGCTTGCTGGTTCATTTAACGCAATGGGTAGCTAAATTGTTGTCTGATGACTTAGTTATGTAACAGTTTGTTCCACAAAAATCAGTTAAATACAGCAGCATACTCGGTTGGCAAGGTACTGTGAAGGACTGGTTATCTGACCCTCCAGGGGGTTCACAGAACTAGTGAATAAGTGCACGGCTGTCATGGGTCCCCAGCCTTTGCAGCATTACTTCCTTTCCATGCTACAAGCTTGTACTTCCACTACCCCCCCCCCCCCCCCCCCCCCCCTGTCTACCCATCAGATGGTTTTCTTGGTGCACACTTTGCTGGGATCTGTTTTATGGTAGGGAATCGAGTTTTCACTTCAGACATTTTCTGTAACTTCTCATTAAATAAAAACGTAGTCCCTATTCTTGGGTTTGACTAGCCACCTATTTCCAAAGTTCTCCGGAAGTGCATATCGTGCAGAGGAGGTCACCCAATGCAGTGGATGCTCCAAATTTTGTGCCTTTCCATCATTGCACCCTTCGCAATGCATTACTGGCCAGGTAGCCATTGGTGAGGCTGGGTGGCGTGTATGGGAAGAGTTCCAATTCAGAGTGGTGTCACAACAGCAGACGAGCTGCAAATGTAGTAGATGAAGTTATCTTCCACTGGCAGTCATACAGCCCAGCAGTCTCTATGGAAGGGAAGACCTCTCTTAATCCAGAGAGGTACAACCTTAAAATGTTCCCTTCCTTGGCTATGCCATGGGAGAACCATAGGGTTAAGTGGCAAGCAGAGAAAGATGCTCTCCACAACATGGTTTGCATAAGGACTGATGGGGATTCCTTGTTGGCCGCAAAAAGAACTTAAAAGACAAGTTTGTGGAAGTGGCAGTCATCTGTATAACGAAAAGTGGGTCAGTTTTGATCAAAACAGCATACCCTGCCCAGTCACAGGTGTTGCTTGCTTACAACACGCTGGGTGACATACAGGTGACTGTCACTCCTCCATAACATTCTAAATATAATTCAGGGCATCATTTGCCGCCAAGTTCTGCTCTTGCAATCTGATGAGCTGTGCACCAGTTTGGAGTGAGGGGTGTACACTGCGTTCATCATGAACATGGGGGACCAACGGACAGTGGGTTGCTATAGGTGCCTTCATCTTGGCCTGTGAGGGCAATTAATTGCCTGAAAAGGTCAAGGTGATTATATACTGATATGTGATGTGAAACTGTATGCCCCCCACCCCTTCCACGATAAAGTGCTTAAAATGTCAACTGTGGAATGCACCATTCCCCCCTGCTCACCAGGATGCACCATTTTCCAGAGTGAAGATAAGAATACGAGACCCTGGATGATCTAACTTGTCAAGAGCCAAACAAGTATGAGTGGTTGCACCCAGCACGTATAAATGTCATATGCTGCAGCTGTCATGACCTTGCCTGCTTTGGCAACAGTACTCTCACCAGCTTCATCTCAGACAGTGGGGCTTCAGGGCTGCTTGACCAAGCCTCCCCCCCCCCCCTTCCCCATAGTTGGCAACTCTCCTCCTGCTACTTCCACCTCACCTACTTGAAAATCATGGACTTCCCACCCATCAGGGACATTGGTCCCCCACCTCCCAGCCAGACAAGTCATGTTCCTCTGGCTTGCCTAGCCAGAAAGAGGTCCCTTGGGACATGGGACAGTTGCTTCCAGGGTTTCCACTGGTCTGAAAACACTCTAAGAAGAAGAAGTATCGAAAGTCCTCAAACAAGAAAATTCTGGTAGCCCCCACACCACCAAATCGCGCCTGTTCCATTCCGGTGACCAAGGAAGAGATTCTGATGTCCCATGAGGCCCGGTTGGTACCACGTAGTGGAACCCAGAACCTGTATATATTGATGCTATAGCCCCTCAAGCTATAGCAGCACGTGACCCTAAGGCATAGCCACCTCCTTGGTCGTTTTACGGCCCCACAGTACTTCAACATTATTATTCTCCAGTGGATCTATAGCAGTTTTTTCCACCTCCAGGCTGAGCTATGACATCTTTCAAACACTTCCCCTGCCTTCCATATTGCCCTTCAGAAGGCTCGTTATCCACCAATGCAGACCCTGGCCCTTCATTGATAGGGTGGGTATTATAAGACTCGTGCTACCTATGACAGGGTGTCAGGCAGAGTTTGCACATATATTCAGGACACTCTTTGTAGTGAACTTGTGCCTCTTAATACACCTTTAGAGGTTGTGGCTATTTGAGTAAGGGCATTTCAGAATATCACCTACTGCAGTGTTAACCTCCCCCACCCCCAACGGTAAAGTGTGTCAGAATATACTGTAATCATTGGTTTCTCAGCTTCCCCCACCTTTTTGGGGATTTCAATGCCCATAACTTTTTTTGGGGTGGCACTACAATCATTGGCCATGGCAAAGACCATGAAAGTGTACAGCCACAACCTGACCCTTGCCTACTGATTTCTGGTACCCCACAAACTTCAGCTTGGTGCATGCAACTTTCTTGGTTATTGACCTTCGTATCTGCATTCCTTGTCTTGTTCCATCCATCCATCCATCCATCCATCCATCCATCCCCAAGAGAGTCCACGATGACATGTGGTGACCACTTCCTGATGTCTTCTCTGCCGAGATGGGCTCTCAAACAGTGTTGACCAGGGTACTTTCACATCTCCTGTCACCCTTGGCTTCCTGCTGCATGGAAATATTGATGAGGCAGCTGAGAATATGACTGCACTCAATCTTTGGCAGCTGAATTGGAGATCCCCTGTCTGTGGACCTGCCCCAAAAGAAGACAGTACCTTGGTGGTCATAAAATGCTACAGAGGCCATTAGAGATTGTATGTTGGCTCTCCAATGCTCTAAGCAGCACTCACAAAGCACCTTATCACCTGTAAGCAGCTTCATGTTCGGGCCTGCCACCTAACAAAACAACGGAAATAAGTTTGCTGGAAATCGAATCATTAAACCATAAGACTATGTACCTCTCCTGTCAGGTTTGGGCTAAGATCAGAGATCTCTATGGATACCAGACACCTACAGATGTGCCTCGTATTACCTTGAATGGCACTGTCTGCACCGACCCAGGTGCCATTACTGAACATTCTGCTCTTCTTTATGCCCGGGCATCTGAGCATTATTAACCTGCCATTTGTCTCCTGAAAGAGTGGATGGAGAAAAAGCAATTATCTTTCACTACACACCACTGGAGCCATGTAATGCTCCATTGAGCAAGTGGGAATTTGTCGGTGTCTTAGTCCACTGCCCCGATACAGCCGTAACACGAGACCACATCTGCATCCAAGTGATTAAACATCTATCAGGGTACTGTTGGTGTCATAGCTTTACCATCTTTAACAGCATCAGGAGTGAGGGCCAGTTCATATCACAATGGCAAGAAAGTATATTTGTCCCAGTACTTAAACCACGTAAGCACCTTCTAGAGATGGGCCATTATAGCCCAATTAGTATCACCAATGCTCTCTGTAATTTTCATGAATGCAGGGTGAGCCAGCAGTTGTGTTGGCTCTTTGGGTCTCGGGATTTTCTTGCTTCGTCCCAGAGTGGAAGCAAATTTTGTGTAGAGGTTTATGAATTCTTATGCCAGATAGGTACCACTGCAGCAAAGTGAGGGAGATCTAGCAATGAAGTGGATCAAAAATCCAAGCAAAGAACAGTAGAGTACCAACAGCCCATGTGCCACCAAAGCATATAAGACTGGACCATGTCTGTCACTTGGAAGTAAGGCAGAGATGCAAATTTCCTGAATATAATGAATCTATGTGGGTTTATTGTGAAAAGTATGTAGTCCCATTGTGCAGTAACAAAAATGAAGTGCTTTAACACTAGAACCGCTGATACTTGGACGTACCTTGAACCACAGCTGGGTCACTAATGACCCACGATTTTTTCCTTTATTTCCCCTATGTCAATGGGTTATTGTTACTGCTAATCAATCTATTGTTAGAAGCACTATGATATTTAGAATGAAATTAACAAACATAAACCATGTTTACACAAATTATAACTTAATATTTTAAAACTTACATGTATATGCTGAGTGTTTTTACTGGCTACCGTTACATAATGAACACAAATAATAGTCTTTTGATGTACATTTGTTGCACACAGTTTTCTTGCAGATGTGACACTTTACAAATGATTTGTTTCCTTCACAGTTAGACTTTACACGACAACATTCACTTTTTTTGTCTGTCAGGAATATCTTCAGGTCTGACAGGGACGCTAGTCTTTCTAGTCGCTGCATACTTCTCAGCAAGCTCCTCCACCAGCTGCAGGATGAAATCCCTGCGTTTCAATTTTTTATCATTTAGAGAATTGAACAATACCCACGCGTTTATCCCAGCCAAATCCAGCAAATTGTAAAATGTGTGAACAGGCCAACGTCTCGATGGTGCTTTGACAGACTATTTGCGAGCCATTTGGTTGACCATGTCCACTCCATATTTAGAGCAGTTATAAAACGTAACAGTATCTGGCTTCTTTTTATACCATCCTCAATCGTCACATAAGGATGCATAGTGCTCAGAATACATAAGGATGCATAGTGCTCAGAATCAAGACATTCTTGTTGCTCTTACAATGATAAACAGTCAAGTGTGGTATCATCTTTTTTCAACAATACTGTGCTTTATAACTGTTCTCTTGCCTTCTTGATACAGACTGGCATTTCCGTGCGAGATCAATTTATTGTGCCCACAAGACTCGTAGAATTAGCTTTCAGTGTGTCAGAGAGTGCTAAGGAGGTGAAAAAATTGTCACATGTGACATTTATTCCTTTTTTGAGGTAAGGTTGCATAATTTTTTTTTACAACAAAGCCACCAAGACGCTCATCACTCCACCTAGTATCATCCTTTCCTATATAAGGGATAGCATTCACAATATATTTTAAGTCTTTATCTACCGCCATCCAATACTTTTGCCCGTATTTGTCCGGATTTGAGGCCATAAACTGCGTGAATCTGCAACGGCACTTTGAAGGAAAAAGCTGTTCGTTGATTGTTATATATGGACCCGGTATGTAGCTAGACTGCGCATTCGCAATGACCTCACTCCAGATTTCTGATACCAAAGCAAACTTGTCTTCTCTTAGTCGTTGTGATCTTGTGGATCTATTGTCAAATCTGAGATAACGCATTGTATCTCTGAATCCATCACGAGCCGTTGTTGATTTCACAAAATTATTTCCCCACTTCACTGACCACTTGTGTCCAGTTCTAAGCTCTTAGCTCCAATAGCACCATGGATGTACAATATAGCTATAAAAGCTTCCAGTTCTTTAATTTTTATAGTCCATTCATCTGATCTCAGTACACGAGGTGCTTCAGTTTCTGTACATTTTAGAATATGTTTCAAAACTTTGTCCATTATCATTAGATGCTGTGCACTCTAACAGGTCTCACTCACATTTTGTTTTGCATGTGGATATGGTCCTGTCCTATCTTTGAAAACTTTCTGTTGTGAATATCTTCCAGCTGAACAGTCACCTAATACTCCAACTTTCCAGGTTGTTCCATCAGGTGCTACAATATCTCTACCTGAAAGAAACTGAAGTAGTCCAGAACCCTGGGCAGTTTGTTGTCCACACTGACCTTCAGGACATCCACTTCCTTGAGTTGACTTAGTCTCTGTGGCAGCTGTTCCTGTAATAGTAGTTTCACATATTAGAACGTGATTTAATATTGAATATATTGTGTAATATTAGAACAAAAAAACACCTTCATAAATGTAAAATATAACTTGTAAAATTTCAGCAGTAAACAATGTATAAACATAAGTGTTGCAATTCAAATTACTGTCTATGCAACATATACATAAACAAAAATCATTATAAAACACACACATAAAAAAGCATACCTTTCTCATCAGCATACATACCTTCTCAGTAGTTAGATCGTCTTCTGATGTAGAATCCGGAACTATTGGCGATGGAAAGTCTTCCTCAGATGGAGACTCCAGTGGTTCACCCTCAGATTCATTATCTAAAATCTCATTTAGAGCATTTATAATGTCCGTTATGTGCATAGAAATGTGGCCATGACATATTCGTAAGGTCAGACTTGTTTGAACCTGTCTTTCTCATCCCCTGCTGAAAACTGGAACGTCAGCCAGAAGTGAAGTAAAAATGAGTTTCGCGATTATTGACCGAACACACTCTAACAATAGGCATGAAACTACATGAAAAATGCGATTGTTATAGCGACTGCACTGGGCGGGTCAGAACTGACCCATCCGCAGTTCTAGGTGAATCTTCGTATTTCTCTTTCATGTTATCACCATAAAATGTGAAATGAAGTATAATCACTAATTACACTATTTCATAAAAGTCACAGAAATGTAACACTCTAGGCAATAATACAAAAGAGTGACAAACAAAAAAATTAAGTGGGTCACGAGTGACCCAGCCGTGGTTCTAGTGTTACGGCATTTCATATGCAATAGGACGAAATGGTTAGTACTGAAATAAGCTGAAAAATTTAGGATTAATTCTGTCTTGTATTTAAATAATTTTTCTTCATATAATCTCCTGAGACTTAAGTACTTTCTTTTATTTTTCCTCTCTTCTAATATCAGTTAAGAAGTGTGTGTGTGCATAAATATTTTTGTTTGCTTAAATATTCCTCAAACTACTCTGAAGTGTGTTTCAGAGGGTATTTTGGAAGGCACCATGTGTTAGGATTTCTCCTCATTGCAATTGCATATTGACTGAGTGAATAACGGATGATTAACTGCCTTTATGTATACAGTAAATAGCCTAATTTGGTCTTCAGGGTTTCTAAGGGAGCTAAATGCATGAGGCTGAAGAATATTTCTAGATTCTTCACTAATACTGGTTCTTGTATTCTCATAAGGTGACTTTCGTGGGATAATTTGTATCTGTTTTCTCAGGATTATTGCTCCCATCAGTCAAGCAAACCTGTAACCATCCATGACATCCTTCTTCGTATACATTCAGTCAGTTGAACAAATGGTCTGATCCCTCACACTTTTAGCAATTATCTAAATTTGGCCACACAGATGAATTGGAGTCATCCACCTGTTATGGACCTCGTAAAACTGTTCCATTTTGAATTCCTGAAAATTATTATTGTCTTAGTTTACTGTACAATTATTTTGAATCATTGATAATATAGTAAAAGTATGACTTCTTTTTCATTTTGTGAAATCCAGAGTTTTACCTTTCTATGCATCAAATCAAGTTACCAATCTTTGCCCCACTTTGAATTTTTTTCATATCTGAATGTTTTTTCTGCAAATCTTTCCTGACAATAATTCATTATTGGTAAGTATCATTTGTGAAAAGTCTGAGGTTGCTATTAGTACTGTTGGTCAGCACATTAACATAAAATGAGAATGAGTAGAGTTCCAGCACTGTCCTCTGGTCCAAGTCAGAAGCTATTCTTACTTGGGTTGATGAGTCTCCATCCAAAATTTCATACTTCATTTATCTAGTGCGTCACTTTATCAAATGATTGAATGTTCATACAGTTTTTTTCTTTTTTTAAACTCATGGTCCTGAGTTCAGCAGACATTATTGTGGAAGCGCCTCCCTTCCAACAGGCAGGTAATAAATTTCTTGGTTTCCCTTGTAGTGCTTGACCCAAGTTTGCTTGAACCAACAGTGCTGACCTATGGAATGCGGTGACACACACTTCCTATTTCCACATCTGTCAAAGGGTGTTAACTATCTCTCCCAACCAGTGTGAATGGTGTTGACAAAATGGAAATGGGGCGAGAAGATAGAGGCAAGTGAAAGAAGAGACTTTGTATACTGTCCAAACACTGTCTTTAGTTGCTCCAGCACTAGTAAAGGATGTAGTTTTTGCACATCTGCCTATTGTTTGACACTTTATTTCCATGGTAAAACGTCTTCTCCCATAACCCTACCAAATAGTATAGTAAGAGGAGCCCTCCTCTATTCTTATTACAGTGGTTTGCAGAGTATACATGTAGACATATTGCAGTCTTTGTGATACTGATTTACACTCAAATTTTGTTGATTTAAATTTATTTAAGTGCTGAACTTTATTTTCTTTCAGGAAAGAAAATCTGATGGTGATAGCGATTCATCAGTCTCTCGTAGGAAGCGAAGACGAAGTGATAATGCAGGTAAGCTGTTTACATGCTACTGCAATGTCTCTGTTATGAGAATTTTGTGAAATGTAATCTTCCATACTCAGCAAATGGGAGGTGATTCTCCATTACATAAGTGGCACTTGTCACCCACTTGATAATTCATATTCCTATCCCAGGAAAAATCAAACAAAAATGTTGTTCATGGTTCATGTTGGGAATTTCTCTTAGAGCTGTCTGCATTCCTGAAATCAGAGGTCATTAGAAGTGAAAATAAATATCTGTATTTTCTAGAATGTAAAAATTCTCTTTCATGTTTGGCATTTATTCATTACTTCATTCACCTCAAGCCACCTGTGTTAGACTATATATTTGCTGGTGGTTACTTGACACCATGCTGTTTGTGGATCTGCCCATCTAATAACATTATCTACACTCCACTTCTACACTCTGCAAACAACTATACAGTTCATGACAGGGGGTACACCTCACTGCCCGTTATTAGGGTTTCTTCCCCTGTTCCATTCGTGTATGGGGTGCAAGAAGAATGATTGTTTTAATGGCTCCACGCAAGCTGTAATTAATCTAACCACCTCCTCAGAATTCCTGTGGAATTGGTATATACGGGGTTGTAATATGTTCTGAGTGGCATAATTTGAATCCAGTTCCTAATACTTAGTAAGCAGGCTTTCTTGGAATAATTCATGTCCACCTTAAAGAGTGTGCTAGCTCATTTTATTAGCAGTTCTGTGACACTCTCCCATGGATCAAACAAACCTGTGACCATTAGTGCCACCCTTCTCTGTACGTGTTTAGTATCACCTGTTGGGTCCTATTTGATATGGGTCCCATACACTTCAGCAGTATTTTAGGATGGGTGATTTACAAGCAATCTTCTTTGTAGACTGACTGGATTTCCCTAGTATACTACCAATAAATTGAAGTCTGCTGCGAGCTTTACCCATGACAGAACTTCAACATATTTTTATGATAATATTGTATTACTAAGTTTTTCATTTCGTGAAGTGCACAGTTTTTAATTTCTCAACATTTAAAACAAGGTGCCATTCTTTGCACCAGTTTTAAGTCTCATCAGGCTGTAACTAAACATTGATGTCACTTGTGTCACACTGTACTTCTTTACTCTGAGGTGACGAAAGTTGTGGGGTAGCGATAAGCACATATAAAAATGGCATTAGTATTGCATATGCAAGGCATAAAAGGCCAGTACATTGGTGGAGCTGTCATTTGTACGAAGGTCATTCATGTGAAATGGTATCAAGCATGATTCTGGCAACATGATGGGAATTAAGACTTTGAACACGGGAGGGTAGTTAGAATTAGATGTATGGAGCACCCATTTCTGAAATTGTTAAGGAGTTAAATAGCCTGCAAACTCCTACCAGGGAAGAACAGCATTCTTTTATTTGTTTTTTGTGAAGATGTGAAACCTATTGAAATTCATCAATGAATGAAGGTCCAGTAAGGGGCTGCATGTTTGTCACAGCAGCAAGTCTTCGAATGTAGTAGGAAGTTCACAAATGGTGTGACTTCAGTGGAAGATGCTCCTCGTCTAGGTCAGGCAGGTACAACGATTTGTGACTCCGCCGAACATTGCAGCAGTTGAAGCCATAGTGAAGTGACACTAAATGACAATGCAGCATGTTTACAGATTAATGGGTCAGCACACCACATTATGCATGATGTTCTCCAGTTTCACAAAGTGTCTGCAAGATGGGTCCCACGGCAGCTGACTCCTGAAATGAGGGAATGACATGTTAATACTTGTGAAGATCTTCTTGAGCCCTTTGAACGAGAAGGTGATGGCTTCCTTGCAGGAATCATTACTGGGGACAAAACCTGGGTTCACTTCCACCAATGGGAAACGAAGAAAGCCAGCAAGGAATGGTGCCATTCCTCATCACCAAGTGATTTCCATATGTTTGGACCACTCAAAGGCGCAATGGGAGGAAAGAAGTTCTGTTCTGATGAAGTGGTGCACCACGCAGCGCATGAATGGGTTACATGGACTACCAAAGAATTTTTTTCTAGATGAATTTATACATTTTGTAAGTGCTGGAGGACTTGCGATGAACGTGGGTGAGATTATATTGAAAAGTGATACAGCTTTGTACCATTTCTGCACAGTAAAAAATATTAAAAAAATTTTTAAGGTTTTCATTTGACTCACCCTCATACTTATTTTACTCATCTTTTCAGTGGTAAGCAGACAGTGATTCTTTCCAGATGAAAGGCAAGGCCTTTCATAAAAATCAGTCATGTTGTATACCAGCTGTGCTGTAATTTCCATGTCATGTTTAACCTGAACTTGATCACCAAACAGCTGTTCAGAGACCATCTCAAATTGCCGCAAAGAGCAAAAATGACTACGCAGTTGCAGAATATGCTGCCAAGAAAGTGATACTCAGCTATTACCTCACTTCATAATCCATGGCATCTGAGTTCCCAAGCATTCTCGCCTCATCACTGCCCTCAGCTACTATATCAGATTCCCTGACATAAGTAAAGGGTTTTGCCTTGTCATTGCTTTCAGTCTCAGAATCCTCCATGTGTCAGTCTTCACTAGCTCCTGTCCCAGTCACATGTCCACCTCTGCCCCTGTCCTGTGCCTTGTCTTTCTCTCTCTTCACTTTCAATTCCTTTCCAACACAATACTTTTCTGTCCCGCACTTACTCCCATCACACTAAATTGCACATTACATGCAACATCTTCTTTTCTGCCAATGGCTGGGCCATGTACAGGCTGTTACATTTGAATTCAGACTGCAGGAAGCATTGTTCTTTCTGTGGGAGTTCATTTTTATGTTGCCTAATGTGGACATGCATTAATATCTCCCACAAATGCACAACTGTGATAAGAAAGGACTTCCGGTCTCTTTAAGAGTCACAGTTGCTATAATTAAATTGCCTGATTCTAAGACTTATCTTGGAATCCATTCAAAGTAAAATTCTCAAACACAGTTCAAAATGAAGGTAATGCCATATAGTTTTTTGTGGTAGTTTTGTGCTATTTTAATGACTTACATATATCATAATTTTCATCATGATTAACATTTGTTCCAAAAACACAATTTTAAATGGAATAAAAAGTGTTTTATATAATTCAGCATTGATTTAAAAACAATGTTAGTAAACTTTCTATGGTACCTTCAATGAAGGGTTACAGAGAAAATAAAAAGGAATCGAAATAGTGGCAAATGCTGTTGAGTGCACTATAGTGTATTACACAACCTCCATGAATCATGATGACACCATCATTGATAGACTGCTGTTCGTTTCACTGTGGGAGGATGCTGAGAAGTGGCACCTGAAGAAACGACCTTCTTTATGTTCCCATGATCAATGACCAGATGGCATGAGAAGGAAAGAGGCTTTCCTTCTCATTCTGTCTGGTAAGCCTCCCATGACCTGGGGTTCAGGCTGACTTTTCTGAACACTGCGTCTTTTCCTAAATCTCTCTCTAGTCCTTATCCTTCACAACACATCCTTCCCCTTGAACACTTCTGCCAGGAGGAGGAGCCACTGGATCCAAAAACTAGCAAAAATAATACCTTTATTGAAACTTCCTGGCAGATTAAAACTGTGCGCTGGACCAAGACTTGAACTCGGGACCTTTGCCGTTCACTGAAAAGTGTTCTACCATCTGAGCTATGCAAGCATGACTGACACCCCGTTCTCACAGCTTTACTTCTGCCAGTATCACGTCTCCAGTAAAGCTGTGAGGATGGGCTGGATTCCTGCCCTCCTCCCTCCCCTTTCCCCTACATGTTGCCTGGTTCTTTGTGCCATTTTGTTTCACCTTTCCATGTGTCTTCTTCCACTGGTGTTGTCACAGTCATACTGTGGTGTGGGGACTGGGATGGGTTGGCACCAGGGCTGGGGCATCATCATGTCTAGCACCTTAGAGATGCCACCTGCTGTCACCTTCTACAACATCCCTCATGTTCTTCAATGTCCCTACCATCTCAGCATTTGTTTCATCTCTTTCTTTGCGTGTTTTCCTTTAGCATTTATTGCCCTGTGTCATTAGTGTTGTTTTTTGTAACCCAAACAGACCTTCCCTGAGGTTGGATTCTAACAGCTTTTCCATTCTTCTGCTAAGAATTAGTGTTAGTATTTTGCAGCCATGAAATACTCCCACCTGTCAGTACCTGCTTTCTTTGAAAATGGAATCATTACACTCTTCTTGTAGTCTCAGGGTATTTCACCTGTCTTGTACACCTTGCTCATCAGATGGAATAGTTCTATTTTGTCAAGGCTGCTCTCCCAAGGCTATCAGTAATTCTGATTGGATGTTGTGTACTCCAGGGACCTTGGTTTGACCCGGGTCCTTCATTGCTCTGTCAAATTCCTCCTGCTGTATCATATCTCCCATCCCATCTTCTGTCTTCTGTTTCCATAAAGTTGCTTACAGCTTCACCTCCTATGTATAGACCCTCTATTATACTCCTTGCAGTATTACCTTCTTTATTTAGTAGTTTCTGTCTATCTCAGTTCTTGATATTCATACAGCTGCTAATGTTACCTCCAAAGACCTCTTAAATTTTCCTGTTGGCAGTGCTGATCTCTCACCTTGTGACATATGCTTCTAAGTCCTTAAATTTGAACTCTAGCCTTTCCTGCTTAGCAATTTTATACTGCCTGTCACTCCTTTGTAGATGTTTGTGTTCACTTTTATATGCTTCATTTGCTGCATTTTTATATTTCCTTTCTTTTATCAATTAAATTCTGTTCTCTTCTGTTGTCAAAAGATTTCTACTAAGCCTTGTCTTGTTACATAACTGATCTTCTGCTGCCTTCACCATTTCATAACCCATATTCATTTGGTCTGCTGCTGCAGGGATGGGCAATAACTTTGGCTTGGAGCCATTCTTATGTAGGCAGAGGTGAGCAGAGGGTCACACCTTTTAAAATGATGGCATGCAGTAGTCCACTTTGCAGTTCAGGAAAGTTATAAATTGTTGCAAAAAATTCTGTCTTGGGAGGCCAGACAAAAACCACTAGTGGGCCACTGTTTGTCCACAACTGTTCTGTGTTCCTTTCCTCTGTCCTAGTGATGATTAAATTGCCTAATGCTCCATCCATAACTTACAATGACCTCTGGCTCTTTCAGCTTATTCACATACCATCTCCATAATTTCCTACCTTTTTGCCATTTCTTCAGTTACAATCTGCGGTATATAATCAGTATATTCTGGTCAATCTGCATGTGCACCTTGATATATCTTAAAATCTGGACCCATAATTCAGTCTCTCTCTCAAAATTATATAATCAATCTGAAACCTGCTGGTGTCTGCAACTCTTCAGCGTCTGTAACCTTCTTTCATGATTATTAAACCAAGTTTTAGTGATGATTAAATTGTGGTCTGTGCAACAATGTACCAGGCAGCTTCCTCTTTCATTTCTTTCCCTAGTTCACATTTTCCTTCTATTTTTCCTCCTCTTTCTTTTCCTACTATTGTATTCCCATCCACCATCACAATTAAATTTCTGTATCACTTAACTGTCCAAATAAGTTCTTTTGTTTCACCACACATTTCTTCAATTGCTCCATCTGCAGAGCTAGTGGGATTGTAAGCTTCGGATACAGCAATGGGTTTTGGCTTCATGTATCTTGTCTACAATAATCTGTTAACAATGTTGTTCACAGTGGCTTGCTTGAATTGTTGTTTGTTGTTTTCTTATTCATTATTACATCTACTCCTACATTACTTTATTTGATTTATATTTCCAGCCCTGTATTCATCTGGCCAGAAGTCCTATTCCTCTCGCCACTGAACTTCAATAATTCCCATTATATTCTAACTTTAAGCTATACATTTACTTTCTTAAATTTTCAGGCATCCCTCCCAGCTTAAGGACACAATTTACCATCCTCCAACATGTAGAATATCAGTTGTGTTTCTCCTGACAACATTTTACAGAGCAGTCCCTACTTAGAAATCCACATGGGGGATCATTTACATGTGTGGAATGTTTTACTCAAGAAGATGCCATCGTTTAACTGTAGAGTAAAGTTGCATGGCCTAAGGACAAATTACGGCTGTAGTTTTCCCCCCGCATGAAGCTGTTCGCTGTACCAGCACTGCAAGGCCATGTAAGTTGGTGTCACAAGGCCAGAACAGTCACTTGCCCAGACTGTTGCACCTTCAAATATCAAAAAGGGTGCTGCACTCCCCTTCAGCAACCACGCTTTTGTCTAATCTCTGAGCAAATACTCCTTCGTGGTTGCATCTATGGTACGGCTGTCTGACACCACTGAGGCATGCAAAATCCCAAAGAAAATGTACTGGGCGACTCTTAGACTGGATCATGTTTGTCCCACACACACACACACACACACACACACACACACACAAACACACAAACACACAAACACACAAACACACACTTATGTTCATTCAGGTGGACACAAGAAAGTCTTTTCATTGTGCCTGTCTGCAGCTCAACAAGTCATCTTTATGGTGGATAGCAATCCATCTTCTTCAGAATGTTGTTAATATTCCAACTTGGTTTTTCTGCTGTTCAATTAGTGCTACTTTATTCCATGATGAGACATACTTGGTTTGTCTTTTATTTGTCATATATTTGTGCCTAAATTTTGACAGTATCTCAAAACTGATCAGTTTTTTTCCCTGACGATCAGGAGCCCAACAACCAGCCAGAGAGGAGACTGGTGGTGAGAGAGGAGAGGAAGAAGAAAAAGAAGAATTAGGAGAAAAAGAAGCAGTAATGGTGAGTTTTGTCAGTAGCATATGGTTACCCCCACAATCCTTCCTGTTTTCCTTTCAGGGCACTCAGTTTTCATGTGCATGGAGCTCCAAGCGATGACAATAGACCTTCCTTTTGTGTGCTGATATCCATTTCTCTAACTATTTTTTTTCATCTGAGACTAAATATCCCCCTGCAGAAGTGCGTTATTTCTGGTAAGTCACAATTTGTGTCATCAATTAATTTCCTTTCTACATACACCACCCACCTTCTGAACTAATAGTGGTGTTCAATATGTGTTTTTGTACACTGGTAACTACAAACTACAGTCCCCGCCAAATGTATGCAGCACATTTACTGTGGAGCCAACGGAACCAATGACAATTAGAAGTTGCTGTCTTGGTGTGGCTCATTGTGCTACCTCCAAGTTATTAGCCAGCACTACCCCATTGGGACGTTTGCCTGCTTTATTTCTTCTTTGATAGTTCTTGGAGTCAAAGTATTGCGTTGTTATACTGGCTGAGAAATTGGGGATGGAAGTTCAACACTGAGTACTGTAAATGATGTAGCCTACAGTTGCACAGTTGCGTTTCACACTGCACTGTTCACAACCCCCTAATATTACGTAGTTAATATGTCCAGTTTGCTATTGGTTAACTTTTGATAAGCTTCATTAATAGTTTGCAGGCAGACATCAGCATACTGCTGCAATAGTTCACCACTGAACATCTATGAGCAGTAAAAACCCAACCACACAGTTCATGCAGAATAATATGGTATGTGTGACACTATTGAACAGACACTGTCATTATTTTAACACATGCCTATTTGTGTTGCACTAATTTCATGGTTAAGATGAAGCATTGTTGTTGATCTAACCAATATAAGTGTATCGTTTAAAAATCGGCCATGGTCTGATTGTCTCGGGACCAAAAATCGGGTCTTTATATATCCTCACAATAATAGATACTATAAGTATACTTAGTTTGATGTTTGTTACAGAAATGACAATTAAAACCTAACTCATTCAATTAACTGAATCTGTTCAAAAATTCCACCTTTTTTAACAATTTCTTCTACCAGAAAGGTCAGGCCAAATTATTTTTTAAATAGTGAAATTAACAGAAATAATTATAGAAACAATACTTTTGGCAAACCTGGTAATTGCTTGGGAAACAATTAAGGGCTGGCTTTGCTAATATGTTATCGAATGATGACTGAGACACATCAGTATACCAGGAATGAGTTCACTGACCAACTTACTGAGGAATTGGGTAAGAGTGAATTAATAGATGTCAGAATAGTTGGTACTGACTTAAGAAACAAGGAAGCTTGTAATTCTGAAGGCTTGGGATAGGGATTGCTAAACTTCTACTGCTCTTAATAGTTTGAGAATGGATGCAAAAACCACTACCAACCTTTGTGGAAAATATGTTATCACTTTATGCAGATTGGAATGTCCACACTGGGTTCGCTCTTGATTTTATCTTACAGTGAGAGAACACTCCTCACACTGGCTCATACATTCACAAGTTATTCTATTGTCTGACCCAAGGAGAGACACCACAATAGGTCCTTGTGGGTTCTCTGTCTGGAACTTCCCTACACAGCAGACACTCACAAACAGTATCCCAGTTTCATAAAAAATTAACTTTTGTTTAAGGAAAAATAAACCAAGAGAGCATGTTAAATATCAGGATATTTGTACCTACCTGATATTAGTCAATTAATGAATTACAGTAATTTTATTGTGCATGTTGTTACCTGAAGCAAATCTGAACAAGTCTCATAGGGATTTTGTACTGTTTGATGTTCAGTGGTAGATTTGACCACTGTTTTCTTCCAAGATCTCAATTCCAGCTGTCCTCAGGCAGAGTGTCAGTCAACCTGTTGCCCACTCTCTATGGACCATGATTTCTCAGTCAGCATGTGAGCCCCATAGCCTTTGATTTGGGCACCACCTGAAACAGTATCCTCAACAAGAGAGTTCTTTAAATAATCATTATTTCTTCTGTTGTAAGAAGGAAGTAACCCTGGCAAAGTTTTCCAGTTTTGTGGTAATTCTTCTTGTCTATTCTTCATTAATATAGAATGCCAAAGGAAAATGTTGCACCTCAGAAGAATGTTGTTATTGCCAAGTTACTACTGTTTGTAATATTCCACAGATGCTGCCAATGCTCAGTTGTTTTAAATTGCATTTTCACTGTATTTACTTGTACTTCCATCAATGAAATCTGTGTATACACACTCAGCAATACTTCCATGAATGGCACTATCTACTAAAAGAAGTCCTTTGGTCAATATTTATCACATTAGAAACTTTTATCTCAGATGGACATTATCTTTTACACTTGAAAATACTGGAAAATTACTTTTTAACAAATTAACCATGTACTGGTAACTAAGTTTTCACTCAACTACAGTTATCATTGTCCAGTCCCCAAAACTGTTTCAGCTTAACTTCAGTTATTCTTTCATATTAAATGTTTTTTGAACACCAAAATTCTGATACTAATACTGCTGATTTTGAGGTGACAGGTAATGTACAGTAAGAGAGAAAAAATGCAACAGTAATGGCAGGTTGCCCAGTTATGTTCAGAGATTTCTTTTAAATCACTGATTTTGTTTGTTGTGACCCATGAAGCAGTGTGTAAAACAGTCAAGAAGGCCAGTGGAGAAATGGCAGGTAAGCAGCTGTTAGTATATCACTTGGCAATGAATTGACATTGCTTATTTCCCTTATGATGGTTGTAGAGGTATTACAGGCAAAGTTTAAACAGATTGCTAGGTGTGCTCTGGAGAAATAGGTGCCTATAAAGTGAATTAAGGTTGGGAAAGACCTACTGGGCTTTAATACCAAAATCAGGAAAATACTGAAGCAAAGATTAGTTGAAAGATTCATGCGTCTATGAAAAGATGTGTGTGTGAAGTGTGCAACTACTACCACAGTCACATTGTAGCAAAAAAGATGTCAGGGGATCTAAGAATATACTGGTTCTATGTAAAATCAGTGTCTAGGGTTAAAGCTTCTTTGCAGTCATTCATTGACTAGTTCGGTGTGGCAGTTTAAGATAGCAAAATAAAAGCTGAAATTTTGAATTTTGTGTTGAAGAAAGCATTCATGCGGGAGAATTGTACAAACACACCATTGCTTGATCATCACACAATGTCCCATATGGATAACATAGTGGTAAGCATCCCAAGTGTAGAGAAACAACTGAAAGGGTTGAAAACAGAGAAGTCATCAGGTCGAGGTTGAATCCCAATTTGGTGTTACAAAGAGTATATTATGGAATTGGCACTTTGCTTAGCTTAGCTTAGCTTAGCTTTGATTTGTCATGAATTTTTCGCTTAGTTCAAAGTCCCAAGTGACTGGCAAACAGCACAGGTGACTCTTGTATATATACAGGGTGAAAGAATGGATCCACAAAATCACAGACCAATATCCTTATCAGTTTGATGCAGAATTCATGAACACATTCTCAATTCAAATATCATGAACTTTCTTGAGACTGAGAAGCTTATGTCCACAAATCAGCATGATATTTAGAAAGCATTGCTCCTTTTAAATGTCACAGTATATTGTGTGAGAAAAGGGAACATGAACTATGGATGATGAAGGCCAGCAAACAGTTGACAAATTAATATTGTTCTTCTTAAAAATTTATGCTTTTAATTTCAACTCTCATTATTTACAGATGTAGCTCATGGAAGATACTTAATATAACAATGAACACAATTCATTTGTAAGGTTTGACACAAAAATGCTTTGTGTGTTAACAGTGGAAATATTTTGACTCTGTAATTCAGTGTTGTAACATTATGACTGATCTTGATATCCACTCAAAATTCACATTGTGGCACTGCACTACTGACAGTGCCAGTATCATCAAACTCGTTTTATCTTCAAAGAATTAATATCATCTTCAATGATACTAAGCTCAAGTACCACTGATCCAGTCATAAGTGTTTCCTCCCTCACTGCACAAATTTATCTCTGATGATGCTAGAAAGTCAAAGTGTGTAACATCACAACTGTTGGATGATGTGGTTGTTTGTTGTTGTGGTCTTCAGTCATGAGACTGGTTTGATGCAGCTCTCCATGCTACTCTGTCCTGTGCAAGCTGCTTCATCTCCCAGTACATACTCCAGCAGTTTACATCCTTCTGAATCTGCTTAGTGTATTCATATCTTGGTCTCCCTCTGATTTTTACCCTCCACGGTGCCCTCCAATGCTAAATTTGTGATCCCTTGATGCCTCAGTACATGTCCTACCAACCGATCCCTTCTTCTAGTCAAGTTGTGTTACAAACTTCTCTTCTCCCCAATCCTATTCAACACCTCCTCATTGGTTATGTGACCTACCCATCTAATCTTCAGCATTCTTCTGTAGCACCACATTTCGAAAGCTTCTATTCTCTTCTTGTCCAAACTATTTACCGTCCATGTTTCACTTCCATACATGGCTACACTCCACATAAATACTTTCACAAACGACTTGCTGACACTTAAATCTATACTCGATGTTAACTAATTTCTCTTCTTCAGAAACGCTTTCCTTGCCATTGTCAGTCTACATTTTATATCCTCTCTAGTTCGACCATCATCAGTTATTTCGCTCCCCAAATAGCAAAACTCCTTTACTACTTTAAGTGTCTCATTTCCTAATCTAATTCCCTCAGCATCACCCGATTTAATTCGACTACATTCCATTATCCTCGATTTGCTTTTGTTGATGTTCATCTTATACCCTCCTTTCATGACACTGTCCATTCCGTTCAACTGCTCTTCCAAGTCCTTTGCTGTCTCTGACAGAATTACAATGTCATCATCGAACCTCATAGTTTTTATTTCTTCTCCACAGATTTTAATACCTACTCTTTTTTTTTTTTTTTTTTTTTTTTTTTTTTTTTTTTTTTTTTACTGCTTCATCAATACATAGATTTAATAACATTGGGGAGAGGCTACAACCCTGTCTCACTCCCTTCCCAACCACTGCTTCCAGTACGTGCATCTCAACTCTCATAACTGCCACGTGGTTTCTGTACAAATTGTAAATAGCCTTTTGCTCCCTGTACTTTACCCGTGCCACCTTTAGAATCTAATAACACATATCTAATAACAATATTGTTACCAATAGAGAGGGGCTAAGTAATATTTTTAATGATTACTTCATACACATTGCAGAATCTGACTTCTGTACTACAGATAAAGTAAATGTTGGAAATCACACTGAGGTGAGGCCCACAAGAAAGAGACCATGGCACGTACATCCCGAAGGTAGGCCGAGCTCGCTCAACTTGGCACACAAACTGCATTTATATACCTATTAACTAGTAACTAGACGTGTATGTACAAACAAGAATTGCATCTTCTACTGGAAGTAACTACTATGAAGTCTTACTGTTACTAGTCCTACAATGATTGTAAGTCCACAAGGTTACTGATAATTTGTTATGGCTGTAATGTGATATAATAAAATTAAAATCATGCCTAAATTATTATCTGTTGCATAAGGCTCTACATCTTGCATGAAATGAGGACTGTTAATCAGATGAGACTAAATGCTATAAATGCTGTTTATGATGAGAATTGATCTTCAATTTCACTGTATGACGAGTAATAAGTGAGACCTCATAATAGCAGATTCCAGTAGAAGATGCAATTCTCGTTAGTACACATACACCCAGTTGAGAGCTAACAGGTCTAAAAATACAGTTTGTCTGCTGAGTTAAGTGAGTGAGGGCACTCAGGCCTACATTAGTGATTTCTGTGCCGCGGCCTGTCTTTCTCATGGGCCTCGACTGAGGTCAACTCAAACTTAGTTCTCTTTGCTGATGATACAAGTATAGTAATCACACTTGACAAACAAGAATTGACTGATGAAATTGTCAATAATGTATTTCAGAAAATTACTAAGTGTTTCCTTGTAAACGGACTCTCACTGAATTTTGATAAGACACAGTACATACAGTTCCGTACAGTAAATGGTGTGATGCCATTAATAAATATAGACCTTAATCAGAAGCATATAGCTAAGGTAGACTATTCAAAATTTTTAGGTGTGTCCATTGATGAGAGATTAAATTGGAAGAAACACATTGATGATCTGCTGAAACGTTTGAGTTCAGCTACTTGTGCAATAAGGGTCATTTCAAATTTTGGTGATAAACATCTTAGTAAATTAGCTTACTGCAGCTATTTTCACTTATTGCTTGCATATGGCATCATATTTTGGGGTCATTCATCACTGAGGAATAAGGTATTTATTGCACAAAAGCATGTAATCAGAATAATAGCTGGAGTCCACCCAAGATCATCCTGCAGACGTTATTTAAGGATCTAGGGATATTCACAGTAGCTTCTCAGTATATATACTCTTACGAAATTTGTTATTAACAACCAAACACAATTCAAAAGTAATAGCAGTGTGCATAACTACAATACTAGGAGAAAGGATGATCTTCACTATTCAAGATTAAATCTAACTTTGGCACAGAAAGGGGTGAATTATACTGCCACTAAAGTCTTTGGTCACTTATCAAATAGTATCAAAAGTATGACAGATGACCAACAAGTATTTAAGAAGAAATTAAAAGAATTTCTGAAACACAACTCCTTCTACTTCATAGAGGAATTTTTAGATATAAATTAAGAAAAAAGAGAAAAAAAAAAAAAAAAAAAAAAAATTAAAAAAATATATAAGTTGTTATATTAACTTAATTATTTCATGTATTGGAAAATCATTACGAAATATTGTATTCATGATTCATGGAACTAGTATTAATCTAATCTAAACCTGATCAACTCCCTGAACTTTAATTCAAGCATACTTTGCAGTTCATCAGAGAATGTAAAAACATAAAATCTGCTGGCTGGGATGAAATTTCTCCATTTTTACTTATGCAGTGCCAATATAATCTAGCATATCATTTGATGGCTCTAGTTGTGAGGAGTGGTCTGTGATAGACTAAAATCACCCACCATTAAACCTCCCTACAGAAAAGGTGATAAACAGTTAGTGGAAAATTAGACCACTCACTTCAACTTCTGTTTTTAGCAAGTCAATCAACAAAATCAGTCTGAAATGTGTTAGAGTAGTATAATATGCACAAACTCCTGAGAGATTTTCAGCAGGGCTTTGCAAATGGTCGCAGGACCATGACAGCAGCACTAAAATTTATGCTGAAATTTCTTGAGAAAATCAATGAAGGCATGCAAGGAGCTTGGGTTTCCTTAGATCTATCACAGACTTTTGATAGGGTTGATAAAGAGGTACTCTGGTCAAAACTGGCCAGAGATGGCATCAGTGGAAAAATTTTGCACCTAAATACGTCATATTAGAAAACAGAAGACAGTGTACCAAAATCCCACACTATAATGGAGAAACATTAAAAAGCTACACATCAAGGGCCAGGAATATTAAATTCTGTGATCATGAGGGATTGATAATTGATGCCCTCCTTTGTGTAAGATATGCCAGTGAGTTCCCAAATATATTCAAAACTGGTATCTTCATTACAATGTATGCAGATGACGGTTCAGAATTTATTGGGGAAATTGTGTGTTTAATCTTGTCACGAAGGTAAAAAATTTTATAGATATGGCAAAGTCAGAGTTAGGAAATAAAATTATAAGTCAATTTACAAGAAAGAAGTATAATTTCCTTCAACGTTGGGTACTTGCAAAATTGTACCAATTGTCAAGATATAATGTGTTAGGGAAAATCTGCAGTGAGTTTAAGTTTGTAGGTATATGTGTAGACAGAAAACGGTTATGGACACAAGAAGTTGGCAATGTGTGTTTGTTAGACTAATATCCAGCTTACATGTTTCAAGAAGAATAACTCCATATGTCAACACCCAACAATGAGGGTAGGCCTAATGCATTTCAGTTTAATGCAGCCCTTTCTTCCAAATGCTTCAGTATTATTGGTTGGGGCTTCAATACTTCATTTGGGCAGAGTTTTTAAGCTGCAGAAATGAGCTTTGAGAATATTAGGTAAGAAAGATGAAAGAACATCTTTCAGGGAATTAATAGATTTTAAAATAATGACTGTCTGTTCTATGTATGTATTTGAAGCAATAGTACTGGCTGTAGAAGACAAGAAATATACATGTCATAAAACAGAAATTCATGAACAAAACTCTGTACGAGTAGAATATTACCATGTGGCAGACAAAGACTGAAAAAAATTGCAAATGGTCCATACACTAAAGGAGCAAAATATTTCAATGCCCAGCTGTTAACTACTCAAAAATTCCAAATGCATTGAAAATCATAGCTCACTGAGCAATGCTACTAGAGCCTACCATAGAGACTAAAATTTAATATATTATTATGTAAAATAATTTAGTGTATACTTCAGTACCTTTTATAACATAGATTGTATTCTGCTGTGTTTGTTGTACTACCAAATGCAATGCATGTGATCATATGTTTCACACAAATAAATTACAAATTTTCCAGCAATGGAACATCAGCTGTATTAAAATGTACTACATTTTTTCCCAAGCATATCAGTTTTATCTTCAACATCCACTGGTGCATCATCAAAGTTTTCAAAACCACATCTCTTATCTTGCTACTGTGTCATCACTGAAATTATTTTCTACTGAGACATGATGATGAACTAATATACCTCATCTTACTTCATTTGAGAAAGTCAGAAGGATATTCGATGTCCCTTGCCCAACACTAACTCTGCCATCCATAAATGATACTTTTATCTTTAGTTTCACTTACTGTGACACACAACAGTTCCCACATTATATACATTATGAATCACTTTGTCCCAAGAGGATTTAAACTTCTCCAAAGTTACAGTTTTCATTGTGTTGACATTGTCTGTGGTATGTAATTCTTCACTGTGTCCACATAATATTTGACTTTGTATGAAGATTGAACTTCAGATGTTTCAGTATGGTGAATGATTTTGTGTTTGTTAGTAATTTCTCCAAATTGCACGCAGAAACTCAATACCCTCAGATTTTTCAGCAGCACTACCTGGAGCCCCAACTGCACAGCTCTCCTACAATTTTGCAGAGCTTTGGTTTTATCCCACCTGATCTATGGATGTGTTGCTTGTGAGTCAATACCACATCAATACTGAGTTTGTTAGACCCTATCCACTTCAATGGTGTGCAGTTGGCAGCTGGTGCTTTCTGTGAAGAGTCCCACACACAAAATACTGTTGGAAGTTGGAATCCCACTATTGAGGGTCAAGTGCCAGCAACTCTTGGTGAAGAATTCAATCTAAATTTGCCACATGCCTAAACATCTATGTTAGTCAACTCTGTTTCACAACTACCTGTTCATACTCATTCTGAACCCTCCAAAAATGGTTAGACTAGTTTAGATACGATTGGAAACAGTATGTGCGGACCGGGCCCCACTTGCCTGTGTACATAATTCCTTCTCAGCATCTCCTGCGATATGCCTCCAGCCTTATGATTCAAGTGGATCTCTTCTGTGGCCATAAGAAAAATGCAGATCCACCACCCTCAGGTAACTAGTGTTCAGTTCCCCACAACTATCCTAATTTGACGAGCATGTACATGGACAGACTGAAAGTTAATGGCAGGTTTGGTTGTGCTTTTTCATATGCAGAATGTATTTTCTGCCTCACGCATACAGTGTACACACTGGAGAGTTGGTCATGGCCAGGCTCTGCAGTTTATTGAAAAAATCACCACAAAGGACAACTGGTTTGTAGGGACTACGTGAACTACTTACAAAGGACATATCACCCCGTGTACATTTCAGAAGTGAACATCCAAGGCTTAGTAGATGACCTACACAGCTACAGAGTACTAACATTCATCTGGAGACAGGGCAATGTGAGTTTTCTGTGAAATGAACTGACAAATCGGCTAAAGAGGCAACCGCAAGAGGCAAGCTTGAATATGTGTACTGGAGAGAGAGACCTAAGATCTCAGCTGCAACATAACATTTTGAAAGCCTAGGATATGAATGGCAGGCTACAACAACCCTCAGCAAGCTGAGAATAACTGAAGGGACCACTGTGGTAGGGGATATGTCACTCCTGGCCACTCAGAAAGGTGCAATTTTACTGTTGACTGCATAGTGACCTCTACACAGTTTCCCACAGGTTCCTTATTAATAGAGGACACCCCTTGATGCAGCTGTGCTGATCATCTTATTCCAACTCATATTTCTGTAGAATCTGCCCTGCTAGTTGATGTGAGATGAGCCATCAACTTGTCTACCACACTACCCCAAATACGTGGGATGATGAGATAGTAGCTAAGCCAGCCATACATTTTCTGAAGAAAGGTGGATTTTACAGTACACACTTTACATATGATGTATATTGTAGACACATTTTAAATTTTCGTTATTTAATTATTTCCTTGTTGTGGGTGCCAGTGTACCCCCTAGTTCTCTGGTTGCCTCAGTCCAGTTATGCCCTGCTCACCATAGTGATTTGCCTGGACAAAATGTGAAGAAGCCTTAAAATTGTACAGAGAAACTGCTCTAGCAGCTTCCGTATTACATGCTTGAATGTGCCAACAATAGAGAATTCATCCATTGATGGTAGCTCTGTTGAGCTTCACTCTTACACATTAACTTTAAGCCCTCAGTTTTGATGTCATGTTTCCCTTTCTATATTCTGCAAACCACTATGAGGTGCATGGCAGAGGGTACACCCCATTTTACCCATTATTAAGGTATCTTCCTGTTCCATCCATGTATGGAATGTGAGAAGAAAGATTGTGTGAGTGCCTCTGAGCATGTGATAATTATTGTCATCTTATCCTCACAATCTCTGTTTGAACAGTACATAGATGTTAGTAGTATATTCCTAGAGTAACCATTTAAAGCTGGTCCTCGCAACTTTGTTAATAGTCTATCTCAGGGTAGTTTGTCTGTCTTAAAAAGTTTGCCATTTCAGTTCCTTCAGTATCTCTGACACTCCCTCATGAATTAAACAAACCTGTGACCATTTGTGCTGCTATTCTCTGTATACTTTCAAGATCCCCTGTTAGTCCCATCTGGTATAAGTCACACACACTTGAACAGTATTCTTGAATTGATTGCATGAGTGATTTGTAAGCAGTATGTTTTGTAGAGTGATTGCACATCTCCAGTATTCTACCAATAAACTGAAGTCTACCACCTACTTCACCCTCTGATCATTCCATTTCATACCCCAACAAAGTGTTACATGCAGGTATTTGTATAAGTTGGCTGATTCTAGTTGTGACTCATTGATATTGTCATCCAAGAATACCATGTTTTCTCGTTTTGTAAAGTGCAAAATTGTACATTTGTGAACATTTAGAGCAAGTTGTCAATCTCTGCACCATGTTGAAAACTTGTCAGGATCTGACTGAATATTTCTGCAGCTTCTCTCAGATAGTGCTTCATTATAGATAACTGCATCTTATGGAAAAAGCCAGGTTTTACTATTAATGTTGTCTGTGAGGTCATTAATTTACAGCAAGAACAGCCAGGGTCCCAACACACTACCCTGGGGCACACACCAAGTTACTTCTACATCTGATGATGAGTCTCCACCCAAGGTAACATGCCGTGCCATTCCTACCAAAAAGTCCTCAATACAGTCACAAATTTCACTTTGTACCCCATATGATCATACTTTTGACAATAAACATAAGTGAATCAAATGCTTCTTGAAAATCAAGAAACATGGCATCTAAATGATTGACTTGATCCAAAGCTTTCAGTACGGCACGTGAGCAAAGTGTGAGTTGGTTTACACATGATCAGTGTTTTCAAAAACCGAGCTGGTTGGCATCGAGGAGGTCTTTCTGTTCAAGGTACATTATCATGTTTGAGGTCAGAGTATGTTCTAAGAGTCTACGTCAAATTAACATCAAGGATGTTGGATGGTAGTTCTGTGGGTCACGTCTACTACCCTTCTCATAGACAGGTGTGACCTGTGCCATTCTCCAATTAGTGGGCATGGTTTTTTGCTCGGGGCCGATATGGTAGTGTAGTGAGAATAGGGGCTAACTCAGCTGCAAATTCAGTATAGAATATGATGGGGATTCTGTGCTGTCACCACCAGACACCACACTTGCTAGGTGGTAGCCTTTAAATCGGCCGCGGTCCGTTAGTATACGTCGGACCCGTGTGTCGCCACTGTCAGTGATTGCAGACCAAGCGCCGCCACACGGCAGGTCTAGAGACTTCTGAGCATTCGACCCAGTTGTACAGATGACTTTGCTAGTGATGCTATACTGACAAACTATGCTCTCATTTGCCGAGACGATAGTTAGCATAGCCTTCAGCTACGTCATTTGCTACGACCTAGCAAGGCGCCTTTACCAGTTTATATTGAGATTGTAATTAATGTATCAACAAGAGTGATGTTATCCAATTATGGATTGAAGTTAAGTATTCCCGCAACTACATTCTTTTCTTACTAGACTCAACTACTTTACCTTGTTCCAGACCTCACGCCAGTCTGCGTGAGCTTAAACGCGTGCATTTTGGCCTCCTCTAGCAACACGGTGTTGGCTCTTCTGCCAACACATCAGATTCCATCAGGCTTGAAGTACTGTTCATTTAATTCACCTTTTCAATGGTACAAGGACTAAATTGGGGCAATTCTCCTGGGTTTTGAAAATGGAGTTAAGCATTTCAGCTTTTGCTTTGCTACCATGAGTTTCAGATCCCGTCTCATTCTCTAGGGAATGGACCTGAACTTCAGTGCCACTTACAGCCTTTACATATGAGCAGAATTACTTTGGATTTTTTAAATGTCATTTGACAATATGATGCTATGGTGGTCATTGAAGGTAATATGCATTGCTCTCTTGACAGCCAAACATGTTCATTCAGCATATCTCTGTCTATACTCCAGTGTTTTGTTTTACACCTATTCTGCAGCAGTCTGTTTCTTTAGAAGTTTCTTTACAGTGGCTGCATACCATGGAGAGTCCTCCCACTATGAACTGTTCTACTATGTAAATATCTATACAGTGCATGGTCAACTATTCTTTTGAACTTGTGCCATAGTTCCTCTAGATGCTCCTGACCTGTGCTGAAAGCTTAAAGTTCCTCCTGAGATATGACACTACTGATGTTTTTTATCTAATTTACTCAACATACCTTTCTGCTCGTTGTAGTTGTCCTTTGTACTTTGGAAATCATTGTTGATACAACCACATCAGTTCACTGACACAACTATCTTTGTCAACATCCTCAAAGAGATCAGGTCTGTCTGTTGTCAGCAGATGCAATGTATTTCCATCATGAGTAGGGTTCTGAACTATCTGTTCTAGGTAGTTTTCAGAGAAGGCATTTGGTGAAGTTTTGCAGTATGTCTTATCATGCCCACCATTAACGAAATTGTAATTTTTCCAGATAATAATTGGACCATTAAAGTCTCCACCAATGATAACAGTGTGATTAGGGAACTTGCATACAAGTGAATTGAGGTATTCTGTGGAGTTTTCAGTTGCACCAGCAGATAAGTCTGGTGGGTGATAGAAGGATCCAATTATCATTTTATGCCCATCGCTGATACTGAGCGTTGCCCAAACAATCCCACATGCAGCTTCAGTGTTTGTCTTGGTGGATTTGATTTTTTTTGTCTGTTGTGACATATACACCTCCTCCTCCTCCTCCTCCTGGGGCTCAACATTTGGTTGTTGGGAACAAACTTGACAGTCCTGAGTTCCTGAGCTGGGGACTGGTGAGTGCCATCAGTCCTCTGCTACTGTAAGTTCTAGGCATGCTTCAGTGACAACCCTGCGTTGCAGCTCTGGAATGTTGTGTGTTTTGGAGAATGGGGGCCTTGGCTTCACCACCTGGACTGCCAGCAAGGTACACACCTGTATAAAAAAAAAAAAAAAACCCTTAACCTCATGGTGTGCTATGTGCTGGTGAGGTGAATGACTTGAGGAACACAGTATCAAATGGGCAACCTATGGGGCACCTGGTGCCCTGTAGTTGTATAAGGCTTTCTCAGGCATGCAGGGCTCTGCCTGGGTTGATGGTTGTTTCTCTAGCATCTGCTGGGATCCCTATGGAACAGGTGTACCATCAGATAGTACCTACGCCCACTCATCAAAGAGAGCTTGGTTGGCCAGTCCTCCCAAAAAGAAGTCTCAGAATCATAGTAACAGGGATTTAGTGTGCGCTAACACTTTCATTGTTATCAGGAGAACAGGAGGAACCTTTGAGAAGGCCTTCCCTTTCTATATTCTCAAGGCATGGAAAGGTATTGCTTGGTCCCAAAAAAGAGTCAAATAACTATGTAATGGAACACTTCTAGTTGAAACTGCTAATTCAACCCAGGTATCTAAGCTTCCGGGATCTAAGGCCTTGGATGAATACACACTAGAGGCCTTAACTTCAGTGAGGGTGTTGTTACTAGCTCCAATATGCTATATCTGTCTTGAGGTTAGGGAGTCACACCTAGTGATACGTGGCTGGACCACGGGGCCCCAAACTGAGTCCTGGCATTGCTTCCACTTACTTATGCCAGGCTCCTCACTTTTATCTTTCCTATCTGGCCACCCTCGGCCATCTCTTGTTCTTTTCCGACCCTGATGCTATTAGGTTTCAAGGGCTAGGGGTCTTTCATTTTCCAACCTGTACTTCTCATGCAGCGTCTGACCCGGAGCGGGCAGCTGCAAAAGGCATCTGTATCCCATGTTAGGGGCAGCCTCCAGAACTGCGGAAGGCAACGGAATACCACCGCAGATTATCTTCCCTGCATAATGCAGTTTCCATTTTATGCACAAAAAATGGCTTCCTCTCATGTTAAATCAGTGTCCGGAGGTAAAATAGTCCCCCATTCGGATCTCTGGGAGGGACAACTTGAAAGGATGCAAAAAATCAAAACGAGAATTGGTACCTGGAATGTCAGACCTCTGCTACAAGCAGGAAAACTAGAAAACCTTAAAAGAGAGATGGAAAAGAATCATATGGACCTCGTAGGAGTTGCTGAGGTAAGATGGAATGGACATGGAGAGTTGCAGTCAGATGAATATGTATTCTACTACTCAGGAGGAGAAGTAAAAGGAATTAATGGAGTAGGAATGATTATGACAAAGGAATTGGCTAAATGTGTGGAATATGTAGACTATGCAAATGACCGGGTTATTGGTGTAAGGCTGAAAGGAGCACAAAAAGATTTACTGATTGTCCAGGTGAATATGCCAACTTCAGAACATGATGACCAAATTGTAGAGGAAACGTACAATGTAATAGAGAGAATAATGGACGAAAATAAAAAACGCTGCAAAATAGTATTGGGAGACTGGAACGCCATTGTGGGAGAAGGGAAAGAGGGAAACATAGTAGGCAGTCATGGTTTTGCAAAGAGAAATGACAGAGGTGAATGGTTAATTGACTTCTGCAGGGAAAGGCAGCCGATAGCGACAAACACATGGTTCAAGAACCATAAGAGGAGGCTCTACACTTGGAACACCAGGGGATAAATATAGAAGCCAAATCGATTTTATACTGGTAGAAGAAAGATACAGGAATGGAATCAACAAGGTGCACACATTACCAGGTGCAGATATTAATAGTGACCACAACTTACTTATGGCAGAAATAGAAATAAGAATGAAAAAACTGAAAAAGGTGACAATGGTGAAGAAGTGGGATTTAGAGAAGATAAGGTCCAACAAAGAACAAATTACAGAAATGCTGTCTCGGGACTTTCTAAACACATTATGAGACAAAGAAGCACCTGATAATGCCAATGAGTACTGAAATATGCTGAAAGAAGGAATCATTAAAGCAGGGCAGCAAAATATAGGATACATAAATGGGAAAAGGTAAAAAAAAACAATGGGTCACACAAGAAATGATTTCCAAGATGGAGGAGAGAAGAAAATTGAAAAACAAGAACACTGAAGATGCAGGAAAGATATACCGGAGGTTAAATAATGAACTGCGAAGAGAAACAGAGCAGGCTAGGAAAAAATGGCTAAAAGAGGAATGTGATGAAATTGAAGAACTAGACAGGAAGGGAAGATATGACTTACTATACAACAGAGTAAAGACTATGACATGGGAACAAAACAGAGCAGGAAGTGCTACTATGGAAATTTTGAGTAAAGACGAAGAGGTAGTGTACAAAGATCATGACGATGTCCTCCAGAGATGGGAAGAATATATAAAAGAGCTATATGACACAAATAGCGAACCAGAAACTCTGGAACTGGAATCACACAACAGTGTAAGTGATGAAGAGAAAGGACTGACCATCATAATGGAAGAAGTAAAGTCTGCCATTGCTGCAATGAAAAATGGGAAAGCAGTAGGTACAGATACAATACTGGGGGAAATACTAAAATGTTTGAACCACAATGGAATAAGAGAAATATTGAGGTTATGTAATAAAATATGACAGTGGTGAATGGCCTGAGGACTTTTTGACAACAGTAATGATTCCATTACTGAAAAAACAAGGAACCAAGAAATGCAGTGAGCACAGGCCAATCAGCCTCATTTCACATGCAGTCAAAGTGATGTTAAGAATAATTAATAAAAGACTAGAAAAAGTAATAGAGGAGAATCTCGGCGAGGAGCAGTTTGGTGCCCGTATTCCATCTAAAGCCAGAGATGCAATAGGGCTCCTACGAAATTTGGGAGAAAGGTTTATTGAAAAAGGAA
Source organism: Schistocerca americana (assembly GCF_021461395.2). Taxonomy (NCBI): domain Eukaryota; kingdom Metazoa; phylum Arthropoda; class Insecta; order Orthoptera; family Acrididae; genus Schistocerca; species Schistocerca americana. The sequence continues at coordinate 40,137,551 of NC_060122.1, read as the reverse complement.
GAGACCTATATATGTGTTTCATCGATTTAGAAAAGGCATTTGACAATGTGGTTTGGGACAAGCTGGCGACTATTATGAGGGAAAAGAGAGTGGACTGGAAAACCAGAAGACTTATAAACTCATTGTACCTTAATCAAAAAGTTTCAGTTAAAGTGAGAGGAGAAAGTACAAACTGGATCAGACTAGGGAAAGGAGTAAGACAAGTATGCTGTTTATCACCTACTCTTTTCAACCTGTACTTGGAAAATATGATTGACCAATGCTCATTAGATGACAAAGGAGTAGAAATTGGAGGAAGAAGAGTAGGGTGCTTGAGATTTGCTGATGACATGGTCCTTCTAGACATAGGGGAAAAAGAATTACAGGATTTGGTGGACACCATTGCAACTAACGGAAAAAAATATGGAATGAAAATTAACACAAATAAAACAAAAGTATTGGCAATAGGAGGAAATAAAGAAATAATAATTGTGCTGAATTGAGAAACACTAGAACAGGTGCAAAATTTTAAGTATCTTGGAAGCAGGATAGACACCGACTGGAAGTGCACCACAGAAATTAAAACAAGGATAGCAATGGCAAAACAGGCGTTTTATAAGAAAAGGAGAATCTTCTGCAGCGGTCTGGACAGAGAACTCAGAAAGAGACTCATAAAATGTCTCGTGTGGAGTGTTCTTCTATATGGCGCTGAAACATGGACTATGAGGAAAAAAGACAGAGAAAGGCTGGAGGCTTTTGAGATCTGGACATGGCAGAAGATGGAAAGAATAAGTTGGATGGACAGAGTAGAAAATGAAGAGGTACTGAGAAGAGTGGGAGAGAAAAGACAGTTACTAGATGTAATAAAGAGAAGAAAAAGAAATTGGATTGGGCATATATTAAGAAAGAATGACGGACTGATAAAAACAGTTTTAGAAGGTTATGTAGAAGGGAAAAGGAAGTGAGGGAGGAAGAGATTCCAGATACTGGATGACATGATGGATGGTACAACATACAGCAGCCTTAAGAAGGAAGCATTGGATCGCAGAAAATGGAGAGGCAAAGGACCTGCTAATATAGCAGATAACATGATGATGATGATGATGATGATGATGAACACTTTCATTGTAATCAGGAGAACAGGAGGAACCCTTGAGAAGGCCTTCCCTTTCAATATTCTCAAGGCATGGAAAGCTATTGCTTGGTCCCAAAAAAGAGTCAAATAACTATGTAATGGAACACTTCTAGTTGAAACTGCTAATTCAACCCAGGTATCTAAGCTTCCGGGATCTAAGGCCTTAGATGAATACCCAGTAGAGGCCTTAACTTTAGTGAGGGTGTTGTTACTAGCTCCAATATGCTATATCTGTCTCGAGGTTTGTCCATTTGTTCCTAACCCAGAGTGATGGTAAAAATGGGAAGAATTTGGCTGTACCTCTATGGGATGTAATGGGAGTGCTACATGTGGCCATTGCTGAGGCTCAGCTCACAAAACAGGCAATTATTGTATACTTCTTGCAAAATATGTGAACTGCTCCAAGGATCACCCAGTGTGGAGCAAGAAGTGCGAGGTTTTACAACAAGGAATGGAAAATTCAGGAGTTGAAAGTCAAGCTATGGTGAAGCTATAAAAGCTTTCGAAGCTACGCAATCTCATGTTCTTGCTACTTCTTTCACATGAGCCCTTAAGATGCCAATTGCTGAGCTTGATGCCTCTGCACAATCTCAGACCACAGATTAAAGTATGAGCTCATGCACTTGTTGGAGAACCTGTGGAGGAAATGCTCCAGTTGAAACTGAAGTCTTCGAAAGCCATCAGCAGTGGGCGTCACCACCTAAGGCACATACCACTACCCACCATCAGAAACAAACTAAGCCATACCTCTAACCCATCTGTAAAGAAAAACGTCATTCAAAAAGTAATTCAAAGTCCAAGAAAGTGGTAGCTAAACCTTCAGATTGGTGAGCTTTCTCCCTCTCTGGTGGGAACTAAGCTTTGGAAGATACGGCCTTCCAGTCACAGGATCTGGAGAGCTGAGAACTGGCTAACATTCCCCCTGATCTCACCGGCAAATCACCTCTCAAGGAGAAAGAAAAGACCAACCATCACTAAACAATGGTTGCCACATGGACTTCTGCATTGCAGTTGTATTGAAATTGATACCGCTCACATTTGGAAGAATGACAGCTCCTGGTCCAGGAGAAACACTTCTGCATTTGCTGACAAGATACTCATTTTAAAGTCAAACACATCAGAATTATGAGGTTACCACCCCTATAGGAAAGATGATGATACTGGAGGCAGGGCTAGAGGTGGAGTGACTGTTTTCATTGATGACAGTTACCCCTCCTCACCTATCCCTCTTACCACGACCATGGCAGTAATTGCTGAGAAAGTTCTCACACCCTTTAATATCACAGCATGTTCTTTGTGCCTTCCACCTAATGATGATTTGGTTGTAAACATACTGACAGAACTCTTCAGGCACTCCCACACCCATTCCTCATGGGGGACTTAAGTGCACACATTGTGTTGTAGGGCTCACCTACCACTTGCTGCAGGGGTCAGATGCTCTAGCGATTCATCCGTTCTGAGAGTATCTGCTTTCTGAACTTGGGTCAGATGACGCACTTTTCCACAGCTCCAATGTCTTTTTTCAGCCACTGACCTTTGTTATTGTTCCCCAGCTGTTGCAGACTGAGTTCAGTGGGAAGTGGCTACAGATTCACATTCCAGTGACCTCTTCCCAGTGTGGATCATTCTGCCGACAGGGGCTGACAGGAGACCATGCAGATGGATGATAGAAAGGGCAAATGGGTTGCAGTATAGTTGATAGGATATTTTTGAACAAAAGGATTGTGCACAGGACACAGTGGCCCATATCAGTTGTGAGATCCATTCAGCTGCTGCAGAGTCCATCCCCCAGTCTAATAGCCACCTCAGATGATGGCCTGAGCCTTGGTGGAATTAAGACTAGATTGGCAATCAGGGCCAAATGAACAGTTCTGCAGAACTTCAAACACCATCCAAGTACAGGAAACTTTCATGCCTACAGATCTGTGAGAGCACATGCAAGGTGAGTGATAAAAGAACAGGTCTTCCTGGAAGGAATTCTCGACTTATATTAATTGGTCCACTTCTGCTGCGCAAGTTTGGGACTCAGTAAAGTGGATTTCAGGCAAGCGCAGTACACTTCCTCTTACAGGCTTGTCAAGGAATTTGGTGTTGACAGACATGACAAGCCATGGCTCAGGTTTTAGGTGAAAACATTTTTACTGTCACCAAGTCATCCAGACAAGCTCCTGCTTTTCAGGTGTTCCATAGGATTGCAGAGATGAGGAAATTCAATTTCTTGTCACGTAATGAGGAAGTCCACAACCTTCTGTTCTCCATTTGACAACTGGAATTAGCTTTGTCTGTAGCCAGAGACACAGCTCCAGGACGTGATAAGATCCACTATGTCAGGCTTTGTCATCTGTGCTCTGAACTGAAGGGATGGCTCCTTTGTTGTTTTAGTCAGATCTGGTTTCGTGGACACTACCCCATGAATTTGAAGGAGGCAATATTAATTCCATTCTGGAAACCAGGCAAAGACCTTAGTGCCCCTAACACTTACTGGGGTGTAGCCCTTACAAGTGGTATGGGTAAGACTTGTCAACGCATGGTCAACTGCCACCTCCTCTGGTTGCTTGTGTCGTGAGGTCACATGATCCCCTAGCGGTGTGATTTCAGCCCCTACTCTACAATTCCACTCTTGACAATCAAAATTTACTGGAGACAGCGATACAGGAATCCTTGTTATGCTGAAACCATTTGGTTTGGGACTGTTTAGACATCCAGAAAGTATGAAACGTTTTGCAGGTACAACATCCTTTGCCAACTTCATGAATGGGGACTACATAGACATCTGCCACTTCTTATCCAGTTCTTTCTTGTGGACTGGCATTTTTGATACCACATGGGAAATTCCTCAGGTGACTGATATGTTAAAGAGAATTGTCATGCTAGGCAGTGTACTCAGTGAAATTTCCTGGCAGATTAAAACTGTGTGCCGGACCGAGACTTGAACTCGAGACCTTCGCCTTTCGCATGCAAGTGCTCTACCATCTGAGGTACCCAACCATGACTTACGCACACTCCGCTGCAGAGTGAAAATCTCATCCAGTGTAGTCAGTGTCACACTGTTCACCATCACTGTCAGTGGCATTTCCTCCACAGTCAGGAGAACTGTCAAATTCTCTTTGTTTGTGGATGACTTTGCAATCTTCTACTCTTCCTCTGATCTTACAACAGTGACAATGTAGCTGAAAACCTGGACCAGGACTACTGCTTTTTGGTTATCACCAGAGAAGACTACACATGCCAATTTTAACTGTCCTTGTCAAAATTTTAACCAACCAGTATTCACAATGAGGTACAATATTTTACGTTTTCGAGAAACTGAGCACTTTTTGGGTTTATTATTTGACTCAAAATTAACTTGAAAGACATATGAACAAAGGGCTTCCAGTCATTGAATACTTTGAAATGCCTTAGCGTACAAATAAGGGATGCTTGACAGGTCCTCCCTCTTGCAGTTTTATACGGCATTTGTTCAATCACTTTTAGTTTATGGCAGTGTGGTCTATAGATCAGTCCTTATTTCCCATCTCAAGGTGTTGGGTGCTGTCCACCATGAGGACATTCTGATATTCACTGGAGCCTTTTGGACCAGTCCATTTCAGTCTGTTTCTGGATTTGGCTGGACAGGTGCTGAAAATCTCTGTGTCCCAACTTTGGTTTCGTCCATTTTAAGCACCTACCACAGTTTTATTGTCATTTATACAGATGGCTCACAGGAAAAGAATGTCTTCAGTTTTGCTGTTTTCCCTCAATGGGTTTTCAAAGTGTGTCTTCCAGAATAATTCACAAATTATGATGCAGAGTTAAATGACATTCTAATGGCACTGAAGGGGATACAGACATCACCGTACAAGGTTTCTTGTCTGTTTCGACGTGCTTAGTTTACTACAAGAACTTCACCAATTGTATCCGGAAATCTGGAAGACCAGTTGATTCAACACATCCATGACTCACTATAGTGATGCCAACACTGTGGCAAGGAAGTGATAATTTGCTGGGTACCTGGCCACGTCATGATACAAGGAAATTATATGGCCAACAAAGCCACTGAGGATTCATGTTAGAATGGTGCTGTTCATCAGTGTCCCATATTGTTGCATGCCATCATCTCATTTTCTGACAAATGCATCATGTCAGTAGGAGACTAAATGGTTGCATGTGACACAAAATGAACTTAATTTTTGTTGCCATCTGTCTTCTGACTGGTTTTATGTGGCCCATCGGAAATTCCTCCTTGGTGCCTACCCCTTCATCTCAAAGTAGTACTTGCAAGCCATGTCCTCAATTATTTGTTGGATGTATTCCAATCTCTGTCTTCCTCTTCAGGTTAGCCCTCTACAGCTTCCTCTAGTACCATGGAAGCCATTCCCTGATGTCTTAACATCTTATTATCCTGTCCCTTCTCCTTTTAGTGTTTCCCATGTATTCCTTTCCTCTCCGATTCTGCGTAGAACCTCCTCATTCCTTTCCTTATCACTCCACATAATTTTCAACATTTGCCTGCAGCACCATATCTCAAATGCTTTGATTCCCTTCTGTTCTGGTTTTCCCACAGTCCGTGTTTCACTGACATACAACACTGCTCCAGACGTACATTCTGAAAAATTTCCTCCTCATATTAAGGCCTGTGTGTGACACTAGTAGACTTCTGTTAGCCAGAAATGCCCTTTCTGACAGGGCTAGTCTGCTTTTGATTTCCTCCTTGCTCCACTGGTCATTGGTTACTTTGCTGTCTAGGTAGCAGAATTCCTTAACTTCATCTACTTCGTGCCCATCAGTCTTGATGTTAAGTTTCTCACTCTTCTCATTTCTGCTACTTTTCATTACTTTCATCTTTCTTTGATTTACACTCAGTCCATATTATGTACTCATTACATTGTTCATTCCATTCAGCTTATCATGTAATTTATCTTCACTTTCACTCAGGATAGTAATGGCATCAGTGAATCCTATCATTAATATCCCCTCGCCTTTTACTTTAATTCCAGTCCTGAAGCATTCTTTTATTTCTATCATTGCTTCTTTGATGCACAGATTGAACAGTAGGGAGGAAAGACTACATCCTGTCTTTCACACTTTTTAATCTGAGAAGTTCATTTTTGGTCGTCCTCTCTTATTATTCCTTCTTGGCTCTTGTATATATTGTATATTAGTGTCTGTCCCTATAACTTACACCTATTTTTCTCAGAATTTTGAACATCTTGACCAGTTTACATTGGCGAATGCTTTTTCCAGGTCAACAAATACTATGAATGTGTCTTGATTTTTCTTTGGTGTTCCTTCCATTATCAACTGCAATGTCAAGATTGCCTATATGCTCCTTTTGTAAAGCCAAACTGATCGTCATCTAGCACATCCCCAATTTTCTTTTCCACTCTTCTGTGTATAATTATTGTCAGAAACTTGGGTGCCTGAGCTGCTAAGCTGATTGTGTGATAATTCTTGCACTTGTCAACTCTTGCAGTCTTCGGAATTGAGTGGATGATATTTTCCTGAAAGTCAGATGATACGTCCCCAGACTCATACATTCTAGACACCAATGTGGACAGTCAAATGGTTCAAATGGCTCTGAGCACTATGGGACTCAACTGCTGAGGTCATTAGTCCCCTAGAACTTAGAACTAGTTAAACCTAACTAACCTAAGGACATCACAAACATCCATGCCCGAGGCAGGATTCGAACCTGCGACCGTAGCGGTCTTGCGGTTCCAGACTGCAGCGCCTTTAACCGCACGGCCACTTCGGCTGGCCTGTGAACAGTCAATTTGTTGCCACTTCTCCCAATGATTTTAGAAATTCTGATGGAATGTTATCTGTCCCTTATGCCTTACTTAATTTTAAGTCTTCCGAAGCCGTCTTAAATTGATTCTATTAATGCATCCCCTATCTCTTCTAAATTGACTTGTGGTTCACCTAAGGCCTTCAATGTACCCTTTACACCTATCTGCTCTCACCTCTGCATTTAACAGTGGAATTCCCATTGCATTATTCATATTACTACCCTTGTTTTTTGTGTCACCAAAGGTTGTTTTGACTTTCCTGTATGCTGAACTACTTTAATTTATTCAGAATTTCCATGCAGCCTTTTTGTCTTAGCTCCCTGTGGTTCCTATTTATTTCCTTCCTCAATGACTTGTATCTCTATGTTCCTGAGTTTCCCTGAAAATTTTTGTACTTCTTTCATTCATTGATCAACTAAAGTATTTCTTCCGTACTCATGGTTTCTTCGCAGTTACCTTCTTAGTACCTTTGTTCTTCTTTCCAACTTCTGTGATTGCCCTTTTAAGAGATTTCCATTCCTCTTCAGCTGTATTGCCTACTGAGCTCTTCTTCACTGTGCTGTCTATAGCCTTATAGAACTTAAAAGTGCATCTCATCATCCCTTAGTATATCTGTATCCCACTTCTTTGAGTATTGTTTCTTCCTGACTATTCTCTTGAACTTCAGACTAATCTTCATCACTATTTCAATAGAGTCTGTATCTGCTCCTGGGTATGCCTTACAGTCCAGTATCTGATTTCCAAATCTCTGTATTGCCATGATGTAATCTACCTGAGATCTTTCCTTATCTGCATGCCTTTTCCAAGTATACCACCACCTCTTGTGATTCTTGAACAGAGTATTTGCTATTACTAGCTGAAATTTATTTGCCCGCATCTCGTGGTCGTGCGGTAGCGTTCTCGCTTCCCACGCCCGGGTTCCCGGGTTCGATTCCCGGCGGGGTCAGGGATTTTCTCTGCCTCGTGATGGCTGGGTGTTGTGTGCTGTCCTTAGGTTAGTTTGGTTTAAGTAGTTCTAAGTTCTAGGGGACTTATGACCACAGCAGTTGAGTCCCATAGTGCTCAGAGCCATTTGAACCATTTTTTTGAAATTTATTACAGAACTCAATTAGTCTTTCTCCTCTAACTCTCCTTGTCCCAGGCCCATATTCTCCTGTATCCTTTTCTTCTACTCCATCCCCTAAAACTTCATTCCAGTCCCCCATGACTATTTTATTTTCATCTCCCTTAATGTACTGTATTGCCCTTTCAACATCCTCATGTACTTTCTCTGTATTTTCATCTTCAGCTTGTGGCATCAGCATGTATACCAGAACTATTGTTGCTGGTGTCAATTTGCTGTCGATTCTGACAAGAACAAACCTATCACTGAACTGTTCACTATTCCACACTCTCTGCCATACCATCCTATTCATAATGAATGCTACACCTGTTATACGATTTTCTACCACTGTTTATATTACCTTATACTCATCTGACCAGAAATCCTTGTCTTTCCATTTAACTTTGCTGACCACTAATATATCTAGATTGAGCCTTTGCATTTCCCTTTTCAGATTTTCTAGCTTCCCTACCACATTCAAGCTTCTTACATTCCATGCCGTGGGTTGCAGGATGTTTTCCTTTAATTGATCATTCAATCTTTTTCTCATGGTCACCTCCCCCTTCACAGTCCCATCCTGGAGATCCGAATGGAGGACTAGTCCAGAATATTTTGTCATTGGAAAGATCATGACACTATCTCAGTTACAGGCCACATGTTCTGTGAATTCACACTACAGGTATTTAATACAGAGGTTTCCATTGTCTTCTGCATCCTCATGACATTGATCATTGCTGATTCTTTCACCTTTAGGAGCAGCTTCGTACTCAAGGACAAGAGAGTGCTCTGAAAATCTGTCGACTCCTCTGCCCACTTTGACAAGGCTGAGACAGCATCTATGACGACAGGTCATACAAGGAATGTCAAGAAAGGTAGGAAGATATATTTCCTCAGCAAGGCAGACAGGATACAAATTTCAAGATACTCAGCAGTCTGCAACAAATATTCAGTGATGAGGATGAAGAGGTGGAGAACAAATGGAAAAAAATTCAAAGGCATCATTCAATATGCCCTAGACAAGTATGTTCTGAGTAAGGTTTTAAGGGATGGGAAAGATCCACCATTGTTTAATAGCCATGTTAGAAAAGTGCTATGTAAACAAACAGCACTTCATCTCAGATTCAAGAGAAGTAAAAACCTAGCTGACAAACAAAAGCTGAATGAAGCAAAAATGAGCGTAAGGAGAGCAATGAGAGAAGTGTTCAATGATTTCAAAAGTAAGATGTTGTCAACCAACCTGAGTAAAAACCATGAGAGATTTTGGTCGTATGTAAAATTAGTAAGTGGGTCAAAATCATCTACTATTCTCTCAGTGACCACACTGGCACCAAAACGCAAGATAACAAAGAGAAGGCCAAAATACTGAATTCAGTCTTCCAAAGTTGTTTCACCATGGAAGATCATAACACTGTCCCTCCTTTCAATCATTGTGCGAACATTGAAATGAAATGGGAGATATTGAGATAATCGATAGCGGTATTGAAAAGCGGCTACAATTGCTTAGTAGTGGAAAGGCTGCAGGACCAGATGAGATACCTGTGAGATTCTTACTACCTTCCTAGCAGTAATTCATCATAGATCGTTTGAACAATGAAAGGTACCTAGCAACTGGAAAAAAGTGCAGCTCATTCCCGTTTAATAAGAAAGGCTGTAAGACAGATCCACATAATTATAGACCTATATCATTGATGTCAATCTGTTGTAGAATTATGGAACATGTTTTACGCTAAAAAATTGACTTCTTGGAAGAAAATCAACATGGATTCCACACAGATCATGCAAAACTCAGCTGGCTCTGTTTCTCCACGAGATCCACAGCGCAGTGGACAATGGTGCTCATGCTAATGTTATGTTCCTTGACTTCAGTAAGGCATTTGATAGCTTTCCGCATTGCCGTTTAATGAAAAGGGGGGGGGGGGGGGGCGAGGGGAAATTCGAGCTTACAGAGTATCAGAACAGACCTGGCCCCTCTGTGGGTCTGGGGGCAGAATAGGCCCGAGATATTCCTGCCTGTCATACGAGGTGACTAAAAGGAGTTTCACACATTTCAGCCTCTATGTGATGGTCCCCTGTAGGGTGTGACCTCCATTCTTCAAAATTTTTTCGAAGAGCGAACCAATTGGGGGAGGGCACCTTGCAAGGTGTATCGTGTCCATCATGCATTGACATCTTTAGCACACTTTCTCGTCGTCGCATTGCAGTCCTGCCCATTCTCCATCTCGTGGGTGAGGACACCTTCCTGTGTGCGTTTTCCACAATTCACTATGCAGCATCGATTTCTGCATCGACGATGAACATGGACTTCTTTGCACCTGATAGCCAGCATGGTAGCCACTCCGTAGTGGTGGGGCCACCATGTACCCTGTTGGTTGTAGTCCCCTGACCACACAGGGATTGCTCTGCTGATGATGCCTGTGCCGTTAACTCCCCATGTATGCCAAGGGGTAGACGCCCAGCCCCCTGGGGCACCAGGACTCCCGATAATGGCCATCCTGCCAGGTGACCTTTGCTGCAGCTAGGCGGTGCCCATGGGGAGGGCCCCTGGTCGGAGTGGGTGGCATCAGGGCAGATCACACGTGATGAAGTGTAGTCCATCATCTCTTGCTGGTGGTGAAACACCAGCAGTCTCTAAGCGATGACAAACCTGATTAAATGCACAGAAGTATGACCCCAAATCATTCCCCTCCCTGGCCACACCATGGGAGGAACATCAGGCTAAGGATGGCAGCGGATCTCATTCGCCCCGGTACCTTGTATGTTCAAGAGCTGATGAGGAAACTTTCATGACGATGAAGCCTCAGTTTTTTGTTGAGCATTTAGAGGACAAGTTCAGGGAGGTGGAGGGCTTAAATGAGATCTGTGTCAGTCTTGATCAAAACAGAGTCCTCTGCCATGTCACGGGAGTTACTCACTTCTGACATGCAGGGGAATGTTTCTGTAGCCATCGCGCCCCATAAGAGCTTAAATATGGTCCAGGGTATCACAGATACCTTCTTTTGCAGTCCGACAATGAGCTGCATGCCAGTTTAGAGCAGCGAGGTGTATATTTCATCCGGTGTGTCCACTGGGGTTGGAAGGATAATCAGGTTGCCACCAGTTCCTTCAACTTGGCCTTTGAGGGTGATATGTTGCCCGAGAAGGTCAAGGTGATGGTGTACCGGTGTGATGTAAAGCCCTATATCCCTCACCCAATGCGGTGCTTTAAGTGCTGTAAGTTTGGTCATGTGTCTTCCTGCTGTACTTCCAGAATCACATGCCAAGATTGCGGACGCCCATCACATCCCAATATTCCATGTGCCCCGCCTCCCATCTGTGTCAGCTGCGGAGAGCACCATTCGCCTCGCTCCCCTGACTGCAGGATTCTCCAGAAAGAAAGGAAAATCATGGAGTACAAGACCCTGGACCAACTGACCTATACTGAGGCTAAGAGAAAATTTGAACATCTGCTGCCTGTGCGTATGACATCGTCTTATGCTGCCGCTACAACAGTTTTGGCACCATCAGCTCCGCCAACCCAGGTCACCTCTCAGAGCCAGAAGAGTACACCTGCCCCCTTGACAGTGGGGGTCATTTCTGTCCCTGTTGCTCCTGCACCACCTACTTCAGGAGCAACACCCCCTCAACCATCAGGGACATCCGTCCCCATTTCTAAGCTGGAGGACCGTAAGTCCTCTTCGGGTTCTCTCACTAGGAAGGGTCCCTTGGGACACTCCATTCCCAGGTTTCTTCTAGTGGGAAAGATGACACCCGCCAGTGTCTGAAGAGCCCAAAAGCAGCTGGTTGTAGGGCTTCATGTTCATACCCAGTCCCGGAGACTGAGCCAGTGAAGTCCTCCCAGCCAGGGAAACCCAAGGAGCAGCAAGAGAAATCCAAAATGAAAACTCCCAAGACCAAGGAAACTGCGGTGGCACCCAAACCACTGCTACCTACAAGCTCTGTGGCTGAGGATGGGGTGGAGGTTTTGGTGTCTGCTGAGGACCTAGATCTTGCCAGAACCTCAGACACAATGGATATAGACTGCTCAGGCAATAAATCAGAGGCAGTGTGTGACTCTGAGGCGTAAACTGCCTCATTGAATGTTCCATGCCTTCCCAGTCTCACAATGTCATCCTCCAGTGGTGGCAAAGCTACGGCAACTGTTGCACTTTACACCTGCTACCTGCATTGCTCTCCAGGAAACATGGTTCCCAGAAATGCGGATTCCTGCCTTCCACAGCTATAAGGGATATTACATGAACCATAGCGAATACAATAGAGTGTCAGGTGGAATTGGCATTTATGTCCTAAACTCGGCTTGTAGCTGAAGCTCTGGCTGTCAGAATAAGGACGATGTGGGAAATAACTGTCTGCAATGTATACCTTCCTCCAGATGGTGCAGTACCCCTGAATGTATTAGTTGCACTGATTGATCAACTTTCTAAACTTCTCCTACTTCTGGGAGATTTTAATGCCCATAACCCCTTGTGGGTTGGTACTACGCTCACTGGCCGAGTCAGAGATGTCGAAACTTTACTGTGGCAATTCAACCTCCTCCTCTTAAATACTGGGGCCACCACACATTTCAGTGTGGCTCATGGTAGTTACTCGGCCATTGATTTATCAATTTGCAGCCCAGGACTTCTCCCAGCTATCCACTGGAGAGCACATGATGACCTGTGTGGTAGTAGTTGTTAGTTGGTCTATGGAGGAACGTGTCAGTGGAGTGGTGATAAGAAAAAATTGCTCCTAGCAATTAATTTCAGTTTGAAAAAGGTTTTTTTGTCCCTATCAGGTGGACTTTTTATGTGCAATTTTAAACCCTGGACATTAGTTTTATTTGTAAATTTATTTCCTACAGAGATTGTATAATTTTACAGGATGTAAAATTCAGTACTCTAACAGTCTATGTGTACTATTTAAATGAACCACACAAAATTATGTGCTTTTGTGTGATGAATAGTCAAATGCTGCAGGCTTTGTTTAGTGCAGTAAAATAAACTAGAAGCATTTAGACAACACTTATTTAATTGTGAAAATAAATGTTATATAGCATAAATTAAAAATTTCAAATCATTTTTGCCTTGATCCCAGTTTAAACATTGGGCTCCCAGAGACCCCTCCTTGTGGTATGAAATGGAAAAAAATTCCCACGCTTCATGACAGAGCATATGGGAACAATGCAGGAGTCCTGCACTGCCATACTAGGCAAGGTCCTAATGGAGGTGGTTTGCCATTGCCTTCCTCCAACTGTAATGGGGATGATGATGATGATGATGATGATGATGATGATGATGATGATGATGATGGGGACACAACAACACCCAGGCATCTCGGGGCAGGTGAAAAATCCCTGACCCCGCTGGGAATCAAACCTGGGACCCAATGCTCGGGAAGCGAGAACGCTACAGTGAGACCATGAGCTGTGGAGCTCGTGGCATACGTTACAGAAAAGTCACCTCTTGAGTTATGGATTAAATGACTTCCATCTGTTGATACACTACCAAAAACAGCAGCGGCCTCGTTTGTACTGTGCGTACAGTTACAATGCAGTGACGCCAGTACACTGATGCTAGCAGTCAAATATGTGTTGTTATGGGTGAATACTATCGATAGCCACTTGGAGGGGTATGTCACCATGTTTTAAGTATGTTTGTAATTGGTTGTAGGTGTATGAACTTGCAATAGTTCCCATGTCAGTAGTGAGATGTTGGCTGTCATCAGTATGCTCTGATGATGACTGTTTGTGCCTTCTGGGAAGCTCTTCATAAATGTATTACGCTGTAAAAAATCATTTATACACATATTTGTCAAATTACTTTGAAAAAATTACTTCACTACAGTCTTGACACTATCGTATAACATTTCATTGTAGTTTCTTTGGAAAGGATGTTGAATAATTAACTGTCTACTCAGCAGAATTTAATGTAATGCTGGTGGTGAGCATTGCTTGAAAACTGAGAAACCAAAATGAAGGAGAGTTAAGGCCTAGATAGCAACAAGCTCAGTGTGCCAACCAGAATTTGCTTAGTGAGCTACAGTGCGAGAACAGAAAGATTAGGGAATGGTTCAAGAATGGACAAACCAACATTTCAATTTGTCTTTGTGACAGTAATCTCACATTTTTGCTGGTAAGTAGTGTGGGATAGGGTAAGGATGACCTGCTAACATGGAAAACACCAAGGAATGCACAGCCACATAGATTGTCGATTGCAAACATAACTTGATATCTAGTGGGGCTATACAACATGATGTCCAGTCAGAGCTGGGTGCCTGGTGTGGCGGCTAGAGTCTCGCAATCTACTAACCACTGCACAATGTGAATTTCCAACACACCATTTACAGTTGACCATCTCATAACCTTTTCAACCCGTGTCATTTCTGCGGAAATAACACTGTACCTGAATTGTGAATGCTAAAATGACACTTTTACTATGTGGGAGCTAGATAATGCTCTTAATTCCTCCTGATAGCTTCCTCAAGACTGGACAATGTTAGTGTTCTGATGGTGCAGCACTCTTCTCTTGCGGGCAACCACTTTCTCCGTCATGTATACAGACGCATCTGGACAGATGGCACGTTTCCCAGACATTGGTGTAAAGCCACTGTCATACCCACACCTAAGCCCTTGTAAGGACAAGCACCTTCCTTCTAGTTCTAGCCCCATTTCTCACCATCCATGTTTGCAAGGTGTTGGGACATGTGATTCAGGTCTGGCTGGTGTGGCGGCTAGAGTCTCGCAATCTACTAACCACTGCACAATATGAATTTCCAACACACCATCCTGCAGTTGACCATCTCATAACCTTGTCAACCCATGTCATTTCTGCGGAAATAACACTGTACCTGCATTTTTTGACCTGGAGAAAATGTAAAATACATGCTGGAGGACTGGTATACTCCATACTCTCTACACATGGGGCTTCTGAGGCTGCCTGCACCATTCCCTTCAGGAATTTTTAAAAGACAACTTTCAAGGTACATAAGGGTTTTGCTTGTCAAACCCATTTATCCAGGAAAATGCTGTGCCTCAGGGATCCGTCCTGAGTGTTGTCCTCCTTGCTGTCACCTTTGATACTGTTATGGCCTGTATCTCGCAGGGCATATCCGGCTCCCTTTTCATTGATGATTTTTCGATCTATTGCACTCTCCCACAGACTGGTCTCATTGAGCAGCGTCTTCAGTGATTGTCTTTACTCATGGAGCATTGACAAAGGCTTTTGCTTTTCCACTGACAAAACGGTTTGTAGGAATTTCTGGCAGTGCAATGGGTTTCTTCCACTGTATTTACATCTTGAGCCTGTTGCTCTTCTGTCTGCTGAAACTGTGAAATTCCTGGGGCTCATGCTTGATAGGAAATTTTCTTAGTCCTCCCACGTCTTACTTGGCTGCCTGCTATACCCTGTCCCTCAATGTCCCATCAACAGCACTCCCTGGGGAGTGGATTCGACCTTCCTCCTCCAGTCCAACAGATCCCTTGTCCATTCAAAACTAGGCTATCGGTGTTCTTTTTATGCATCCATCTTGCACCATCATGGCATCTGTTTGGCTACTGAAGCATTTTACGCTAGCCCAATTGAGAGTATGAATGCAGAAGCTGCTGAATTACCACAGTCATACTGGTGTGATGTTCTCCTCAACAGGCGCACGTGGTGTTTGTCTGCCATGCCTGGCTACCCATCCTCTGCCCTCTTTTTTGATGATTCTTTTCACCACCAGTGTTAGGTGCATCCTTCTTCTGTTACTTCCCTTTTGGCTGCTGCTCCAGCTGCTTAAATACATGCTACCTGACACTTTCCCAACCTCGGCTTCTTGCGGCAGCCTGTGTTCACTCCAGACTTCATAAGAACACTAATCCAGATTTGATCTATTGCATAAGTTTCTCAACCTTCGCACAGAACGTAGCAATAGTACATTTTGTACACTGATGGCAGTCAGACTGATTGTGGTATCACGTGTGCCTTTGTCATTTGCATTGACAAATTTTGGTACCAGCTTCCAGAACACAGCTAAGTATTTACAGCAGAGCTCTTTGTTCTGTATCAAGCCATGCATTACATTTGGCAACACAGGCTTTTCAATTGTTATCTGCTCCAGTTCTCTCATATCCCTTCAGATCCTCTGTGTGCTGCACAAGGTCCATCCCTTAGTGCAACTGGTTCAAGAAAGCTTCCACTTGCTCACTCTTTATGGAGCTACTGTGATGTTTATGTGGGTACCTGGTCATGTCGGTCTGATCAGAAATGCAGCTTCTCTTGTTGCTACCAAGGCAACAGACTACCTCAGCCTGTTAGTTCTTCCATACCGTCTGATAATCTCTGTGTTGGCATCAGTCCTTGGGCATCACCATTGGTCCCCACTTCATGGGAACAAGCTCCAGGAAAGTCCATCTGCTTGTCATCAGCCTTTGACAGTTTGGCATTTCCTGTCAGAATTCCCTTTTTTCAACCACTTATCTTCTCATTTATGTTTGCTGCCTGAGTTATTACACATTTTAGCGAAAGCTCCAAAGGCGATTGACCCTGTCTTACCTTTAATCTATCGTAGCAATACAGCAAATGACATTTAATATTTAGTTCGGGACCTCTGTTGTCTCTATGGAAAATTTTATGCAACTTTCTCCACAAGGAATTTTTCAGTTTTAACTGTCTCTCTTCTGTAGATTCGACTTAACGTGCACTTACTTTTAACTTCTTTTTTGTCTTAGTTTTCAGATGCTCTGACATGGGTACATATGACCTTAGTTGTTCTTGGGCCCTAGAATAAAACAAATAAAACAATCAAAGTGTTAAGAACATACTTGATGGGGTTTCTAAAAACAAATTCAAATTCAAATTGAATTTAATGAAGATTTCAGATGTGGAACCCTTTTGCAGCTTTGACTGGGCTCCCTTTGAGTGCTGACAGGAAATGCACAATTGGGTTCTTTAGAAGTGAAGCAGTGTTTCTTCATGTATAAGGAACTATTGAACTCAGTGTCCATGACTTGGTGTGAAAGCTGAAGTGATTTGTGTAATCTGATATAACAGAACCCTGGACATGGGACAAAAATAGTTAATGTAGCTGATGTAAATCAAAGTAATTCCATTGGCAACTTTTGATCTGTATTTTCAGAACCTTCTTGCCCCTTTGTGGCCATAACTTATGGCTTAAAATCCTTTTACTATAACCATTTTTTAGGGGAAGAATAAAGGAAAAATATGTGAAAGATGTACTTGGCTAAATGACATACTTAGATAATTTAAAGGTAAAATAGTTCATAAACTGCAATAAGATATTTGTTCTATTACATTGTAGTGGTAAAATTGAGCAAATTGGAATATATTTTGCAATAAATATTTAATTATCAGTCCTTTGCCTTTTAACAATGACAGTATTGCTGAACAGCCTTGAATTCTCTGCATAACAGTTACTCTTGACACATGCACTGACGACTAAGTTTATTATAAATCAGCATTGTACTGTAAGTGACAGTTGCATGGCATTAGATTGTTCGCCATCGGCCTCCAGGCCACCCCTCTTACAGACTTTCAGGAAAACCAAGCAGATCTATGCTGATCTATCGTACTTCATCACAGTTGGACTTGTAGCAATATAACTGATTTTTAATTCTGAATACTGTCTTTTTAATGAATAATATAAGATGATTTGAATTACTAGCACATTAGTAAATCCACAAACCATTAATTCTTACTGCAAAAATGCTTTTAGATTGTATAAATTGTTAAGCTTGGATATATTCATTCAATGGTGTCATGTTTCTCTAACTAAGACTCAAGAAATTGAAATTCCTTTTCAAACTTAGTGAAGAGGCAGGACATTGAAAGACAGCAAGTACCATCATATAAAATCAGTGTCACTGACAGGGTTTGGATCTTGTTTTCCTGTCAGATCTCTCACACTACCAGTTTGTTGTTTTACTCCTCCATTTGGCCTCCTGTCTCTCTTCTGCATTCTGATTCTCATCTGAGATCATGAAAACATCGTACTGTCTGTCCCAATTTGTCATTGACATTGACTGAATTTTTAAAGATGATTTCAATATTTCATTTATATTTACTGATTTAGCCTATATGACGACTGCAGGGTTGTCTTACTGACCTCCAAAGTGGGAGACAGTGCCACTTTCTTCCAAGGTTGTCTTCAGTGTGGCTATTGTGTGAGGATGAACACTGTGAGCAGTAACATACCTTCCAGCAGCAGGTCGAACATGTTCTTTTATGCAGTTCATATTGATGCTCAAACTAACTGACCATGTGCTAGATTGCTATGTGAAATGTATATTTAAGTGATGATCCAAATATGGTTGAATTTTGTTGAAAGAAGAATGAAAGTCACCTACTGCTCCAGTGTAAACTTAGGGGTGGACTGTGTTGTGTCTTCCAAAATGTGGAGTTTCTATGGAGTAATTAAAACACAGTAGGATAGAAGAGCTCATGTCAAAGAATTGGATAAGTTGTTCACTGTGACTTTTCATATTAGAGCACAGCATTACACATACACCTAAAATTAAGTAGCTTGTCCCCAAGTTGCCCTGGAAAGGAAAGTTGCTACGCACCATCTAACAGAGATGCTGAGTTGCAGGTAGGAACAACTAAACAACTGTCACAAATATAACTGGTTATAGTAGTTACAGGTACTCCTTTTAGGGTATGCAGTACTGTAGTCCAGTGTAACACAAATGAATATTGACAAATACTTAACACAGGTTTGTGTTTGCTTTTACTTCCAGTTCCAAGAACGTCTACCAGCCAGGGAAAGTAGCTGTTTTTTATGCCGTGAACCGGTGGGAATTACAGGGACTCCCATGACTGCGCTAACCAGCACCAGCAGAATCAGCCTCAGCCAGAGGCTCGGTGAAATTATACACATGTGCAATGTAGAAATTGACATAAAAGGAATGCTCTGTGAAACATGTTGCTCACAAATTAATGAGGTAGATGAGAAGGAAATGCGAGTAAAGCAGTTGAAGGAATTAATTATTCTCCGTGTGCTCCCCAGGGACCCTGGTTATGGTAAGCACTGCAGATGTTCCACAAATTAGTCACATTATCTGATTTTTAGTGTTAATGATAATTTTGTCGTGAAACAAATTATTGTGATTTCAGCACAAGGGAAAGGGTGGGTAGGGGAGTGGTGTGATCATTATAGTTGAGAGTGGTTTATGGCTGTTATGGAACACTGAGAACCCTGCTATTTTGGTGGATCACCTTGCTTATTTTGAAGGTTAATAAATGTGAAAGACTGAGAATCCTGTTTATTCAGCGATTACTTTAATTTTAAATTATAACGAACAACATAGAGATCAGAACAAAGCTAAAAATCCTTTTGTGGTTTTCCAAAAAGTTTTATTGTTCTGGTACCCTGGTTGGAGACAGTAAGAAAATTATGAAACATGTCCAGTGAAATGTTCTAAACAGCATTACTCTCCTTTGATTTTCATAACATTTACTTGTATGCTCCTAAATCCAGAAATTATGGTGTAAAGAAAACCAAGTTTACAAGAGATGGTATGCAGTATGGCATCTGAACTACAGAATTCTTTATCCTGTGCACCTAAATGTGTTAATCATTGGCCTAGTTATTTGCAACCTTCATCAGAAACAGCTTTATGAGGACTCGTGTCTTTGGCACACATTGCAACACACTTCAGTGTTATACTATTGTTTATTACTTCCAGTATCTCTGAAGGAGCTGTGTCAGTGTGGGTTTTATCACAAATGTGCTGCTTTAAACGAGTGGTTCCTGACTGGAAACACAATAATGCAAGCTGTATATGTGGAATATGTACCTACTAGACTTGATGATTCCATCCATAACCAATCAAAATGTACTCTATACTTCACTGATTAGATCCCCCCTATTTACTTCCTCAATGTGTATGCATTGATTCCAGATTTACTGCTCACTGCATTGCCTGTCTCATGTTGCAGGATTATTTACACATACATGAGAAGACATTGCTGGATGTAGCAAAGCATTATAGACATATTGAATGTCTTCGGAGTGAAACATTATCGAGGCCTGATGAAAGAAATTTGACTTCTACTGCAATAGCACATTGAAAGAACTGAATAGTGACAGATGAAAATTTCTTTTGCGCTCTGGGTATCAGTCTGTTTCCTTCCTAACCCAAATCTCCACAGTAGTGTACCCTGTATATTAGCCTTCTTTGCTTGCAGGTCTACTGTATTTCTGTGGGATATCTGACATTGCAGTGCATTTGGACTGAAAGGCCCATATTACATCAGGCATGAATATTTATAAAAGTGTGGTGTCTGTTCCTTTGGATGTCTATTTATTTATATATTTAGCATCCAATAGATCACACATGTGATATAGGATTTGTCATTTGATTACACGTAACTCATAACAACACATACACAAAATAAATGGACGAACATATACAAACGGCAAAACAAATTACATACACATAGTACATAAGTAGTGTACAAGAACTTATTACACAAAAACAAAAGTACGTGCTCATGATAAACAATTACAGATCATGAACTACGCCTTGTACACAAAACGTATTACAGATATTTAACAGATTTTTCATAAGTACCATAATTATGAAGTTGAAAACACAATTAAATTAGTTTAAATTTTTTAAAAAATAAGTACAGGTTTCAATCCACAGTCTGAGATGGGTATTTGCTTACTCTAGTAGCATTTTTCCATCAAGTATTTTTTTTACTTGATGCTTGAAATTATTTTTGCCTTTCAATTCTTTAATTGCCTAACATGTTTATGACTTCCAGTTTTTGCTACATAGGGAATGTGGAAGTCTTTAGAATGCCTTGTATTGCGATCGTGGTAGCTTGAGTTGATTTGGAGATCGCAGTTATTTTTACTGATCATTTCCAGGCATTGAAAGATATATATCAATGGTATTGTCAGTATCTTTAGTTGTCTGAATAAGGGTCTACAGTGAGTTTGTGGTGGGCTGTGTGTCATGATACGAATAGCTCTTTTTCACATAATAAAAATGTCATTTAGTCTTGACCTGGTTTTCTCCCCAAAAGCTTATGCCACAGCTAGCAACTGATAGGAAATAACTAAAGTACACCGCTATAATACATTCCTTGCTACATACCTTGGATATTATTCTTAAGGCAAAACATGCTAACTTCCTGAGTAAGATATACACTGTATTCATTCCTGTTAAAATCTTGGTCAATTCGCATTCCCAAAAACTTCGTGGTGCACATTTTTTCTATTTCTTTGCTATCCAGCATAAGGCACATATTTTCGCCTTGTCACTTGCTCCCTTACTGTACAAAGTTAGTTCTCTTTCTATTTCATGTCAGCTTATTTTAATAAAACCATGACTGTATGTATGAGCATTTTTTCTGCTGTGTTACACAGTGATTCTTTTTTATCACTAATTATGATACTCGTGTCATCTGCAAATAGTAGAATTTTGGCTGAACTTTCTGGAGCCTGTATGTCATAGATATAAACTAGAAATAACAATGGGCCCAGAATGCTGCCCTGAGAAACAACTATTTAAATTTGTTTTGGTTCAGATATGGGTTTAAAATTGTGAAGATTCTTGGATGACCTCAGCTCAACAACTTGTGACCTGTTTTGCAGATAGGATTCAAACCAATTTTTAACGGTACCCCTGATGCATATTGCTTCAAGTTTCCCTGGTAATATTACATTGTTCACAGTATTGAAGGCTTTGGCTAAATCTAGATTAATTCAAACATCCTGTTTATTTGACTCAAAATTTCTTACTATTTCTGTGCAATATGGCTGTTTCTGTACTGTGCCATGTTGACTGTTATTTACTAGTTTATGTTTTTCTATATATTTTGTAACCCTGATTTTCCTTAATTCCTCAAGTATTTTGGAGAAGGATGGGAGGAGAGATATAGGTTGGTAATTTTCTGTTTTATGTCTGTCACCATTTTTGTATAGAGGTATCACTTTAGAGATTTTTAGTTTATCCGGAAATATCTCTTCACTAAGGGACAAGTTTGCTATGTGTACTATAGGTTTGACAACACATGGAGCAATTTTCTTAATTATTGATACAGGTACATCATCCAAACCAGAGGACAATTTCGATTTCAAGCATTTAATGACTTTTAGAACTTAATGCTCGTCTGATGGGATTGCCATCATGCTGGTATTTACCATTGGAGACATCACTGTTAATTGTTGCTTAAATTTACTGCTTAAAGTAATGGGAATATTAACAAAATAATTGTTTACATTGTTTGCCATGGCATTTTTTCTATGGGGATATTTTTATTGTTTTTAAGATGGATTTCCTGTTCTTTAGTTTGACCTTCTTTTTTTTTTACCACATCATTCTGGACTTGTTACTAGCCTGCCTTATTAATCTATCATTACTTAATAATTTTGCTTTTGATACTACTTTGCAGTAAGTCTGTTTGTATGTTCTCACATACTCAACAAACTGCTGATCATGACATGTTTTTAACTTTAAACTTAGTAATTTCATGGTTTCACTTGACGTTTTAATTCCGGGTGTACTCCAGGTCCCTTTGGATCCAAATGATCTGTAACCCAAAACCTTTTTTGGGAAGCACATTTCAAAGTATGCCATAAAAGTGGAAGCAAATGTATTGTAAGCATCATTTGTGTTTGTTTGTGCCAAGACCTCTGGCCAAACTGCATTTTTAACATTATTTTAGAACTGATTACAATTTTCAGTAGAGAAACATCGTTTGTGCTCCTTTTATGTTCCCCTCCTTGGGAGTTGCAGTGAGATTAAAGGTTAGTGCATTATGATCTGATAATCCTATATTCACATTTGTAACTGCAACTTCATGTGTGACCACATTTGAGAAGATGTTATTTATTAGGCTTTCACTGGAATCTGTTGTTCTAGTGGCAGCTGATACGTGGGGAAACAAGTTGAAGCTTTTAGTATGTCTAAAAACTTGTATTTTACTGACCTCTGGACCAATAGATTAATATTAAAGTCACCACAAAGAATTATGGTAGAGTTCTCATTTGAGAAAAATGTCGAGCATTTCTTCCAAATTCTTAAGAGAGACTTCAGTATCTCCAGATGGTGATCTGTGAATTGCTGCAACAATTACTTTCTTTTCTATGATTAATGGTTTAGCCTCATATCTTAACTTAAATTTAAGCTTGGGATTTAGATAAAAGCATACACCACCACCTTTGACATTTTGCCTATAGTACTGACTGGCAAGTTTATAATATGTGTGACCAAAAAGACTTAAACTATATGAGTTAATTGTATAAGGCTCAGTCACAACTTCTGTGCATGGCTATGACAGGTGGTGTGGGCAGCCTATCAAGTTAGGCTGTGGTCTCCTGATCTCACATTTTGTGCTTGCTTACTCAGTTGTGCAGGACTCTGACACTTGTCTCACTCCTCTGTCAACACAGCTTCCCTTTCATGTCGTTTGTCCCCTAACACTGCAGTCAGGTGTCATGTGGTGTAACTATTTAATACAATGATGTATTATATTCTGTACCTTATCTTCTATACTTCTTCTCAAACTCTGTTATAATTACTTTAAAATTCAAAATTGATGCCTTTGACGCATCACATTTTTATAAATAACTTACTATGTCACTTTTGACTTAACAAATTATTTATTCCCTTCATCATCACACTCGTGAACTACACTAAAAGATCACCTTCATTCAGTATAAAAGAGACACTCACAATAATTTTGAAGGTTCCTCTTCTGTGTCTCACAACATACATCAGTTGTTGAAATAACTCCTTTGGCAGCCTATTGCTTTACAGGACAGTGTGGTGACCCCACAGAATACTTATTTTCACACATGTAGTTTGGCACCCAAAGCTGCTGCGATAGCTGTACAGTGCTGAAGGTGCATATTGTCCCCTGATGTAAGTCACCACACACAAAATAGAAATAACACTAATGAACAATATCTGTACATTTATGTTTGACATGTTGTTTTCTATTGCTCTTTTCATAATGTGTACACAACACTTCTTTCAAAATGGCATTCATTGATAAGAAGTCATTGATATGTGCATCTCTCCTCTGGAGTGGTACGTACAAGCACAGTCTGTGAACATGGTGCCCAGTGAACACAGTCAAAAGTTTTTTAAATTTTTTTCCCTATATGCCATGAATGTGGATTTCTTTTCGTAACTATGGCTTCTGAGATTGGTTATAGCCTCAGTACATCATTGTCCGTGATAAAATACGCAAATTTACCCTCAATTGCAGCCACAATTTAAGACCATGTCACTAAAGTGAACATAAAGTACTTGAAAGATGTTTTCCTCTCTGTGTGTACAATAGTATCCAGTGCAGAACCACAGCGGCTGCGGACACCCGAGGCTGGAACCAGTACTGGGGCTGAGGACATACGTGCAGTGAAGTCACCTGGTGAGTAAGAGTAACTTTACACGTAATTGCAGCCTTAACTAAAGCAGTACATAAAGTACTTAAAAGACGTTTTACTCTCTGTGTGTACAATAGTAGGCAGTGCAGAACAACAGCGGCTACGGTCACCAGAGGCTGGACCCAGTACTGCAGCTGCAGCAAAGTCACCTGGTGAGTAAGAGTAAGAGCCCACTGTGCGAGGCTTACATTCCTGCTCTGTACACTAGAGAATCAAATGTATCTGGACACCTATTAGTGGACATTAAGATTTTGTGTTCTCCTTTATGGGGACTTGAACTCTTCTGGGGACACCTTGACATTTCGAAATCTCTGTGGATGGATGCCAGCCCATTCTTCCTTAATAGCTGATACCAGACAAGGTAGAAATATTGGACACAGGGTATGGAGTGAAAATGCCATTTATAACTAATCCCTAAGACGATCCATTGCTTTCAGGTTGGAACATCGGCAGGCAAGCCTTCTTCAGGAATGCCACTGGTTATAAGCCTTTGCCTAACAATGCTGATCCATGAGAGGTACAAGTGTTGAGCTGTTCAAATCGGTCGTTATCTGTGAACTGTTCCCCTGCTGTGTATAGTACACAATAATGTCAAATATGTACTTACCCTTCTGCATTTATCATATCCTGAAGTACAATAAGGGGAGAACAAGTTAAAGAGGAGAAATTGCATATTGTTACACTGCCTGCTCTGCACTGCATTGTTGGCAGTAGAGGTAATGGCGGATAATGTTCACTTAGTAGTCACCACATCCAAATTCTTCCGTCAGATACCCACGGAGTATAGCACTGTTTGTCACTCCAAATCTCGTTTCCACTCATCCACTCACCAGCAATCATAGGTTTTTATGCTACAGTCAGTGTGACTTTATGTTGAACAGAAATGTTGTTTCCAGAAGCTGCTCAGCCATTGTAACCAGTTTTTCTAACTCCCTGTACACAGCCATTTCCTTAGCGGGCTCCTAGCTGCACTTCAAAACTGAAGAGTGACTGCAGCTTCTAACTGCAAGCTGGTTTTTACTATTTCCTACCACAATGACAGAAGCACTTGTCCATCAGCATACTGTGTGTGCCTGGACTTCATGTAGCATTGGTTGTTCCTTCACATTTTCACTTAACTGTCAAATCACTGACAGCTGACTTGGGCAAGTTTGGAAGGGCTGAAATGCATCCCTGTGTTAATTATTCAGGTGTAATGCAAAGAAAAGTCCATGTTCAGTGTACTCAGATCCCTGACTGATGAATTCTGCTTACAAAACAGTATTACCTGCCACTTCCTATAATATATATGACGGCAGTATCTGTTCCCAAAAGAACAATTACCATGGATGACCATGCAGCTTTGCTAGAAATGAAATAATTAAATGGACACCCTAGCTGCAAACAGGTGGTGATGTACTTCATTGGGGACATGTTGAAAATGTGTGGCCCAACCGGGACTTGTTCCCGGGATCGTCTGTTTACATGGCAGACGCTCTATCCATCTGAGCCACCGCGGGCACAGAGGATAGTGCGTCTGCAGGGACTTATCCCTTGCACACTCCCCGTGAGATCCACATTCCCAACATGTCCACCCCACTACATTTGTAGTGTGCCTAACAGATGTTTGCCGATCGTACTCATTACTCGTGGCAGATTAATCTACCAAGTCCCGTACGAGTTTGGGCATAGTGTGTGCGTTCGCACAAGAAGGTATGACGGTAGTATCTGTTCCCGAAAGAACAATTACTGTGGATCACCCTGCAGCTTTGCTAGAAATGAAATGAAATGATAATTAAATGGATGGAGCGTCTGCCATGTAAGCAGGAGATCCCGGGTTCGAGTCCCGGTTGGGGCACACATTTTCACCATTTCCCCAATGAAGTACATCACCGCCTGTTTGCAGCTAGGGTGTCCATTTAATTATCATTTCACTTCCTATAATAGTAGCTCCACCTCTCATTGAATTAAAGTGCTCAGTTGCCCGTTACATAAGGGTGCCCAGGTATTTTGATTGGATAGTGGGTTTATAGTTCTTATCTATGTGATTTCTGCAACCCCTTAGTCAGTCCACCATACACAATTGAATTAGAATCCAGAAATCACAATATATTTTATTATATTTATGTTTTTGAATATTGAGGACTTTGATTTGGGGCGAGTATTTACTGACTTACAGAAATACAAAGTTTGCCTCTATAGCTGTGGAAATATGTGTGCTGAGAATTACTGGGAGGGAAAAGGAAACAGAAAAATGGACAGGGAACAGGCAGGGTTAGGAGACGTAGTGTGGAGGTAGTGGAGATGAGTGATACATGTAGTGATGGAGTGAGTGACAGATAGGATAAGACAATTACATGCTCGTATCCTAGGGAGGTGAGTGGGGGGAACATTGAGGTGACAGTCTGGTGAGAGGCATTGAGTGGATATCAGGCTACATGGACTTCAAGCTGCAATGCCTGTAGCTTGAGACCAGAATACCAGGAGAAGCCAGGGAAGAGGCTTAATCAAACAGTGGGACTCCAAATAATGAATGAATGATGTGAGTAGAAGAAACTGAGGATGATTTGTATTTCAAAACTGAACATTTTTGTACAACCTATTAGGGTAGTAACTTAAATGGAAATATTGGGGTGTGAATCTAGTTTATAAATGGTCATAGCTGATGTGTTCAGCACTACCATAAGTTATTTGATAATAACATTTTCAGGGGCTCCCTTAACCTTTCTGTGGTCAATCAGACATAAAGGTCCTGCCAAAATGTTTGTTTCAGAATCTGCACAACCATTGGAATGTCCCATTTCATTGTGTACTGTGATATTTTGTTCAGTTTATGTACAATTAGAACCCAGAAGCTGACAGGTGATGCTAGAATGTGTTTTTTCTTTGTTGGTACAAAAGTGAGTACAGTATGTTTTGTAGAAGGAGCTTCCTATCTTTGGCTTAATTGTGGATGGCAAAGACAGTGTAGATATTATTTATCTTTGTTACATTATTTGCTAGGTATATACTATTTGACATCTATTTTCACTGATAACTCATTCTTGAAGAAAACTGATGTCTGTGTCTTGTAACTAAAATTAATGCATGTCTTTATTAATGAAAATCATATCAAAATCATGACTGTAGTTGGAAATCTACCACCCCAAATGTACAGATACTGTTCTTTTGATGTACTGTTTTTCTTCTTTCTCATGAGATAGTGTACTGGAGACATTTGTTTTCTTTTCCTTATTTTGTCTTGAATGTCTCAGTAGTTTCTTGGAATTAATTGTTTACAATTATTTATGGAGCTGTCTTTTGAATAATGGGTAGGGTGGTTATGAAGAATACAGTCAGCAGAAATAAGGTTTCTATGGTCTACTTTATAACATATGAAAGCTGATCACCTCTAAAATGAAGGTGCTGGGAGTGTATAGTAGAGTGGAAACAACTGAAGCATGTGGGATGAATGTGTCAATGCTTTTGGAGAGAATGGCTGATAATACAGTATCACTTCCTGTTCACTAGATTTGTCTCTGGTGCCAGTACCTTTGTTCATAAAATATTTCCCATCAAGACTTTCACTACAGTTTGATACCAGACCAATCTGTTCGTCTTTCTGCCTCACCTCTCTACAGGGAGTCCAGCAGGGAGCTGCCTTGCCCCATCTGCCACCCACACTCATGGTCATATGTCCCACCTAATGTGGATGATCCATGCACAAGGAGAGAGATGTGCTCAGGTAGCCATGAACAATAGAACTTCATTGCAGCACAGAAGGCACATGATAATGTTGGGCAAGTGAAACAGCTTCCTAGTGCAAGCAACATAAAAATACTCCTGATATGCTGTAAGGTTGTCACTAATATGAGCTAAGCTGAGCACTGCAAGCTGCACTGATGATGTCCTAGATTCCAATGTTGCTGTGCTCAGAGGAAAAGTTTTGACTGTAACAGCAGCCAAAAGTATGAACTGTCATCCCCATGGAGGAGGTGGCAGTGCCATCCATGAGGCACACACCTGGAAGAAAAATACAGAAATTGGGCCAAGACATCAGTAAGGAGGGATGATGATGTGGAATGGTGCAGGCAGAAAGATACCAGGATGAAAGAAAGAAGTGGCACAAGGCATTTGAACATGGAGCAAAACCATTCAAACACTATGCAGAAGCACTTGAACACAGAGATGAAGGCTACCTAATGGATCACAAGGCACTGGTAAAAAGCTTCCAGAGACAAAAAAGGAATTATAAAAGCACAAGAAGAGAGATGTTCCTGAGTGGACAAGAGGAAGAGTGTTTCATTGCGGGACAGATGGTGCATGCCAACATGAAGCAAATGAAACAACTTTGTGATGAAGGCAAGGTAGTGAATGCCCTGATGCATGAAAAGATTGCCACTAATATGAAAACTATTCTAGAAGCTTCCAGTTGAGCACCCTGTAACAACTGACAAACACTGCTGTAGGTTGCACTGGCAATGCCAATATTGTGGGCTGCATTCTTATTAATATAGTCATGCATTCCAAAGTAGATAGTTGATGTCGAGTCTGGAACTTGGGTTGGCTGGTGAGCCTCTGTACATTCCCCTACAAAGGCTATGTAGTGGAGAAATACTGTTAAGTTGTCCAGTGTCGCATGGCTCCAGGGTGGAAACCGTGCAGTGGCTGTCATTGGCAAGATCCGCTGCACTGAGGGTGAGTTTCCGTTTCAAGCCTGTTAAGATGCCAGCAACTGACATACCTCTGTTGTGTGGCATAAGGCAGGATTGTAAAGCACCAGCTAGATGCTACACCACCCACTTCCACCTCATTCCTACTAAGTCTCCTAATCCATCCTGTTCCCATATGCATCAGATTTTCTTTCTGTCTCACCTCCACAAAAAATCCACCTGAGAAATAATCTGCCTCACCTGCCGCTCATTCTCCTCACTACTTGTACCCATCTGTAAGTAAAGAAAGGAGTGTTACATTGAATGTGTTTGATGTGGCATTATTACTGCACAAACAGCAAAAATGTGGTAAGTGATAAACATTTTTGCTATTACTTTCTGTGGGGTATCTGTGAGAGAAATTCATGATAATTTAAAATTATTGGTGAAGTTTTCTGCAAAACACTAAGTGCTCTCATTGCCAAATACTGGATGAATATAATGTCAGTACATGAATGCAATTAGTGAAGGTGCATAAACAAGCTTACACACAGTTCCTAAATGTTAAACATGAAACAGTGTGTTAACTGTGTAACATAAGATTGTATGTTTTATAAAGCAGATAAGTACAGGATTTAAAATTTTAAAATTTGAGCAATTTTTATGTGAAATGATGACAGTAAATATTTATTTGTCCCTGCCAGTCTTCAGATAGCAAGCGTGCAACTGGAATAAAGTTCTGGCTTTCTGGAACTCGGTAATATTGATGGTTGTTTATAATTGAGTAGATTAGATGCTCAATTATACACTGATCCGTAGGTTTTCTAAAAGATAGAAACAATTGATTCTGTTCTTTATCAGTTCATGTTGAAACACACTTAGTTTATCACTAGTTTGCTTTACTTGTGCAGATAAGGTATTTTTTATGTTAACACGCAAATTCTTTTTTTGTCAATCAGGCCCTGCTGAGGTGGAAGGCACGCGTCCCATCGCTCAGGTGAGTGAAAGTAGTGGATGCACGTATGAGACTGGCAGAGCAAGTGTGATTTTCACCAGTAGCATATAAAGTTTGGTTCTGTGGCGTGTAATAAACCCCACACTGCTTCCTGTCCTCCTCCCTGGGTGAGGACATATTTCATCAGCTCAGGGCTTGGAACCGTTAAAATACTTCCTCCTATTCTGAGCTACTCTGCACACTACCCACTTGCTTAATCAAATAAACTCCTTTATTAATATCCTATTCATCTCCATTACAGTCTCATTGCGTCTCCCACGGCAGTCTGTTTCCTGACATCACAAACTTTGCAACTTCTTTAGCACTGTTAACTGAAATGCTATCTCAAGTCTAAATTACCTGCTAAATGACCCAAAAAATATCTCAAAGACCACTCATATACTGGCTCTTAATTTAAAACAAGTAACTCTCTTTAATTATTAATGTCAAGTCATGTGTCATTGGTCAGTGTACAGAATCTTACTGACAGCTCAACTTCATCTTCGTTCTCCTGATGTAATGGCAGTTGTCATGATGCTGACAGTTCTAGGGGGAAGGTACATTGCTGAACAGGAATGAGACAGCGAGGAATAAACCCATGGACTGGTTGTTTGTGTTGCCATCATCATTTGTGAAAGTGGCATGGCTGGATCATGTAAAATTTGGGAATTCGTGTGGATGCTGATAACCACGCCGTTGAGTGCCCCCTAACCAGGTATCATCATCATCATGATAGAATAAAACACTGAATTCATAATGAACTGTGAAGAACGATAAACTAATTATCGTTATCCCACCCTGCAGATATGCTGCATCAGTCTCCACTAGATTTTGTGTGTTTTGGTTGGCAGGTGTTACTAGAGGAGGCCAAAATGCATGCGTTTTAACTCACACAGGCTGGCGTGAGGTCTGGAACAGGACAAGGAAATTAGAATTTAGAAAAACGGACTTAGCTGGTGGAATACTTAACTTTAATCCATTAATGATGAACATCTGTCTTGATGGTACATGATTCACAATATCAATAGTAACTGATATGGGCACCTTGCTAGGTCGTAGCAAATGAAGTAGCTGAAGGCTATGCTAAACTATCGTCTCGGCAAATAAGAGCGTATTTTGTCAGTGAACCATCACTACAAAGACCGTTGTACAGCTGGGGCGAGTGCTAGGAAGTCTCCCTAGACCTGCCGTGTGGTGGCGCTCGGTCTGCAATCACTGATAGTGGCGACATGCGGGTTCGACGTATACTACCGGACCGCGGCCGATTTAAAGGCTACCACCTAGCAAGTGTGGTGTCTGGCGGTGACACCACATTATGGACAACAGAAAAGGGTATAAAAGTTTAAAGCCACCATTTGAATTAAAATAAAAAAAAAAACACTTTGTGGTGGTGACCATTGTTCATCGGTACTATAGACATTGTGAGATGTACACCTTCACCAAAGCGATGTGTTACACCATAGTGGATACTCATTAAACATGACAATAAATATTCCTCAAAATCGACACTTACCACTTACTGTTGTCTAAAATGCTTGCTGATTGCAGTTGGGAACTGAGATTTCCCCATTTTTGAGCAAATATCACAAACACAAATGACAGGTACTCGCAATCGCAAACACGTTTCAAAGTACCTTTCTAGAATGATATCAGACTCATTCTCCTCCATACATTCATGGCCTGTCAAACTTCCTAAACTCTTCTGAAAATACTTTCCTGCTTGTGAAATAACTACCAAGTGAACTACTTTTAGAGGTATACTTGTCATAGTGTTTGTTATGTTTGACAAATGTTGATTAGTAATTCAATAAAACTACCTTAGTGTACTTAAGCACGTGCATCACAAATTGTGCAGTGTGATTTCAAAGTAACTGTTTAGTTACTTTTGTTGTTATGGATTTGCTTTCAGTAATATTAATATAGGTCTCTGGTACATTAAACAGAATCGAATGATCATTCTTGTGATCTTTCAGATCTTGCATTGACTTACTTGCCAGCTCCCATGACCATGGCAAACAGTCCTTTATCCAGTAAGTGGTTTCTTTTTCATACATCTTGTTGTTTAGGACCAATATGTGGCACAAATCTTAAAGGTCATGCAATGTGTCAGATAAAATAAAATGTTTAAGAAACCAAAGAAGAGGAGCCATAAGTTTATGTAAATGCAATCAAGAATGTAACACAGGAATGGCCGCTGAGGTGCCACCTCTCCATTTCTTCCCTCCTCCTCTTTCCTAATCATGACATTATTCCAATGGAATACTGGTGGCCTTCAATCCAAAAAGATGACTTGCGGCTGCTCTTGGAATCGCATCCTATGCTAGTTCTGTGCCTGCAGGAAACAAAATTGCATCCTCAAGACTGATTTGAGCTTTTGTATTTCTTCCCAGTCGGCTTTGACTCCCTCTCTCCAAAGATGGCATTCCATATCGTAGGAGGAGAGAGGGGAGTCATGCTGCTCATATGAAAGGACGTTCAAAGTCAACCCTTCTACCTGACTACCCAGCTTGAAGCTATTCCTGTCTGCATTTTACTTCCTCTCCTGAACTTTTGCATATGTACTGTTTACATCCCTCAGTCATTCGGTGTCATGGACACTCTACATCCAGCTTACTGGCCAACTCCCTCACCCCTTTCTGCTGCTCGTTGACTGTAATGCACGCCATTCCCTTTGGAAATCTCCCAGAACCTGACAGAGAGGTGCCCTCTAGGCTGAACTTCTCAGTCACCTTAACCTCATTTGCCTTATCGTGGGAGTACCCATCTTCCTTTTATACTACATGCACTCCTACCCATATCTGGAAATCTCCTGCACTGCCCAATTTGCCCATCATCTCATCACTGTCTCTAGTACGTACTCGAGCAACCATTTACCATTTGCTATCCATTTTCTGACTCCTACCCCACATATATGCACACCGAAATGGCAACTTTCTAGGGATGACTGGAGATTTACTGTCCCCTGGCACCCTTTGAGTGACATAATTTCTCCAGTTGTGATGGCCAGGTAGAATATCTTACAAATGCCATCATTACCACCACACAATATTCCATTCTCGCACTTCATCTTTACTGTGCCATGTCCCAGTGCCTTGATTGACTGAGCTGTGTTGTGACTCAACTCACATGCAGAGATGTGTTCTCCATGTTTTTAACCATCATTCTATGATGGCAAACTGCATTCATTATGAACAGTTGCATGCACAGTGTCGTTGCACCCTTCAGGATAGCAAAAATCTAGCTAGATTTCCTTAACTAGTTCTTCTAACAGTTCCACTACCTCAATTGTTGTATGGGCCCTGCAGGACCAAGATCCATTGGGCTGCTATTCTGCAGAGATTTCAAGCTCCACCCACTATCATTCTGCTTTCCTCCACCAGAAACAAGTGGAGGAGGCTTGGGTAGTACCCTTATTTTGGCAGATTAGCGAGTGCTACAAGCTGCCTTTATTATGATTGGGTGAGAACTTGCTCTCACTTCATATCGATCCTCCAACACAGTGCTGGACGATGTTTGCATTCAGATGTTGCTAAACCTTTCTTTTGTGGGCAAGCACTTGCTCTTTCTTATGTACAACTGCATCTGGGCAGAGGGCACCGTTTGCCAGATGCCAGCATAGAGACACTGTCATTCCCATACCCATACCCAAGCCCAGTAAGGAAAAATACCTTCCTTCTAGTTACTGCCCCGTTTCTCCCACAAGCTGTGTTTGCAAACTGATGAAACATGTAATTCATGCCTGGCTGGCATAGTGACTAGAGTGTGGCAATTCACTGACCACTGTACCGTGCGGATTTTGAGCAGGCCGTCCTGCAGCTGACCATCTCATCACTTTGTCAACGTGTGTCGCGAATGGTTTTCTGTGGATATATCAGACACTGGCAGTGTTTTTAAATTTGCAGAAAGCCTAAAACACCTTCTGAAGGATGGGTATTCTTGATCTCTCTACATGCGGCACATCTGAGGCCGCATGCCCCATGTCCTTCAGGTATTTTTAAAGTATTGATTTTTCATGGAATGTTGGTACTGCCTTGTGAGACACCTTCACCAGGAAGTTGGTGTGCCTCAGGGTACTGTTTTGAGTGTGACCCTCTTTGCTATTGCCTTTAACTTTATTATGTCCTGTCTCCTGCAGGTCATCTCCAGCAGTCTACTGTTGCCCACCCCTACCCTGTTACCCTCCCACACCCTGTCCCAGCCTCCTCCTTACCCCCACATGATTGCCTGTTTCGTCATGTGCAACTGCTCGCAGCCTGGCTTCAGCTGCCAGAGAGTGTGATCACGTGTGTGAGAGTTGCATTTGTGTGAGTATGTGAGTGTATGTTATCTATATATAACAGAGGCCTTGTTCACTGAGAGCTCACTTTCTTACAGTTTTTTTTTTTTTTTTTTTTTGTCGTGCCTGTGTGCCTTCCATGGTATTGTTAAATTCATTTCTGAAGAATTGTGATGGCTCGAGGCATTGAGGTGCTGGGGTAGGGGTCAGTGTACACTTATCAGCAAACAAACAATTGTGCCTTATTAGACAAAAGCCAGGAAAGATCAGACCATTTGGCAATAGTGCCGTAAAAACCAGACCAGGGATTGATCTCGGGGAGATGAGTGTCATTGGTGTGGTAAATGTGAGGTGTCTGATACTGACTCAGTATTCGTGTATGCCCCATATGCCAG
Organism: Schistocerca americana; assembly: GCF_021461395.2. Taxonomy (NCBI): domain Eukaryota; kingdom Metazoa; phylum Arthropoda; class Insecta; order Orthoptera; family Acrididae; genus Schistocerca; species Schistocerca americana. The sequence goes on along the minus strand of NC_060122.1, from coordinate 40,102,918 downwards.
TGATCGCTTACTTAACTGCATAGGTTATGGACCTGACTCTCAGAAGGTTCAAATCACTGACATAAGCACACTCTTAGCCTTAGTATATTTATTGGCATTCAGGTTCTAAGTGCTCACTGTCTACCATTCAAGCAACTAAGAATGGAAGACCAGTTTTACCAACAAGTTTTTTGTATTCCACTGACACTCATATTCTTCATTTTGCAGCTTGAAAATATATCTCTGCATGTTTTGGAATGAAGGTTAAGGCCTCAAAATTACCTGCTCTTCCCAAATCCATTCTCCTTGGTGAAATGATAGAAGCATTGCACGGTAACCTGAAGGTCCAGAGTTCAAAGCTACACATTTCCATTTTTTAATTGTTTTTGCAAATTCACTAGAAAGAGAGAGACAGATTTTTTGGACATTTATGCAAATAATGGAATTGTGTGTCTGAGTAATTAAATAGCTGCTCTTGTTGCGTATGGGCTTCACTCTAATTCAGATACATTTATTAAAGTACCTGTAGCTAAAGTCATGAAAGTTATAATGTTTTATGATAGAGAAAATAACCAACAACAAAAGCAACATTTGAAGAGCTCTTCTTAAGACAGAATGAAACATGAAACCTTTAACAGTTCATGATAAGAAATGTTACACACTACTACAACCACACTTAATACTTACCATCCTTAAATGTTTAAAGCAGTGGTTAAAATTTCCCAGAGTACTTTGACAAAGTGTGAACAAATAATGATGTACTTGTGCACCTACATACAGCCATTAAAGCTCTAATGAATGGGCAGGCAGCATTATTAAATTAGTTATCAACATTACTGGGTCAGCTATTTGTCAGAGAATATTAACTATAATCTATTACATATATTATGAACTACCAGAAAAAAAAATGCCAACAATTAAAAGCTTCCAGATGCATTTGAACTCGGATGCTGGCATCTTAAGTACTCACTTATGTGCCTTTACTGGTGTAGATGTAGAATGGGTGCCAAATTTGATATAGCTATTTGAACACGAACCAGACCTCATGGTAAAGAATAGAAACAGTAAAACTAATGATTCACAGTATCATCCAGTTGCAGGCCTAGGTAAGCCAAGTGTTGCAACAAAACATTTGATCATATTCCATCAGATCTCATCTGTCACATGTGCCAAAGTATAACTTCACTTTCCATTACAATGCTTGTGTATATTCCAGCACAATATCAACATTGTGAAGTGCACTTCCACAAACATTTCTACAGCAAAAAGAGAGAAAATTTCTTCCCTGGGTCTACAATACTATTCAGGTTTTCATCACACGATGTTTGTCTTGTATGGGAGTCCTAGTGTACTGCATATCGTGCTCGAAAAAGGGAACAGGGAGAAGGGGAAGATAAAGAAGATGATGGCGAGGTGAGTTGCAGTCTTGTGTTAAACCATCATAGCAGCAATAGTTGCGGGCACAGATCAGCGTGATTTCCCTAAATTGCTCCAGGCAAATGCCGAGATGGTTCCTTTGAAAGGGCACGGCCGACTTCCTTTCCCATCCTTCCCTAAACCGATGAGACCGATGACCTCGCAGTTTGGTCTCTTCCCTCAACAGCCCAGCCAGCACAGATCAGTGGAAGATGTCATGGAAGGTCTTAGAACATCACTGAGACCCTAATTACAAGTAACAGACATAAGAAATAAATGAATACACCTTTGGTTGTTGTTACCCATGCCCTGGCTCCAACTCAAACCATTAATGTTTGCTTGACTGTGATATTCCTGTGGTGCTGCTTGTGAGTGGATGACTGTAACTGAGGTATTGTCAGAGGTGTTAGTCATCAGAAATGGCATATTAGTCCAATGCTGATTTCTCTCTTGTCATGCTGATAAATGGCAAAAATGTTTAAGGAAATTTTGTTCAAATATGTGGCCTGTCCCCAGTGTAAGCTGTGCAGGGTTCAGCAAACGTCTGCAGTATGCAGATGATTTGGCTTTCCATCCAAGTTTGTCACATATCTGGCAGAGTCGTGCATTTCTATGTATCCTGTGTTGACATGACAAATATTAAGGGGTAGTAACGTGCATTTTTAAAGCTATACAAATTCACCCCAAGGGTGACTATGGGAATGGAAGTTGCCTGAGTATTGGGAACTTTGGATGAAATATCAACCTGTGTGATTGATGAATCTTTGGAATGGCAGAAGTCTACCCCTACTGTAAACAGAATTTTAAAGAATTTTGTTGAAGGAGGCACTATCAGCAGAATGCCTGGCTCAAGATAATGAGCACACAGCAGGATAACACATAGCTTGCCTGTAAGAGCCAACTAATCCCTCCCCTAGATACGAAGCAGTTGTAGTGAGTGACCAACTTCCCAGTTCCAATGATGCAGTTCACTGAGGGCCAAGGAAAGCTGTACTGCACGCACAATGATCCACTATAAAACAGGAACTCAGTGAGGAAATGTGTTACACTGGCTGGCAGCCACAGAGCTCCATCTGAATGCAATGTGGAAAAATGTACTTTTCACAGATAAGTTGTCTTACCAAGGCCAAACAGTAGTTTAGCAGCCGCGAGGGTCCAGACATAATGGGGAATAAGTGGTGACAACAGGTAGTACTAGCCGATTGTCAGTTTCCTGGGGGCGTTGGTTTCCCCGTTGGGGGCGTTGGTTTCCCCGTTGGGGGCGTTGGTTTCCCCGTTGGGGGCGTTGGTTTCCCCGTTGGGGGCGTTGGTTTCCCCGTTGGGGGCGTTGGTTTCCCCGTTGGGGGCGTTGGTTTCCCCGTTGGGGGCGTTGGTTTCCCCGTTGGGGGCGTTGGTTTCCCCGTTGGGGGCGTTGGTTTCCCCGTTGGGGGCGTTGGTTTCCCCGTTGGGGGCGTTGGTTTCCCCGTTGGGGGCGTTGGTTTCCCCGTTGGGGGCGTTGGTTTCCCCGTTGGGGGCGTTGGTTTCCCCGTTGGGGGCGTTGGTTTCCCCGTTGGGGGCGTTGGTTTCCCCGTTGGGGGCGTTGGTTTCCCCGTTGGGGGCGTTGGTTTCCCCGTTGGGGGCGTTGGTTTCCCCGTTGGGGGCGTTGGTTTCCCCGTTGGGGGCGTTGGTTTCCCCGTTGGGGGCTATTTTTTGTTATGTCAAATTCATCTCTCTCCCACTCTATTGCCACCCATCGGACTCGACCAAAAATGTGCAAAATATATCTTCTCTTCTCTCTCTCTCTCTCTCTCTCTCTCTCTCTCTCTCTCTCTCTCTCTCTCTCTCTCTCTCTCTCTCGCACGCGCACGCGCGCACGCGCACACACACGCGCGCGCACGCGCACGCACACACACACACACACACACACACACACACACACACACACACACACACACACACACACACACACGCGCACGCACGCACACACGCGCGCACGCACGCACACACGCGCGCACGCACGCACACACGCGCGCACGCACGCACACACGCGCGCACGCACACACACACGCGCGCACGCACACACACACGCGCGCACGCACGCACACACGCGCGCACGCACGCACACACGCGCGCACACACACACACACGCGCGCGCACACACACACACACGCACACACACACGCGCACGCGCACGCACACACACGCGCACGCACACACACACACACACACGCGCACGCACACACACGCGCACGCACACACACACACACACACGCGCACGCACACACACACACACACACGCGCACGCGCACGCACACACACACACACACACACACGCGCACGCGCACGCACACACACACACACACACACACGCGCACGCACACACACACACACACACACACACACACACGCGCACGCACACACACACACACACACACACACACACGCGCACGCACACACACACACACACACACACACACACACACACGCGCACGCACACACACACACACACACACACACACACACGCGCACGCACACACACACACACACACACACACACGCGCACGCACACACACACACACACACACACACACACACACACACACACACACACGCGCACGCACACACACATACACGCAAATTAGAAATTGGAAAGTCTCTCATGACCAAATAAGAAAACAGGGCAGTATAATAATTTGTAGTTTCTAAATGGTGTTTATATATATAGAAATTGGTCTGTATGCTGCATTTATTTGATGGAGTACATGTGTTTCCTCATGCTGTATGTAGAATAAGAAACAATATGCCATTTAATTTCTGTTGGACAAAACGTGTTTATTTCTTGTCTGAATCCCGAGCTACAGCAATGAACTTTGTCCAGAGATTGTTCTTCCTTCATGTAATTGAGGAAAAATGCAACTGTGGACACTGCATCATGTAATTTCCCCATGCATCCTCCACAGCCTGACTAAACACAGCTTTGTTAGAGGCCATCTGATCTCGACTGTCGGTCATTTGTCCTAATCAGTGCTACCTAACAATAGCAAGACCGTGCACTCAATTTGCTTACTAAATCACAATCTGTCTTACATCACTGCACCCTTCAGTAAGAGTGATAGATTTGGTGAGTGGGAAGTAACTATACTGCCACTCATCTCAGACACTTCATACTTGCAGAACTGCAGTGCGAAAGGAGGGAGGTAGGGTGGGTGGGAGGGAGGTAGGAGGGAAGTCAGTATGGGACTGATGTAGCAGAAAATCAGTTTGTAAAGTAAGCACCACTTGGTATTAGGCTCATACTCACGCAGTTTATGGACTGCAGTTGTTCTTGTTGTTGTTATTGTTATTGTCAGTCCGAATGGGATTTGATGCAGTTCTCCACTCTGGTCTACCTTGTGCAAGCATCCTTGGCTCTCGGTAACCATTATTAAATTCATTATCATGTGTTTAAATCTGGTAGGAGGCATACAGTAATGATTGTAACACAGTACCACATGGAATGACTTCAGTGCAGTCACTGCCACCAACTTCTGTACAAATAACTGGTCAGAGAATTCTGTACTGCCTTCACAGAGTGAATAAAAGTACTTGTTTCTCATGAGGTACTGCAGTGTTGGAAGTTAAGCCGCATCCTGTTAGCAACTGACACAAGCTTAGTGGACCAAAATCCATTTAGTTCACTTTCAGAGGACTAATTCCAGACCACTACTGTAGCTCCTCAATGAGCTATGGACATTTGTGGACGTGTTTAGTCAGATGTTTTTACCTATTTTTCCACTTTTTGTTTCCATTTTAATTTCTTGTATTTCCTTTGTTTTGACTGCCATTGGGACCCTAGTTGTTGGGCTGCCCCAGTCCAATTATGCTCCTGCTCAAGTCACTACTGGACAAAAAATTCTTATTTGCAGTTTCCTCTCTATTGGATGTGTTCACATTAGTCACATTATGTTGCTGCTGTCATAATATCAGCTTCCATCCCTGTTAGCCATGACCACAGAGATATGCATGGCCAAAATACAAAGTTGCCTTCAAAATTGTCCACAGCAACTGCTCTAACAGCTTCCCAATTAAATGCTCGAATATACCAAAATGGGATAATGATGCATTGCCTGTAGTTCTGTCAAACTGTGCTCTTACAGATTACTTTAAAGACTTCAGTTTTGAAATTTCCTTTCCCCTCCAAGTGATGTAGGACTTGCCTTATGCGTGTCAAGGAATCCAAATTTACATTGCAGTTGGATTTTGTGTAAATGTTACATTAGTTTCTTGTAAAAGTTGTAACAGCAGTCCCTGACAGGAATGCCTCATGTTAAGTCACCAGTACTGAGTACCACACTTGTTGATGATAGTTTTGTTGTTTAAGCTGTGTATCCAAATTGGCATATAGTTCCTTTAGTTGCTGGATATAAAATTTTCCAATTGTTTAAACTCCCACACCTTTATGCTGGTTCTTCATGCAGTCATTGTTGCTCTCTGCAGTGTTACTATGAATATGTGCTAGGCTGTTACAGTATTTGTGATTTATGATGCCGTATATCATTGCTACCAATGTCACATAGTACACTTCAAGACACCTACACTATCTTCTTTGTAAATTAGATATACTTTTCTGCATATCACCTTAACACTGTCCACAGTATGAAGTGGCTTCCACCTAGTCATTCACTATGAAACACACAAGTCTCACTTGTTCTGTGTGTGCAGGTACAAATCAGTGTGGCTGATACACTGATGCCAGTTGCCACTGATGCATTTTTACGGGAGAATGCCATCAATAGCGATTTGGATGCCTACAGTGCTATATTTCAATCACATTGCAGTCTGCTGTAGCAGTGTGAACAACAAGAGCTATTCAGTGTAGTTTGGGGGCTAACTGAGCATGTGCTAATCAACACAAAATACATAATTCACATAGAAAATAACTATCCAAACCCTAACCAACAATGTGCCATGAACAAACTGCTTGCATCTGTAAGAAGCTCCCTAACAGGGTAGTGTGACTCAATTGAAATGAAAACTTATGTGCTGGCCACGCATGTTACGTATCTGTGGGCATACCCTCAACACATTAAACTTCCTTGCCTCTGGGGCAGCTATTAGCATGTTGGAATCCAAAATATGAACTTTGATGAAGAATTACTCTAACACAACAACACTCTGGAACAGGTTAGTACACCCCTAAATAGACAAAGCTCATAAAATCATAATGTATTGTTGAGGCCAGTGTCCTCCATTTTTGTAGGTATGCAGTCATTACAGTACTTGCAGATAGTTTAAAGTGTTTCGATCAGGATTCTGGGTATTCATGTGGCCTTTATGGCTTCCAATCAACATCACACTACTAATACAAAAGAAAGTGAGTCACATAGTTGTAAGCTGCCACAACTCTGCTACACTACATGGCATGTCATTTGCAACGTGTGCCACGTGAACTGCTGTGGCTCAACACTTTGGGATCTGCTGGTTCTCAGTAACTTGAAATCCAATGGAGACACTATCAGAATTGTACATGACATAATTTCTCTATCTCCTAACTGTGACAGTCTGTAATTTTATAATGGTCTTTTATTCCTTTCCCCTTTCATGAGGGGTGTTCATTCCAGCAAACTAAGCTGTACCATTATTTCGGTGACTGGCAGTGTCCTTACACCAGCCTCCAAACACCAATGTTGCCTTGCTTTTTGCGGGCACCTTTGTCCTCCTCTGTGACAGTGGCTGTATATGGCAGCTGTAATGAATTCAGACAATTAAAATTAAAATATTTCGTGGTTCTTCACTTGGATCATTATGCAGTTTTCGTCAATCTCACTTTTATAAAATTTCTCATGTATGTACTTGCCACAGCACCTGATTCCTAATCTCCATCACTATTTTAGTGTAGCAACTTCTTGACATTAAAATGAGCATGTGCAGTGAGAAGACAACCACTGCCACATATCAAGATGTTTGATTTACACTCAAATTCTGTTGATGTAAAGTTATTCAGCTTCTTAATATTTTTGCAGATGCCGCAGAAGTTGAGGATGGAGGAACTGTTAGCAGGTGAGATATTTGCTTCCTTCAGTAGCTTAATTACACATTAAAGTTATGACTTTAATATTTTATTATGTGGTACTTTATTTTTCATCTTTTTCTTTGACATTAATATTCCATTGGTGGTGTGCTAAATAATTTTTGTGAAACAGTTTTTCAAAATTCTATACTATAACTTAACACTGGATGTTAATTATGTCATACATAATTCATACTGAAAATTGGCGGTGTTATTGTAACTACGAAAGATTGATTACAAATGTGCAGTTGCAATGAAAATGTGTACTGTAGTAGATTGTGAGGGAAATGTGGTCAAAGAGAAAAAAAGACAACTTTTTAAGTACCAAATTGACATTTAGAAATTTGTCATTGTAATGTTAAGCAAACATTACAAATAGGCACACTACGATAAGTAGTAATGAATTTTGCCACCTGACTGATGTGTGAAATAGCCTGACCCATCTGGGTGCCACAGTTACTCTCAATCCCTCACCTGCCAAGAGTGTTATTGACTACCCGGTGACAACATGCTACTGAGTACAAGGTGGCTGACTTGTTGGTGGCTTCACAACTTGTGTACTGCATTCTTGAGACCCATCTCATACTCCTCTCACCCCCTCTACTCCCATACCAGCTTCCCTAATTTGAAAATTTTGGAGTTACCCTTAACTTAAGTTTCACAATCCTTCCCTCAGTACTAGCACCCCTACACTGCCCTTTCCCATGTCTAGCTCTGTACCTGTACCTGTACCTCCTATGTTACACCCTCTGCCACCCCATCCCCTCTATGACATTTGCATTAAATCTGTCCACCACAACTCCTCACGCAGTTGGCCTGCAGGTTTATGACAATTTATCTGATTGGCAGAGGGACAGAACACAACAAATGTTATTCCAGGCTTAGCCTTTTACTGCTTATTTCCAGATTAACCCTTTCATGGCCAATCGAACATCTTAGGCTGATGCATAACACTGTAGTGTTTCCTACAAGTTAAAAAACTCAGACTATACATACTGGAGACTTAAATCATCATAAATAATATAATTTGTTTCGCTGTTCACTTCAGTCTGTTGGGATAACTTTCTGAATCCACAACTGTAGAAATCATGTGATTTTGTAGCAAAGAGCCATGTTCAAAGTGTATTTTCACCCCAAAGGAAGTATGTCAAGATCATTGAACAGAGAGCAGAGAAGATGAAATCTGAGGGTGCAAGATCAAATGAAAAAGGTGGGTGCAAAATGACTTCTCAACCCAGTTGTTCTATAGTGTTTGTTGCCAGTCTAGCAGAATGCTGGTGACTGTTACTGTGGAATAGCACCACTTCACACAGTCTTCCTGGATGTTTTTCTGGGACTATATCTGCAAGATGTCTGTTGTTGACAATAAATACCAACAGGGAAGTTACACCTCATGAAAGCAACTCGTAGTACACCACATGGTCACGTACATCTACATCTACATGATTACTCTGCAATTCACATTTAAGTGCTTGGCAGAGGGTTAATCCAACCACAATCGTACTATCTCTCTACCATTCCACTCCCGAACAGCGCATGGGAAAAACGAACACCTAAACCTTTCTGTTGGAGCTCTGATTTCTCTTATTTTATTTTGATGATCATTCCTACCTATGTAGATTGGTCTCAACAAAATATTTTCGCATTCAGAAGGGAAAGTTGGTGATTGAAATTTCGTAAATAGATCTCGCCGCAATGAAAAACGTCTTTGTTTTAATGACTTCCATCCCAACTCGCATATCATATCTGCTACACTCTCTCCCCTATTATGTGATAATACAAAACGAGCTGCCCTTTTTTGCACCCTTTCGATGTCCTCCGTCAATCCCACCTGGTAAGGCTCCCACACCCCGCAGCAATATTCTAACACCGGACCTCTCCACAATATCCATAACATTATCTTGTGTGGATGCTCAAAAGTCTATGTGGCACTGCTGCTTTGTTTGGATTAAAGCATTCCTTTCTGTTCTTTCTCTTACATTAGCATAAAAACAAAATTTCTAGTCATCAGTAACAATACAGGTTAGAAATGGTCAGTGGTATTCACCCACTAATCAAGAACAAGCAAGAGGGTAATGTACATACAGCCAACCACTGATTTATATGGTTTGGCATGTGGTACCCATATGCTTTATTGTTGAACCTTCTCCTTTGTATTCAAATGCTGCACAGTGACGGAATGGTCATACTTCATCACATTTTCTGGTTCTTGAGTGCAATGATGTGCATCATCGTGGATTAATGCATTCAGATGATCTTCATCAAATGCTGAAGGTCTTTCTGAAAATGGAGGGTCAATAATGTCAAAACAATCATCCTTTAAATTAGAAAATCTTTCCTTGCCATGCTCTGTCCCATGGCATTATACCCATACATGGTGAAAACGTTACCATTGAAACCACATATTCATAAACACCACTGTTCTCATTTTGCCCACTTAGCCATTTTAAATTAAAATGTAGCAGTGCTTTGTGTCAACATAATATTCATAGAATGACAATTTACCTAAAAGAATGTGTCCACATTAAGTGAGAACAAGGTAATGTACTTCGTAAAAATGGTGGAAAAGACAACTGTATCCTTTTATCCCTAGGCATATGAACTTGTCTTAGATCACATGTAATGCCCCCAACAACACAAAACACAATGATGGGAAAGGCTGACTTAAAGCATACATTGTGTGCTCACTCTTACATTATTGGTATCGGCTGCATAAGTAACAATAACACAGTGCACAGTGTTCACTTAAGACGTCTCTCTGTTTTTGCTCCCAACATTTAATGTTCTAATGATGTACCAACATCATAATGCATTGATGATGGGTGGTTTAAATAAAAAATATGTACAAATGAAAAGAGCTTCGTGACAAGGCTGAAGATATCGGTACATAGGACACTGCATAGAACTATATGGAACATTGTAGATGTAACTGTAGATGTGCTCCAAGGAAGTGTGTGGGGCCCTTGATATTGATGTTTTATATTAATGACATCACAGACATTCTTCTTCTTTTTGTTTTTCTGTTTGGGGTATCTAATGACCACATACTAATTTCAATGCTTCCTCCTTTGTTCTTCTTCCAGGTTTCCTTCGTCTTCACTATCTATCCTTTTTTCTTCCTCAGACCATTCTGACCCTGTCTTCCTCTTCTTCTTCCTGCCTTGGAATGCTTCCATTTGCAACACTTTCTTCTTGAAATCCTATCATTCTGCTGGGTCTTTTTCTTGTATTTCTTTCCAAATCTTTCCTAACTACTTGAATCTGTCCTGTTGTTGACATCTTGTCCCAAAGATGCTTAACAATATGTTTGGTTAACCTGTTGCTGTTCACTCTGTATAAATGTCCAAAAAATAATAGTCAGCTCTTCTGCAGCATTTCAGTTGTTTTTCCTATGCTGCAATATACTTTATTACTTCTTAATATTCATACTTATGGATTTCCTAGCAGTCTGAGTATTTTTCAAATGATTCTTAATTCTAGGACCTGAAGTTTGTATAATTCATAATTCAACATTAAACATTCACTTGCATAGAGACATTCTGGTTTTACTACTGTACTGTAGTGCTATATTTTCAAATTTTTAGACACACACATCTTGTTGTAAATGTTCATTTTTATATCATATGCTTTCTCCATTTTACATACTCTTTTGTCTACAGCAAATATTTTTGAAGCCATTGCCTTGAATCTTTCCTCACAAATATTTAAATTTATAAACCCTCTTTATCAGTTCATTATCTGTTACTAGGATTTCTGGGTCATTTTTTTATGTTTGTCCTAAAAAAATTTTTCTACAGAAACTTTTAAAGCTGCTTTGTTAGGTATACCTTCCAAGAGGTTGATTTGTATTTCTGAATTTGTTATATTTTTATAAAGAATGGCATAATCATTTGCAAATACTAGACACTGAATTTCAGTATCTCTTTTTCCTGAAGTCTCCAGTCTCATTGTGACAGCTTATGTTCTTTGCCTTTTGTTTCAATTATCTTACTATTTCCTCTAAGATGCAGTTGAGGTGGTGTGGAAACATGTTGTCACCCTGCATTTCACCTGTTATTTTGAGTGCCTTAGGTGTTTCACACCAAAACCTTATTTATGCTTCAGTGTGTGGGTGTTTCACGAATAAGGTTTGCTAGTTTAGTGTAATGCCAAGTTCTCGAGTCACTTTACCCACTGTTAACCTGTCAATCAAACGCTTTTCTAAAACCTGTAAATGTTAAAACTATGTCTTAAAATTCGTATGGACTAAAAGTTGAAATTCTGTTCTGAGCCAGATTTGATCTTTCTAAATCCACTCTGATATTCTCCCAAATGGCTGTCAAGTGTTACTTCTACCTTGTTTAGTAATATTGTTAAAAATATAATATAGCCCACTGGCAACAGATATATACCTGTGCAATTATTTAGATAATGCCTATGACTTTTTTGTGCACAGGATGGATAGGAGCCACTTTCCAGTCTTCTGGAATCTTTTCAGTTTCCCATATTTCTTCAGACATAATCTGAAGGTTAGTCATCATTTCTGCTTGACACCAGTTATGGTTGAAATGATTTTATTTCTTCTCCACTGGCTTTGTTGTTTTTCAGGGTTTTTGTTTGTTTGTTTGTTTGTTTGTTTGCTGTAGGTGGTAGATCTGCTTCCATGTTTTCATCAAATATCTGGAAATTCTAGCTAACAATTCAGTTATCTACAGTTCAAGAGTTGATCAAAGTACTTTCTTAGTAATTTACATGTGTGGTTATTGCTTAGACCTATTTTACCATTTTCGTCTCTGATGTAAATACATTGGAGCATGATAGCCCTTTTTGAATAAAACCATGACTGTATGTATGAGAGCATTTTTTCTGCTGTAGTACACAGTGATTCTTTTTTATCACTAATTATGATACTCGTGTCATCTGCAAATAGTAGAATTTTGGCTGAACTGTCTGGAGCCTGTATGTCATAGATATAAACTAGAAATAACAATGGGCCCAGAATGCTGCCCTGAGAAACAACTATTTAAATTTGTTTTGGTTCAGATATGGGTTTAAAATTGTGAAGATTCTTGGATGACCTCAGCTCAACAACTTGTGACCTGTTTTGCAGATAGGATTCAAACCAATTTTTAACGGTACCCCTGATGCATATTGCTTAAAGTTTCCCTGGTAATATTACATTGTTCACAGTATTGAAGGCTTTGGCTAAATCTAGATTAATTCAAACATCCTGTTTATTTGACTCAAAATTTCTTACTATTTCTGTGCAATATGGCTGTTTCTGTACTGTGCCATGTTGACTGTTATTTACTAGTTTATGTTTTTCTATATATTTTGTAACCCTGATTTTCCTTAATTCCTCAAGTATTTTGGAGAAGGATGGGAGGAGAGATATAGGTTGGTAATTTTCTATTTTATGTCTGTCACCATTTTTGTATAGAGGTATCACTTTAGAGATTTTTAGTTTATCCGGAAATATCTCTTCACTAAGGGACAAGTTTGCTACGTGTACTATAGGTTTGACAACACATGGAGCAATTTTCTTAATTATTGATACAGGTACATCATCCAAACCAGAGGACAATTTCGATTTCAAGCATTTAATGACTTTTAGAACTTAATGCTCGTCTGATGGGATTGCCATCATGCTGGTATTTACCATTGGAGACATCACTGTTAATTGTTGCTTAAATTTACTGCTTAAAGTAATGGGAATATTAACAAAATAATTGTTTACATTGTTTGCCATGGCATTTTTTCTATGGGGATATTTTTATTGTTTTTAAGATGGATTTCCTGTTCTTTAGTTTGACCTTCTTTTTTTTTTACCACATCATTCTGGACTTGTTACTAGCCTGCCTTATTAATCTATCATTACTTAATAATTTTGCTTTTGATACTACTTTGCAGTAAGTCTGTTTGTATGTTCTCACATACTCAACAAACTGCTGATCATGACATGTTTTTAACTTTAAACTTAGTAATTTCATGGTTTCACTTGACGTTTTAATTCCGGGTGTACTCCAGGTCCCTTTGGATCCAAATGATCTGTAACCCAAAACCTTTTTTGGGAAGCACATTTCAAAGTATGCCATAAAAGTGGAAGCAAATGTATTGTAAGCATCATTTGTGTTTGTTTGTGCCAAGACCTCTGGCCAAACTGCATTTTTAACATTATTTTAGAACTGATTACAATTTTCAGTAGAGAAACATCGTTTGTGCTCCTTTTATGTTCCCCTCCTTGGGAGTTGCAGTGAGATTAAAGGTTAGTGCATTATGATCTGATAATCCTATATTCACATTTGTAACTGCAACTTCATGTGTGACCACATTTGAGAAGATGTTATTTATTAGGCTTTCACTGGAATCTGTTGTTCTAGTGCCGGCCGCAGTGGCCGTGCGGATCTAGGCGCTCCAGTCCGTAGCCGCGCTGCTGCTACGGTCGCAGGTTCGAATCCTGCCTTGGGCATGGGTGTGTGTGTGATGTCCTTAGGTTAGTTAGGTTTAAGTAGTTATCAGTTCTAGGGGACTAATGACCACAGCAGTTGAGTCCCATAGTGCTCAGAGCCATTTGATCCATTTTGTTGTTCTAGTGGCAGCTGATACGTGGGGAAACAAGTTGAAGCTTTTAGTATGTCTAAAAACTTGTATTTTACTGACCTCTGGACCAATAGATTAATATTAAAGTCACCACAAAGAATTATGGTAGAGTTCTCATTTGAGAAAAATGTCGAGCATTTCTTCCAAATTCTTAAGAGAGACTTCAGTATCTCCAGATGGTGATCTGTGAATTGCTGCAACAATTACTTTCTTTTCTATGATTAATGGTTTAGCCTCATATCTTAACTTAAATTTAAGCTTGGGATTTAGATAAAAGCATACACCACCACCTTTGACATTTTGCCTATAGTACTGACTGGCAAGTTTATAATATGTGTGACCAAAAAGACTTAAACTATATGAGTTAATTGTATAAGGCTCAGTCACAACTTCTGTGCATGGCTATGACAGGTGGTGTGGGTAGCCTATCAAGTTAGGCTGTGGTCTCCTGATCTCACATTTTGTGCTTGCTTACTCAGTTGTGCAGGACTCTGACACTTGTCTCACTCCTCTGTCAACACAGCTTCCCTTTCATGTCGTTTGTCCCCTAACACTGCAGTCAGGTGTCATGTGGTGTAACTATTTAATACAATGATGTATTATATTCTGTACCTTATCTTCTATACTTCTTCTCAAACTCTGTTATAATTACTTTAAAATTCAAAATTGATGCCTTTGACGCATCACATTTTTATAAATAACTTACTATGTCACTTTTGACTTAACAAATTATTTATTCCCTTCATCATCACACTCGTGAACTACACTAAAAGATCACCTTCATTCAGTATAAAAGAGACACTCACAATAATTTTGAAGGTTCCTCTTCTGTGTCTCACAACATACATCAGTTGTTGAAATAACTCCTTTGGCAGCCTATTGCTTTACAGGACAGTGTGGTGACCCCACAGAATACTTATTTTCACACATGTAGTTTGGCACCCAAAGCTGCTGCGATAGCTGTACAGTGCTGAAGGTGCATATTGTCCCCTGATGTAAGTCACCACACACAAAATAGAAATAACACTAATGAACAATATCTGTACATTTATGTTTGACATGTTGTTTTCTATTGCTCTTTTCATAATGTGTACACAACACTTCTTTCAAAATGGCATTCATTGATAAGAAGTCATTGATATGTGCATCTCTCCTCTGGAGTGGTACGTACAAGCACAGTCTGTGAACATGGTGCCCAGTGAACACAGTCAAAAGTTTTTTAAATTTTTTTCCCTATATGCCATGAATGTGGATTTCTTTTCGTAACTATGGCTTCTGAGATTGGTTATAGCCTCAGTACATCATTGTCCGTGATAAAATACGCAAATTTACCCTCAATTGCAGCCACAATTTAAGACCATGTCACTAAAGTGAACATAAAGTACTTGAAAGATGTTTTCCTCTCTGTGTGTACAATAGTATCCAGTGCAGAACCACAGCGGCTGCGGACACCCGAGGCTGGAACCAGTACTGGGGCTGAGGACATACGTGCAGTGAAGTCACCTGGTGAGTAAGAGTAACTTTACACGTAATTGCAGCCTTAACTAAAGCAGTACATAAAGTACTTAAAAGACGTTTTACTCTCTGTGTGTACAATAGTAGGCAGTGCAGAACAACAGCGGCTACGGTCACCAGAGGCTGGACCCAGTACTGCAGCTGCAGCAAAGTCACCTGGTGAGTAAGAGTAAGAGCCCACTGTGCGAGGCTTACATTCCTGCTCTGTACACTAGAGAATCAAATGTATCTGGACACCTATTAGTGGACATTAAGATTTTGTGTTCTCCTTTATGGGGACTTGAACTCTTCTGGGGACACCTTGACATTTCGAAATCTCTGTGGATGGATGCCAGCCCATTCTTCCTTAATAGCTGATACCAGACAAGGTAGAAATATTGGACACAGGGTATGGAGTGAAAATGCCATTTATAACTAATCCCTAAGACGATCCATTGCTTTCAGGTTGGAACATCGGCAGGCAAGCCTTCTTCAGGAATGCCACTGGTTATAAGCCTTTGCCTAACAATGCTGATCCATGAGAGGTACAAGTGTTGAGCTGTTCAAATCGGTCGTTATCTGTGAACTGTTCCCCTGCTGTGTATAGTACACAATAATGTCAAATATGTACTTACCCTTCTGCATTTATCATATCCTGAAGTACAATAAGGGGAGAACAAGTTAAAGAGGAGAAATTGCATATTGTTACACTGCCTGCTCTGCACTGCATTGTTGGCAGTAGAGGTAATGGCGGATAATGTTCACTTAGTAGTCACCACATCCAAATTCTTCCGTCAGATACCCACGGAGTATAGCACTGTTTGTCACTCCAAATCTCGTTTCCACTCATCCACTCACCAGCAATCATAGGTTTTTATGCTACAGTCAGTGTGACTTTATGTTGAACAGAAATGTTGTTTCCAGAAGCTGCTCAGCCATTGTAACCAGTTTTTCTAACTCCCTGTACACAGCCATTTCCTTAGCGGGCTCCTAGCTGCACTTCAAAACTGAAGAGTGACTGCAGCTTCTAACTGCAAGCTGGTTTTTACTATTTCCTACCACAATGACAGAAGCACTTGTCCATCAGCATACTGTGTGTGCCTGGACTTCATGTAGCATTGGTTGTTCCTTCACATTTTCACTTAACTGTCAAATCACTGACAGCTGACTTGGGCAAGTTTGGAAGGGCTGAAATGCATCCCTGTGTTAATTATTCAGGTGTAATGCAAAGAAAAGTCCATGTTCAGTGTACTCAGATCCCTGACTGATGAATTCTGCTTACAAAACAGTATTACCTGCCACTTCCTATAATATATATGACGGCAGTATCTGTTCCCAAAAGAACAATTACCATGGATGACCATGCAGCTTTGCTAGAAATGAAATAATTAAATGGACACCCTAGCTGCAAACAGGTGGTGATGTACTTCATTGGGGACATGTTGAAAATGTATGGCCCAACCGGGACTTGTTCCCGGGATCGTCTGTTTACATGGCAGACGCTCTATCCATCTGAGCCACCGCGGGCACAGAGGATAGTGCGTCTGCAGGGACTTATCCCTTGCACACTCCCCGTGAGATCCACATTCCCAACATGTCCACCCCACTACATTTGTAGTGTGCCTAACAGATGTTTGCCGATCGTACTCATTACTCGTGGCAGATTAATCTACCAAGTCCCGTACGAGTTTGGGCATAGTGTGTGCGTTCGCACAAGAAGGTATGACGGTAGTATCTGTTCCCGAAAGAACAATTACTGTGGATCACCCTGCAGCTTTGCTAGAAATGAAATGAAATGATAATTAAATGGATGGAGCGTCTGCCATGTAAGCAGGAGATCCCGGGTTCGAGTCCCGGTTGGGGCACACATTTTCACCATTTCCCCAATGAAGTACATCACCGCCTGTTTGCAGCTAGGGTGTCCATTTAATTATCATTTCACTTCCTATAATAGTAGCTCCACCTCTCATTGAATTAAAGTGCTCAGTTGCCCGTTACATAAGGGTGCCCAGGTATTTTGATTGGATAGTGGGTTTATAGTTCTTATCTATGTGATTTCTGCAACCCCTTAGTCAGTCCACCATACACAATTGAATTAGAATCCAGAAATCACAATATATTTTATTATATTTATGTTTTTGAATATTGAGGACTTTGATTTGGGGCGAGTATTTACTGACTTACAGAAATACAAAGTTTGCCTCTATAGCTGTGGAAATGTGTGTGCTGAGAATTACTGGGAGGGAAAAGGAAACAGAAAAATGGACAGGGAACAGGCAGGGTTAGGAGACGTAGTGTGGAGGTAGTGGAGATGAGTGATACATGTAGTGATGGAGTGAGTGACAGATAGGATAAGACAATTACATGCTCGTATCCTAGGGAGGTGAGTGGGGGGAACATTGAGGTGACAGTCTGGTGAGAGGCATTGAGTGGATATCAGGCTACATGGACTTCAAGCTGCAATGCCTGTAGCTTGAGACCAGAATACCAGGAGAAGCCAGGGAAGAGGCTTAATCAAACAGTGGGACTCCAAATAATGAATGAATGATGTGAGTAGAAGAAACTGAGGATGATTTGTATTTCAAAACTGAACATTTTTGTACAACCTATTAGGGTAGTAACTTAAATGGAAATATTGGGGTGTGAATCTAGTTTATAAATGGTCATAGCTGATGTGTTCAGCACTACCATAAGTTATTTGATAATAACATTTTCAGGGGCTCCCTTAACCTTTCTGTGGTCAATCAGACATAAAGGTCCTGCCAAAATGTTTGTTTCAGAATCTGCACAACCATTGGAATGTCCCATTTCATTGTGTACTGTGATATTTTGTTCAGTTTATGTACAATTAGAACCCAGAAGCTGACAGGTGATGCTAGAATGTGTTTTTTCTTTGTTGGTACAAAAGTGAGTACAGTATGTTTTGTAGAAGGAGCTTCCTATCTTTGGCTTAATTGTGGATGGCAAAGACAGTGTAGATATTATTTATCTTTGTTACATTATTTGCTAGGTATATACTATTTGACATCTATTTTCACTGATAACTCATTCTTGAAGAAAACTGATGTCTGTGTCTTGTAACTAAAATTAATGCATGTCTTTATTAATGAAAATCATATCAAAATCATGACTGTAGTTGGAAATCTACCACCCCAAATGTACAGATACTGTTCTTTTGATGTACTGTTTTTCTTCTTTCTCATGAGATAGTGTACTGGAGACATTTGTTTTCTTTTCCTTATTTTGTCTTGAATGTCTCAGTAGTTTCTTGGAATTAATTGTTTACAATTATTTATGGAGCTGTCTTTTGAATAATGGGTAGGGTGGTTATGAAGAATACAGTCAGCAGAAATAAGGTTTCTATGGTCTACTTTATAACATATGAAAGCTGATCACCTCTAAAATGAAGGTGCTGGGAGTGTATAGTAGAGTGGAAACAACTGAAGCATGTGGGATGAATGTGTCAATGCTTTTGGAGAGAATGGCTGATAATACAGTATCACTTCCTGTTCACTAGATTTGTCTCTGGTGCCAGTACCTTTGTTCATAAAATATTTCCCATCAAGACTTTCACTACAGTTTGATACCAGACCAATCTGTTCGTCTTTCTGCCTCACCTCTCTACAGGGAGTCCAGCAGGGAGCTGCCTTGCCCCATCTGCCACCCACACTCATGGTCATATGTCCCACCTAATGTGGATGATCCATGCACAAGGAGAGAGATGTGCTCAGGTAGCCATGAACAATAGAACTTCATTGCAGCACAGAAGGCACATGATAATGTTGGGCAAGTGAAACAGCTTCCTAGTGCAAGCAACATAAAAATACTCCTGATATGCTGTAAGGTTGTCACTAATATGAGCTAAGCTGAGCACTGCAAGCTGCACTGATGATGTCCTAGATTCCAATGTTGCTGTGCTCAGAGGAAAAGTTTTGACTGTAACAGCAGCCAAAAGTATGAACTGTCATCCCCATGGAGGAGATGGCAGTGCCATCCATGAGGCACACACCTGGAAGAAAAATACAGAAATTGGGCCAAGACATCAGTAAGGAGGGATGATGATGTGGAATGGTGCAGGCAGAAAGATACCAGGATGAAAGAAAGAAGTGGCACAAGGCATTTGAACATGGAGCAAAACCATTCAAACACTATGCAGAAGCACTTGAACACAGAGATGAAGGCTACCTAATGGATCACAAGACACTGGTAAAAAGCTTCCAGAGACAAAAAAGGAATTATAAAAGCACAAGAAGAGGGATGTTCCTGAGTGGACAAGAGGAAGAGTGTTTCATTGCGGGACAGATGGTACATGCCAACATGAAGCAAATGAAACAGCTTTGTGATGAAGGCAAGGTAGAGAATGCCCTGATGCATGAAAAGATTGCCACTAATATGAAAACTATTCTTGAAGCTTCCAGTTGAGCACCCTGTAAGAACTGACAAACACTGCTGTAGGTTGCACTGGCAATGCCAATATTGTGGGCTGCATTCTTATTAATATAGTCATGCATTCCAAAGTAGATAGTTGATGTCGAGTCTGGAACTTGGGTTGGCTGGTGAGCCTCTGTACATTCCCCTACAAAGGCTATGTAGTGGAGAAATACTGTTAAGTTGTCCAGTGTCGCATGGCTCCAGGGTGGAAACCATGCAGTGGCTGTCATTGGCAAGATCCGCTGCACTGAGGGTGAGTTTCAGTTTCAAGCCTGTTAAGATGCCAGCAACTGACATACCTCTGTTGTGTGGCATAAGGCAGGATTGTAAAGCACCAGCCAGATGCTGCACCACCCACTTCCACCTCATTCCAATTATGTCTCCTAATCCATCCTGTTCCCATACGCATCAGATTTTCTTTCTGTCTCACCTCCACAAAAAATCCACCTGAGAAATAATCTGCCTCACCTGCCACTCATTCTCCTCACTACTTGTACCCATCTGTAAGTAAAGAAAGGAGTGTTACATTGAATGTGTTTGATGTGGCATTATTACTGCACAAACAGCAAAAATGTGGTAAGTGATAAACATTTTTGCTATTACTTTCTGTGGGGTATCTGTGAGAGAAATTCATGATAATTTAAAATTATTGGTGAAGTTTTCTGCAAAACACTAAGTGCTCTCATTGCCAAATACTGGATGAATATAATGTCAGTACATGAATGCAATTAGTGAAGGTGCATAAACAAGCTTACACACAGTTCCTAAATGTTAAACATGAAACAGTGTGTTAACTGTGTAACATAAGATTGTATGTTTTATAAAGCAGATAAGTACAGGATCTTAAATTTTAAAATTTGAGCAATTTTTATGTGAAATGATGACAATAAACACTTATTGGTCCCTGCCAGTCTTCAGATAGCAAGCATGCAACTGGAATAAAGTTCTGGCTTTCTGGAACTCGGTAATATTGATGGTTGTTTATAATTGAGTAGATTAGATGCTCAATTATACACTGATCCGTAGGTTTTCTAAAAGATAGAAACAATTGATTCTGTTCTTTATCAGTTCATGTTGAAACACACTTAGTTTATCACTAGTTTGCTTTACTTGTGCAGATAAGGTATTTTTTATGTTAACACGCAAATTCTTTTTTTGTCAATCAGGCCCTGCTGAGGAGAAAGGCACGCGTCCCATCGCTCAGGTGAGTGAAAGTAGTGGATGCACATATGAGACTGGCAGAGCAAGTGTGATTTTCACCAGTAGCATATAAAGTTTGGTTCTGTGGCGTGTAATAAACCCCACACTGCTTCCTGTCCTCCTCCCAGGGTGAGGACATATTTCATCAGCTCAGGGCTTGGAACCGTTAAAATACTTCCTCCTATTCTGAGCTACTTTGCACACTACCCACTTGCTTAATCAAATAAACACCTTTATTAATATCATATTCATCTCCATTTCAGTCTCATTGCGTCTCCCATGGCAGTCTGTTTCCTGACATCACAAACTTTGCAACTTCTTTAGCACTGTTAACTGAAATGCTATCTCAAGTCTAAATTACCTGCTAAATGACCCAAAAAAAATATCTCAAAGACCACTCATATACTGGCTCTTAATTTAAAACAAGTAACTCTCTTTAATTATTAATGTCAAGTCATGTGTCATTGGTCAGTGTACAGAATCTTACTGACAGCTCAACTTCATCTTCGTTCACCTGATGTAATGGCAGTTGTCATGATGATGACAGTTCTAGGGGGAAGGCACATTGCTGAACAAGAATGAGACAGCAAGATATAAACTCATGGACTGGTTGTTTGTGTTGCCATCATCATTTGTGAAAGTGGCATGGCTGGATCATGTAAAAGTTTGGAATTCCTGTGGATGCTGATAACCATGCCATTGAGTGCCCCGTAACCAGGTATCATCATCATCATGATAGAATAAAACGCTGAAATCATAATGAACTGTGAAGAACGATAAACTAATTATCGTTATCCCACCCTGCAGATATGCTGCATCAGTCTCCACTAGACTTTGTGTGTTTTGGTTGGAGGGTGTTACTAGAGGAGGACAAAATGCATGCGTTTTAACTCACACAGGCTGGCGTGAGGTCTGGAACAGGACAAGGAAAAACGGACTTAGCTGGTGGAATAATTAATTAATGATGAACGTCTGTCTTGATGGTACATAATTCACAATGGCTGATTTAAAGGCTACCACCTAGCAAGTGTGGTGTCTGACGGTGACACCACATTATGCACAACAGAGAAGGGTATAAAAGTTTAAAGCCACCATTTGAATTAAAATAAAAAAAAAACACTTTGTGGTGGTGAACATTGTTCATCGGTACTATAGACATTGTGAGATGTACGCCTTTACCAAAGCGATGTGTTACACCATAGTTGATACTCTTTAAACATGACAATAAATATTCCTCAAAATCGACACTTACCACTTACTGTTGTCTAAAATGCTTGCTGATTGCAGTTGGGAACTGAGATTTCCCCATTTTTGAGCAAATATCACAAACACAAATGACAGGTACTCGCAATCGCAAACACGTTTCAAAGAACCTTTCTAGAATGATATCAGACTCATTCTCCTCCATACATTCATGGTCTGTCAAACTTCCTAAACTCTTCTGAAAATACTTTCCTGCTTGTGAAATAACTACCAAGTGAACTACTTTTAGAGGTATACTTGTCATAGTGTTTGTTATGTTTGACAAATGTTGATTAGTAATTCAATAAAACTACCTTAGTGTACTTAAGCACGTGCATCACAAATTGTGCAGTGTGATTTCAAAGTAACTGTTTAGTTACTTTTGTTGTTAGGGATTTGCTTTCAGTAATATTAATATAGGTCTCTGGTACATTAAACAGAATCGAATGATCATTCTTGTGATCTTTCAGATCTTGCATTGACTTACTTGCCAGCTCCCATGACCATGGCAAACAGTCCTTTATCCAGTAAGTGGTTTCTTTTTCATACATCTTGTTGTTTAGGACCAATATGTGGCACAAATCTTAAAGGTCATGCAATGTGTCAGATAAAATAAAATGTTTAAGAAACCAAAAAAGAGGAGCCATAAGTTTATGTAAATGCAATCAAGAATGTAACACAGGAATGGCCGCTGAGGTGCCACCTCTCCATTTCTTCCCTCCTCCTCTTTCCTAATCATGACATTATTCCAATGGAATACTGGTGGCCTTCAATCCAAAAAGATGACTTGCGGCTGCTCTTGGAATCGCATCCTATGCTAGTTCTGTGCCTGCAGGAAACAAAATTGCATCCTCAAGACTGATTTGAGCTTTTGTATTTCTTCCCAGTCGGCTTTGACTCCCTCTCTCCAAAGATGGCATTCCATATCGTAGGAGGAGAGAGGGGAGTCATGCTGCTCATATGAAAGGACGTTCAAAGTCAACCCTTCTACCTGACTACCCAGCTTGAAGCTATTCCTGTCTGCATTTTACTTCCTCTCCTGAACTTTTGCATATGTACTGTTTACATCCCTCAGTCATTCGGTGTCATGGACACTCTACATCCAGCTTACTGGCCAACTCCCTCACCCCTTTCTGCTGCTCGTTGACTGTAATGCACGCCATTCCCTTTGGAAATCTCCCAGAACCTGACAGAGAGGTGCCCTCTAGGCTGAACTTCTCAGTCACCTCAACCTCATTTGCCTTATCGTGGGAGTACCCATCTTCCTTTTATACTACATGCACTCCTACCCATATCTGGAAATCTCCTGCACTGCCCAATTTGCCCATCATCTCATCACTGTCTCTAGTACGTACTCGAGCAACCATTTACCATTTGCTATCCATTTTCTGACTCCTACCCCACATATATGCACACCGAAATGGCAACTTTCTAGGGATGACTGGAGATTTACTGTTCCCTGGCACCCTTTGAGTGACATAATTTCTCCAGTTGTGATGGCCAGGTAGAATATCTTACAAATGCCATCATTACCACCACACAATATTCCATTCTCGCACTTCATCTTTACTGTGCCATGTCCCAGTGCCTTGATTGACTGAGCTGTGTTGTGACTCAACTCACATGCAGAGATGGTTTCTCCATGCTTTTAACCATCATTCTATGATGGCAAACTGCATTCATTATGAACAGTTGCATGCACAGTGCCGTTGCACCCTTCAGGATAGCAAAAATCTAGCTAGATTTCCTTAACTAGTTCTTCTAACAGTTCCACTACCTCAATTGTTGTATGGGCCCTGCAGGACCAAGATCCATTGGGCTGCTATTCTGCAGAGATTTCAAGCTCCACCCACTATCATTCTGCTTTCCTCCACCAGAAACAAGTGGAGGAGGCTTGGGTAGTACCCTTATTTTGGCAGATTAGCGAGTGCTACAAGCTGCCTTTATTATGATTGGGTGAGAACTTGCTCTCACTTCATATCGATCCTCCAACACAGTGCTGGACGATATTTGCATTCAGATGTTGCTAAACTTTTCTTTTGTGGGCAAGCACTTGCTCTTTCTTATGTACAACTGCATCTGGGCAGAGGGCACCGTTTGCCAGATGCCAGCATAGAGACACTGTCATTCCCATACCCATACCCAAGCCCAGTAAGGAAAAATACCTTCCTTCTAGTTACTGCCCCGTTTCTCCCACAAGCTGTGTTTGCAAACTGATGAAACATGTAATTCATGCCTGGCTGGTATAGTGACTAGAGTGTGGCAATTCACTGACCACTGTACCGTGCGGATTTTGAGCAGGCCGTCCTGCAGCTGACCATCTCATCACTTTGTCAACGTGTGTCGCGAATGGTTTTCTGTGGATATATCAGACACTGGCAGTGTTTTTAAATTTGCAGAAAGCCTAAAACACCTTCTGAAGGATGGGTATTCTTGATCTCTCTACATGCGGCACATCTGAGGCCGCATGCCCCATGTCCTTCAGGTATTTTTAAAGTATTGATTTTTCATGGAATGTTGGTACTGCCTTGTGAGACACCTTCACCAGGAAGTTGGTGTGCCTCAGGGTACTGTTTTGAGTGTGACCCTCTTTGCTATTGCCTTTAACTTTATTATGTCCTGTCTCCTGCAGGTCATCTCCAGCAGTCTACTGTTGCCCACCCCTACCCTGTTACCCTCCCACACCCTGTCCCAGCCTCCTCCTTACCCCCACATGATTGCCTGTTTCATCATGTGCAACTGCTCGCAGCCTGGCTTCAGCTGCCAGAGAGTGTGATCACGTGTGTGAGAGTTGCATTTGCGTGAGTATGTGAGTGTATGTTATCTATATATATCAGAGGCCTTGTTCACTGAGAGCTCACTTTCTTACAGTTTTTTTTTTTTTTTTTTTTTTTGTCGTGCCTGTGTGCCTTCCATGGTATTGTTAAATTCATTTCTGAAGAATTGTGATGGCTCGAGGCATTGAGGTGCTGGGGTAGGGGTCAGTGTACACTTATCAGCAAACAAACAATTGTGCCTTATTAGACAAAAGCCAGGAAAGATCAGACCATTTGGCAATAGTGCCGTAAAAACCAGACCAGGGATTGATCTCGGGGAGATGAGTGTCATTGGTGTGGTAAATGTGAGGTGTCTGATACTGACTCAGTATTCGTGTATGCCCCATATGCTAGTGATCACTTACTTAACTGCATAGGTTATGGACCTGACTCTCAGAAGGTTCAAATCACTGACATATGCATTCCACTGACATATGTATTCCACTGCCACTCATATTCTTCATTTTGCAGCTTGAAAATATATCTCTGCATGTTTTGGAATGAAGGTTAAGGCCTCAAAATTACCTGCTCTTCCCAAATCCATTCTCCTTGGTGAAATGATAGAAGCATTGCACGGTAACCTGAAGGTCCAGAGTTCAAAGCTACACATTTCCATTTTTTAATTGTTTTTGCAAATTCACTAGAAAGAGAGAGACAGATTTTTTGGACATTTATGCAAATAATGGAATTGTGTGTCTGAGTAATTAAATAGCTGCTCTTGTTGCGTATGGGCTTCACTCTGTTTCAGATACATTTATTAAAGTACCTGTAGCTAAAGTAATGAAAGTTATAATGTTTTATGATAGAGAAAATAACCAACAACAAAAGCAACATTTGAAGAGCTCTTCTTAAGACAGAATGAAACATGAAACCTTTAACAGTTCATGATAAGAAATGTTACACACTACTACAACCACACTTAATACTTACCATCCAGACCTCATGGCAAAGAATAGAAACAGTGAAACTAATGATTCACAGTATCATCCAGTTGCAGGCCTAGGTAAGCCAAGTGTTGCAACAAAATATTTGATCATATTCCATCAAATCTCATCTGTCACATGTGCCAAAGAATAAATTCACTTTCCATTACAGTGCTTGTGTATAGTCCAGCACAATATCAACATTGTGAAGTGCACTTCAACAAACATTTCTACAGCAAAAAGAGAGAAAATTTCTTCACGGGGTTTACAATACTATTCAGGTTTTCATCACACGATGTTTGTCTTGTATGGGAGTCCTAGTGTACTGCATATCGTGCTCGACAAAGGGAACAGGGAGAAGGGGACGATAAGGAAGATGATGGCGAGGTGAGTTGCAGTCTTGTGTTAGACCATCATAGCAGCAATAGTTGCAGGCACAGATCAGCGTGATTTCCCTAAATTGCTCCAGGCAAATGCCGAGATGGTTCCTTTGAAAGGGCACGGCCGACTTCCTTTCCCATCCTTCCCTAAACCGATGAGACCAATGACCTCGCAGTTTGGTCTCTTCCCTCAACAGCCCAGCCAGCACAGATCAGTGGAAGATGTCATGGAAGGTCTTAGAACATCACTGAGACCCTAATTACAAGTAACAGACATAAGAAATAAATGAATACACCTTTGGTTGTTGTTACCCATGCCCTGGCTCCAACTCAAACCATTAATGTTTGCTTGACTGTGATATTCCTGTGGTGCTGCTTGTGAGTGGATGACTGTAACTGAGGTATTGTCAGAGGTGTTAGTCATCAGAAATGGCATATTAGTCCAATGCTGATTTCTCTCTTGTCATGCTGATAAATGGCAAAAATGTTTAAGGAAATTTTGTTCAAATATGTGGCCTGTCCCCAGTGTAAGCTGTGCAGGGTTCAGCAAACGTCTGCAGTATGCAGATGATTTGGCTTTCCATCCAAGTTTGTCACATATCTGGCAGAGTCGTGCATTTCTATGTATCCTGTGTTGACATGACAAATATTAAGGGGTAGTAACGTGCATTTTTAAAGCTATACAAATTCACCCCAAGGGTGACTATGGGAATGGAAGTTGCCTGAGTATTGGGAACTTTGGATGAAATATCAACCTGTGTGATTGATGAATCTTTGGAATGGCAGAAGTCTACCCCTACTGTAAACAGAGTTTTAAAGAATTTTGTTGAAGGAGGCACTATCAGCAGAATGCCTGGCTCAAGATAATGAGCACACAGCAGGATAACACATAGCTTGCCTGTAAGAGCCAACTAATCCCTCCCCTAGATACGAAGCAGTTGTAGTGAGTGACCAACTTCCCAGTTCCAATGATGCAGTTCACTGAGGGCCAAGGAAAGCTGTACTGCACGCACAATGATCCACTATAAAACAGGAACTCAGTGAGGAAATGTGTTACACTGGCTGGCAGCCACAGAGCTCCATCTGAATGCAATGTGGAAAAATGTACTTTTCACAGATAAGTTGTCTTACCAAGGCCAAACAGTAGTTTAGCAGCCGCGAGGGTCCAGACATAATGGGGAATAAGTGGTGACAACAGGTAGTACTAGCCGATTGTCAGTTTCCTGGGGGCGTTGGTTTCCCCGTTGGGGGCGTTGGTTTCCCCGTTGGGGGCGTTGGTTTCCCCGTTGGGGGCGTTGGTTTCCCCGTTGGGGGCGTTGGTTTCCCCGTTGGGGGCGTTGGTTTCCCCGTTGGGGGCGTTGGTTTCCCCGTTGGGGGCGTTGGTTTCCCCGTTGGGGGCGTTGGTTTCCCCGTTGGGGGCGTTGGTTTCCCCGTTGGGGGCGTTGGTTTCCCCGTTGGGGGCGTTGGTTTCCCCGTTGGGGGCGTTGGTTTCCCCGTTGGGGGCGTTGGTTTCCCCGTTGGGGGCGTTGGTTTCCCCGTTGGGGGCGTTGGTTTCCCCGTTGGGGGCGTTGGTTTCCCCGTTGGGGGCGTTGGTTTCCCCGTTGGGGGCGTTGGTTTCCCCGTTGGGGGCGTTGGTTTCCCCGTTGGGGGCGTTGGTTTCCCCGTTGGGGGCGTTGGTTTCCCCGTTGGGGGCGTTGGTTTCCCCGTTGGGGGCGTTGGTTTCCCCGTTGGGGGCGTTGGTTTCCCCGTTGGGGGCGTTGGTTTCCCCGTTGGGGGGCGTTGGTTTCCCCGTTGGGGGCGTTGGTTTCCCCGTTGGGGGCGTTGGTTTCCCCGTTGGGGGCGTTGGTTTCCCCGTTGGGGGCGTTGGTTTCCCCGTTGGGGGCGTTGGTTTCCCCGTTGGGGGCGTTGGTTTCCCCGTTGGGGGCGTTGGTTTCCCCGTTGGGGGCGTTGGTTTCCCCGTTGGGGGCGTTGGTTTCCCCGTTGGGGGCGTTGGTTTCCCCGTTGGGGGCGTTGGTTTCCCCGTTGGGGGCGTTGGTTTCCCCGTTGGGGGCGTTGGTTTCCCCGTTGGGGGCGTTGGTTTCCCCGTTGGGGGCGTTGGTTTCCCCGTTGGGGGGCGTTGGTTTCCCCGTTGGGGGCGTTGGTTTCCCCGTTGGGGGCGTTGGTTTCCCCGTTGGGGGCGTTGGTTTCCCCGTTTGGGGCGTTGGTTTCCCCGTTGGGGGCGTTGGATTTCTGTGAGAGGAGCAGGAATGCTTCCTCAGTAGCAGGCCGTATGCCCACATTTTGAAGAAAGTGGTGCTGCATTTAGTGTGAATGCTATATTGTGGAGGGGATCTCATGCTACAGGAAGAATATTCACTTGTGTATAGGTCTGCTCATTCAACTGCAGCTGTCCAACATAGACATTAATGTAATGGACTTGCTGTGAGAGACTGCTCACATGAACACAATGGAAATTATGTGTGTGTAAGTAGCACGAACACACAGAGAACTGGCTGTGAAACACACCATTTATAGCTGATGCTCTTTTGGACTGCTTTTTTGAAGCCTCGGTGGGGTTGCCTCTTCTGACAAATGGGTCCAATGCCTCACAGATTCAGTGCCAGGGTGCATGACTGAAGTCAGAAATAATGGGGCATTCTGGATAAAATGTTATGGACTGAGAACATTTTACTTTCTTTCCTTGTTCTGCTGTGCAGTGTTCTGTCAGTGAGAGCCAGCACAAAATCTCTTGGTGACGGAAAAATATCAAAGATGAGTGAAGGAAATTTGAGCTAGTTCTAGTTGGCATTATCCTTGTACCTGAAATAAATTTATTTTAATTTAATATTTTGAGTATTACATTCTCTTTACTTGCTCTCTGCCTACATACATGAAATGAATAAATCAAGAGTGCCCCTTTTTAGGGCTATTTTTTGTTATGTCAAATTCATCTCTCTCCCACTCTATTGCCACCCATCGGACTCGGCCAAAAATGTGCAAAATATATCTTCTCTCTCTCTCTCTCTCTCTCTCTCTCTCTCTCTCTCTCTCTCTCTCTCTCTCCTCTCTCTCTCACACGCACACGCACACACACACACACACACACACACGCGCACGCACACGCAAATTAGAAATTGGAAAGTCTCTCATGACCAAATAAGAAAACAGGGCAGTATAATAATTTGTAGTTTCTAAATGGTGTTTATATATATAGAAATTGGTCTGTATGCTGCATTTATTGATGGAGTACATGTGTTTCCTCATGCTGTATGTAGAATAAGAAACAATATGCCATTTAATTTCTGTTGGACAAAACGTGTTTATTTCTTGTCTGAATCCTGAGCTACAGCAATGAACTTTGTCCAGAGATTGTTCTTCCTTCATGTAATTGAGGAAAAATGCAACTGTGGACACTGCATCTTGTAATTTCCCCATGCATCCTCCACAGCCTGACTAAACACAGCTTTGTTAGAGGCCATCTGATCTCAACTGTCGGTCATTTGTCCCAATCAGTGCTACCTAACAATAGCAAGACCGTGCACTCAATTTGCTTACTAAATCACAATCTCCCCCTGCGGGTTCGGGGGTAAGAATAGGCCCGCGGTATTCCTGCCTGTCGTAAGAGGCGACTAAAAGGAGTCTCAAACGTTTCGGCCTTCTGTGGTGGTCCCCTCTTGGGTTTGACCTCTTTTTTTTTTTTTTTTTTTTTTTTTTTTTTTTTTTTCCCCCCCTCCAAATTTCTGTTGTTAGTGCGTGCCATTTGGGGAAGGACACCTTATGTGGTGTTTTTCTATTGGTCCATCATGCTCCACCATCTTGCATGTTTCCTATTGTCGTGTGGGGGGGGGGGGGGGGGGGGGGGGGGGGGGGGGGGGGGGGGGACTACACCCAACGTCTTCTGGGTTGTCTCCTTCTTGGCTTGAGCGCACTCTTCTTCTTCATGCCCACAACAACTGTGGACCCTTTCAACACCTAAAATCCAGCACGGTAGCCAGTCCGTTGTGGTGGGGTCGTCATGTACCCTCTTGGTGGTAGCCCCCTGACCACGCAGGGATCGCACTACAGATGCCAGAGCTGTTTCCTCCCCATGCATGCCAAGGAGTATGTGCCCATCTTGTCTGGGGCACGGGGATTTCGGGCAACGGGATATCGGGCAGGTACCCATTGGTTTGGCTGGGTGGCGCCCTTGGGGAGAGCCCTCGTTCGGAGTAGGTGGCATCTGGGCGGATGTGGCGCAATGAAGCGCAATAAATCAAACCAAACTGGTGGTCGCACGGGAATCAGCGTCTCTAAGCAAGGTAGAGTAGACTTTGATGCTGTGCAATATGACCCTCAGTTGTTCCCCTCGTTGGCTGCGCCATGGGAGGGACGCCGATCTAGTGCCAAGCGGGAGCCTTACGTACCGCAATACCTTGTCTGCAGCAGGACTGATGGTGACTCCTTTCTTACGACGAAGCCTCTGTTTTTTGTGGAACACCTGGAGGATAAGTTTGGGGAAGTGGCGGGGTTGTCTAAAATGAGGAATGGGTCCATCCTCCTCAAGACGTCCTCCCCAGCCCAGTCACGAGCTTTGCTCTTGTGTGATAAGCTGGGGGACGTCCCTGTTACCGTCACTCCCCACAGTAGCTTAAATATGGTCCAGGGGATGATTTACCATCGTGACCTCTTGTTACAATCCGATGACGAGCTGAGAGCCAACTTGGAACGACGTGGTGTACATTTTGTCCGTCGTGTACATAGCGGACCCAAGACTAACAGGGTGGCCACCGGTGCCTTTATCTTGGCCTTCGAGGGTGATGTCTTGCCCGAGAAGGTCAAGGTGATGGTTTACCATTGCGACGTCAAGCCATACGTCCCTCCCCCGATGCGGTGCTTCCAGTGCTGGAAGTTTGGGCATATGTCCTCCCGTTGCCCATCCAGCGCTACATGTCGAGATTGCGGACGGCCCTCTCATCCCGATTCTCCATGTGCGCCTCCGCCTGTATGTGTCAACTGTGGGGAGCACCACTCTCCATGCTCGCCGGATTGCCCCGTTCTTCATAAGGAGCGAAAGATCATGGAATTTGAGACTCTGGACCGGCTTACTTATCGAGAGGCAAAACTGAAATATGAAAGGTTGTATCCTGCTTCCATTTGAACATCTTATGCTGCAGCCACGTTATCGTCGCCCACGCGAGCGACGGTTGTCGCCTCATCTGTGCCGCCTTCAGTGGGCCGTCTGGGCCGTGTATCTCTGTCTGCCCCCTCGTGTTTGGGGGCAAGCCTTCCTCTGTTGCCCCTTTAGCAGTTGGGGGCAAACCCTCTTCTGTCGCTCCCCCTACGCTTACTTTGGGAGTGACATCTGCTCCACAACCGGGAGGCTCGATCCCTCCCCCTCCTTCTCCGCCGGCGTTGCCTCCGCCGGTTCCTCTCTCGCGGAAGGGGTCCCTCGGGGCTCTCCCTTCCTCCGTTTCTTCTCCTACCCAGCCGTATGTCAGCCAGTGGCTGAAGGTTCCGCCACCTGCTGGTTGTAGGGCTTCTGGGTCATCGTCAGCCTCCGACGCTCCTTCAGAGAAGCTCTCCCAGCCCTCTCACCCTAAGGGCCGACGTGAGAAGAAGGAACGGCATGTGTCCAAGAAGAAGGACGTTCCGGTAGTTTCAGCACCGCCTGCTGTACATGGTCCTGGCTCCGGGGATGAGGTGGAGATCCTCGCCTCTGCCGCGGATCTCACCCTCACGGAACCCTTGGAGGCCTCTCCTATGGACTCAGCTGACTCTCCACCAGTGGCAGCAGTTGGCTCTGAGGCGCTGTCTGCCTCTTAGTCGCATTCATGCCCTCCCAGTCCCTTCCTGCTTCCATTCTCCAATGGAACTGCGGCGGTTATTTCCGCCACCTGCCTGAGCTCCGGATGCTTCTGAGTGTTTCCCCTGTTCTCTGCATTGCTCTGCAGGAAACTTGGTTTCCTGCAATGTGGACCCCCGCCCTTCGTGGTTATCGGGGATACTATAAGAACCGTGCTGCCTGTCAACGAGCGTCAGGTGGGGTTTGCCTCTTTGTTCACCACTCTGTCTGTAGCTCGTCAGTACCCCTTCAGACGCCTTTAGAGGCAGTTGCTGCCAGGGTTGAGCTCTCGCTGGCTATTACTGTTTGCTCTGTTTACATTCCTCCGGATGGGGAGCTCCCCCGACATGTCTTGGCTGCCCTGCTGGCTCAACTCCCGCCACCATTGCTGCTTCTGGGCGATTTCAATGCCCACAACCCTCTATGGGGTGGGACTGTCTCTGATGACCGCGGTCGAGCCGTGGAGCATTTGTTGGCTCAGCTCGACCTTAGCCTCTTGAACACCGGTGCTCCCACGCATTCCAGTGTGGCCCATGGCTCGTTCTCGGCCATCGATCTCTCTCTTTACAGCCCCGGACTTGTCCCTTCCCTCCACTGGAGGGTGCACCCTGACCTGTCGGGTAGTGACCATTTTCCCATCTATTTGTCACTGCCCCAGTGTCATTCTTCTGGGCGCCTGCCCCGCTGGGCTCTCCATAGGGCTGACTGGGCGGCTTTTACTTCCGCTGCAATCATTGAGTCTCCCCCACAGGGTGACATTGATGAGGTGGTCCGCGTCTTAACCACGTCAATGATTTCGGCCGCCAAGGCTGCCATCACCCGCTCTTCTGGCCTCCCTCGGAGGAAGGCTGTACCCTGGTGGTTTCGGCCGCCAAGGCTGCCATCACCCGCTCTTCTGGCCTCCCTCGGAGGAAGGCTGTACCCTGGTGGTTGCTGGAGATTTCTGAGGCTATTCGCGACCGTTGGCGGGCTCTCCAGCGTCATAGGTGGCACCCATCTCTCGAGACCCTCATCGCCTTTAAGAGGCTCCGTGCCTTTGCCCGTCGTCTTATTACACGGCGTAAGCAGGAGTGCTGGGAGCGGTATGTCTCCTCCTTGGGCTCCCGTGTCTCCCCCTCGCTCGTGTGGTCCCGGATACGGCGGATTTATTGACACCAGACCCCTACGGGTGTCCCTGGGATCTCTTTGAACGGCGCTGTCTGCGCGGACGCTGCCGCCATTGCTGAACACCTTGCTGCGCACTTCGCTAAGAGCTCTGCGACTCCAACTTATCCCCCCGCCTTTCGCTCTCTCAAGGAGCGTGCCGAGCAGACGCAGTTATTGTTCCACACGTGTCGTTCTGAAAAATACAATGCTCCTTTCAGCGAGAGGGAATTCCTCGCTGCCCTCGCCGATTGCCCTGATACAGCACCAGGACCGGACTGCATCCACGCACAGATGCTGAAGCATCTCTCCAGGGACTGCCAGAGACACATCCTCACCATCTTTAACCGCATCTGGAACGAGGGCGTGTTCCCGTCGCAATGGCAAGAGGGTCTTATTGTCCCCATCTTGAAGCCCGGTGCGGACCCACTGGCGGTGGACAGCTATCGTCCCATTACCCTCACCAACGTTTTGTGCAAATTGCTCGAATGTATGGTGGGGCGGCGTTTGTGTTGGGTCCTTGAGTCGCGCGGTCTCCTCGCTCCATCCCAGGGTGGCTTCCGTCGGGGCCGGTCTGCCACGGACAATTTGGTGCGGCTGGAATCTGCTATTTGTACGGCCTTTGCCCGACGTCAGCATCTCGTTGCTGTATTTTTCGATCTGTGGAAGGCGTATGACACCACATGGAGGCATCACATTCTCGCCACGTTGCATGAGTGGGGTCTTCATGGTCGGCTCCCGGCTTTTCTTCAAAGCTTTTTATTGCGCCGCTCTCTCCGGGTGCAAGTCGGTGCCACCTCTGGTTCATCTTATATACAGGAAAATGGAGTCCCGCAGGGCTCGGTGTTGAGCGTCTCCTTATTTTTAGTGGCCATTAATGGTTTGGCTGCAGCAGTGGGGTCGTCGGTGTCTCCTTCTTTGTATGCCGACGACTTCTGCATCTCATTTAGCTCCACGACTACGGGAGTCACCGAACGCAGGCTGCAAGTCGCCGTTCGCAAGGCAGCATCATGGGCTCTGACTCATGGTTTTCAGTTCTCTGCTGCCAAGACTCGGGTTATGCACTTCTGCAGGCGTCGGACGGTCCACCCTCATCCTGAACTTTACCTCAACGGCCACCTGCTTGAAGTGGTGGACGCTTGCCGCTTCTTGGGACTCGTGTTTGATGCCCGGCTCACATGGGTTCCTCATGTTACTCAGCTGAAGCAAAAATGCTGGCGACACCTCAACGCTCTCCGCTGCCTTAGCCACACGTCTTGGGGTGCAGATCGCTGCACGCTGCTGCGGTTGTACAGAGCCCTTGTGCAGTCCCGGCTTGATTATTGGAGCCTGGCCTATGGGTCTGCATCACCCTCAGTGTTGACGTTGTTAGACCCCATACACCACTGTGGGGTTTGGCTTGCAACTGGCGCTTTCCGTACGAGCCCCGTGGATAGTCTACTGGTGGAGGCCAGGGTTCCTCCACTGCGGATTCGCCGCCATCGACTGCTCGCCGACTATGCTGTCCACGTGCATTGCTCGCCTGGCCATCCCAATCGTCGCCTGCTTTTCCCTGCCATGGTCCTCCATCTGCCCGAACGGCGACCTAGGTCTGGGCTTTCCGTAGCTGTCCGTGTCCAGTCCCTGCTGTCGGAACTGGGGTCATTCCCTCTTCTGCCTCCCTTCCGGGTCCGTGCACCTACACTTCCCTGGTGTTTGTCCCGGCCGTCTGTCCGTCTGGACTTGGCACAGGGACCCAAGGACTCGGTTCCGCCTGTGGCCCTCCGTCGCCGTTTTCTTGCGCTCCTCGCCTCATTTTCGGACTGTGAGCCCGTCTACACTGATGGTTCCCTGGTTGATGGTCGCACTGCCTACGCTTTTGCTCACGCTGCCCATGTTGAGCAGCGGTCCTTGCCGGCTGGCTGCAGTATTTTTACTGCAGAGCTGGTGTCCATATTGCGCGCTCTTGAGCATATGTGTTTCTGCTCACGTAGGTCCGTCGTGATCTGCAGTGACTCCCTGAGCAGCCTTCAGGCCATCGACTGCTGCTATCCCTCTTCTCCTCTGGTGTCCTCTATTCAGGAGTCTGTTTCCGCCATTGCCCGTTCTGGTCGTTCGGTGGTTTTGGTTTGGACGCCAGGTCATGTTGGCATCCCGGGGAACGAATGTGTTGACAGGCTGGCCAAAGGGGCGATTGACGCCCCAGCTTTGGAGATCGGCCTCACGGCTTGCGATCAGCAGCTGGTGTTGCGCTGTAAGGTGCTTGGGATGTGGTCTGCTGAGTGGCGAAGCATGACAGCGCCTAATAAACTGCGGGCTGTCAAGGAGATGACCAATGTGTGGCGCTCCTCCCTGCGGTCTTCTCGCAGGGACTCTGTTATCCTGTGTCGGCTCCGCATCGGCCATACATACCTGACGCACGGCCATCTTTTGCGTCAGGAGGATCCCCCCCTGTGTCGGTGTGGGTCCCGGCTGATGGTCGCCCACATTTTATTGGAGTGTCCCCGACTGCGCAC
The DNA here is from genome assembly GCF_021461395.2 of Schistocerca americana. Classification (NCBI taxonomy): domain Eukaryota; kingdom Metazoa; phylum Arthropoda; class Insecta; order Orthoptera; family Acrididae; genus Schistocerca; species Schistocerca americana. The sequence goes on along the minus strand of NC_060122.1, from coordinate 40,066,992 downwards.
CCTTCGGCAGTCTTTTAATCTCTCGGGCACTTTACCTTTGATTTTATGTGACGATGCCTCTATGGCTGACAATGTTTTACATTTTATCCGTGGTAGTCCTTTTTGTGGTTCCATTTAGGGAAGTCCTGCTCCTTTCCCTTTGTGTGTCTCTTGTCCTCGAGTCTCTTATGTTTGGTTGCAGATTTTAGTGTGTAGTCGGTTGGTTAACTCTTTCCCTTTTTTGTTGTCATGGTAGGTCAACCAGTCTCCAGTCATCTTCTTTTGTTCTGTTTCTTTTTGTCTGGTGTCTTCGTGTCTGTAGTGTTTGTTACCGCATTTGTGTTCTTTTAGGGCCTGGGGGGGAGTCTCCTTCCCCTTGGGGTTTTACCTGCTTCGTGCATTTCAGTCTCGCCTGTTTTTTGGAATGGGGGACTGATGACCTTAGCTGTTTAGTCCCCCTTAAACATACCAACACCCCCCCCCTCCCCCCCAAAAAAAATCACAATCTGTCTTACATCACTGCACCCTTCAGTGAGAGTGATAGATTTGGTGAGTGGGAAGTAACTATACTGCCACTCATCTCAGACACTTCATACTTGCAGAACTGCAGTGCGAAAGGAGGGAGGTAGGGTGGGTGGGAGGGAGGTAGGAGGGAAGTCAGTATGGGACTGATGTAGCAGAAAATCAGTTTGTAAAGTAAGCACCACTTGGTATTAGGCTCATACTCATGCAGTTTATGGACTGCAGTTGTTCTTGTTGTTGTTATTGTTATTGTCAGTCCGAATGGGGTTTGATGCAGTTCTCCACTCTGGTCTACCTTGTGCAAGCATCCTTGGCTCTCGGTAACCATTATTAAATTCATTATCATGTGTTTAAATCTGGTAGGAGGCATACAGTAATGATTGTAACACAGTACCACATGGAATGACTTCTGTGCAAATAACTGTTCAGAGAATTCTGTACTGCCTTCACGGAGTGAATAAAAGTACTTGTTTCTCATGAGGTACTGCAGTGCTGGAAGTTAAGCCGCCTCCTGTTAGCAACTGACACAAGCTGAGTGGACCAAAATCCATTTAGTTCACTTTCAGAGGACTAATTCCAGACCATTGCTGTAACTCCTCAATGAGCTATGGACATTTGTGGACGTGTTTAGTCAGATGTTTTTACCTATTTTTCCACTTTTTGTTTCCATTTTAATTTCTTGTATTTCCTTTGTTTTGACTGCCGTTGGGGCCCTAGTTGTTGGGCTGCCCCAGTCCAATTATGCTCCTGCTCAAGTCACTACTGGACAAAAAATTCTTATTTGCAGTTTCCTCTCTATTGGATGTGTTCACATTAGTCACATTATGTTGCTGCTGTCATAATATCAGCTTCCATCCCTGTTAGCCATGACCACAGAGATATGCATGGCCAAAATACAAAGTTGCCTTCAAAATTGTCCACAGCAACTGCTCTAACAGCTTCCCAATTAAATGCTCGAATATACCAAAATGGGATAATGATGCATTGCCTGTAGTTCTGTCAAACTGTGCTCTTACAGATTACTTTAAAGACTTCAGTTTTGAAATTTCCTTTCCCCTCCAAGTGATGTAGGACTTGCCTTATGCGTGTCAAGGAATCCAAATTTACATTGCAGTTGGATTTTGTGTAAATGTTACATTAGTTTCTTGTAAAAGTTGTAACAGCAGTCCCTGACAGGAATGCCTCATGTTAAGTCACCAGTACTGAGTACCACACTTGTTGATGATAGTTTTGTTGTTTAAGCTGTGTATCCAAATTGGCATATAGTTCCTTTAGTTGCTGGATATAAAATTTTCCAATTGTTTAAACTCCCACACCTTTATGCTGGTTCTTCATGCAGTCATTGTTGCTCTCTGCAGTGTTACTATGAATATGTGCTAGGCTGTTACAGTATTTGTGATTTATGATGCCGTATATCATTGCTACCAATGTCACATAGTACACTTCAAGACACCTACACTATCATCTTTGTAAATTAGATATACTTTTCTGCATATCACCTTAACACTGTCCACAGTATGAAGTGGCTTCCACCTAGTCATTCACTATGAAACACACAAGTCTCACTTGTTCTGTGTGTGCAGGTACAAATCAGAGAGGATGATACACTGATGCCAGTTGCCACTGATGCATTTTTACAGGAGAATGCCATCAATAGCGATTTGGATGCCTACAGTGCTATACTTCAATCACATTGCAGTCTGCTGTAGCAGTGTGAACAACAAGAGCTATTCAGTGTAGTTTGGGGGCTAACTGAGCATGTGCTAATCAACACAAAATACATAATTCACATAGAAAATAACTATCCAAACCCTAACCAACAATGTGCCTTGAACAAACTGCTTGCATCTGTAAGAAGCTCCCTAACAGGGTAGTGTGACTCAATTGAAATGAAAACTTATGTGCTGGCCACGCATGTTAAGTATCTGTGGGTATACCCTCAACACATTAAACTTCCTTACCTATGGGGCAGCTATTAGCATGTTGGAATCCAAAATATGAACTTTGATGAAGAATTACTCTAACACAACAACACTCTGGAACAGGTTAGTACACCCCTAAATAGACAAAGCTCATAAAATCATAATGTATTGTTGAGGCCAGTGTCCTCCATTTTCGTAGGTATGCAGTCATTACAGTACTTGCAGATAGTTTAAAGTGTTTCGATCAGGATTCTGGGTATTCATGTGGCCTTTATGGCTTCCAATCAACATCACACTACTAATACAAAAGAAAGTGAGTCACATAGTTGTAAGCTGCCACAACTCTGCTACACTACATGGCATGTCATTTGCAACGTGTGCCACGTGAACTGCTGTGGCTCAACACTTTGGGATCTGCTGGTTCTCAGTAACTTGAAATCCAATGGAGACACTATCGGAATTGTACATGACATAATTTCTCTATCTCCTAACTGTGACAGTCTGTAATTTTATAATGGTCTGTTATTCCTTTCCCCTTTCATGAGGGGTGTTCATTCCAGCAAACTAAGCTGTACCATTATTTCGGTGACTGGCAGTGTCCTTACACCAGCCTCCAAACACCAATGTTGCCTTGCTTTTTGCGGGCACCTTTGTCCTTCTCTGTGACAGTGGCTGTATATGGCAGCTGTAATGAATTCAGACAATTAAAATTAAAATATTTTGTGGTTCTTCACTTGGATCATTATGCAGTTTTCATCAATCTCACTTTTATAAAATTTCTCATGTATGTACTTGCCACAGCACCTGATTCCTAATCTCCATCACTATTTTAGTGTAGCAACTTCTTGACATTAAAATGAGCATGTGCAGTGAGAAGACAACCACTGCCACATATCAAGATGTTTGATTTACACTCAAATTCTGTTGATGTAAAGTTATTCAGTTTCTTAATATTTTTGCAGATGCCGCAGAAGTTGAGGATGGAGGAACTGTTAGCAGGTGAGATATTTGCTTCCTTCAGTAGCTTAATTACACATTAAAGTTATGACTTTAATATTTTATTATGTGGTACTTTATTCTTCATCTTTTTCTTTGACATTAATATTCCATTGGTGGTGTGCTAAATAATTTTTGTGAAACAGTTTTTCAAAATTCTATACTATAACTTAACACTGGATGTTAATTATGTCATACATAATTCATACTGAAAATTGGCGGTGTTATTGTAACTACGAAAGATTGGTTATAAATGTGCAGTAGCAATGAAAATGTGTACTGTAGTAGATTGTGAGGGAAATGTGGTCAAAGAGAAAAAAGACAAATTTTTAAGTACTAAATTGACATTTAGAAATTTGTCATTGTAATGTTAAGCAAACATTACAAATAGGCACACTACGATAAGTAGTAATGAATTTTGCCACCTGACTGATGTGTGAAATAGCCTGACCCATCTGGGTGCCACAGTTACTCTCAATCCCTCACCTGCCAATAGTGTTATTGACTACCCGGTGACAACATGCTGAGTACAAGGTGGCTGACTTGTTGGTGGCTTCACAACTTGTGTACTGCATTCTTGAGACCCATCTCATACTCCTCTCACCCCCTCTACTCCCATACCAGCTTCCTTAATTTGAAATTTTGGAGTTCCCCTTAACTTAAGTTTCACAATCCTTCCCTCAGTACTAGCCACCCCTACACTGCCCTTTCCCATGCCTAGCTCTGTACCTGTACCTGTACCTCCTATGTTACACCCTCTGCCACCCCATCCCCTCTATGACATTTGCATTAAATCTGTCCACCACAACTCCTCACGCAGTTGGCCTGCAGGTTTATGACAATTTATCTGATTGGCAGAGAGACAGAACACAACAAATGTTATTCCAGGCTTAGCCTTTTACTGCTTATTTCCAGATTAACCCTTTCATGGCCAATCGAACATCTTAGGCTGATGCATAACACTGTAGTGTTTCCTACAAGTTAAAAAACTCAGACTATACATACTGGAGACTTAAATCATCATAAATAATATAATTTGTTTCGCTGTTCACTTCAGTCTGTTGGGATAACTTTCTGAATCCACAACTGTAGAAATCATGTGATTTTGTAGCAAAGAGCCATGTTCAAAGTGTATTTTCACCCCAAAGGAAGTATGTCAAGATCATTGAACAGAGAGCAGAGAAGATGAAATCTGAGGGTGCAAGATCAAATGAAAAAGGTGGGTGCAAAATGACTTCTCAACCCAGTTGTTCTATAGTGTTTGTTGCCAGTCTAGCAGAATGCTGGTGACTGTTACTGTGGAATAGCACCACTTCACACAGTCTTCCTGGATGTTTTTCTGGGACTATATCTGCAAGATGTCTGTTGTTGACAATAAATACCAACAGGGAAGTTACACCTCATGCAAGCAACTCGTAGTACACCACATGGTCACGTACATCTACATCTACATGATTACTCTGCAATTCACATTTAAGTGCTTGGCAGAGGGTTAATCCAACCACAATCATACTATCTCTCTACCATTCCACTCCCGAACAGCGCATGGGAAAAACGAACACCTAAACCTTTCTGTTGGAGCTCTGATTTCTCTTATTTTATTTTGATGATCATTCCTACCTATGTAGATTGGTCTCAACAAAATATTTTCGCATTCAGAAGGGAAAGTTGGTGATTGAAATTTCGCAAATAGATCTCGCCGCAATGAAAAACGTCTTTGTTTTAATGACTTCCATCCCAACTCGCATATCATATCTGCTACACTCTCTCCCCTATTATGTGATAATACAAAACGAGCTGCTCTTTTTTTGCACCCTTTCGATGTCCTCCGTCAATCCCACCTGGTAAGGCTCCCACACCCCGCAGCAATATTCTAACACCGGACCTCTCCACAATATCCATAACATTATCTTGTGTGGATGCTCAAAAGTCTATGTGGCACTGCTGCTTTGTTTGGATTAAAGCATTCCTTTCTGTTCTTTCTCTTACATTAGCATAAAAACAAAATTTCTAGTCATCAGTAACAATACAGGTTAGAAATGGTCAGTGGTATTCACCCACTAATCAAGAACAAGCAAGAGGGTAATGTACATACAGCCAACCACTGATTTATATGGTTTGGCATGTGGTACCCATATGCTTTATTGTTGAACCTTCTCCTTTGTATTCAAATGCTGCACAGTGACGGAATGGTCATACTTCATCACATTTTCTGGTTCTTGAGTGCAATGATGTGCATCATCGTGGATTAATGCATTCAGATGATCTTCATCAAATGCTGAAGGTCTTTCTGAAAATGGAGGGTCAATAATGTCAAAACAATCATCCTTTAAATTAGAAAATCTTTCCTTGCCATGCTCTGTCCCATGGCATTATACCCATACATGGTGAAAACGTTACCATTGAAACCACATATTCATAAACACCACTGTTCTCATTTTGCCCACTTAGCCATTTTAAATTAAAATGTAGCAGTGCTTTGTGTCAACATAATATTCATAGAATGACAATTTACCTAAAAGAATGTGTCCACATTAAGTGAGAACAAGGTAATGTACTTCGTAAAAATGGTGGAAAAGACAACTGTATCCTTTTATCCCTAGGCATATGAACTTGTCTTAGATCACATGTAATGCCCCCAACAACACAAAACACAATGATGGGAAAGGCTGACTTAAAGCATACATTGTGTGCTCACTCTTACATTATTGGTATCGGCTGCATAAGTAACAATAACACAGTGCACAGTGTTCACTTAAGACGTCTCTCTGTTTTTGCTCCCAACATTTAATGTTCTAATGATGTACCAACATCATAATGCATTGATGATGGGTGGTTTAAATAAAAAATATGTACAAATGAAAAGAGCTTCGTGACAAGGCTGAAGATATCGGTACATAGGACACTGCATAGAACTATATGGAACATTGTAGATGTAACTGTAGATGTGCTCCAAGGAAGTGTGTGGGGCCCTTGATATTGATGTTTTATATTAATGACATCACAGACATTCTTCTTCTTTTTGTTTTTCTGTTTGGGGTATCTAATGACCACATACTAATTTCAATGCTTCCTCCTTTGTTCTTCTTCCAGGTTTCCTTCGTCTTCACTATCTATCCTTTTTTCTTCCTCAGACCATTCTGACCCTGTCTTCCTCTTCTTCTTCCTGCCTTGGAATGCTTCCATTTGCAACACTTTCTTCTTGAAATCCTATCATTCTGCTGGGTCTTTTTCTTGTATTTCTTTCCAAATCTTTCCTAACTACTTGAATCTGTCCTGTTGTTGACATCTTGTCCCAAAGATGCTTAACAATATGTTTGGTTAACCTGTTGCTGTTCACTCTGTATAAATGTCCAAAAAATAATAGTCAGCTCTTCTGCAGCATTTCAGTTGTTTTTCCTATGCTGCAATATACTTTATTACTTCTTAATATTCATACTTATGGATTTCCTAGCAGTCTGAGTATTTTTCAAATGATTCTTAATTCTAGGACCTGAAGTTTGTATAATTCATAATTCAACATTAAACATTCACTTGCATAGAGACATTCTGGTTTTACTACTGTGCTGTAGTGCTATATTTTCAAATTTCTAGACACACACATCTTGTTGTAAATGTTCATTTTTATATCATATGCTTTCTCCATTTTACATACTCTTTTGTCTACAGCAAATATTTTTGAAGCCATTGCCTTGAATCTTTCCTCACAAATATTTAAATTTATAAACCCTCTTTATCAGTTCATTATCTGTTACTAGGATTTCTGGGTCATTTTTTTATGTTTGTCCTAAAAAAATTTTTCTACTGAAACTTTTAAAGCTGCTTTGTTAGGTATACCTTCCAAGAGGTTGATTTGTATTTCTGAATTTGTTATATTTTTATAAAGAATGGCATAATCATTTGCAAATACTAGACACTGAATTTCAGTATCTCTTTTTCCTGAAGTCTCCAGTCTCATTGTGACAGCTTATGTTCTTTGCCTTTTGTTTCAATTATCTTACTATTTCCTCTAAGATGCAGTTGAGGTGGTGTGGAAACATGTTGTCACCCTGCATTTCACCTGTTATTTTGAGTGCCTTAGGTGTTTCACACCAAAACCTTATTTATGCTTCAGTGTGTGGGTGTTTCACGAATAAGGTTTGCTAGTTTAGTGTAATGCCAAGTTCTCGAGTCACTTTACCCACTGTTAACCTGTCAATCAAACGCTTTTCTAAAACCTGTAAATGTTAAAACTATGTCTTAAAAACTGCAGAAAAATCACAGGAAAAGGATGAGGAAGTGGAAAGTGAAGTGAAATCTACAGCCTTTCTCCCATACGTGGATGATATTTCTTCTAAAATTGCTGGAATCTTGAAGAAACATAAAGTGGATGTGATATTCCGCCCACCCGCTAAGACTGCAGCCTTGTTGGGATCTGTTATGGATGATCTGCTCTTGCAGAAGGCGGGAGTTTATGAAATCCCTTGTGAGTGTGGAAAATGTTACGTAGGGCTACCATGTGCACTGTACAGGAACGATGCGTCGAACACCAGCGGTACACACGTCTTCTTCAGTTCAACAAATCAGCAGTTGCTGAACGTTGCATTTCTACTGGCCATGCCATGGATTATGTAGATGTTAAGATTTTAACTACTGCTTCATCTTTCTGGGACTCAGTTGTTAAGGAAGCTGTAGAAATACAACTAGCCGACAACCTGCTAAACCATGACGAAGGATTTCATCTTGACAATGCTTGGAAACCACTTATTTCAGACCTTCGTTCAGAAAGAATTTCTGCATCTTCACTTCTGACAGATGTTACCCCTTTTAAAGATTAATTATTTATTTACAAGCACGGTGGATTCGCAGCAGCACTATTTTGTTTGCACTCTGCGCTTATATGTTTATCTTTGCTATATAAATCTTAACTATGACTAGTGCAGTAGTGGCGACTTTGATATCTTTGACGCATGCGCTTTTAATCCTCAGCAGATTTGTATCACATGACTCTCCATATAAATAGGCATGCGCAAATGCTATGAACTCAGTCTCCGACTTGCCTTGAAGTCTGCTGGGAGGTTTCTAGCTGAAATATTACAAGAAGAATTGTCGCTGTCCCAAGTGCACGCGCGAAAGATGATGGAACAATTTAGTTGTTTACAGTTCAAGAGTTGATCAAAGTACTTATTAGTAATTTACAGGTGTGGTTATTGCTTGGACCTATTTTACCATTTTCATCTGTGATGTAAATACATTGGAGCATGGCAGCCCTTTATATGATTTTTAAATGTCTGACACAGAGTTTGGAAGGATAACAAAGATTCTCCAACTCATCCTTCCTGCAGACATTATTGGTATTGTAGTAGTAGTAGTAGTAGTAGTAGTAGTTGTTGTTGTTGTTGTTGTTGTTGTTGTTGTTTTTTAACAGTCATAGAAAACACACACACACCTAAAAGACCACTTTCATTCATTCAGTATAAAAGAGAGAATTGTTATAATTCCAACATTCCTCTTCTGTGTCTCACTGCATGTATAATTTATTGAAATAACTGCCCTTTGGAAGCCTATGCATCAGCAGGACAGTGTGGTGACCCACGGAGTACCTATTACCACAGCCAAGCACATAGTTTCTCACTGAAAGCTGCTGTTAAAACTCTCCAGTGCTGAAGGTGCATATTGTTCCATGTCGAAAATTCACCATATAAAAAATGAAAATAAATCTAATGAACAATATGACAGGTTGTTTTATGTTATTATTTTCATACTGTATTAATGACATTTTTAAAAATGTCATTCATTAAGAAGGCATCACTCCTTTGAAGTGGTATGTACAAGCATATTCCATGAAAGTAGTGTGCTAATTGACACTGTCTAAAAGTTTCCTTTTTACACAGACCATGAATGTGGCTTTCTGTTTCTTTGTAATGTCTTCTTAGATTGATTAGAGGCTCAGTATGGCAACAGTGTGTGTTAAAATTAACATATGTTCCAGTCATTGCAGCCATAATGTGGGAATAGTAGAAGGAGCACATCACTAAAGCAGTAAATAAAGTTATTAAGAGATGCTTTCCTCTCTGTGTGTACAGTTGCAGCTGCTGGAAGACGGCGGCAACTTGAGGAAGATGCCGTACCCAGTAAAAAAGCAAGAGCTGGAGGTGCCAGGCACTCAGTGGGTGAGTAGTAGTGAGACCCCACAGTGGGAGGCTTGTGAATCAAATGTATCAGGACAAATATTAGTGGACATTAAGAGGGAGTGTGTCCACCCTTCTCCTTTATGGTGGCTTGAACTCTTCTGTTTGTACTTTCATCGAGACGTCTGAACCTCTGTGAAGAAATGGCAGCCCATTCTTCCTCGAGAGCTAAACCCAAAGAAGGTAGAGATGTTGGACATCAGGTTTGGAATGATGTCACCATTATGACTCGTCCCGAATATGATCCACTGCTTTCAGGTTGGAACATTGGCACGCAAGTTCACTTCAGGAATGTCATTGTCCATAAACCTTTGCCTCACAATGCTGCTCAGTGACAGGGGGCATTGTTGAGCTGATTGTCAGTCTTTGTGTCTGAACACTTCCTCTGCTGTAGACAGTACACTACCTCAAATACATAATTATCCTTCTGAATTTAGCATTTTCTAAAGTGCAATAAGAGGACAACAAGTTAACGATGAGGAATTGCATACTGTAACACTGCCTCCTCTTCACATGATTGTTGGTACTAAAGATGATGGCAGGTAAAGTTCAGCCAGCATTCAGCTAACCCAAATCCTTCAGTCACATTGCCATGGAATATAGAATGATTTGTCACTTCACTCCTAGTCCCCTGCTTCCAGTTGTCCACTGTCCAGTGGACATTGCTCATTACGTGACCTTCAGTATTGTTTAGTGTTGACAACAGGAGTGTGCGGTTTTGAGAAACTGCTCAGCCATTGCAACCAGGACTGTGGAGAGTGAGGGGTGGCCATGGGGCAAGACACATGAGCCCCACCTAAAAATATAGCAAACCAATTTTATTAGCAATGTAATGTAAGTGGAGTGGCTCCAAATGTTTGTATAAGTTAAACGTGTGTGTGTGTGTGTGTGTGTGTGTGTGTGTGTGTGTGTGTGTGTGTGTGTGTGTGTGTGTGTGTGTGTGTGTGTGTGTGTGTGTGTGTGTGTTTTTCTCATGCCACCACTTGGTAGCTTGGTAACACTGCCCCCCCCCCCACCCCTCCGGGGGCACGCCATTCCTTGGTGGGTTCATTCTTGGCTACCATGGGGCCCCAGGCTTTGCAGCACCTTTTCCCTTTTGTGTTGTATGTCAATCATCTTGCTGTTCTTTTTCCCCTTGGGGAACATGTCTGGGGTATTCTTGGGAATGTCCAGCATTCTGTCACTGATGTACAAACAATCTCACCTTTGTCTTCCGCTCCATTTTCCTTTCTCTGTTCCCCTTCTCTTGTTCCTCCGCTTCTGCGTTCGAGGGTCCTCTTTTTCTCTTCTTGCTCCCTGTGTGCTCCTAAAGGCTGGCCCATGCATCTGTGCATAACAGGCAACTGGGTGACTCATAATTCCCAGCCCCGTGTTGACAGGTCGGATTCTCTCGTTCCTCCTGCTGTAGGCCAGTCTCAGGGTGGGGTGTGTGCGTGAGCAGTAAACTTTCCAAATTGCCATACATTCCAAACCCAATGTGCTGCTACCAATGTCATCATTTTAACCACTCTATAACATCTTGTCAACACGCAGCCACATGTCACCTGTGGTAGGGATGCGCACGAGGGCGATCGTCCACCTCTATCTCCCTGCTGTATCAACTGCAAATGCGGCCATGCGAATTCATCTTAGGAGTGACCAGTGTATCTTGGTGTGCACGTTGTTCAAGAGATCCAGTTGAGGGAAAAGGTGCCTTATCCAGTTACTGAGTAGTCACAAACCCTGTGTTCTCCTGTCTGGCATCTATTTCTGTTTTTGTTACCCCTTACTCCATGAAAGACGTGGCCAGGCAGACATACAACCTCCAATTCAACTCTGAGGACATGAAATTGCCCAGTGTCAAGGTAGCATCGCCATCCCTCTGTCCTGCTTTGCAAGAAACCGTCGAACTCTTGCCTCAAGGACCCAAGCAACCAGCTACACAACCGGTAGGCCGGAAAGGCCAGAAGGAGTACTCCCATGAAGACTTACTCTGTCCCTCCAGCCAAACAACACTTGAGTCATCAACTGGGAGGGCTCGAAGAAGTCCTCCAAAGGCAAACAGTCCTCCTTTTGCCACCCTGAAGATCCTCTTTGATGGTGTCGGCACGTAATACCTTACCCCGGCCAGCCTCCATGATGCCGATGTTAACTAAAAACTGTTTTTCGGCACTGGACTCCACAGACAGCCTGCGCAAGCGATCTGATGTTTCTGTCTGACTCCATCGAGCAGGATCCTCCTGTGTCTGCACTCTGTAGTAGCACCTCTTCCTAGGCTGTCACTCAGCATCTGCCGAGGTGACACCCCAACGTCTGTTCATCATGACTGTTCTCCAATGAAACATTCACCACCTTCGGTCCCACAATGAGGATTTGCGACTGCTTTTAGTGTTGAAGCACCCCCTTGTACTCTGCTTTCAGGAAACGAAATTGTGCCCTCATGACCGCTTTGAGCTTTCAAATTTCTTACCGATTTGCTTTGATCTTCCCTGTTGTAACCATGACCGGAATGGCTGCAGGTATGCTGTCAATGAAAGTGCAGTGGTACCGAATGGGAGCAGTCCGCAAACAAACAAGACAGATGAATACGGAAGGAAAAACAGACGCAACGACAGATGACTGAGCAAGATACTGAGACACAAAGACCAACAACAAGCAATAAGCAACGGGGTCACAAGTGAAAGCCTCATAAATCGACAAAGGCCACTCGTACATGGAAAGGACGTCTGAGGTGTTCATGATGGCCAACCCAGAGGCCATGGCAGCTGAGGGAGCTGCCGATCCATCTGGGGGCGGGGAGGGCTGGTGTCAGGCTGGCAGGGAGGCAACAATTGGGGCAGTGGTGGTGACTCAAGGACCACATGTGTACCTGAAGGAGGTAGTGGTTGAGGAGTTGGTGCAGGAGTCCCGCAGGGGAACGTGGGTGGAGCTGGTTATGATGGCGGCACTCCAACCCTTTCAGCATGTGCACTGATGTCACATGCCACCCATGGGTTGCGATGACTGGCAGGTGTCCAACCGGCCTTGCTCCTGTAAACGTGGGCCCACACTACTGTGCTGGGGCCGTAATGCTGAGAGGGTCAAGAGCGGGGGCAGGAAGAGGATGGCATCAGCAAATGCAGCAGGGTCTGTGGCTGTCACCCATGGAGGATTTCCTCTGAACTACGTCCGTCAATTGGCGTGGTGTGATAGGTGCTCAAGAACAGGGTGGGGGCCGATGTGGTTGGAGATGTTCAGACTGCCTTTGTCAGCTGTATAAACGTGTGGCCAAGCCTCTCTGCTGCGCCATTGGAGGATATGTTTGATACCATTGGCCAGACAGAAGTCATGGAAGGAGGACACCATGAATTGGTGGGCCATTATGGTAGACCAATGTGTGAGGCAGGCCCTCAGAGGTGAGAACCTGGGCCAGGGCCACGAGTGTGGCCTCCTTGGCGGTGGCCGAAACACGGTCAACATATGGGTATTTGGAGTAGGTGTCAATGATAAGTAACCACACAGACCCCAAAAACAGGCACTCAGAATCAAGATGGGTGCGATGCCATGGCTGGTAAGGTACAAGCCAGGGTGCAAATGACTGAGGAGGAGCTTGCCTGGTGACGTGCACACAAAGTGCACCCACGGATGAGCCGGTCAACATCATCATTGATGTCTGGCCAATGCATGTGCGAATGAGCCAAAAATTTCATGTGGGACATACCCCAGTGCCCACAGTGTAACAAACTGAGCACTTGATGCCACAAATCTGGAGGGATGTCCACCTGATGGGATCAGACTCCATGGCTAACAGGAGGACATCATCGACCATGGAGAGACTGTGGTACAGTGGGTGCCAGGGGCTGAAGTTGGTCCACATCCAATGAGTAATATAGATGGGCTACCAGTGGACCACATAGCGGAGGAGCTGCCACAAGACAGGGTCTCGGCATGTAGCCGTGGCAATGTGGCAGCCATAAGAAGCAGAGCATTCAGCGTGTCCTGGTGGGTGGAATCAATGTGGAAACAGAGGACCATCTGTTCGTCAAACACAATTTCAGGACCTGCTGGGAGATGTGACAAAGCGTCTGCATTAGCATCATAGGCGGTTGGCTTATACTGGATGGTGTAAGTGTAATTCCATAAAAATAATGCCCAGTGCTGGATACGATGAGCCGTCCACTCTGGAATGTGGGAGTGGAGCCCAAAAAGCATAACTAAGGGTTTATGGTCTGTCAGGAAAGTGAACTTTGCTCCAAGGAGATAGTTGTGAAACTTTTGGACGCCGAACACTATTGCCAGGGCCTCCTTCCAATCTGGGAGTAGTTCTGTTGTGCTGGGGTAAACATCTTAGAATCATAAGTGATGGGCTGTTCAGAGCCATTGACATTCTCATGCATGAGGGGGGGCCCCAATGCCGTATGCTGATGCATCAGCTGCCACAACCAAGGGGTGGTCCGTAAAGAAGGAAGTAAGGCAAGGGGCAGAGTTAAGCATCACCTTTAAACAGAGAAAAGCCTGGTCACAATCAAACTGTACTCCTTTGTGACACAAGTGAATTAGGGGTTGAGCTACAGAGGCAGTCTGGGGTAAGAGCTTCAAGTGATAAGTAATCTTGCCCAAAAACACCTGGAGTTCAGATAAGTCCTTGGGATGAGGTGGGCCTTAAATGGCCACAACATTATGACCTGAAGGGCAAATGCCATCTTTGCTAAGCCAGTGGCCTAAGTATTCCACTTCTGGTTGAAAGAAAAACATCACATGTCTAGCTGACAGCGTAAACCTGCAGACTGCTGAGTGTGAAGTAAGGCACTGAGGTTTTGCAAGTGTTCCTGGCGGGAATGACCTGTACCCAAGACGTCATTCAGACAATTCCTGCAGGGCTGCCTAAGCTGCGCCAGGAATTGCTGGAAAATGGCTGGCACCGAATAGTCAATAAATGGTAGGTGCTTGTACTTGTACAATCAGAAAGGCATGTTGATAATCATGATGTTCCAGGAATTGGCATCTGAGGGTAACTGGTGGTATGCCTCAGCCAGGTCGATCTTTGAAAAGTTCTCTCCCTCGGCTAGCTTGGTGAGAAGGTCTTCCTGTCAGGGAATGGGGTAAGTGTCTATGAGGGGCTGAGCATTGACAGTAGCGCAATGTCCCCACTCAGCCAAAGAGACCCATTGGGTTTCTGTATGACCACCAAAGGTTTCGCCCAGGCACTACAAGTCACAGGCTCCAGAATGCCAGTAACCTGGAGCCGATACAGTTCCTGCTTGACCGGAAGGGGTGGGGCCCAGAAAAAGTGAGGCTGCACTTCCAGCCGAAGTGTGATGTGTGCCTGAAAATCTGAATCACATCCGAGATCTGTGACAAACAATGACACAGAAGCTGAGCACAGATTGCCCAGGTCCTGAAAAAGAACAGCTGTGGAAACGACCTCAACTTCATCAGAAATTGAGAAGTTAAACAGTTGAAATGCATCCAGGTCAACAATATTCGAAGCCAATGGATAGTAGACGACAAATAGGGTAAGGAGCTGGGGAACGTGTTTGTAAATTGCCTGGACAATGAACTGCCCATGAAGGGGAATTGAACCATCTCTGGAGGTGACCAACTGCTGAGAGGTAGGTGACAACTCAAGAGAACCCAGTCGCATGTATGTTGCCATATTAATCATGGAGACAGTGGCCCCAGTGTTGACCTGAAAACTGTCATCCTCCGTGAAAAGGCTGAATGTGAGGAAAAGCTAAAAGCTACCGCACTGATGGGTCATCCAGTGGGACAATCAATTGCAGAGCATGTATGGTACCTTGAGGCCCAGGAGGGGCAGGACTGAAGTGAGTCGAGCAACTGCGACAAGCCGATTGAATGTGGCCCTCGTTGTCACACAGCATACACCCCCCCAGGGGGTCCACAACTCTTTTGTGGACACGTGCGTAGTGAGCACGGGACCCTGAGCTAATGTGGCCCTCCTTCTTTTCCGGGCTGCATACCTTCCCTTCCCTTTCCGCATCCCTCCCCGTCCCCCATCTTCGCCCCCCCCCCCTCACCCCTGTCTCTTTCCTTCCCTTTCTCCCCCTCTGGGAGTATGGTTTGTGCCTACGTCCGGAGACGGACGCTCGAAACTGTTCCAAATTCCTTGCTTTTACACTGGCAAGTCCTCGTCCTTCCTCTGTCATTCTCTTTTACTTCCGTCTTCTCCTTGCCCTTTTCTCCGCTGCGGCGTTTGAGACCCCCTTTTCTTTCCTTTCCCTTTCTCTTTTTTCCTCCCTGTGCGTGTCTGAAGGCCGACCCACGCACTTCCATGCGTAGCCGGTGACGGGGTAACGCGTAATTCCCCGCCCCGGGTAGACAGGTAGGACACGTACGTACCCCCTGGTAACGGCCAGGCCCAGGGAGGGGTGATTACCCGAGCTGATACCTTCCGAAAATGCCGATTGGTCCCTCCGTCTGTTTGTCGGGAGGTGTGACCTGAGGTGTGAACAATCACCTAAGGCGGGTGTGCCCTCGGTGAGGGCCCCCACAAGGGAGGAGCGCGCCATCGGAGACGCCGGTAATCATGGGGGATTCTTCCGCAATGGTTTCCTCACCTTCCACTATGTCTGCTCACAAACGTAAGTTCACTGAGTCTCAGCCACAGATGGTTCTTCCATCGTTGCCACAGTTCCTTGTTGTTTCTCGGTCTGACGAAGGTCACGACTTTTCCACGGTCAACCCTTTCATTATTCAGAAAGGTGTCGACGCAATTGCGGGTCCTGTAAAGTCTTGTTCCAGATTACGGAATGGTACCCTGTTGTTAGAAACACACAGTGCCCTCCAGGCTCAAAAATTGCTGCGTACTTCTCTGCTCCACACCTTCCCTATCTGGGTGGAACCGCACCGTACCTTAAATTCCTCACATGGAGTCGTTTATACACGCTCCCTCGATGGATTGTCTGACGAAGAAATTCAGCACTACCTGTCTGACCAGGGCGTCACCGCTGTTCATTGGGTTATGAAAAGGGTTGACTCGAACATCATTCCAACCCGCACTGTCTTCTTGACATTTGACAAAGTTCAACTCCCATCAAAAATCAAAGCAGGCTATGAGATAATTTCCGTTCGCCCTTATGTCCCAAACCCTACGCGTTGCTATCGATGTCAGCGGTTCAATCACACCAGCCAGTCCTGTTCCAATACGGCCAAATGTGTTACGTGTGGCAAGGATGCCCATGAGGGTGCTTGTCCACCTCCATCCCCTCACTGCATCAACTGTATGGGTGACCACGCTGCTTCCTCTCGAGATTGCCCCGTTTTTAAGGATGAAAAGCTCATCCAGGAAATCAGAGTGAAGGAAAAGGTGTCGACCCTTGCTGCTCGAAAGTTACTCGCCAGTCGACAGCCCACCGTGCCTCAGAGAGGAAAGTACAGCACTGTCCTTGCTTCTCCTCGGCCAACAAAGGAGGCGGCCACGCAGACTTGCGACCTCACATTTAGTACCACGGTGGTCAGATCGGCCAGCGCAAAGATCGCCCGTTCAACCTCACCACTTTCGCCTGCCCACTCTATGGCTCACCCTTCGTCGGGTTCTGCTAAATCTCGAGCCCAAAAGTCAGACGCCAAGTCTTCGAAAAAAGAGCATTCTCGTGAAGAGTTTTTACGTACTGCAACTTCACAAGCATCGGTTCCTCCTTCATCTAAACATCATACCTCCAAGAAGGCTACGAAGAAACACAGTTCCTCTCCTTCTCCGCCAAGGCGTGTCCCATCTACAGCACCACCTGGCGGAAATCGCCCTCGGCCATCTTCTGTGTCGCCGAGGCGCACTGCTGGTGGCCGGTCAACTGGGCGATCGTTGGTGGCAGGAGCTGCTCCTGACCAACCTATGGATCAGGATCTTCTGCCTTCGACTGAATGCCATTCCATGCTGTCGGTCGCAAGCTCTGAGCAGTCGTTGCGTTGACAGCACCCTTGGTCACGTTTCTCCACTTTCTGTTCACCCTATGTCCATTATCCACTGGAATATCCGCGGCATTCGCGCCAATCGGGATGAATTGTCGATTCTCTTACGATCCTACTCGCCGGTCATCTTCTGTCTTCAGGAAACAAAGCTGCGTCCCCATGACCGCTTTGTTCTCCCTCATTTTCAGTCCGTCCGATATGACCTCCCCTCTGTTGAAGGCACTCCAGCCCATGGAGGACTCATGATTCTGCTCCATGATACTCTCCATTATCACCCAATCCCCTTAAACACTTCCTTCCAAGCTGTCGCCGCCCGTCTTTCCCTTTCTGGATACACGTTCTCTCTTTGTACGGTATACATTCCATCGTCTACACCACTGGCACGAGCTGATCTCCTTCATCTTCTTGATCAGCTTCCACCCCCCTATTTGCTGGTTGGGGACTTCAATGCCCACCACCCGCTTTGGGGATCTCCACATCCTTGTCCACGTGGCTCACTATTACTAGACGTCTTCCACCAAGCGGATCTAGTCTGCCTCAACATTGGGGTCCCCACATTTTTGTCTGCCTCCACGGCAAATTTATCTCATTTGGACCTTGTGGTCGGTACTGTTCCGCTAGCTCGGCGCTTCGAATGGTTCGCCCTTGATGATACACACTCGAATGACCACTTTCCATGTGTTCTTCGACTGCAGCCTCAACTGCCATATATGCGCTCGCGACGCTGGAAGTTTGCCCAAGCCGATTGGACACTTTTTTCGTCTCTAGCGACATTCGATGACCGTCGCTTTCCCAGCGTCGACGATGAGGTCACACATTTTACCGACGTTATCCTCACAGCTGCGGAACGTTCAATACCACGCACCTCCGAATTGCCCCGGCGCCCCCCAGTTCCTTGGTGGAACGAGGCATGCCGTGACGCAATACGTGAGTGGCGACGTGCTCTTCGCATTTTCCGTCACCATCCAACTTTGGCCAACTGTATCCGATATAAGCAGCTCCATGCGCGATGCCGTCGCGTCATCCGCAATAGCAAGAAGGCAAGCTGGAAATTCTTTATTAGCTCATTTAACACCTTCACTCCCTCCTCGGAAGTTTGGAGTCGGCTTCGACGGTTCTCAGGCGCACCTAGTTTCTCCCCGGTCTCTGGGCTCACAGTCGCGCGTGATACCTTAGTGGACCCCATCGCAATTTATAACTCATTGGGTCAGCACTTTGCTGAGATTTCGAGCTCTTCAAATTACCCGCCAGCGGTTCTCCCGAAGAAACGTGCAGCGGAAGTGCGACATCTTGCTTTCTCCTCTCAAAATCGCGAAAGCTACAATACTGTTTTCTCCATGCGCGAACTCCAACATGCACTCTCTTCTTCTCGCTCCTCCGCCCCAGGACCGGATGGTATCCATGTCCAAATGTTGCTGCATTTATCAACCCATAGCCTGCGTTACCTCCTTCGCCTTTATAATCGAATTTGGACCGACAGTACCTTTCCCAGGCGATGGCGGGAAGCTATTGTCGTTCCCGTTCCGAAACCTGGAAAGGACAAACATCTCCCCTCTAGCTATCGCCCCATTTCTCTCACGAGTAGTGCCTGTAAGGTTTTGGAGCGTATGGTGAATTACCGTTTAGCTTGGTGGCTGGAATCCCCCAGTCTTTTAACACCAGCCCAATGCGGATTCCGACAGCATCGTTTTGCCGTTGACCATCTTGTTGCTCTCTCCACTTATATCATGAAAAATTTCCTCCGGACACGCCAATCGGTAGCAATATTTTTTGATCTGGAGAGAGCATACGATACCTGTTGGAGGACAGGCATCCTCCGCACACTGTTCTCTTGGGGCTTTCGAGGCCGGCTGCCCCTTTTTCTTCGCGAATTTATGGCAGAGCGCACATTTAGGGTGCGGGTGAACCCTACTCTATCCCGTACTTTCTCCCAAGAAAACGGGGTACCCCAGGGCTCCGTGCTGAGTGTTGTACTGTTTGCCATCACCATTAATCCAATTATGGATTGTCTCCTTCCTGATGTCTCGGGCTCCCTCTTTGTGGACGATTTTGCGATCTACTACAGCTCTCAACGGACCAGCCTTCTTGAAAGACGTCTTCAAGGATGTCTCGATCGCCTCCACTCGTGGAGCATCGAAACCGGCTTCCGTTTTTCTCCCAGTAAGACCGTTTGTGTTAATTTTTGGCGACGTAAGGAGTTTCTTCCGCCCTCCTTACATCTAGGTCCTGTCAACCTTCCGTTTTCCGACGTCGCTAAATTCTTGGGTCTTATGTTTGACAGAAAACTGTGCTGGGCCTCCCACGTTTCCTATCTTTCGGCTCGCTGTCTGCGTTCCCTTAACACCCTCCGTGTCCTGAATGGTACCTCTTGGGGAGCGGACCGAGTGGTCCTTCTCCGCCTCTATCGCGCCTTAGTGCGCTCGAAATTGGATTATGGAAGCATAGTCTACTCCTCTGCTCGGCCGTCTATTCTTCGGCGTCTCGACTCTATCCACCACCGTGGATTACGTTTGGTGTCTGGAGCTTTTTACACCAGCCCTGTGGAAAGCCTTTATGCTGAGACTGCTGAACCTCCGCTGTCCAATCGGCGGGCAGTCCTTCTGAGTCATTATGCTAGCCATCTGTCTTCCATGCCTGCTAATCCAGCCCATGACTTTTTTTTCGACGCCTCCTTTGATGTCGGGTATGCAGGCCGCTCCTCCTCCCTACTACCCCCGGGAGTCCGCTTCCGTCAACTGCTCCATTCTCTTTCCCTCCGCTTTCCTAAAACCTTCTTGACAACTTGGGGTACAGCACCGCCTTGGCTCCGTCCCCGGATCGACTTGCTCAGAGACCTATGTCAATTTCCCAAGGATGGTACCCCTACACTTGTTTATTGTCGGGCATTTGCTGCTCTATGTGCACAAATGACAGAAGCCACATTTATTTACACCGATGGCTCGAATACATCGTTAGGTGTAGGGAGTGCCTATATTGTTGGCGTCACCCCAAATCACTTTCGGCTTCCCGACCAGTGTTCGGTTTATACTGCGGAGCTTTACGCTATTCTCCAGGCTGTCCACTACATCCGCCGCCATCAGCGGATACAGTACGTAATCTGCTCAGATTCTCTCAGCTCTCTCCTAAGTCTCCAAGCTCTTTACCCTGTGCACCCTCTGGTCCACCGGATTCAGGACTGTCTGCGCTTGCTCCACCTGGGGGGCGTCTCAGTGGCGTTCCTCTGGCTCCCGGGACACGCTGGTATCTGTGGAAATGAGGCGGCCGATATAGCGGCCAAGGCTGCAGTCTCTCTTCCTCGGGCAGCTATTCAGTCTCTTCCGTTTACCGATCTACGGAGCCGTTTATGTCGCCAAGTTGCTCATTTATGGCATGCGAATTGGTCAACACTTCCCCATAATAAATTGCGGTAAGTGAAAGCCATTCCTTGCGCTTGGACCTCTTCCTCCCGAACGCGTCGTCGGGAGGAGGTAATTTTAGCTAGACTCCGGATAGGGCACTGTCTTTTTAGTCATCGACATCTTTTAAGCGGTGATCCTCCCCCACTCTGTCCCCACTGCTCTCGGCTGTGGACGGTCAGACACCTTTTAATTGAATGCCCCTATTTTAATCCGTTACGCTCCCGTCTACAGCTATCGCCTGATCTATCATCGATTTTAGCAGATGACACGCGCTCAGCTGACCGCGTTCTACAGTTTATTAGTGACAGTGAAATGACGTCAGTCATTTGAAGCTTTTTTTGGGGGACAACCAACCCCTTTCTATAGTGGATTGTTAAGCATTCCTTCTGCCTTTAGTTTCTCAAATTTTATGACCTTGTTCCCATTGGTGCTGATTTTAAATTTCGTTTTTTTCCTGTTTTCTACGTCACGGGCTGGGCGCTAATGACCATAGAAGTTTTGCGCCCTAAAACCACAACCAAAAAAAAAAAAAAAAAAACACAGTATACACGTTTCTGAGCAGTGGGAACATTCAGCTTGAGAATGTGTGGTAAAGGACTGTGCGCAAGATGGAAGTGTACCGCCCGACCGGCGTCTGGAGACGCAGATGCCATAGACCTATCAGGCAAAGAGGAGTCCCAACAGAACTGGCCTCTGTTGGCTGGGTCACAACAACTCACGAGGGTGGTTGTGGCATTGGCCGTGAAGGAAAGTGCGGTGGAACTGAAAGGGAGCAGCCCGTGAACAAACAAAATGGAGGAATGGGACAGGAAGGACAAGCATGACGACAGATGACAGAGAAAGACACCAAGAACAACAAGCAATAAGCAACGGGGTCACAAGTGAAAACCTCACAAAATCAACAATGTTCACTGGTTCATGGAAGTAAGCCAAGTAAACGTGATGTCTGTAAGCCAGATATCGAGAGACTTAGGCGAATATCGGACTGCTTCATTGAGTGAGAGGCAGGCACTTAAATACATGATAGGGTATGTCACTATTGGCTGCTACCTTCCCCATTTTTGCTGCTTGGTGACTTTAATGCAAATCATCCCTTTTGGGGTTCCCCCAGGACCTGTCAGAGAGGTGCCATCTTGGCTGACCTGCTTAACGAACTTAACCTCTCCTGTGCCTTAATACTGGAGCACCCACTTCACTGTCCAACTCCTCGCACACCTATTCCCATTTGGACCTATCCTTCTACACTGCCCAGCTTGCCCATCACAGCTTTCTAGGGCTAACTGCCAGCTTTACTCCTCCCTTCCTCCCTGGCGACCTTCAAGGAATGAGATTTCCCAGTTGTGATGACTAGGTCGAATATCCCACATTTGTGGGATATGTTATCCTTACTGGGATATGTTATCCTTACTGCTGAAGAACGTTCCATCCCCCACACTTCCTCTCTACCATGTCGTGTCCCAGTCCCTTAATGGACTGAGGCATGCTGCGATGCAATTTGCACATGTAGATGTGCTCTCCACATTTTTAACCCCCACCCTAGTCTGGAAAACTTCATTCATTATAAAAACATGCGTGCAAAGAGTCATCTTGTTCTTCAGGATAGCAAAAGAGCTAGCTGGATTTCATTCACTAGTTCTTTTATCAGTACCACACATTGCTGTGTCATGTGGGCCAACATCAGACGGCTCTCTGGAACAAAGATCCATTCCCAGTTTTGTAGTTTGACAGTAGCTGATGATCTCATTGTGGACGCTATTGCTATCTTCAACACCTTGGGATGCCATTTTGCAGAAGTTTCCAGCTCTTCCTGCCACCACCCTACCTTCCTCCATCAGAAACAAGTGGAGGGGGCTCGGGTGAGACCCTTCCCTTCTCTGAATCATGAGTGCTACAAACCTGTCTTCACTATGACAGAGCTAGATCATACTCTCAGCTCATCCTGATCCTCCGCCTCAGGGCCAGACACCATCCACATTCAGATGTTGCAGCACCTTTCTCTTGTGGGCAAGTGCTTTCCACTAAAAACCTCCCTTCTGGCTACCCCCCCCCCCACCCACCCACCAACACCCCCATATATCTTACCAGATGCATTTGCAAGGTGATGGAATTTGTATGATTCATGACTGGCTGGTGTGGTGGCTTGAATCTCAGAATTTACTGATGGATGCTCAGTGTGGATTTAGAGTGTGGCGTTCTGCAGTTGACCATCTCATTACGTTGTCCACCCATTTTATGAATGGTTTTCTGTGAAAATCCTAGACTGGGCAGTGTTTTTTGATTTGGAGAAGGCCTAAAACACCTGCTAGAGAACTGGTATCCTCTGTACTCATAAAATGTTGGGATTCTGTAGGTACCAACCCTGATTTCTTCAGGTATTTTTGCAAGACTGAGTTTTCAAGTTGCATGTGGGTTCTGCCTTGTTGGACATCTTTATCCAGGAAAATGGTGTGCCTCAGGATTCCACCCTCAGTGTCATCCTCTTTCTTATCGCCATTAACCCTGCAATGGCCCGTATCCCGCCAGGCATCTCCGGTTCTCTTTTTGTAGATGACTTTGCCATCTATTGCAGTTCTCCATAGACCTGTCTCACTGAGCAGTGTCTTCAGCACTGTCTTGATAGTCTTTACTACTGGAGCATTGACAATGGCTTACGCTTTTCCCCTGATAAAATCATCTGTATGAATTTCTGACGGCAAAAATGATTTCTCCCACCATCTCTACACCTTCGTCCTGTTGCTCTTCCATTAATTGAAACTATGAAATTTTTGGGGCTCCTGATCAATAGGAAACTCTATTGATCCTCCCATGTGTCTTACCTGGCAGCCCGCAGCTGTACGAGGTTCCCCAATCTCCTACATGTCCTCAATGATACTTCGTGGGGTGCCGATCAAACCACTCTCCTCAGTTTGTTTCGGACCCTTGTCCATTCGAAACTCGACTATGGGTGCTTTGTTTAGGAGTTTGCACACCCATCCCTCTTATGCTGTCTCAACACTATCCACCATCGTGGCGTTTGTTTGGCCAAGGACACCTTTTACACCAGCCCAGTTTAGGGTCTGTATGCTGACACTGTTGAACTACAACTGTCCTACTGTCATTACTTTCTCCTCAGCAATTATGCATGCCATTTGTCTGCCAAGCATGGCCACTCTGCCTATGCATCCTTCTTCAATGATACCTTTGATCATCAGTACGGGACTCGTCCCTCTTCTGTTACCTCCTGGAGTCCACTTTCGCCACATGCTATGGCGATTTAACTTCACACTACCGGCAACTTTCCTAGTGGGTATGAACTGTTCATCACCTTTCCTTTGCAAAGTGGCCCATGTTAATCTTGGCCTTCCTTCATTTCCAAAGAACACTACTCCAGCCTTGATCTGTTGCCTTCAGTTTCATGATCTTTGAATGGAATGTCACTATAGTACTTTTGTATACACTGATGGGTCTCAGACTAATCATGGGGTCAGGTATGCCTTCGTCATTGGCACCCATGTCTTTTGATATCGGCTGCCGGCACACTCCTCAGTATTTACAGCCAAACTTTTCGCCTTGTATCAGGCCACGGAGTACATAGGGGACACAGCCTTCACAATTGTGTCCTTCACTCAGACTCACTCACTGCCTTCCAAAGTCTATGTGCACTGTACACTGCTCATCTCTTAGTGCAGCAGTTCCAGGTAAACTGTCACTTGCTCACTATTGGTGGAACCAGTGTCATGTTCCTGTGGGTCCCTGGTCATGTCAGTCTGCCAGGAAACAAGGCTGCTGATGCTGCTGCCAAGGTTGCAGTCCTTGTACCTCAGCCTGCAATTACCTATATTCTTTCCAATGATCTCTGTATTGCCACCTGTCAGAAGGTGCTGTCCCTTTGGCATCGTCAGTGTTCCTCCCTTCACAAGAATAAGCTTTGGCTTATTAAGCCTCTGCCAGTGCCTTGAATGAGTGCCTCTCACCAGGTGGAGATTATTTTAATTGGGCTGCATATTGGGCACAGCCTTTTTAGCCATTGTCATTTGCTAAGTGGAGCTACCCCACCACTTTGTACTCATCACCCCCAAATTTTAACTATCCACCACTTCCTGCTGGAATGCCCTTTTTAACAATTTACATTCCAGCCTGGGTTTGCCATCTGATTTATCAGCCATTTTAGAGAATGATGCGAGAGCTGTCAACTGCGTTTTACTTTTCATCCGCCGAAGCACTATGACGAAGGCCAATTAATTTTTAGTTTCGGACCTCCATTTCTGTATGGTTTTTTTTTGCCTTGTTTCCATGTGCCTGGTTTTAGCTGTCTCCTATTCTGTCAATTGGGACAGATGTGAAGTTGTTTAACTCCTCTCTGTGTTCGTGGTCTATAGTCTTGACTTGGGTGTGTATGACCCCAGTTGTTTTTTGTGTCCTAAAGCCAAATGAAACAAACAGAACAAAACTGCCTGGTGAGTAGATTTTTTCCTATCCAATTACATTATGTTGTAAAAATGGATTATTTTTTGTTGTTATACTAATTCAATTTAATTTTTATCTTACAGAAAGTTTGACATGAAACATAGCATAGTCAGGAATTATTGGTGATACAGAAAAAATACTCATTGAGATAGGATGTAGAGTAAATGTAATTTCTTACTAAACACTAAACTTATCTTAACATCTTGTTCTCTTGATTTATCTCTGGTGCCAGTGCCTTGCTCATAAAATATTTCCCATCAGGACTTTCACTACAGTCTGTTCCCAGACCAATCTGTTTGTGTTCCTGCCTCACCTCTTTACAGGGAGCCCAGCAGGGAACTCCCTTGCCCCGTCTACCACCCACACTCGTGGTCATACATCTCACCTATTGTGGATGATCTATGCACAAGGAGAGAAATGTGCTGAGTTTGTCACAAACATAAGAACCTCATTGCTACAAAGAAGACGCATGATGATGTTGGGCAAGTGCAACAGATTTCCAGTGAAAGCAACCTAAAAACAGTCCTGATACACTTTCAGGTTCTCACTAATATGAGACCTACTCTGTAAGGTGTAAGTTGAGCACTGCAAGCTATGCTGGTGATGTCCTAGATTCCAATGATGTTGCACTCAGAGGAGAAATTGATACTGTAACAACAGCAAAAATATGACAACTCTCATCCCCATGGAGGAGATAGCAATGCCATCCAGGAGGCACAGACCTGGAAGAAAAATACAGGAAATGGCTAGGACATCATTAGGGAGGAACGGTGTGGTGGAACGGTGCAGGCAGAAAAACATGAGAATGAAGGAATGAAGTGACACAAGATAGACAAGTTAGAACAAGTAATTATAAGGCAAATAATCACAGAACATGGGAGAACAATTGTGCAGAGTCATCTGCAACCCAAAGGAAATATGAAGAATGTTTTTTGAACATAGAGCAAAACCATTCAACCACTGTCAAGAAGCACTTGAACACAGAGATGAACTCTACCTAATGAAACACAAGACACTGGTAAGAAGTTTCCAGAGACAAAAAAGTAATAAAAAAAAAGCCAGAAAGAGAGATGTTCCTGAATAGCCAAAATGAATAGTCTTTCATTGCGACACAGATTGCACATGCCAACATGCAGCAAATGAAACAGCTCTCTGGTGAAGGCAAGGTAGAGAATGCCCTGATCCACTAAAAGATGTCGCTAATATGAAAACTATTCTTTAAGCTTTCACTTGAGCCCTCTGTCTGTAATAAGTCACAAACACTCCTGTAGGCACCTACAGTGTAGGTTGGACTGGCAATGCCAATATTGTGGGCTGCATTCTTATTAATATAGTCATGGCACTCAGAAGCAGATAGTTGATATCGAGTCTGGAACTTTGAATGGCAAGTGAGCCACTGTGAATTGACCTACAAAGTCTGTGCAATGGAGAAATGCTGTAAAGCCCAGTGTCACATGGCTCAAATGTGGAAACTATGCAGTGGCTGTCGTGGGAAAGATGAGCTGCACTGAGTGTAAGTTTCAGTTTCAGCCCTGTTAGCATGCCAGCAACTGAAAGCCCGCCATTGTGGGGCATAAGGCGGGATTGTGAAGCACCAGCCAGATGCTACACCACACATTTCAACCTCATTCCTGTTATGTCTCCTTCTCCATTCTGTTGCCATACTCATCATCTTTCCTTTCTGACTCACCTCTACAAAGAATCCTCCTGAGAAGTACCCCACCTCATCTGCCACTCATTCTCCTGGCTACTTGTACCCATCTGTAAGTAAAGAAAGGCGTGTTACATTGTATGCATGTGATGTGGCAATTTTAATGTAGAACAATGAAAATATAGTAATTGGTAAGCATTTTTGCTATTGATTTCTGTGGGCTCTCTCTGAGAAAAATTCATGATAATTTGAAATTATGGGTGAAGTTTTTTGGAAGTCACTAAGTGCTCTCATTGTCAAATACCAGATGAATATAAAGTTGGTATATGCCTGCAATGAGTGAAGCTGCATACACAGGCATAGACACAGTTCCTAACTATTAAACTTGCCACAGTGTGTTAACCATGTAACATAAGATTATATGTTTTAAGTAGCAGATTATTACAGCATTTTAAATTTTGATCAGCAATTATGTGAAGTGTTGACAATGAAAGTTTATTTTCCCCTGATTGTCTTCAGATAGCAGCCTGCAACTTCACTAACTGAGTTCCAGAAAGACAGGGTTTTATTAATGTTCACTGTTGTACATAATTGAGTAGATTAGATGCTCAGTTATTCACTGATTAGTAGGCACTCTACAAGACTGAAATAATTGATTCTGTTCTTTATCATGCCATGTTGAAACACTATTAGTTAATCAATTATTTGTTTTACTTTTGCAGATAGAGTTTTTTATATTAACTCAAAATGTTTTCTGTCAATCAGGTACAATTCGAAGCGTTCTATCTCCTATTGCTGAGGAGAGTGAAAGTGGAAAGAGCACCGGTACAACTGATGGAGCCATGGTATGTTTCACCAGTAGCAGAAAGTTCAATTTTGTGGCCTGTAATTAACACCACACTACTTCCTGGCCTCCTTTCAGGTGCTCACAAAGTTCATTACATTTGGGCTTTTAGCCATTACAATACTTCCTCCTCTACTGTACTGCCATGCACTCTACACACTTACTTAAATAAAATAAAAACTACTTCCTTCATATCCTATTCATTTCCATTTCATTCTCATTACATCTCCCATGCCAGTTTGTTTCCTGACACCACAAACATCACAACTTCTTTTACAATGGAAATTGAAATGCTATCTCAAGTCTAAATTATTTGCTGTATGATCCAAAACATTTCTCAAAGACCAATCATATACTGGCTCTTAATTTAAAACAAGTAACACTCTTTAATAATTAATGTCAAGTCGTGTGTCATTGGTTAGTATGCAGAATCTTAACGACAGCTCAACTTCATCTTTGTTCTCCTGTGTAATGGTAGTTGTCACGGTGCTCACAGATTTAGGGGGAATCCACAATGCTGAACCAGAATGAAACAGCAAGGAATCAACCCAAGGAGAGATATCATCAGTATGGAGTAAACCACTCAAATCATCATGTACTTTGAAGAACGATAAAGCAACTATTGTCATCTCACCCTCCAGAAATCCTACATCAATCTGCACCAGTTCTCATGTGCAGCACAGAAAGCTCCTAAAGTGTATAAAAGTTTAAAGCCACCATTTGAACTAAAAAAAGACTTTATGGTGGTGACCACTATTCATCAGTACTATAGACATGGTGAGGTAAACAATTTACCAAATCAGTAGGTCATATCGTAATTGTTACTCATTAAATATGACAATTAATATTCTTTCAGAATGACAACTACCACTTACTGTTGTCTAAAATACTTACTTATTGCTGTTTGGAAGTGAGTTCTCCTCATTTTTGAGCAAATATCATAAACACAAATGATAAGTGACTCATTCTCCTCCATATAATCATGGCATGACAAACTTCCTGAAGTCTTCTGAAAATACTTTCCTGGTTGCTAAATAAGTACCAAGAGACTACTTCGAGAGATCTACTTGTCTTAGTGGTTGTTGTGTTTGACACGTGTTGGTTAGTAATTCAATGGAACTACCTTAATGTACTTAAACACATGTGTCACAAATTGTGCAGTGTGATGTAAAAGTAACTGTTTAGCTACTTTTGTCCTTCGGGATTGGTACCTGAAACAAAATCAAATGATAACTCTTGTGATGGCGTTTCAGATCTTGCATTGACCATGGCAAACAGTCTTTCGTCCAGTAAGTGCTTTAATTTTCATACACCTTGTTTTCTAGGACCAATATTTGGTACAAATCTTAAAGGTCATGGAATATGCCAGATAAAATAAAATGTTTAAGAAACCAAAAAAGAGGAGCTATAAGTTTATGTAAATGCAATCAAGAATGTAACACAGGAATCAGCTTAATTTTTCAAGGAAATCCTCAACACGATAGGAAACTCTTCAATTTTGATTTGAAACTACATGGATTACTGCTAAGAGGTTTGAATTCCTGTGGTAACTTACTGCAAAAGGATGCCGCAGTGTACTGCACGCCTTTCTGCTCGAGAGTCAAGAAAGTGTGCCCCATAGGCAGATTGGATTTCTTCCTAGTGTTAACTGAGTGAAAGCTGCTAATTCTTGGGAGTAAACTGACACTGTTAACAGGAAATGACAGCAAAGAATGTGTGTTTATTGAGAGGCCTATGTCAGATTACCCAGACTAATTAACAGGGTTCAGCAGGAGTTACACGAGCTTATACAACTTAATGCCTGAACCACCCATTTCTGAGCCGAAACATCCTTTGGGAAATGGAAGAATTACCCCAAAATATACCACCATACCTCATAAGCGAATGATAATAAACAAAGTAGACTAATTTTTGTGTCACACTGTCATTTACTTCATATACCATTCAAATAGTAAAAATGCCAGCATTAAGTCTTTGAACAAGATCCTGAACACGAGTTTTCCACAACAGTTCACTATCCATCTGAACATATAGAAATCTGAACTGTTATGTTTCACTAATTGTACAGCCATTCTGTGAAATTAAAATGGCTGGTTTTGTTGAATTTTTTGTTAGAAATTGTAAAAACTTATTCTTGCTGTGATTTAGCATTAGTTTATTTTCTACAAGCCATGAACCTATATCTCAAACTGCACTACTTGAAACAATACCAACATTCCACAAAACATTCTTTCCTACCACGCTAGTGTCATCAGCAAGCAGAGGGCATACCATTTATATAAATT
Source organism: Schistocerca americana (assembly GCF_021461395.2). NCBI lineage: Eukaryota > Metazoa > Arthropoda > Insecta > Orthoptera > Acrididae > Schistocerca > Schistocerca americana. The sequence continues at coordinate 40,036,892 of NC_060122.1, read as the reverse complement.
AGGAACAATAGATACATTACAGAAAACACACACCACTCTTACGAGGTATGTTGGCCTCAATGGATGTGTTTTGTGACAGCTGAATTCGCTCCCAAAGATAACATGTAAATATATAAACACAGAGCCATAAACTTTGTTCATTAAACATTATACTAGTACAGACGACAGTTTTGCATTGGTGATTGAGCAGCAGGAGGATGATCCGTGAAAATTCGAGAAGCGTTTTGAGTCTCCCTCCAGTGAGTGGATGCCCAATGGTGCACTAAATTTTCTCACAATACGTTGAGAACATCCAAAATATCCCAGCAATTACAGTAAAATATGAATTTTTAAAGTTTTTAATGATGTATGTTGAGAAGATGTTCTCTCCCAGGAGTTGAATATGTTTAGGCTTGAAACCTATTCAGTACCCTCATCCTCAGGACATTGGAATGTGCAAACTATTCAAAGGAAATGGGAGGGTGAACTGATACTTCTTAAATTCTATGGATATTTATACCAGTATCAGTGTGACTTTAGGCTGTACATGGATGCAGACAAAGCAAGCTCCTGGGAACTATTGAAATCCCTCAAGGTTGGCAGCAGAAAAAGCATCATTACTCATTTAAGAGACAGTTTTTCCAAGTTCCTATTTTTATTGCAGGTGAAAGTTAGGTAAATTCTAAGAACCTTGAAAAAGTTTCTTCCCTTTGTTCCACTAGATGGTGATAGAGAGAGCTGTGTAGGTCAAACAGAGGTAAGGCCAAAAATGTCTTAAATTCTGTAGTCATTGTGATGTGTTAAATAACTTTATCAAATCAGCAGTTTCCCTGGACTTTTTATCTGATGAGCCTAAATATAAAGTCCCTCCAGCACATAGACATAAACTTCACAGAGCCCTATTAAGTATGGTGTATCCATTTGTTCCCTTCTTGTGCTAAGTTCATCTTTGCTACTTTTCACATATGCTGCAGATGCTCTCCCATTACGGTGCCCAGAATGATACTTCTGCTTAATTCCAAAATTGCACCTCCCCTGGCTTAAAGAATGTTTCTTCCTGCTTGGTGTGCAGATTTTGACTGAATATGCATGCTGTTTCATTCCAGTATGGCGCAGAACTTTTCTTGAACAAATTTGGCACAGTGCAAATTTCTTATCGCCTATAATCTTCTTACTTTTATAACTTTTTGGCTTTCTGGAATACACACAGGACATCTTGTGACAGAAATATGTTATTTGAAATGAAAAGAAAACAGTGACTGACAAACAGGAAAAGCCTGTTTGTATAAAGTTCATGGATAACCTTTTTATTTATTTATTTTTTCTCCTGTGAATAGTTCATCTGAGGAACACATTCCAATTTTAGATCCTCACGGTTTGTTGTTTCCTTTTCTTCCATTATGATTTCATTTGTTCACTATATTCTGTCTCTTTGCAGACCATTTTGAACCAGTCTTTTTAGCTACCCTGCCTCGGAGTAATTTGATTTTCAAAACTTCTTCCTGAAAGATTTCTCTGTTAGCATCTTCTGTCCTTATATAGTTTCTTTCTAAAACTTTTTTTTTTTTTTTACTTCACTGACCCAGCTATTTCTGTACTGCTTATCCCACAGCTATTTTAAAATCTTATTTGTAAATCTACTGTCTTGTGTTTGTGATGAAGCAAGCTGGGATAGTTTTACTCCCACTCTTGTTTTGCCATCTGCCTCCTTAAAATTCATTTTGTCACTTTTGAATTAAGTACTATTAACATATGTCAATATAATCTGCATTTTCATAAGAGAGAAACGTTGGTCCTCAGTTTTAAGGAACTTAACATCAGATCAAATTTTGTGCTTAATTTTATGTATGTAATTGAATTCCCAGTTTATTTTGACTATTCCTTGTCGGTATCTTCCATTATTAGGTGAAATCAGTAATTGTTTCATAACTTAATTTCTGTTGTTGATTTATAAACAAATCTAAATTCTGTACTAATTATAAACATTTGGGAGACAAAATACTAGTAATCTTAAAGTATCTATTTGCCTCTATTCAGAAACATGTTAGCAAAATTATCTGTTATTTAATCCCAAACTAATTAATAGCTTTGTCCAAAGTATTGTTTGCATACATAAATTTGTCAATTTGATTATTTAAACAAATAATTCTGTCTAACTCTTGTAGTAGAAGAAACTGTTAAAAAGATGGAATTTTTTGATGTAATCAGTCAATTTAACGAGTTACAATTTAATTGTAATTTCTGTAAATTAAACTTCAAACAATGTGTAGTTTCAGCACCTATCATTGTGATAGTATATAAGGGCCTGATTTCTGGTCCTGAGACAGTCAGTCCAGGGCCAAGTTTGAGACATGGAACCTGTGTTGGTTAGAGCGACAACAATGTATCAACTTAACAGTGAACCTATCTATTTGGACCACATCGGTTTTAAAGGATTTCCTAGCATTCTTAACATACCCCCCCTCCTCCCCCCTCATGCTGTAGAAATCCTTAAGCACTTCTTCTGGCTATTTCCACCAGGAAATTTGTTTGTGTTACAGCAGATGCCACATTTTCGGCAGGTAATACAAAATCACCTCCAAATTGATTTCGACCTTTTTCCTTCCTCCTCCTAATCTTATTGGAAAAATGCTGAGTTCAATACATTCTTTGTAAGAAATTCTTATAATTTTCCCTAATACAGTATTAAAAAAGATGGGTACAGGCCATCACCTTGTGGTACATGTGTTTTTATTTTGAAGGCTATGAAATTTCTCCCATAAGGTTTACTTAACAGAGTGGTATCTGTAAGTGTTTCATGGATTAGGTTTGTCAGTTTAGACCTTATACCAAATCCTCAAATTATTTTATCTGTAGTTTTTCTGTCAACATAATCAAAAACCTTCTTGTTATCCACAAACATAATACAATATCCTTTGAATTTAGTAATTGGTGATGAATTAGTGACATGAGATTAAATATTTGATCTGATCATGACCTTCCCTTCATCTAAAGCAAGCTGTCTAGTGTTGTTTTTTATTCTGCTTGATAACATTTTGGAAAATACTTAGCTGCTACTGACAGTAGAGAGGTTACTATGTAGTTGTTTCCAACTGTTTATTATCTTTCTTATGCAGTGGATGTATCAAGGTAACTTTCCACTCCTCTGGGATTTTTTTTTTTTTCTGTTTTTCAGATTTCATCAAAGAGTAAATTTAGCTAATTTGCCTTATTTGGCAGGGACCACATCAAAAGTTCAGCTAAAATACAATCTTCTCCACAATCTTTCTTATTTCTGAGGGTGTTAATTCCTTTTTCAGTTTGTTGCATAGCTTGTGGTAAATCTTCTTCACAATTTTCATTACTAACTGAGATTTGAAATTCATGAAAAATCTTGAAAGCATTATTTAACCCAATTTGGCCATTTTTATTTTAGAAACATATTTGCGGTTTGAAACCTCTTCAATTTGTTCTTCACAGTTTGATAAAAAACAGGGGATTTATTTTTGTCTATTTGCAAAAGTTTCTCTTTCTCAAAGGTTTATTTGGTATTTCTGATTATTCTGGTAGTTTTCTTTATTTGTTGTTTAGATTGATCATGATCTAGAATTTTCTTTCAGCATTTTTTCCTTATTCATCTTTTATCCCTCTCTGGTATGGTTTCTTTGCATATTTCATTCCACCACATTTTACCTTTATTTTTTATTATTGAATTATTTTTGGTGCTGTGAATATCTTTTTGCAAGCTGCCATGCTTAGTCACTTTAATTTCATGTTGATAGCCTTTACCTGATTCCTTGGTTAGTGAGTCTATCTGCATTATGTTTTAGTAACCTTTGTGAGTTTCTTTGTTAGACAGAAGTTTTACTTCAAACTCACCTTTCCTTACTACTTTCAAATTCATAACTTCCATTGTACTTCTTTGTGAAATAGGTACATGACCTAACTGATTTTTTTCTGACATTTTGTTGCGAGATATCCATGTTTTAGCTTCCCTTGGGAGCTTGCTAAGGTGGGTTGACATCAATTTCAAGAGAGCTTTGACACAAAATGATTGACCTCAAATGTGTTGGTTCTTCTGTGAGGTAGGTGATATCCTACTTGATTTATGAATTTCTTTACTTTCTGTTTATTTCATTGCTATCATGATTTTGGCTTCAAGCCCTTAATGAGCACAGAAAAATATATGGCAGACAGGTGAAAAACATTTTCTTTGAGCCACAGAATTGACAAAACATTCGTTACATGTGCTGTTTCTCTGAATATGTTAAGAAATCACTGGGCAGTTTGAGGCCAGTTTGGTTTCAACATTATAGTAGTTACAATAAAAATATCTCCCTCCATCATTTGGAAAATTGTCATTTGTCTGAGGAGGTCCATTAGCAGTTCGTCTCCTTCTTAAATTACGTTCAGTTACATTTGTGGAAATTCTAAAAGGCCTTGAATTTCTGTGGTGGTTCTTCATTTACAGACCTGCATATCAATGTAGTCTGGCAGCCTTGGCAGAATTGCCAAAGCCTGACCCCCCCTCTTGTCCAGGCCAAGTAGGAGTGTCGTAAATATTGCATGAAAATTTTGATATTTAGATAAACATCTCTGAGCCCGTACTTCAAAATGTCTAATGGAGAAGCCTTGTCAGTGTTTAGTTCTGTGATTCCAGGAGTCCTGCTGAGTTTTCAACATTTTATGCACAATATTTCGATGACATATTGTGCAGGCTCTTTCAGGTACTGCAAGTCTGGAGTTATACAAAATTCGTGCTAGGTATTCAATCTCTCAAGGAACAATTTATTGTATGTCATGCACCAGTGTATATAACAGAGTTTGATTGCTGGTACCCACTGTGCAATTTCATGCTTTTTGTTGATCGGGGCACTCACTGATATTCTGTAACACGCAAATACTGTGTGTTTTTCAGCAGCTCCTATCTCATACCCTTCTAATAGATCTAGATGCAGACACATCCCACACGTCCTCCCCCCACCAACTCCACCTACTGAAGTCCAGCTAGAAACATTACGTATCCCTTCAGTGGTGGGCAACCTGTGAAACACGTCATGTGATCTAAATGCTAGGCCGCAGCCAACCACTGTACTGCATTCTAGGAGGGCAGGAAAAACAAGCAGTAACTGTCTGCATAAATGGCACACCACCAAACCCAATGCACTGCTACCAGTGTCATCATTATGACCACAGTCAAATGTCATGGTGACGCCCAGCCAACTGTGTCACCTGGCTACCTTGGCCTCTCTGCTGCACAAGTTGCAATGGTGATCATGCCACCTCCTACCAAGATTGTCTCGTGTATCTCAATGACTGGGTGTCCAGGAGATCTGGGTCAAGGAAAAAGATGCCTTACCAGATCACTCGCAAATTGTTGGCTAGTCAGTGACCCTGTGTTCTACCATCAGGCAGTTACAGTACCATTGGTGCTACATCTCACTCCATGAAGGATGTGGACACCCAGATGTGTGATGTGAAATACAGCACTGTGGTTGTTAAATCACCCAGTGTCATAGCAGCTGTGTCATCGTCGTCGTCCTCCTCCTTCTCCTCCTCCTCCTCCTCCTCCTCCTCCTCCTCTCCAGCTGTGCAAGAAGCCTCAAACTTTTGTCTCATGGGACAAAGTCACCTGCTACACAACTGAAAGCCCAGGAGGGATGGAATGAATACTCCCACAAAGGCTTTCTATGTCCCTTCAGCCAACAAACATTTCAGTCTTCCTATGCCAACCAGAAAGGATCCAAGAAATCAAACAAAGGCAAACAATGTGATTCTGTATTGGCTCACAGTTCCTCCTTGATGGTGTGGCCACATGATACCCTTTGCTGACTGAACACCTTGTAGCTGGTATGCATCTCCGGGCATCTTTCTGCTCTGGACCTCAAGGACAGACAGAATGAGAATGCCAACACCTCTGTAGATCTTACAGAGGCTGATTCTCCAGCCCTTCTGCCCTGTAGCAGTGAGCCTTCAAAAGCTGCCACTCAATAGTCATTGAGGTGACACCCCTGCATTTTTCCCTTCTCGCCTCCCCTAATCATGACAATCCACCAATGGAATGTTTGCTGCCTTTGATCCAATAAAGAGGATTTATGGCTGCTCTTGTAATCACAGCCTCTGCTTGTTCTCTGCCTCCAGGAAACAAAATTGAATCCTCATGACCTGCTTTGAGCTCTCGCGTGTATTTCCAGTCCACTGTGACATCCCCCCAACCTCACAGCATCATCCAAGGACCGATTCAATGTAATTGGGTGGAGTGATGCTGCTCATCAAGGATGATGTTCATAGTCTTCTTGGAAACCCAGATTCAAGCTATTCCAGTCTGCATTTTACTTCCTATCGTAAACTTTTCCATATGTACTGATTGCATACCTCAGTCATTCTGTGTCACTGAACAGTCTTCTTCATGCTTACTGGCCAACTCCTTCACCCCTTTTGGCTGCTCGTTGACTGTAATGCACACCATTCCCTTTGGGACTCTCCCAGAACCTGTTGGAGAGGTGCCTCTTGGCTGACTTTCTCAGTCACCATAACCTCATTTGCTTTATTGTTGGAGTACCCACCTGCCTTTCACACTCCATGCACTCCTACCCCCATCTGGACCTCTCGTGCACTGCCCAATTTACCCATCATCTCATCATTGTCTTTGTTATGCACTCAAGCGACCATTTCCCATTAGCTATCCATTTTCTGACTCCTACCCCACCTACGTGCCCACCCAAATGGCAGCTTTCTAAGGATTTCTAGAGATTTGCTGTTCCCTGGCACCCTTCAGGAAACATTGTTTCCCCAGTTCTGATGCCCAAGTAGAAAATCTTAAAAATTCTATCATTACCACCACACAATGTTCCATTCTCGCACTTCATCTTTACCGTGCTGTGTCCCAGACCCTTGTTTGACTGAGCCATGTTGTGACTCAACTCATATGCAGAGATGTGCTCTACATGTTTTTAACATTCTATGAAAGAAAACTGCAGACATTGCAAACTGTTGCTTGAACAGTGTCGTCACACCCTTCAGGATAGCAAGAAATTGATTGGATTAAATTAACTAGTTCTTTTAACTGTTCCACTCCCTCTTCTGTTGTGTGGGCCAACCTCAGGTGGCTCTTTGGGACCAAGAATCATTTTCAAATTTCTGCCCTGGTAGCAGCAGATACAATCATAATGGACCCTATCACTATCTCTATAATCTGTAATTTTATAATGGTCTGTTATTCATTTCCCCTTCCATGATGGGATGGTTCCTCTCAAAGGGCACGGCCGACTTACTTCCCCATCCTTCCCTAATCCGATGAGACTGATGAGCTTGCTGTCTGGTCTCCTTCCCCAAACAACCCAACCCTTCCATGCTGCTTTACACTACTCCACCAGGTCATAGTTGAGGGGTGTTCATTCCAGCAAACCATGCTGTGCTTCTATTTCAGTCACTGGCATTATCCTTACACCAGCCTTCATGAATCTAGCAACTGTAGTCTACATTCCCACCATGTTGACTTGTGGTTTGTGGGCACCTTCTTTGTCCTGCACTGTGACAGTTGCTGTATGTGGCAGCTGGCAGCTCTAGTGAATTCAGACAGTTATGCTCAATTGAAATAGAAATATTTTGTGATTCTTCATTTGTATTATTATGCAGTTTTCGTCAATTGCACTTTAATAAAATTTCACATGTATCTACTTGTCACTGCACCTGATTCATAATCTGTCATTATATAATTTACCAACTTACTAACACTGAGATGAGCATGTGCAGTGAGATAACATACCACTGACACATTTGAAGGTGTTTGATTTATGCTTAAATTCAGTTCATGTAAAGTTATTCAGCTTTTTAATTTTTTTTGCAGGAGCAGGAAGAGGTACACCCAGAGGAGGTACTGGCAGGTGAGATTTTTGCTTTATTCAGTAGCTTAATTACATGTTAAAGTTATCACTTTAATATTTTCTTATGTGGTATTTTTTCCATATTTTTCTTGCTAAAGTATTTCAGTGCAACAGGTGTTCAAAATTTTATACTTGAATTTGACACTGGATGTTAATTACATGTACATAATTCATACTGAAAATTGGCAGTGCCTTTGTAACTACAAAAGGTTGGTCACAAATGTGCAGTTGTGTTTAAAATGTATGCGGTGGTAGATTGTGAGGGAAATGTGATGAAAGAGAAAGAAGACAAATTTCTAAGTACCAAATTGACATTTTAAAATAAGTCATTGTAAAGGTGAGCTAACATTACAAATTGGCACACTATGATAAGTAGTAATGTTAAGATCACAGTCCCCTTATTCCGTAGTCGTGGCTCATATTAAAATAATCACTTTGAGATAAATATATTTATGTATAAGACAATCACTCAGCATAGTTGAGCTTCTTAAAGAGAAAAATTGCCAATCTTATTGGGGACTGGATCAAGTTAACCACATTCATGTCCAGTGATTTGAAACCTCATCATCATGTCTCAAAATGAAGAATATTGTCCCTGTAATCCTTCTTCTCTCCTGAAGCAGTATTTTGCAACCTCACTGACGTGACGTGTGAAATAGCCTGGGTGCCTCAGTTATCCCTCGCCTGCCAAGAGGGTTATTGACTACGCATTGACAATATGCTACTGAGTACAAAATGCCTGACTTGGTTGTAGCTTCACAACCTGTGTACTGCATTCTCGATACCCATCTCCAATTCTGTCACCCCGTCCACTCCCATATCAGCTTCCCTAATTTAAACATATGGGAGTTCCCCTTAACTCATCCTTAAGTTCCACAATACTCCTTCCCTCATTACTCATTACCCGTGTGCTGCCCTTCCTCAAGCATAGCTCCGTCCATATCCCCGTATCTGTCCCTGTGCCTCCTATATTACATCCTGTGCCACCCCATCCCTTCACTGACATTCTCACTCAATCTGTCCACCACAACTCCTCACACAGTTGTCCTGCAGGTTTAAGAAAATCTATCTGATTGAGAAAGGGACAGAGTGTGGCAAATGTTATTCAAGGCTTAACCTTTCACTGCTTATTTCCATAGTAACTCTTTCATGACAAACAGAACATCTTAGGCTGGTGCATAAGACTGTAATGTTTTCTGTAAGTTCAAAAAACACACACTATACACAATGGAGACTTAAGTCGTCATAAATAATATAATCTGCTCCACTAATCACTGCAGTCTGCCAATGTTGGGGTAACTTTCTGAATCCACAACAGTAGAAATCACGTGGTTTTTGTAGCATTGCTGCCTTGTTTAGACAAAAGCATTCCATTCTATGCCTTCCCTTAAATTACCACAAAGACACATTTTCTAATCATCAGTAATGGTGCAAGATAGGAATGATCAGTGGTGTTCACACACTAATCGATGACAAGCAAGTGGATGATGCACATAATGCCAACCAGTAATTTTTCTGATTTGGCTTGTGGTTCTCATACTCTTCATTGTCGAACCTTCTCCATTGCATTCAAATGCTCCACAATGAGGGAATGAGCATGAGGGACACAATTGCGGGGGTGGGGGATGTTTTAAAACCAATTTCCATCAATTGACTTAAGAGTGTGCTTTTATTTTGCACAATAATGCCATTGGCTTCTTAGCCATTCTTGAATGCCTGTTGAAATGTTAATATGTATGTCATGCTGTGTTGTTCTGTTATTGAAAAAAAAACATGTTTCTAACTTTATAGACCCATTTGTAGTTTTCAACTGTGCACAATATCAGCCACATCACATATCTTTCACACATACTCATATCCTGCAATAGAACACACCTTACAAGACCAAAAATATATTTTTTCGGTAACTCACAGACTGGTCAAACAATCTTAATATTTCAACATGATCTTCAGAATGGGTATAAAGCTGAAATCATGACTGTGTAAACAAATGAACAAGTAATATTCAAATCATGGAAATTTCTTTAAAAAGAAAGGTAAATGAGATAGTGATAGTCAGTGAGACAGTGTTAGTAAAAGAGGAGGCGAGATTTGTGAAGATAGACTCAGTGGGAGGAAAAGAGATAGGAGCCTGTGTAGACAAAAAGGAAGACTTAGGGACACCATAAATCAGCTTCTTGGTATACATGAACACATAAGTGTGGGAGAGAGAAAATTTTGGTCTGAGGTCTTACACTCTAGTGTATAAGGAAAAACAACTAACTTGGATGCCCCAGAATTATTTTTGAGCTGTTAAGGAGTTGTGGAGTCAGTGAGCTTATCAAAGAAAGACAAAAACAGGCAGTGTAATTGAGAGAGGTGACATTGGCAGTGGGATATTCTGTAAATCAGTGGGAGAAAAATGAGACAGTGGGGGAGAGCCATATACATAGACAGTGACAGTGACAGTGAGGGGGAGGTGCTGAGTATGAAGGCTTCACTAGAGGGAGAGACCAGATGAACGAATTTAGGTAATTGCGTGTTAAAACAGTGGGAATATGTTCACATTGCAAAAACGTTTGGTGAGGAAGGCAAAATGTAGACTGGGGCAGCTGGTTCCTCACTCTGCTGTCAGTATTTTAAAGAGGAACATATTCATCTTTCATGTGCTCCAATAGGTGCATTTTACCAGTTGTTTGCCCTATGGTACTATGTGTTGCATGAGATACTGCTGGTGGAACTAGAGTTTGTTTTTTTGTTGTTGGTGATGTAGTAGGTTGAATCAGACAATGTGGTAGTTTAAAAAAGCGTATTGTCGAGCCACTATTGAGTGCACTACCTTCGGTTGCATGTTACATGGAAAGTTAACCTGTATTGTGGAACATGTGGACACCGAAGTGCATAATCTTCTCATTGAGTAGAGGACAGGGATGTAATAAACATTACTTATCAATAATACAGTGTCTGCTAATGCTTCATTTCCTGTACAAAAGGTAATGTTCATCACTCTGATTTTAGATGCTTTTGCTTCATCTGTATTTCTTCCCACAGGAACAAAGCATCAGGTAAATTAGTATCTTGTGTAAAATTTTCTTATTTCATTTCAGGCATAAAAATACATAAGTGTATTTCTATGAGAGTGTGGAAAGACAAAAATCCAGGATGGAATGTAACAGTATTATGGGAAGGGAGGTTGCTACTCACCATATAGCAGAGATGCTGAGTTTCAGATAGGCACAACAAAAAGACTGCCATTAAGACCTTCATCAACAGTAGTCTCTCTGTTGCGTCTATCTGCAACTCAGCATCTCCGCTGCATGGTGAGTAGCAACTTTCCTTTTCATAGTATGGAATGACAGGCTTCCTAATTACAGAACTGACACTGAAAACTAAATTTGCTGCCTCCAATAGGTATTTTTTTCTTTTTTTCAAAGCACATTTTCTGAATCCATGCTACTGGTACCAACACATATTTTCAGTCAGAATTAGATTTTGCTATTATCTACAGATTTGAATAACATTTAAAAATGTATTTGCAATTTCCACTGTAATTAATTATGATGATTTCACAGAAAGAAAACAGTAGCATGCCCATGTGATGAGCCCTTGCTAAGTTCACACTTTTGTCTAACAGTGTAATTTAATTGGATAGATAAAAACATCTAATAACCCATCACATTCTTTCGTGTGTGTGTGTGTGTGTGTGTGTGTGTGTGTGTGTGTGTGTGTGTGTGTGTGTGTGTGTGTGTGTGTGTGTGTGTGTTTTTTTTCTGCTGCTGCTTGGCAAGTAGATCTTTAATCTATCAAATAATTAAATTGTAAAGAAGAAATAGCTCATTTAAAATTAAACATGAAATAGAATTAGACGCAACTGAGGAGAATGACTCATAAAACTGAAGAACTGAATTGAAACAAAGAATATTATGAAACAGAGTCGCTACTCACTATATAGTAGAGTTGAAATGAAGGATGTCGTGTTGGGCAGCATGCTTAGCAGCAGGGTATCAACTTGTTTCTTGCCACAGTTTGTATGTGGCCATTTATGTGGAGAGACTGTTTGTTTGTTGTCATGCCCACATATAATGCAGCACAATGGCTGCATCTTAGCTTATATAGCACATGACTGGTTTCACAGGTAGCACTGCCTACAATGGGATAGGTGATATTTGTGACCAGACTGGAGAAGGTGGTGGTGGTGGTGGTGGTGGTGGTGGTGGTGGTGGTAGGATGTATGGGACAGGTCTTGCATCTGGGGCTATTACAGGGATATGAGTATGGGTTAAAAGTTCTTCCTAAACACCCAGAATCCTAAAACCCCTCCCCTCATTCAGATTCATTGAAGACATCTTTGTGATCTGGATCGAGAGTGAGGACACCCTATACGCATTCCTCCAGAACCTCAACAGCTTCTCCTCCTTTGTCTCACCAGGACCTTCTCAAGCCAGCAAGCCTAGTTCCTAGGTGTTGATCTCCACTTCAAAGATTACTACATCACTGCCTCTGTCGATATCCAACCTACTAACTACAATTAATACCTCCATTTTGACAACTGCTACCCAGTCCATACCAAGAAGTCCCTCCCATACAGTCTATCCACATATGCAGTGATGAGAGGCCATCCTCGAAATATACCGGGGGTCTCAATGAAGTGTTCAGACAATAATTATCCTCCAAACCTTGTACAAAAACAAATCTTCTGTGCTTTATCTTTGCAGTTTCCCACGACCCCCAAAGTCTCACCATCTGACCACAGAGGAGCATTCCCCTCGTAACTCAGTACCACCCAGGACTGGAACAACTGAATTACATCCTCTGCCAGTGTTCTGACTATCATTGTGCTCTGAAATCAGAAATGTCCTGCCTACTATCCTCCACACCTGTCCCACAGTGATATTCCTCCGTCCACCAAACCTACACAATACACTCGTCCATCCCAGCACAATCCCTGCTCCCAACCCTTACTTAATGGCTCAGATCACTGTAATAGAACTAAATGCAAGACCTGTCCCATACATCCTTCATTCACCATCTACTCCAGGCTGGTCACAAACAACATATATCCCACCAAAGGCAGGGCTACATGTGAAACCAGTCATCTGATATAGAGGCTGAGCTTCAACCAATGTGCTGATTTCTGCATGGGAATGGCAAGCAACAAGCTGTCTGTCTGCATGAATTACCAGTAATAAACTGTGGCCAGGAACTCCCCCTGCAGTATATCCTATGTTCCTGTAACCCTCCTGGCTTCAACCTTGATTAGTCAGTTTTCTCACCCATTCAGACCCTTCCCTGTCTCCATTCCAGTGCTACGTAGCCCTCATATCACCAACACAAGAGGTCTTCTTTACTCCTTTTGTAGAAAGAACTGCAAGGATTTTGCTTTTTTTGTGGGTGACAATGTCAGTGAAGATATTATTTATCTTTATTACATTATTTGCTAGGTATATACTATTAGACATATATTTTCACCGATAACTTATTCTTGAAGAAAAGTGATGTCTGTGTCTTGTAACTAGTGTGTTCAGCAAAGTTATTGTTTTGATCACTTCTTCTATTTTTAAAGCTACATTTTTACATTTATAATAGCTACCACAGCTAAGGCTAAGTATCTATGGCTGGATGACATGTCTGGCATTGCAGTAATAGAGCATACAAACTAACTTTGCTAATTAATGCATGTATCTATTAGTCATGACTGTCAAAATCCAGACTGTAGTTGGAGATTAGCCATCACAAATGTACAGACACTGTTTTACAATGTACTATTTTTCTTCCTCCTTGTGAGATAGTGTACTGGAGACAATTGCATTGTTTTCCTTATTTTGTTTTGGCTGTCTTAGTAGTTTCTTCGTATAATTTAGGTGTTTACATTTATTTATGGAGCTGTGTTTTGATTAATGAGGAGGGGGTTTATGAGGAATCCAGTCAGCAATAATGTTTCTATGATTTACCATATGACACATGAGAGCTGATTACCTCTGAAATGAAGAGGCTGGGAGTAAATTGTGTAGTAGAAACAACTGAAACACATAGGAGAAATGTGCACACACATTTGGAGAGAATTTGTGATAAGTATCCGAAGATAATGTACGTACAGTACCACTGTCCCTTTGCTCAAAAAACATTTCCCATCAAGACTTTCACTACAGTCTGTTCCCAGACAAAATTGTTTCTCTTACTGCCTCACCCCTCTACATGGTGTCCAGTAGGGAGCTGCATTTCCCCATCTGTCATCCACTCGTGGTCATTTATCCCATCTGTTGCGGATGATCCATACACAAGGTGAGAAATGTGCTTAGGTTGTCATGAACATTAGAACTTCATTGCAACACAGAAGGCTCATTATAATGTTGGGCATATGAAATGGCTTCATAGTGCTAAAAACATAGTCCTGTTATGCTGTAAGGTTGTCACAAATATGAGCTAAGCTGGGCACTGCAAGCTGCACTGGTGTTTTCCTAGATTCCATTGTTGTTGTGCTCAGAGGAATAGTTGGGAATGCTACAGCAAGGCAAGGTAAAGAATGCCCTGATCCACTGAAAGATGTTTGATAATATGAGAACTATTCTTGAAGCTCCAGTTCAGCACTCTGTTTGTAAAAACTGAGAGGCGCTGCTGTAGGTATCTAAAGAGTAGGTTGCACTAGTGATGTCAATATTGTGGGCTACATTCTTATTAATATAGTCATGGCACTCAGAAGTAGATAGTGGATGTCAAGTCTGGGACTTGGGTTGGCTGGTGAGCCATTGTGCAGTGGTCTATGAAGGCTGTGAAGAGCACAGGAATGCTGGAAAATTGTCCAGTGTCATGTGGTCCCTATACAGAAACTATGCAATGGCTGTCATGGGCAAGATGAGCTGCTCTGACTTTGTTTCAGGTTTATTAACATGCTAGCAACAGGCAGCACTCTGTTGAATGTCACAAGTCAGCATTGTAAGGTACCAGTCATATGGTACACCACACACTTCTACTTCATTCCTATGATGTCTTCTATTCCATCCTGTTCCCAACAAATTTCTTCCTGCCTCACCTTTACGAAGAATGCACCTGAGAAACAACCCACATCATCTGCTACACAGTCTCCTGGCTATGTGTATCCATCTGTAAGTAAAGAAAGGAGGATTACATTGTATGTGTTTGATGTGCAATTTTACTGCATGAACAGCAAAAATGTGGTAAGTGATAAAATTTTTGCTATTACCTTATGAGGGGTATCCCTGAGAAAAGTTAATGATAATTTGAAATTCTTGGTGAAGTTTTCTGCAAGTCACCAAGTGCTCTCATTGTCAAATACTGGATGAATAGAATGACAGCATATGCTTGCAGTGAGTGAGGCTGCATGTACAGTCATACACACAGTTCCTAACTGTTAAACTTGCCACAGTGAGTTAACCCTGTAACATAAAATTGTATGTTTTAATAAGCAGATTACTACAGGATTTTTAATTATAAAATTTGGTTAGTAATTATTTGAAATGTTGACAATAAAAGTTTATTTGCCCCTGGCGGTATTCAGATAGCCAGCTTGCAACTCGAATAAAGTTCTGACATTGTGGAACTCGGTTAGTAATGTTCACTGTTGTACATAATTGACTAGATTAGATGCTCAGTTATTCACTGATCACTAGGCTCTCTAAAAGATTGAAATAATTGATTCTGTTCTTTATAATGTCATATTGAAACAGTCTTCATTTATCAACTGTTTGTTTGACTTTTGCAGATTAAGTATTTTTTATATTAACACACAATTTCCTTTTTTGTCAATCAGGCCCTGTTGTCGACGAAGCCCCGCGTCCTATTGCTCAGGTGAGTGAAAGTAGAGGAAGCACCCCTGAGACGGACAGAGAGCGGGTGAGTTTCACCAGCAGCAAAGAAGTTTGGCTTTATGGCATGTAATGAACCCCCCCCCCCCCCCACCTCTGTTTCCTGGCCTCCTTCCAGGGTGCTCACAGTTTTCATTAGCCCATGGTTTTGAGCCCTTCTGTGGGCTGCCCTGCACACACCATTTTAATTAATCAACTCCTTTCTATATACCCTATATATCTTCACTTCATACTTATTTTTTTCACTCCAATCTTTCCTGACACCACAACATTGGCAACTCCATTTGCACTGGTAACTCAAGTCTATTATTAAGATGTAATTACCTACTGAACACAAAATTTATCACAAATTTTTCACAAAAATTTATCAAAGAATACTCGCATACTGGCTAATGACAGTAATGGGTGCAACAGATCCAGGGCACGGCACTTCACTGAGCAAGAATGAGATAGCATGGAATGAACCACTCAAATCAGCAGATACATTGAAGACTGATGAAGGAACTATCATTGTCACACTCTGCAGAAACTGTTCATATATTTGCAGCAGATTTCATGCAAGAGATAAAATTCTGAAAGTGAATAAAAGTTTAAACCCACTATTTGAACTGGAATATGACCTTCTGGCAGCAACCATCATTCATTGGTACTATAGACATTGAGAAATATGTAACATTACCCAAGAGATAGGTTACACCAAAGTTGATATTCAGTAAACATGATAATTACCACCTACAGGTGTCTAAAATATTTAGTTATTGCAATTACATGCCAATTACCTTTTTAAACCAATAATGGAGTCACTCTTCTTGCTATTATCATAGCCAGATGAACTTGAAAAAAATCTTATTAGAATACTATCCGAACCCTTAAATAGATTTTTTGAGCACTTCATAGAGAGGTCTTCTTGTCTTTGGGTATCATATGTTTAACTTGTGTCGCTTAGTAATTCAATAAACCTAACGTCATATTTGATAGCTCATATATCACAGGTTGTGCTGTGAGAAGTAAAAGACATTTAATAAACATACATTTGTCAAAAATTCAGAGCAGGCTGAGAGCTAGAGCAGAGAGCTATCACAGTCAACTAGGAATGAGCAGCCAAATTCCCCAAGTGGAGTTAGCTAATGACTATGCACCAAGGTAAATGTCGACAGTTTACACTGGTAACTAACAGGTTTTAAACTTAATGTATTTAGAATTGGTAATAAGGATGCAACATTTAAGCGAGTAGTTAGTTATAATGAGCAGGAACCTCAGGCTCGATAAATGTACCTTATCCTCCTGAGCTCAATAAATTCACCGAATAGAACAGACTACTGGTTCCTGCCCAAATTGTGGCACTCTGCCATGGAGCATGTCAGATGAGCAACTTCGCTACACTCGAGCGACTGGTAGGGGCAGCAGACTGCCAGTCAACTCAGATGCCGTGCGACGACAGAGGTGCCACCATGGCAAAAGGCAAACATGCCTCTGCTCTGGGCACAGGGAACAAGAACACATCATTTCCTGCCAAAGCTACCCTGCCAACACACACCAATGGGAACAGAATTCTGCACAAATAAAGCTTCACACAAGAAGGGGCAGGAAGTAGAAAATGTGAACAAAACGCACAAGTGACTAGCAATGTAATTGACACTGTTTAAAATTTCTGTTATTCAGAATTGAAAATATCAGCACCTGCTGATAAAATAACTCAAGTGTACACATATACCAAGATCACTTTGCCTCTGACATAGATCACGTTACAATTGATTCCCTTCATGAGACTTACAACAGGGAATACTCTTACACTTGCATGACATATTACCTGGAACACAAATTGCAATTAATAACACTGACTGATGATCATGCACTCAGTCACTCATAGGTGCATTAATATAACAGATGCAATTTTAGATAACACAGACATGACCTTACTCAAATATAAAAGAACAACACTTTACTCCACTCAGTTGTGAAGGAGCCATACATTGCAGGATTCCAGCCAGGGTATTATTGCATCCTACACACTCAGGTGATCATTGAGGAGCCATAAAATTTAAGCTTGTAGAGTAAGCCAGTTACTTGCCAATCAGGTTGCTTGCAATGTCCGTATGTCTTCATGCAGCTCACCGCTATCTGGCCTTATGACAGCCTGCCCAGCTTGACGTGACTGATTCAACCTTCAGCAGCATCTCGGGACCTGCACCGGACAGTGGGAGTCTGCCAAAAGCAACAACTTGCCAGCCACATGCCCACATGCCAATTCTTCTTCAGGACCCACCAAACCAACACACATGTGCAAGTGTTGCTACGACTCGGACATGATTTAATCCTTCTGTCTTCCACAGTTTGTTCAAGAAAGTCGGTGTCAGTTTTCACAAAGTGTAATATGAATGGCCACCTTGAAAACATTTTGTGCTCTACCATTTGATACTCCTTCACATACATAATCCAACACAGTTCTGTATCTTAAAGCACTGGATGATCAGTTCTTCTGGAGATAGTCCTTGCCTTCTGAATGTACAGAGAAACGTTTGCTCCCAGCAACTTGTCGATCTTGCCAGGTGACCAAAATTCTAGATCGATAAGTTTTGTACGTGTCAAATCCAACACACTGTTTAATTTTGCTGAAGGTAACTGACATCTTGTCTTGATCCCAGACAGAAGATGAAATGAAGAAGTTTATACAGAAGTCAACTTAAACAGAGATGTGCTGCTTTGTTTGTTGTATGATTCCACCTGTTCCTTGAATGTATACTCTACTGTGCCATCTGTGAAGTCAGAGCCACTACTATCTATCAACCATGTTGTCACTGTTGTAAGCAGCACTTGTTTGTCTCGGATGATTATAAGTGAGCAGTAATGCAATGTACTTGGATGTATACCATTTTTTGTGTTTCATGTCACTAGGACAATCCTTCCTTGTTCCATCTTGTGTGTTTTATTTCTGTGTGTAGCAATGTGTGGTGCCCTTTTTGACAAGCATGACGGCATACATAAGTGCAACTAGAAGCCCTACAATCACCCTTTGGACAATTGTTGAACAATTTGTTTGGCATCACTATAGGTTTGTGTTCACTACACGTGGCTTGCCTGAATTTGCTGCACTTCTGCAAAGCTTGAGTCAAGTGACGCATGACATACACAACACTAGCAGCGACTAGATTCATCTCAAACGCCCTAAGTGCTTGACATTGCAGGTGGTCTGCTGTTTGTTCCCATATGTGCTGTGTCGTGGTAGTACTGTAGCCTTGATAATTTCAGATTTGCATTTATTTTTGAGAAAAGCACATCTCCATTCTAATATCAGAAAGCTATTGAAACTCAGGCAGGTTTTAAATCTTGTTGTTACAGACTGGCCAACTTTTTCTATAAAGAGCAGTGAAGTAATTACATCTTGAAAGGATACATTTAGTTGTAATGCCAACAGCACATGAATATTGCTTGAAGTAGTGCATGAAGTTCACTTGCACCTTCCCCAGTCGCTGACAGAAACGTTAACAGCTTCTTCAGATGTGCTGATGCAATCAGTCTTGGGCTATTGTATGTGTTGCAAACTGTATCAAATGGTTATTTAGCAGTGTCCTGTAATTCATAATTATTTACCACAAGACTCAAAAATGTCACTAAAATGCCTGAACTACTTTACATTCCGATTCCCTCTAGGCAGACAGTATCCCCCCCACCATTCACAAGGGGATTATGGTTCCTTCGTGTTAGTTCACATGTGGTGCACATGTGGCTCTGAGCTAATGCAGCCAGTTCTTCCTTACTGTCCGCATTTGTCACCCTGCCCTCCCTCCCTATCCTTGCTCACTCCCAGTTGCCCCCTCCTCCACCTTTCTTGGTGATCTGATTCATCTCGACATGGCTATCCACCTGGTTTCCTTTATTGTTTACAATTTGCTTTCCTCTGCCTGTTCATTCATGTTTTTTGGTTTTTAGGTCCCCAATTGAGTTTTACCTCCACTTCAAAATTTCTTGTTTTTGTTTAATGTGAGCCGTTTGGGGAACAACTCGCTCCCTGGCATCTGCGATGTGGATTCCTCTTGCCTTCCCCCTGTTGCCCCCTTCAACCCAGCTAGGTCACCAGCACACATAGCCAGTCTGTGTGATGGGTCTGTTATGTACCCATCTGGCTGAGATCCCTGACAACACAGGAATCACTCTCCTGATTCATAAATTGTTCATTCCCCATGTATGCCAAGGAGTGGTTGCTTGTCTTCTTGGAGCATCAGAAGTCCCACCTATAGCCACCGTGCTATAGGTTTGGGTGGGTGGCACCCTTCGGGAGAGCCCATGGTCAGAATGGCTGGTATTTGGGGGATGCTTGATGCATGAAGCGTATGGAGCTGCAAAGATCTGGCCGATCTCAAACGGCTGCTTCTTTGAATGGTGAACAATCATTGAATGGTGCTTCATGTTACCCAGCAACCTCTGCTTCCCTGGCTACACCATGGGAGGATGGCCAGGCTAGCCATCTTTGGATGATATACTTCCCCCCTAACCTCATCTGTACGAGGACAGATGGGGACACATTCATTGCCACAATGCCATTGTTTTTGTGGAAAATATTGAGGAAAACTTTCTTGATCAGAGCATCTTCTGCCACCCAATGGGCAGCTCTTTGCATCTGTGATCCTATTGGCAATGTCCCAGTGTCTTTTATCCCTCACCAATCTCTGAATATGGTGTAGAGTGATTTTTCATTGGGATCTCACCCTGCAAAATGATTAGGAACTCTGGGCTAATCTGGAGAGGTGTGCATTAATTTGGTTTGGCATGTGGAGAAGGGCCACAAAGACAACCGCATCCATACTGGTGCCTTCATTCTAGCTTTTCTGGGGGATACCCTCCCAGAGAATGTCAAGGTTATGTGCTGAAGTTGTGATGTGAAGCCATACACCCCACCACCTATGCGGTGCTTCTGGTGGCTGCAATTTGGGCATATGTTTTCCTGGTGTGTGTGGTAGACCCTCTGTACACTCACTGTGGACACCCATTCCATGAGGGAAGCCCCTGTGTTCTGACACCTGTGTGTGACAAATGTACTGAAAGCCACTCCCCTCACTCGCTAAATTTGCCCGGCGTAAAAGAGAGGAAGGAGATCCAAGAATACAAGTCATCGAATCGCCTGTCTTATACTGAGGGTTACTAAAAGTATGAGATACTCCATCCAGTGTCACTATCTTCAACTTATCTCTCTTTTACTTCATTTCCTCCTCCTACCTCTCCCTTGCCCAGCCCCATCCACCTATCCCCTCTCCCTCCCCCTACCCCTGCAGTTGCCACAACCTCCTGTCTGGGTCTGCTCCCTCTCTCCAGCCGAAGAAGTGCGCCCCTTCTTTGGCACCTGCCAGTGATTGGGGTCCCTTACAAGGCCGCTTTGCCCAGCTCAGCTCAGGCTGGAAGACTCCTACCATCACTCAGTCAGTGCGTTTGCTCATCCGAAGGTCACCCGCTCTCTTTCAGTCACCTGTACTCCCTCTGTGCTCTACCCTCCTCCAGCTCTGAAATAGGAGGAGGAGGAGGAGGAGAAAACGGACAGGAAGAAACATAAATCCTAAGACAAGGTCCCCGCCCCCCCCCCCCCCCCCCAACCGCTGTCCCCAGTAATGCCACCTCCTGCCTTGCAACCTGTGCCTGAGATCTTATCTTATTTACGGATGTCACCTCACCCTTGTAGGTGAAGGCTACTGACCAAGTGACATGGTATCCTCATTTTTTTGTGTAATCTGGATTCTGGCCACACAGTCATCCACTGAAATTGCCAAAGTTACTATCATCACCTACCAGAAATGCAACCTTCTGTCGGAAGTGTACTGGCCCCAGGGAAGCATCTGGTGGGATCTGCACTTTGGTTCACTCCAATGTCGTAGTGACCGGATCGCACTAAGTACCTACCTGGAAGCTATAGTGGTTAGAGTGCAAATGTCTCTGGCAATCACCATTTGCAGTGTCGACCTCCCTCCAGGTACAATAATTCCTTACTTTGCACTGTCTACCTTAATCTAGCAATTCACACCCCATTTCTCATCCTTGGGACTTCAATAGCCACCACTCATTGTGGGAGAGTGACACTTCAATGGGTAGGGGTCTCCTAATTGACCAGCTTATTACGGACCTGAATTTGTGTCTCCTCAATGAGGGTTCCCCTACCCAATTCAATGCTCTTAATGGCACCTTTACCACTATCAATCTCACGATCACCTCTCCTGCTGTCATTGCTTCCCTACATTTGTCAGCCCATGATGATGTTTGTGACAGTGACCACTTTACAGTGGTTCTATTGTTCCCCTGCCGCCACCAGACAGACAGGCCCCCAAGTTACGAATTCCGCAGGGCCAATTGCCCTTTGTATACATCTGCTGTGCACCTCTACACCTCCCTGTCGAATTGCATTGATGCAGTCTGCAAGGCATCTCTGCCACTATTCTTCACACTGCTGCCACCCCCTCCCCCCCATCAACATGTCCCCTCATCGTTGATGGGTACTTTGGTGGGCCAAGGATGTCACAGTCACTGTCTATAACTGCTGACATGCACTGCAGCATTTTAAGCAACACATTTCAAAGACGAACCTCTTCGCTTTTAAGTGTGTTCATGCGAAGGCTCATTACCTTATTAAGCAGTGTAAAAAGGAATGCTGGGAGCACTATGTGCCCCTCCGGGGACATACGCCTCTTCATTGCAGGTTTGGTCCAAGCTCCGTACTGTTCTTGGCTGCCAGCGACAGTCAGTATTCCATAGCCTTAACCTTAACGGTGATTTGTGCACTGATCCATCGGTCCTCGCAGAACACCTTGCTACATGCTTTGGGACGGTATTGGCATCATCTTTCTGTCCTCCTAAATTTCTCCAGCAGAAATGCAGTGTTCACTATGGCCCCCCCCCCCCCTACCCCCTGCCAAACCAATCTGTTCATAACACATAACACTAAGTGAGTGCTATAGTCAAGCAGGCTCTTACCTCTTCATGGGACATGGCAGCTGGCCCATATTCTGTCCGCAACCAGATGGTCTATTATCTTCAACTGCATTAGGTTCACAGCTGCTATTCTGTCACAATGATGAAACAGTATAGTTCTCCCTGTCCTTAAGGCCAGGAAGAACCCAATGGCCTCGACAGCTACCACCCAATTAACCTGACAAATGTACTACATAAACTTCTCGAGAGGATAGTTAGCTACACATTATGTTGGGTACTAGAATCTCCAGGCCTTTTGTCCCTGTATCTCTGTGGCTTCCAAGTGAAATGATCTCCAACTGATCATTTACTTGGGTTGGAAAAAGTTACGCAACAGGGCTTTTACTCACCACCAGCGCCTAGTTGTGGTCTTCTTTTTACCTACATTGGGCACACAACATGGCTTGGTGCCACACATATTAGTTACCAACCATGACTGAGGCTTCCATGTGCCCCTTCAGATTTTTATCCATGAGTTTTCCTCTGAGCGGCTCTTCTGGTTTCAAGTTGGAACTTCCCTCAGCACCCCTGGAATTCTGCAGAATGGTATCCCTCATGGTTCTGTGGTAAGTGTCACACTCTTCCTCCTTGCAGTCCATGGGCTTGTGACCTCTGTTGGGCCACTGGTTACTCTAGCATTGTACGTCGATGATTTTTGCATCTGATGCAGCTCCCACTAAGTAGCATCTGGTGAGTGTCTGCTCTAAGATGCCATCCCATGGCCCTCTGCATGGGCCACCTCCTATTGCTTCCAGGTTTCTCCCTCAAAAATGTGGGTAATGCACTTTTATCGCTGATTCACAGTACACCCCAACTCAGAATTTTATTTAGGTGAACAGCTTCTCGATGTTGTAGCACAGTCCTGTTTCTTGGGCCTTACTTTTGATAACCAGCTGACATGGCTGCCCTTCATTTGCCACCTAAATACTGTATGTATATGGAAGCTTAATGCTCTCCACCTCCTGGCCCTTGCATCTTGGGGTGCAGACTGTGTCACTTTTCTCCATCTTTACTGTGGCCTGGTCTTCTCCAGACTGTTGTGGTGGTCAGGTTTATGGCTCAGCAGCTCCTTCCACTTTGAAACTGCTTGACCTTCTTCACCATTGTGGGGTTCATCTGGCTATTGGTGGCTTTCTCAGTAGTCCCATTGATAGTCTCCTCACAGAAGTGGGGATTCCCCCTCTACACACATGACTGAGCAAACTACTACTTTCTTAATCAGTCATCATTCGCCAATTCCCTGACCATCCGATGTATCCTGCACTCTTCGCCATTGAGGACTGTCTCCCTCCTGACACCCGTTCTTGTGTGGGATTGCCGGTTGGCATGCGTATCACTTCCTTATGTCGGGATCCCCATCTCCCTTCACTGTAATGTACTTCACATATTTCCTCCCATACCCCTCCCACCCATGGATGGTAACTAGACCATGAATTATGACTGATCTATTCCAGGGTCCTAAGATTCATGTCATCTCTGTAATTCTCCACCATCTTGTATGTGCCATCCTTGGAGTGTTCTAGGGTGCCACAATTTTTCACACTGATAGTTCTAAGGCAATAGATAAGGTGGGATACACTTTCATGTCTCCTACTGCCTTAGAACACCATTTTTTGCCAGGATCAATTAGTGTGTTCACAGCAGAGTTTCTGGAAATTCACAGAGCCCTCCTGTTTTATCTCAGGCATCCCTCCACAGTGTTTCAATCTGTTCAGATCCAACGAGCAGGCTGCTGGCCATCGACCTCGTCCTTTGGTCTCTGCTATACGTGCCCTTCTCTTGGCCCACGAGTGTGCCACCTGTTCAGATGCCTTTCTCTGGGTCCCAAGTCATTTGAGCAACCCAGGGAATGGACTGGCTGACCGTTTGGCTAGAGAAGCAGATACTTACTGCCATTTCCTTTCATTATTCCAACTGTGGATGTGCGGATCTATGCAAAATCTCTCTTTACCCAACATCTGAATGACATCTGGTGTCCTACTGCACATAGTAATAACTCCCCACAATCATGTAGTCTTCCCCCTGTGGGTGAGGGGTAAGAATAGGCCCGAGGTATTCCTGCCTGTCGTAAGAGGCGACTAAAAGGAGTTTCAACCGTTTCGGCCTTCCATGTGATGGTCCCCCTTGGGGTTTGACCTCCATTTTCCAAATTCTACAGAAGTACGAGCCTTTTGGGGAAGGACACTGTACGTGGTGTATCACTGGTCCTCAGTGCACTAAGACCTTGGCACTCAGCATTGTAACTGCGTTGTAACCACACCCACTATTCCTCAAATTTGGCCTAAACATCTGATGGGTTGCACAAGTTATGCCCATAGTGCGCCCCATCTGCACCTACAATCATGATGGACTTTCCATGGCACCCGAAATCCAGCACGGTAGCCAGCCCATTGTGGTGGGGTTGTCATGTGCCCTCTAGGTTGTAGCCCCTGACAACACAGGGATCGTACTGCCAATACCTGAGCTGCACCCTCCCCACATCGGCCAAGGAGTAGATGCCCGTCTCCTTGGGGCATCAGGACTCCCAGCAACGGTCATCCTGCCAGGTGGCCCTTGTTGAGGCTGGGTGGCGCCCATGGGGAGAGCCTCTGGTTGGAGTGAGTGGTATTGGGGCGGAAGTTTTGCAGATGAAATGTCAAAATGTATCAGGTCGATCTGGGGCCGAGTCTTTTGGTTCTGGTACTCCTGCCCTTTCCCCCTTGGCCACTCCCTGGGAGGAAGGACAGGCCCGCCGGCTTGGGGCGATGTACTTCCCCCGCTATTTAGTCTGTTCTCAGACCGATGGGGGGGACGTTCGCCACCTCCAAGCCCATGTTCTTTGTCCACCACATCTAGGACATCTTTGGGGAAATCGAGGCTCTCAGTAAAATGCGTTCGGGGTCCGTTCATATAAAGACCACCTCCGCCACACAGTCGGCGGCGCTCCAGCGTGCGACTGACTAGGGGACATCCCAGTATCCATTGTCCCACATCTGGCACTGAATAGGATGCAGGGGGTTATTTTTCCTGAGGACCTCCTGCTGCAATCTGATGAGGAGCTCAGGGCCAACCTGGAGTGCTGAGGCGTGCATTTCGTCCGGCGAGTCCAGCGCGGCCCCAAAGACTGTCGCATCGACACCGGGGCCTTTATCCTCGCCTTCGAGGGGGACGTTCTCTCGGAGAAGGTAAAGGTGATGTGCTACCGGTGCGACGTGCCACCTTACGTCCCACCTCCTATGCGCTGCTTTCGGTGTTTGCGCTTTGGGCACATGTCGTCACGGTGTGAGGCTGAGCCCCTTTGTGGCGATTGTGGATGTCCTCTTCGTGAGGAACATACATGCACTCCACCACCTCGGTGCATCAATTGTTCTGGCATCCACTCACCTCGATCTTTAGACTGCCCCGCGTATCAGATGGAGAAGAAGATTCAAGAATTAAAAACTTTGGATCATCTCTCTTTTTCTGAGGCCAGGAAGAAGTATGACCGCCTCCATCCCATGACGTTGGCAATATCGTTGGCCTCAGGCGTGTCCCCTCCTTGCACGGTATCCTCACCCCTATCCTGTCCCCCCTCCACCTCCTCACCCCATCTGGGGTTTATGCCTCCGCCTCCCAAATCCCTCCCTTCCAAATCCTCCTCCCTCGCGGCCCCTGCCCCCTCTGCCCCAGGGGCCACCCTTCCTCCTCCTCCTCCCCCTCCGCCGCCTGAGAAGCGATCCTCTTCTCAGGCGTCCATTGGAGAAACGTTCCAGACCCCGGCTTCCAAGGTCCGGCATTCCAAAATGGACCCCGCGTCTGACGCTCCATCCATGAGTCGCTGGTCTCGGCCGTCCTCAGTTTCGCTGGGACGCTCTGCTGCCAGGCGCTCAGCTGGCCTCTCGTCGGCGAATGATACTGCCCCTCCTACGCAACCCAGGACAGCGGCCGCAGCTGGCGACGACT
The DNA here is from genome assembly GCF_021461395.2 of Schistocerca americana. Classification (NCBI taxonomy): domain Eukaryota; kingdom Metazoa; phylum Arthropoda; class Insecta; order Orthoptera; family Acrididae; genus Schistocerca; species Schistocerca americana. The sequence continues at coordinate 40,010,374 of NC_060122.1, read as the reverse complement.
CGATGGAACAGGATCCGCCTCCCGCTGGTTGTAGCGTTGTTCCCTCATAACCTGGCCCTCTGCGGCCGTCGAGGTGACCAGCTCTTCCCCTGTTTCATTCCCCCTTTTTGCTGACTAGCGATGGCTTTATTACATTGGAACATAAGAGGTATTCGATCTAATCAGGAGGAATTACAACTGCTCCTCCGCCTGCACTGTCCGCTCGTCCTTGGTCTCCAGGAAACCAAGTTATGCCCAACTGACCGTATTGCTTTTACCCACTATACCTCGGAGTGGTATGACCTCACCCCTGTGGACGGTATTCCAGCTCATGGTGGGGTCATGTTGCTCGTTCGGGACGATGTCTATTACCATCCCATCCCATTGACCACCCCACTCCAAGCAATAGCTGTCCGTATTACTCTTTCTGCCTTTACTTTTTCTGTTTGTACCATCTACACTCCATCGTCAACCACAGTTAGTCGGGCTGACATGATGCACCTGATTGTTCAGCTTCCTCCGCCGTTTTTATTGTTTGGCGACTTCAATGCCCATCGTCCCCTTTGGGGCTCTCCTGCATCCTGTCAGAGAGGCTCACTCTTGGCGGATGTCTTCAACCATCTCAACCTTGACTGCCTCAATACTGGCACCCCGACTTTCCTCTCGGACTCTACTCATACCTACTCCCACTTAGACCTCTCGATCTGTTCTACCACTCTTGCCCGTCAATTCGAGTGGTGTGTCCTTTCTGACACCTATTCGAGCGACCACTTCCCCTGTGTCGTTCGTCTCCTGCACCACACCCCATCCCCACGTCCTTCGAGCAGGAACATACCGAAAGGTGACTGGGGACTTTACTCCTCCCTGGCGACCTTTTCGGACCACGATTTTCTCAGTTGTGACAGTCAGGTCGAATACCTCACGGCTGTTATCATCAATGCTGCCGAACGTTCCAATCCTCGTACTACCTCTTCTTCACGTCACGTTTCCGTCCCCTGGTGGAATGAGGCTTGTAGAGACGCTATCCGTGCTGGACGACGTGCTTTACGCACCTTTCGCCGCCATCCTACGTTGGCGAATTGTATTGGATACAAACGACTCCGAGCGCAATGCCGTAGAGTCATCAAAGACAGCAAAAAAGCTTGTTGGGCCTCTTTCATCAGCTCCTTTAACAGTTTTACTCCCTCTTCTATCGTCTGGGGTGGCCTGCGCCGGCTGTCGGGCATTAAGGCCCACTCCTCGGTATCTGGCCTGACCTCAGGTAATGAGGTCCTTGTTGATCCTGTGGATGTCTCCAACGCCTTCGGCCGCTTTTTCGCTGAGGATTCAAGCTCCGCCCATTACCACCCTGCCTTCCTTCCCAGGAAAGAGGCAGAAGAGGCTCGGCCACCTTCCTTCCACTCGCTGAATCTGGAAACTTATAGTGCCCCCTTTACTATGTGGGAACTCGAACGTGCACTTACACTGTGCCGTTGCTCTGCTCCGGGGCCAGATGAAATTCACGTTCAGATGCTGGCACACCTTTCTCCGGCAGGCAAAAGCTTCCTTTTTCATACCTACAATCGCGTCTGGACCGAAGGTCAAGTCCCCATCCGTTGGCGTGACGTCATCGTTGTTAGTATACCCAAACCTGGGAAGGATAGGCACCTTCCTTCTAGTTACCGCCCCATTTCTCTTACAAGCTGTGTCTGTAACGTGATGGAGCGCATGGTTAACGCTCGGTTAGTTTGGATTCTTGAATCTCGACGGCTACTTACCAATGTTCAATGCGGCTTTCGTCACCGCCGCTCCGCTGTTGGCCTTGTCGACATTCATCATGAACAACTTTTTGCGAAAGCGCCAAACGGTAGCCGTGTTCTTCGATTTGGAGCAGGCTTATGATACCTGTTGGAGAGGAGCTATCCTCTGCACTATGCACAGGTGGGGTCTACGCAGTCGCCTTCCCCTTTTTATTGATTCCTTTTTAACAGATCGAAAGTTAAAGGTACGTGTGGGTTCCGTATTGTCCGACGTCTTCCTCCAGGAGAACGGAGTGCCTCAGGGCTCTGTCTTGAGTGTAGCCCTTTTTGCCATCGCGATCAATCCAATTATGGATTGCATTCCACCTAATGTCTCAGGCTCTCTCTTTGTCGATGACTTCGCGATCTACTGCAGTGCCCAGAGAACATGCCTCCTGGAGCACTGCCTTCAGCGTTGTCTAGACAGCCTATACTCATGGAGTGTGGCAAATGGCTTCCGTTTCTCTGAAGAGAAGACGGTTTGTATCAACTTTTGACGATATAAAGCGTTGCTTCTGCCATCCTTACATCTCGGTCCCGATGTTCTCCCTTTCGTGGAAACAACTAAGTTTCTAGGGCTCACATTGGACAGGAAACTTCGTTGGTCTCCACACATCTCTTATTTGGCTGCCCATTGTACACGTTCCTTAATGTCCTCAGAGTGCTTAGTGGTTCATCTTGGGGAGCGGATCGCACTGTCCTGCTTCACTTGTATTGGTCCATAGTCTGATCAAAGCTGGATTATGGGAGCCTCGTCTACTCGTTTGCTCGGCCATCCCTCTTACACCGTCTCAACTCCATCCACCATTGGGGGTTATGTCTTGCGACCGGAGCATTCTACACTAGTCCCGTCGAGAGTCTTTATGCTGAAGCTGCCGAATTACCATTGACCTACCGGCGCGACGTACTGCTGTGTCAGTATGCCTGCTGGCTGTTGTCAATGCCCGACCAGCCCTCTTATCAGTCCTCCTTCGCCGATTCTCTCGACCGTCAGTATGGGTTGTATCTGTCTGCCCTGCTGCCCCCTGGAGTCCGCTTCCGTCACCTGCTTCAACAGTTGGGTTTTGCCCTCCCTACCACCTTCAGAGAGGGTGAGAGCCCGACACCACCTTGGCTCCAGACTCTGGTTCATATTTATCTCGACCTCAGCTCAGTCCTGAAGGAGGGTACTCCGGCTGATGTGTATTGCTCACGGTTTGTCGAACTTCATACACGACTTGCTGGTCACACCTTTATTTACACCGATGGCTCCAAAACTGACGATGGTGTCGGCTGTGCCTTTGTCATTGGGGCCGCCACCTTTAAATACCGGCTCCTCGACCAATGTTCCAGCTTTACGGCCGAGCTTTTTGCTCTCCATCAGGCCGTTCAGTATGCCCGCCGGCACCACCATTCATCGTATACACTCTGCTCTGATTCCCTCAGTGCTCTTCAGAGCCTTGGAGCTCCCTATCCGGTCCATCCCTTGGTGCAACGGATCCAGCAGTCCCTCCATTCTTTCGCTGATAAGGGTCTCCTGTCAGTTTTCTGTGGGTTCCCGGACATGTAGGAGTGCCTGGGAATGAGGCTGCAGATGCTGCAGCCAAGGCTGCAGTCCTCCTGCCTCGGCCAGCCTCCCATTGTGTCCCGTTATCTGACGTTCATGGGGTTGTTTGTAAGAGGCTTGTGTCGTTGTGGTGGGATGCTTGGTCATTCCTCCAAGGAAACAAGCTCCGGGCAGTAGAACCGCTCCCAACAGCTTGGACATCCTCCTCCCAACCATCTCGGCGAGAAGAGGTCCTTCTGACCAGGTTGCGGATTGGGCATTGCCGGTTTAGCCACCGCTACCTGATCTCCGGTGACCCAGCCCCGCAGTGCCCTTGTGGTCAAGCATTAACAGTGCGCCATGTTTTATTGTCGTGTCCCCACTTTAGTCAATCTTGTGTTGTCCTGTCCCTGCCATCTACTTTACCGGATATTTTAGCTGATGACGCTCGAGCAGCTGCTCGTGTTCTGCTTTTTATAACTTTGACTGGCTTGTCCAAAGACATCTAACTTTTATACGTCTTTTATCTTCATCTTTGTCAGGACTTTCTGGTGTCCCCCCCCCCCCCATCCCCTTGAGTTTTACTAGATTCCATGTGCTCTAACAACTGTGACTGGGCGCTAATGACCTCAGTAGTTGAGCGCCCTTAAACCCCACCAAAAAAAAAAAAAAAAAAAAAAAAAAAAAAAACACCGTGGATTACGTTTAGTATCTAGAGCTTTTTACACCAGCCCTGTGGAAAGCCTTTATGCTGAGACTGCTGAACCTCCACTGTCCAATTGGCGAGCAGTCCTTCTGAATCTTTATGCTAGCCATTTGTCTTCCATGCCTGCTAATCCAGTCCATGACATTTTCTTCGACGCCTCCTTTGATGTAGGGTATGCAGGCCACCCTTCCTCCATACTACCACCGGGAGTCCACTTCCGTCAACTGCTCCATTCTCTTTCCTTCCGCTTTCCTAAAACTTTCTTGAGAACTGGGGGTACAGCACCACCTTGGCTCCGTCCCCAGACCTGCTTGCTCCGTGATCTTTGTCAGTTTCTGAAGGATGGTACCCCTTCACTTGTTTATTGTCGGGCATTTTCTGCTCAATGTGCACAAATGAAGGATGCCACATTTATTTACACTGATGGATCAAATACATCATTTTGTGTAGGGAGTGCCTATATTGTTGGCGACACCCCAAATCGATTTCGGCTTCCCGATCAGTGTTCCGTTTATACTGCGGAGCTTTATGCTGTTCTCCAGGCTGTCCAATAAATCCGTCACCATCAGCGGATACAGTATGTTATGTGTACAGATTCTCTCAGCTTTCTCCTCGGTCTCCAAGCTCTCTACCCCGTCCACCCACTGGTCCACCGGATTCAGGACTGCCTCCACTTGCTCCCTTTGGGGGCGTCTCGGTGGTGTTCCTCTGGATCCCAGGTCATGTTGGTATCTGTGGAAATGAGGCGGCCGATATAGCAGCCAAGGCTGCAGTCTCTCTTCTTCGGCCAGCTATTCACACGATTCCCTTCACCGCTATATGGAGTGTTTTATGTCGTCGTGTTGTTCTTTTATGGCATGCACATTGGTCAACACTTCCCCATAATAAATTGCGGGCCATGAAAGCTCTTCCCTGTGCTTAAACCTCTTCCTCCCGAATGCGTCGTCGGAGGAGGTAATATTAACTAGACTTCGGATAGAGCACTGTCCTTTTAGCCATCGACATCTTTTAAGCGGCGATCCTCCCCCACTCTGTCCCCACTGCTCTCAGCTGTGGACAGTAAGACACCTTTCACTCAAGTGCCCCTATTTTACTCTGTTACGCGCCCGTCTACAGCTGTCGCCTCAAATATCGTCAATTTTAGCAGATAACGCGCTCAGCCGATCGCGTTCTCGAGTTTATTAGTGCCAGTGAGATGACGTCAGTCATTTGAAGCCCTTTTTCGGGACAACCAAACCCTTTCTCTAGTGGTTTTTCATGCTGTACTCCTGCTTTTAGTTTCTCCAATTTTTTGAGTTTTGCTCCCTTAGCTGCTGGTTCCATTTTCGTATTTTACTTTTACCTAAGTCACAGATTGGGCGCTAATGACCATAGCAGTTTTGCGCTTTAAAACAAAACGAAAAAAACGCAAAACCAACTGAGGAAAATACAGGCGGCGGAAATGAGATCCTAAAGGAGTATTAAAGATGGTGTGAGGGTGGATACAATCCGAAATGAAGATTATTAGGAAAGACTAAATATAGGATCAATATGTAATAAAACATTTAAAAAGATACAAAACCAGGCTTTACACAGGTAATGTAAGAGCACACGCTGAGCGGCAGAAGAGATGGAGGACAGCCCAGGAGATTGTGGAGGCAACTGTAAAACTAGAGCTGACAAGAATCCCTGACTCATAAAATGAAAAAGAAGTAGAAGAAGAAGAAGAAGAAGAAGAAGAAGAAGAAGAAGAAGAAGAAGAAGAAAGGAAGAAACTGCAGCAAACTACCCCTTAGAGAATAATGAGCAAAAAGGATCATACAGACTCGAGGCCGGAAATCCTGTACAGTACATTACAGCACTCAACATACTGAGACAAGACAACCGTTAGAGAAACTGTCCAAAGTGGCTCCCACAGGCCTCTAAGCAAGTGCGGACATGATTCAGCTGCATCTGACACCAATTTTCAAATGTCCATTTACTAGTTCTCTTAACTGTTCCACTCCCTCTTCCGTTGTGTGGGCCAACATCAGATGGCTCTCTGGGACCAAGAATCAATTTCAAATTTCTGTCCTGGTAGCAGCAGATATAGGCATAATAAACCCTATCACTACCTCTATGATCTGTAATTTTATAATGGTCTGTTATTCATTTCCCCTTCCATGATCCTTCAGACTACTCCACCAGGTCATATTTGAGGGGTGTTCTTTCCAGCAAACTATTCTGTACTTCTATTTAAGTCACTGGCATTATCCTTGCACCAGCCTTCATGGATCTAGCAGCTGTAGTCTACATTCCCATCATGTTGACTTGTGTTTTGTGGGCTCCATTGTCCTGCACTGTGGCAGTGGCTGTAAGTGGCAGCTGACTGCTCTAGTGAATTCAGACAGTTAAGCTCAATTGAAATAGAAATATTTTGTTATTCTTCATTTGTATTATTATGCAGTTTTCTTCGATTGCACTTTAATAAAATTTCACATGTATCTACTTGTCACTGCACCTGATTCGTAATTTGTCATTATATAATTTACCAACTTACTAACACTGAGATGAGCATGTGCAGTGAGATAACATACCACTGACACATTTGAAGGTGTTTGATTTATGCTTAAATTCAGTTCATGTAAAGTTATTCAGATTTTTAATTTTTTTTGCAGGAGCAGGAAGAGGTACACCCAGAGGAGGTACTGGCAGGTGAGATTTTTGCTTTCTTCAGTAGCTTAATTACATGCTAAAGTTATCGCTTTAATATTTTCTTATGTGGTATTTTTTCCATATTTTTCTTGCTAAACTATTTTAGTGAAACAGTTGTTCAAAAGTTTATACTTGAACTTGACACTGGATGTTAGTTACATGGTACATAATTCATACTGAAAATTGGCAGTGCCTTTGTAACTACAAAAGATTGGTCACAAATGTGCAGTTGTGTTTAAAATGTATGCGGTGGTAGATTGTGAGGGAAATGTGATGAAAGAGAAAGAAGACGAATTTCGAAGTACCAAATTGACATTTTAAAATATGTCATTGTAAAGGTGAGCTAACATTACAAATCGGCCCACTACAATAAGTAGTAATGGTTAGATCACAGCCCCCTTATTCTGTAGTCATCCTCCCCTGCAAATCGCACACTGGTGCCACCGTTATCCCTCGCCTGCCAAGAGGGTAATTGACTATGCAATGACAACATGCTATTGACAAGGGAACCTCCCCATCGCACCCCCCTCAGATTTAGTTATAAGTTGACACAGTGGATAGGCCTTGAAAAACTGAACACAGATCAATTGAGAAAACAGGAAGAAGTTGTGTGGAAATGTGAAAAAATAAGCAAAATATACAAACTGAGTAGTTCATGGGAAGATAGGCAACATTAAGGATGATGGGAACGCAGGAGCGCCGTGGTCTTGTGGTAACGTGAGCAGCTGCGGAATGAAAGGTCCTTGGTTGAAATCTTCCATCGAGTGAAAAGTTTAATTTTTTATTTTCAGTTTATGTGACAAACTCTTATGTTTTCATCACGTTTTTGGGAGTGATTATCACATCCACAAGAAAACCTAAATTGGGCAAGGTAGAAGAATCTTTTTACCCATTCGCCAAGTGTACAAGTTAGGTGGGTCGACAACATATTCCTGTCATGTGACGCACATTCCGTCACCAGTGTCATATAGAATATATCAGATGTGTTTTCCTGTGGAGGAATCGGTTGACCTATGACCTTGTGATCAAATGTTTTCTGATCCCATTGGAGAGGCACATCCTTTTGTCTACTAATCGCACGGTTTTGCGGTGCGGTCGCAAAACAGACACTAAACTTATTACAGTGAACAGAGACGTCAATGAACGAACGGGCAGATAATAACCATGCAAAAATAAAGAAAGTAAAATTTTCATTCGAGGGAAGACTTGAACCAGGACCTCCCGTTGAGCAGCTGCTCACGCTACCACGGGACCATGGCGCTCCTAAGCTTACGTAGTCCATTATGTTGCTTATGTGGCTCATGGACTACTCAGTTCGTATATTTTGCTTATTTTTTCACAGTTCCACACAACTTCTTCCTGTTTTCTCAATTGATCTGTGTTCAGTTTATCAAGGCCTATCCACTGTGCCAACTTATAACTAAATCTGAGGGGGGTGCGATGGGGAGGTTCCCTTGTGAGTACAAGATGCCTGACTTGGTCATAGCTTCACAACCTGTGTACTACATTCTTCAGACCCATCTCCAATTCTGTCACCCCTTCCACTCCCATATCAGCTTCCCTGATTTCAACATATAGGAGTTCCCCTTAGCTCATCCTTAAGTTCCACAATCCTCCTTCCCTCAGTACCTGTATGTGCCCCTGTGCCTCTTATATTACACCCTGTTCCAACTCATCCCCTCACTGACATTCTCAATCAATCAGTCCACCACCACTCCTCATGCAGTTGGCCTGCAGGTTTAAGAAAATTTATCTGACTGACAGAGGGACAGACTATGGCAAATGTTATTCCAGACTTAGCCTTTGATTGTTTATTTCTACATTAAGAGTTTCATGACCAACAAAACATCGTAGGCTGGTGCATAAGACTCAAATATTTTCTATAAGTTCCAAAAACACACACTATACATAATGGAGACTTAAATCATCGAAAATAATATAATCTGCTTCACTGATCACTGAAGTCTGCCAATGTTGGGGTAACTTTCTGAATCCATAATTGTAAAAATCATGTGGTTTTGTAGCAAAGAACTTGTAGAGCCATGTTCAAAGTGTATTTTCACCCCAAAAGGAAGTTTGTGAAGATCATTGTACAGAGAGCAGAAAAGGTGAAATCTGTGGGTGCAATGTCAGGTGAAAAGGTGGTTGCAGATTGACTTCCCAATCCAGTTGTTGTATAGTGTTACTGGCCAGTGTCGCAGGATTCCGGTTGCTGTTATTGTGGAATAGCATCACTTCACACAGTCTTCCTAGTTGTTGTTCTGGGATTTCGTCTGGAAGATGTCTGTTGATGACAATAAATGCCAACAGGAGAGTTACCTCATGCAAGCAACTCTTTGTACACCACATGGCCACTGTTCCACCAGATGCATAACACTATCTTATGTGGATGCATGCAAGTCTTTTTATGTGGCATTACTGCTTTGTTTGGACTAAACCATTTCTTTCTTTTCTTTCCCTTGCATTAGCACAAAGACAAATTTTCTAGTCATCAGTAATGGTGCAGGATAGGAATGATAGGTGGTGTTCACACACAAATCGATGACAAGCAAGTGGATAATGCACATATGGCCAACCAGTAATTTTTCTCATTTGGCTTGTGTATCTCATATGCTTCATTGTTGAACCTTCTCCATTGCATTCAAATGTTCCACAATGATGGAATGAGCATGAGGGATTCAATGGAGGGGAAATTTTAGAAAATGATTTCACTGAAGAAAATGTTAGTGTTCCTTTATTTGACCCTATAATATTCTTTCCCCTATTGTAACCATGTCTGTGGCATTCACTAAGAGAAGCAGAATGTTTCACAAGTGTTGATCACATTGAGTGTGGGATAGCATTTCACATTTCCTGATTACAATCTCTGAATTCCAAAGACAAGTCATGTTTCAGATTTATCAGTCCCCTTGTCATAGTAAATACAATGCAGGCTGAATGTTGTTTGTTTGGTATGATTTGAACTGGGAGTTGCAGCAACAGTAAGTGAATAATGCTTCTGATTTTCTCTCTGTTGCAATATGTCACCACTGACTTGAGAACTAGAAAAAGTTCATTCTGAGTGTCACATGACAGATAATGCATGTGGCATTGTGCAGACTATTGTTGGTCTCTAACCTTGCCTATGTATTCAATTGTTATAGACAGAAGAGTTCGAATATTCACAGGAAATTTTCATTAGTTGAACCTGCAATTTTCTGAGCTTAACCTCTGAATGCCAAGCCTCTTTGACCAAGAAATAATATCACATTAAGTAACATGAGAGCTCAAATGCAAGTTGGCTATTACATGGATGAACAGAAAAGTTACCTTTTTTACTTCCAACCATCAGCATACTTCTTTCATGTCATTTTATTTCTTCGTTTTTATGATTCTCCTGTGAAATATTTCTACAAATGTAAATATTTCGTTTGTTGTCTGTCATTGGATGAAAAATATATTGTATATACTGGTTTTTAATGTAAATCACCTTAAGATGTAATCAGAAATGTGTTGCTTCTGGATGTTGTTGGCAAGGCTACCAAATTGTAATGTTGTTTTAGATCTGCCAACGTGTACATTTGTTGGGGAAATGTGATAGAATTCACAAGAATATTTGAAGAAAGCATTTTTTAACTCTATCACAATGTGGGTTTAGTGCACAATATGTAAAGAAGAAATAGAATAATATAACAGTTAATACAATCAACTTTGCCAAAATAACACTCTTCTACAAACACCCTTGTATTTCTGAAAAAAATACATTGTGATCCTATTTGTACTTAGATAGTTGAATTCAAAACTGTTTTTAGTTTTTTTTTTCTGTCAGGAATTGTTTATGAATAATCACAATTTTCTTTTTCTCTTCTATTTCTGATATATTGCAGCAAACATGAGGTGAAATTCAATAGAGAAATTCACATATTTATGATGTTATAATTTCATCACATTAATGGAGGGTGAATTCTAACATATAACACAGAAATCTTTTTGGATACACCTTGTAGCATTTATTTGATATGAGAAATAAGAGGAAATCGACAAGAAAATGAACCACTCTATTCTAATGCACATCACTTTCTTCTCTTGTATTGTGAATCTTTCTTATCTTGAATGATATTCCAGCAATAATCTGCTAATACAGAAGGTACCCACTTCCCTTCATAACACCTTTCTATGGTAGAAATGTCCTTATGGTATTTTTCGCCATGTTCATTCAATACATCACTACAACTCTCTATGAAGTAGTCCAGATGAGAGTCCATCATATGTATCTTCAAAGACACACTGCACATTGTTTCATTAGCCCAAGTTTGATGTGAAGAGGTGTAAGCGGTATATCCCCAAGAGCTATCTGACATTAATGTTGTGCATTCTTTTCGCCCACTTTCCATTTCCGACTAGGCCATTTCTTTTTCATGTAGTGACAATTTCCGTCTTGACTATCCCATTCACAAAGAAAACAGGCATACTCCACGTACCCTTGTTACATTCTCTGTACCATCGCCATTACTTTGAAATCTGCAAATATTTTCCATTTGTATTCACGGTATAGTAATAAATTTAACACCCATTCTACAAATTGGTAATTCTCTTTGGTCAAGCTGGCATAAGCTACTGAAATGGAGGGTATTTTATTTCCATTATGCAGCAAAACACCATTGAGACTTAGTTTTGATGCAGCAACCGGCTGCCACTGTTAGAGATAATGGGCTATTGCAGGTGGTCTCAGTGACATACATATGGCAGGGGATAACTCGATGACATCTGATTCTTCCCACCTGCTGTTGAACAAGAAATTGTTATGTTCCATCACTAACAGATGTGGCAACGTACCTGTAACAAGAAATTGTTATGTTCCATCACTAACGGATGTGGCAACATACCTGTATCTCTCTATAATGTCCCTATGTTTACCGGTACAGATTTATTGATGACATTTTCGTGATCTGGACTCACAGTGAAGAAGAACTCCAGAATTTCCTCTCCAACCTTAACTCCTTTGGTTCCATCAGATTCACCTGGTCCTACTCCAAATCCCATGCCACTTTCCTTGACGTTGACCTCCACCTGTCCAATGGCCAGCTTCACACGTCCGTCCACATTAAACCCACCAACAAGCAACAGTACCTCCATTATGACAGCTGCCACCCATTCCACATCAAACGGTCCCTTCCCTACAGCCTTGGTCTTCGTGGCAAACGAATCTGCTCCAGTCCGGAATCCTTGAACCATTACACCAACAACCTGAAAACAGCTTTTGCATCCCGTAACTACCCTCCCGACCTGGTACAGAAGCAAATAACCAGAGCCACATCCTCATCTCCTCAAACCCGGAACCTTCCACAGAAGAACCCCAAAAGTGCCCCACTTGTGACGGGATACTTTCCGGGACTGGATCAGATTCTGAATGTGGCTCTCCAGCAGGGATATGACTCCCTCAAATCCTGCCCTGAAATGAGATCCATCCTTCATGAAATCCTCCCCACTCCACCAAGGGTGTCTTTCCGCCGTCCACCTAACCTTCGCAACCTCTTAGTTCATCCCTATGAAATCCCCAAACCACCTTCCCTACCCTCTGGCTCCTACCCCTGTAACCGCCCCCGGTGTAAAACCTGTCCCATGCACCCTCCCACCACCACCTATTCCAGTCCTGTAACCCGGAAGGTGTACACGATCAAAGGCAGAGCCACGTGTGAAAGCACCCACGTGATTTACCAACTGACCTGCCTACACTGTGAAGCGTTCTATGTGGGAATGACCAGCAACAAACTGTCCATTCGCATGAATGGACACAGGCAGACAGTGTTTGTTGGTAATGAGGATCACCCTGTGGCTAAACATGCCTTGGTGCACGGCCAGCACATCTTTGCACAGTGTTACACCGTCCGGGTTATCTGGATACTTCCCACTAACACCAACCTGTCAGAACTCCGGAGATGGGAACTTGCCCTTCAGCATATCCTTTCTTCTCGCTATCCGCGAGGCCTCAATCTCCGCTAATTTCTAATTTCAATTTGCCGCCGCTCATACCTCACCTGTCTTTCAACTTCATCTTTGCCTCTGTACATCTGCCCCGACTGACATCTCTGCCCAAACTCTTTGCCTTTACAAATGTCTGCTTGTGTCTGTGTATGTGTGGATGGATATGTGTGTGTGTGCGAGTGTATACCTGTCCTTTTTTCCCCCTAAGGTAAGTCTTTCCGCTCCCGGGATTGGAATGACTCCTTACCCTCTCCCTTAAAACCCATATCCTTTTGTCTTTCCTTCTCCTTCCCTCTTTCCTGACGAGGCAACCATTGGTTGCGAAAGCTAGAATTTTGTGTGTATGTTTGTGTTTGTTTGTGTGTCTATCGACCTGCCAGCGCTTTTGTTTGGTAAGTTTAATCATCTTTCTTTTCAGATATATTTTTTCCACGTGGAATGTTTCCCTCTATTATATATATATATATATATATATATATATATAAAACATATCCCTGACAATGATGTTTTGTTTACATATTAGAATTTCCCATGGTAAACTGGGTTAGAAGCACACAGTTCTCTATCAGAAATAGAAGTCTTGTCGAACAGTGTAATTTAATTGGATAGATAAAAACATCTAATCACCAATCACATTTTTTCTTGCCCGCATGTGTGTGTACTTGCGTTTGTGTACTTGTGTGTGTGTGTGTGTGTGTGTGTGTGTGTGTGTGTGTGTGTGTGTGTGTGTGTGTGTGTGTGTGTTTTTTTTTTTTGTGTACGCGTGTGTGTGTGTGTGTGTGTTTTTGTGTTTTTCTTGCTGCTGCTTGGCAAGTAGATTTTTTAATCTATCAAACTAAATTATAAAGAAGAAATAGTACATTTAAAATTAAACACGATATACAATTAGATGCAGCTGGTGTGAAGGACTCATAAAACTGAAGAAGTGAATTGAAACAAAGAATATTATGAAACATAAAGTAGCTACTCACTATAGAGTAGAGTTTAAATGAAGGATGTCGTGTTGGGCAGCGTGCTTAGCAGCAGGGTATCAACTTGTTTCTTGCCACAGCTTGTAGGTGGCCATTTATGTGGACAGACAGCTTGTTTGTTGTCATGCCCACATATAATGCAGCACAATGGTTGCATCTTAGCTTATATAGCACATGACTGGTTTCACAGGTAGCACTGCCTACAATGGGATAGGTGATATTTGTGACCAGACTGGAGAAGGTGGTGGTGGTGGTGGTGGTGGTGGTGGTAGGATGTATGGGACAGGTCTTGCATCTGGGGCTATTACAGGGATATGAGTATGGGTTAAAAGTTCTTCCTAAACACCCAGAATCCTAAAACCCCTCCCCTCATTCAGATTCATTGAAGACATCTTTGTGATCTGGATCGAGAGTGAGGACACCCTATACGCATTCCTCCAGAACCTCAACAGCTTCTCCTCCTTTGTCTCACCAGGACCTTCTCAAGCCAGCAAGCCTAGTTCCTAGGTGTTGATCTCCACTTCAAAGATTACTACATCACTGCCTCTGTCGATATCCAACCTACTAACTACAATTAATACCTCCATTTTGACAACTGCTACCCAGTCCATACCAAGAAGTCCCTCCCATACAGTCTATCCACATATGCAGTGATGAGAGGCCATCCTCGAAATATACCGGGGGTCTCAGTGAAGTGTTCAGACAATAATTATCCTCCAAACCTTGTACAAAAACAAATCTTCTGTGCTTTATCTTTGCAGTTTCCCACGACCCCCAAAGTCTCACCATCTGGCCACAGAGGAGCATTCCCCTCGTAACTCAGTACCACCCAGGACTGGAACAACTGAATTACATCCTCTGCCAGTGTTCTGACTATCATTGTGCTCTGAAATCAGAAATGTCCTGCCTACTATCCTCCACACCTGTCCCACAGTGATATTCCTCCGTCCACCAAAACTACACAATACACTCGTCCATCCCAGCACAATCCCTGCTCCCAACCCTTACTTAATGGCTCAGATCACTGTAATAGAACTAAATGCAAGACCTGTCCCATACATCCTTCATTCACCATCTACTCCAGGCTGGTCACAAACAACATATATCCCACCAAAGGCAGGGCTACATGTGAAACCAGTCATCTGATATAGAGGCTGAGCTTCAACCAATGTGCTGATTTCTGCATGGGAATGACAAGCAACAAGCTGTCTGTCTGCATGAATTACCAGTAATAAACTGTGGCCAGGAACTCCCCCTGCAGTATATCCTATGTTCCTGTAACCCTCCTGGCTTCAACCTTGATTAGTCAGTTTTCTCACCCATTCAGACCCTTCCCTGTCTCCATTCCAGTGCTACGTAGACCTCATATCACCAACACAAGAGGTCTTCTTTACTCCTTTTGTAGAAAGAACTGCAAGGATTTTGCTTTTTTTTGTGGGTGACAATGTCAGTGAAGATATTATTTATCTTTATTACATTATTTGCTAGGTATATACTATTAGACATATATTTTCACCGATAACTTATTCTTGAAGAAAAGTGATGTCTGTGTCTTGTAACTAGTGTGTTCAGCAAAGTTATTGTTTTGATCACTTCTTCTATTTTTAAAGCTACATTTTTACATTTATAATAGCTACCACAGCTAAGGCTAAGTATCTATGGCTGGATGACATGTCTGGCATTGCAGTAATAGAGCATACAAACTAACTTTGCTAATTAATGCATGTATCTATTAGTCATGACTGTCAAAATCCAGACTGTAGTTGGAGATTAGCCATCACAAATGTACAGACACTGTTTTACGATGTACTATTTTTCTTCCTCCTTGTGAGATAGTGTACTGGAGACAATTGCATTGTTTTCCTTATTTTGTTTTGGCTGTCTTAGTAGTTTCTTCGTATAATTTAGGTGTTTACATTTATTTATGGAGCTGTGTTTTGATTAATGAGGAGGGGGTTTATGAGGAATCCAGTCAGCAATAATGTTTCTATGATTTACCATATGACACATGAGAGCTGATTACCTCTGGAATGAAGAGGCTGGGAGTAAATTGTGTAGTAGAAACAACTGAAACACACAGGAGAAATGTGCACACACATTTGGAGAGAATTTGTGATAAGTATCCGAAGATAATGTACGTACAGTACCACTGTCCCTTTGCTCAAAAAACATTTCCCATCAAGACTTTCACTACAGTCTGTTCCCAGACAAAATTGTTTCTCTTACTGCCTCACCTCTCTACATGGAGTCCAGTAGGGAGCTGCATTTCCCCATCTGTCATCCACTCGTGGTCATTTATCCCATCTGTTGCGGATGATCCATACACAAGGTGAGAAATGTGCTTAGGTTGTCATGAACATTAGAACTTCATTGCAACACAGAAGGCTCATTATAATGTTGGGCATATGAAATGGCTTCATAGTGCTAAAAACATAGTCCTGTTATGCTGTAAGGTTGTCACAAATATGAGCTAAGCTGGGCACTGCAAGCTGCACTGGTGTTTTCCTAGATTCCATTGTTGTTGTGCTCAGAGGAATAGTTGGGAATGTTACAGCAAGGCAAGGTAAAGAATGCCCTGATCCACTGAAAGATGTTTGATAATATGAGAACTATTCTTGAAGCTCCAGTTCAGCACTCTGTTTGTAAAAACTGAGAGCGCTGCTGTAGGTATCTAAAGAGTAGGTTGCATTAGTGATGTCAATATTGTGGGCTACATTCTTATTAATATAGTCATGGCACTCAGAAGTAGATAGTGGATGTCAAGTCTGGGACTTGGGTTGGCTGGTGAGCCATTGTGCAGTGGTCTATGAAGGCTGTGAAGAGCACAGGAATGCTGGAAAATTGTCCAGTGTCATGTGGTCCCTATACAGAAACTATGCAATGGCTGTCATGGGCAAGATGAGCTGCTCTGACTTTGTTTCAGGTTTATTAACATGCTAGCAACAGGCAGCACTCTGTTGAATGTCACAAGACAGCATTGTAAGGTACCAGTCATATGGTACACCACACACTTCCACTTCATTCCTATGATGTCTTCTATTCCATCCTGTTCCCATACCCACTAAATTTCTTCCTGCCTCACCTTTACGAAGAATGCACCTGAGAAACAACCCACATCATCTGCTACACAGTCTCCTGGCTATGTGTATCCATCTGTAAGTAAAGAAAGGAGGATTACATTGTATGTGTTTGATGTGCAATTTTACTGCATGAACAGCAAAAATGTGGTAAGTGATAAAATTTTTGCTATTACCTTATGAGGGGTATCCCTGAGAAAAGTTAATGATAATTTGAAATTCTTGGTGAAGTTTTCTGCAAGTCACCAAGTGCTCTCATTGTCAAATACTGGATGAATAGAATGACAGCATATGCTTGCAGTGAGTGAGGCTGCATGTACAGTCATACACACAGTTCCTAACTGTTAAACTTGCCACAGTGAGTTAACCCTGTAACATAAAATTGTATGTTTTAATAAGCAGATTACTACAGGATTTTTAATTATAAAATTTGGTTAGTAATTATTTGAAATGTTGACAATAAAAGTTTATTTGCCCCTGGCGGTATTCAGATAGCCAGCTTGCAACTCGAATAAAGTTCTGACATTGTGGAACTCGGTTAGTAATGTTCACTGTTGTACATAATTGACTAGATTAGATGCTCAGTTATTCACTGATCACTAGGCTCTCTAAAAGATTGAAATAATTGATTCTGTTCTTTATAATGTCATATTGAAACAGTCTTCATTTATCAACTGTTTGTTTGACTTTTGCAGATTAAGTATTTTTTATATTAACACACAATTTCCTTTTTTGTCAATCAGGCCCTGTTGTCGACGAAGCCCCGCGTCCTATTGCTCAGGTGAGTGAAAGTAGAGGAAGCACCCCTGAGACGGACAGAGAGCGGGTGAGTTTCACCAGCAGCAAAGAAGTTTGGCTTTATGGCATGTAATGAACCCCCCCCACCTCTGTTTCCTGGCCTCCTTCCAGGGTGCTCACAGTTTTCATTAGCCCATGGTTTTGAGCCCTTCTGTGGGCTGCCCTGCACACACCATTTTAATTAATCAACTCCTTTCTACATACCCTATATATCTTCACTTCATACTTATTATTTTTTTCACTCCAATCTTTCCTGACACCACAACATTGGCAACTCCATTTGCACTGGTAACTCAAGTCTATTATTAAGATGTAATTACCTACTGAACAGTCACAAAAATTTATCAAAGAATACTCGCATACTGGCTAATGACAGTAATGGGTGCAACAGATCCAGGGCACGGCACTTCACTGAGCAAGAATGAGATAGCATGGAATGAACCACTCAAATCAGCAGATACATTGAAGACTGATGAAGGAACTATCATTGTCACACTCTGCAGAAACTGTTCATATATTTGCAGCAGATTTCATGCAAGAGATAAAATTCTGAAAGTGAATAAAAGTTTAAACCCACTATTTGAACTGGAATATGACCTTCTGGCAGCAACCATCATTCATTGGTACTATAGACATTGAGAAATATGTAACATTACCCAATAGAGAGGTTACACCAAAGTTGATATTCAGTAAACATGATAATTACCACCTACAGTTGTCTAAAATATTTAGTTATTGCAATTACATGCCAATTACCTTTTTAAACCAATAATGGAGTCACTCTTCTTGCTATTATCATAGCCAGATGAACTTGAAAAAAATCTTATTAGAATACTATCCGAACCCTTAAATAGATTTTTTGAGCACTTCATAGAGAGGTCTTCTTGTCTTTGGGTATCATATGCTTAACTTGTCACTTAGTAATTCAATAAACCTAACATCATATTTGATAGCTCATATATCACAGGTTGTGCTGTGAGAAGTAAAAGACATTTAATAAACATACATTTGTCAAAAATTCAGAGCAGGCTGAGAGCTAGAGCAGAGAGCTGTCACAGTCAACTAGGAGTGAGCAGCCAAATTCCCCAAGTGGAGTTAGCTAATGACTATGCACCAAGGTAAATGTCGACAGTTTACACTGGTAACTAACAGGTTTTAAACTTAATGTATTTAGAATTGGTAATAAGGATGCAACATTTAAGCGAGTAGTTAGTTATAATGAGCAGGAACCTCAGGCTCGATAAATGTACCTTATCCTCCTGAGCTCAATAAATTCACCGAATAGAACAGACTACTGGTTCCTGCCCAAATTGTGGCACTCTGCCATGGAGCATGTCAGATGAGCAACTTCGCTACACTCGAGCGACTGGTAGGGGCAGCAGACTGCCAGTCAACTCAGATGCCGTGCGATGACAGAGGTGCCACCATGGCAAAAGTCAAACATGCCTCTGCTCTGGGCACAGGGAACAAGAACACATCATTTCCTGCCAAAGCTACCCTGCCAACACACACCAATGGGAACAGAATTCTGCACAAATAAAGCTTCACACAAGAAGGGGCAGGAAGTAGAAAATGTGAACAAAACGCACAAGTGACTAGCAATGTAATTGACACTGTTTAAAATTTCTGTTATTCAGAATTGAAAATATCAGCACCTGCTGATAAAATAACTCAAGTGTACACATATACCAAGATCACTTTGCCTCTGACATAGATCACGTTACAATTGATTCCTTTCATGAGACTTACAACAGGGAATACTCTTACACTTGCATGACATATTACCTGGAACACAAATTGCAATTAATAACACTGACTGATGATCATGCACTCAGTCACTCATAGGTGCATTAATATAACAGATGCAATTTTAGATAACACAGACATGACCTTACTCAAATATAAAAGAACAACACTTTACTCCACTCAGTTGTGAAGGAGCCATGCATTGCAGGATTCCAGCCAGGGTATTATTGCATCCTACACACTCAGGTGATCATTGAGGAGCCATAAAATTTAAGCTTGTAGAGTAAGCCAGTTACTTGCCAATCAGGTTGCTTGCAATGTCCGTATGTCTTCATGCAGCTCACCGCTATCTGGCCTTATGACAGCCTGCCCAGCTTGACGTGACTGATTCAACCTTCAGCAGCATCTCGGGACCTGCACCGGACAGTGGGAGTCTGCCAAAAGCAACAACTTGCCAGCCACATGCCCACATGCCAATTCTTCTTCAGGACCCACCAAACCAACACACATGTGCAAGTGTTGCTACGACTCGGACATGATTTAATCCTTCTGTCTTCCACAGTTTGTTCAAGAAAGTCGGTGTCAGTTTTCACAAAGCGTAATATGAATGGCCACCTTGAAAACATTTTGTGCTCTACCATTTGATACTCCTTCACATACATAATCCAACACAGTTCTGTATCTTAAAGCACTGGATGATCAGTTCTTCTGGAGATAGTCCTTGCCTTCTGAATGTACAGAGAAACGTTTGCTCCCAGCAACTTGTCGATCTTGCCAGGTGACCAAAATTCTAGATCAATAAGATTTGTATGTGTCAAATCCAACACACTGTTTAATTTTGCTGAAGGTAACTGACATCTTGTCTTGATCCCAGACAGAAGATGAAATGAAGAAGTTTATACAGAAGTCAACTTGAACAGAGACGTGCTGCTTCGTTTGTTATATGATTCCACCTGTTTCTTGAATGTATACTCTACTGTGCCATCTGTGAAGTCAGAGCCACTACTATCTATCAACCATGTTGTCACTGTTGTAAGCAGCACTTGTTTGTCTTGGATGATTATAAGTGAGCAGTAATGCAATGTACTTGGATGTATACCATTTTTTGTGTTTCATGTCACTAGGACAATCCTTCCTTGTTCCATCTTGTGTGTTTTATTTCTGTGTGTAGCAATGTGTGGTGCCCTTTTTGACAAGCATGACGGCATACATAAGTGCAACTAGAAGCCCTACAATCACCCTTTGGACAATTGTTGAACAATTTGTTTGGCATCACTATAGGTTTGTGTTCACTACACGTGGCTTGCCTGAATTTGCTACACTTCTGCAAAGCTTGAGTCAAGTGACGCATGACATACGCAACACTAGCAGCGACTAGATTCATCTCAAACGCCCTAAGTGCTTGACATTGCAGGTGGTCTGCTGTTTGTTCCCATATGTGCTGTGTCATGGTAGTACTGTAGCCTTGATAATTTCAGATTTGCATTTATTTTTGAGAAAAGCACATCTCCATTCTAATATCAGAAAGCTATTGAAACTCAGGCAGGTTTTAAATCTTGTTGTTACAGACTGGCCAACTTTTTCTATAAAGAGCAGTGAAGTAATTACATCTTGAAAGGATACATTTAGTTGTAATGCCAACAGCACATGAATATTGCTTGAAGTAGTGCATGAAGTTCACTTGCACCTTCCCCAGTCGCTGACAGAAACGTTAACAGCTTCTTCAGATGTGCTGATGCAATCAGTCTTGGGCTATTGTATGTGTTGCAAACTGTATCAAATGGTTATTTAGCAGTGTCCTGTAATTCATAATTACTTACCACAAGACTCAAAAATGTCACTAAAATGCCTGAACTACTTTACATTCCGATTCCCTCTAGGCAGACAGTATCCCCCCCCACCATTCACAAGGGGATTATGGTTCCTTCGTGTTAGTTCACATGTGGTGCACATGTGGCTCTGAGCTAATGCAGCCAATTCTTCCTTACTGTCCGCATTTGTCACCCTGCCCTCCCTCCCTATCCTTGCTCACTCCCAGTTGCCCCCTCCTACCCCTTTCTTGGTGATCTGATTCATCTCGACATGGCTATCCACCTGGTTTCCTTTATTGTTTACAATTTGCTTTCCTCTGCCTGTTCATTCATGTTTTTTGGTTTTTAGGTCCCCAATTGAGTTTTACCTCCACTTCAAAATTTCTTGTTTTTGTTTAATGTGAGCCGTTTGGGGAACAACTCGCTCCCTGGCATCTGCGGTGTGGATTCCTCTTGCCTTCCCCCTGTTGCCCCCTTCAACCCAGCTAGGTCACCAGCACACATAGCCAGTCTGTGTGATGGGTCTGTTATGTACCCATCTGGCTGAGATCCCTGACAACACAGGAATCACTCTCCTGATTCCTAAATTGTTCATTCCCCATGTATGCCAAGGAGTGGTTGCTTGTCTTCTTGGAGCATCAGAACTCCCACCTATAGCCACCGTGCTAGATGGCCCTTGGTTTGGGTGGGTGGCACCCTTCGGGAGAGCCCATGGTCAGAATGGCTGGTATTTGGGGGATGCTTGATGCATGAAGCGTATGGAGCTGCAAAGATCTGGCCGATCTCAAACGGCTGCTTCTTTGAATGGTGAACAATCATTGAATGGTGCTTCATGTTACCCAGCAACCTCTGCTTCCCTGGCTACACCATGGGAGGATGGCCAGGCTAGCCATCTTTGGATGATATACTTCCCCCCCAACCTCATCTGTACGAGGACAGATGGGGACACATTCATTGCCACAATGCCATTGTTTTTGTGGAAAATATTGAGGAAAACTTTCTTGATCAGAGCATCTTCTGCCACCCAATCGGCAGCTCTTTGCATCTGTGATCCTATTGGCAATGTCCCAGTGTCTTTTATCCCTCACCAATCTCTGAATATGGTGTAGAGAGTGATTTTTCATTGGGATCTCACCCTGCAAAATGATTAGGAACTCTGGGCTAATCTGGAGAGGTGTGCATTAATTTGGTTTGGCATGTGGAGAAGGGCCACAAAGACAACCGCATCCATACTGGTGCCTTCATTCTAGCTTTTCTGGGGGTACCCTCCCAGAGAATGTCAAGGTTATGTGCTGAAGTTGTGATGTGAAGCCATACACCCCACCACCTATGCGGTGCTTCTGGTGGCTGCAATTTGGGCATATGTTTTCCTGGTGTGTGTGGTAGACCCTCTGTACACTCACTGTGGACACCCATTCCATGAGGGAAGCCCCTGTGTTCTGACACCTGTGTGTGACAAATGTACTGAAAGCCACTCCCCTCACTCGCTAAATTTGCCCGGCGTAAAAGAGAGGAAGGAGATCCAAGAATACAAGTCATCGAATCGCCTGTCTTATACTGAGGGTTACTAAAAGTATGAGATACTCCATCCAGTGTCACTATCTTCAACTTATCTCTCTTTTACTTCATTTCCTCCTCCTACCTCTCCCTTGCCCAGCCCCATCCACCTATCCCCTCTCCCTCCCCCTACCCCTGCAGTTGCCACAACCTCCTGTCTGGGTCTGCTCCCTCTCTCCAGCCGAAGAAGTGCGCCCCTTCTTTGGCACCTGCCAGTGATTGGGGTCCCTTACAAGGCCGCTTTGCCCAGCTCAGCTCAGGCTGGAAGACTCCTACCATCACTCAGTCAGTGCGTTTGCTCATCCGAAGGTCACCCGCTCTCTTTCAGTCACCTGTACTCCCTCTGTGCTCTACCCTCCTCCAGCTCTGAAATAGGAGGAGGAGGAGGAGGAGGAGAAAACGGACAGGAAGAAACATAAATCCTAAGACAAGGTCCCCGCCCCCCCCCCCCCCCCCCCAACCGCTGTCCCCAGTAATGCCACCTCCTGCCTTGCAACCTGTGCCTGAGATCTTGTCTTATTTACGGATGTCACCTCACCCTTGTAGGTGAAGGCTACTGACCAAGTGACATGGTATCCTCATTTTTTTGTGTAATCTGGATTCTGGCCACACAGTCATCCACTGAAATTGCCAAAGTTACTATCATCACCTACCAGAAATGCAACCTTCTGTCGGAAGTGTACTGGCCCCAGGGAAGCATCTGGTGGGATCTGCACTTTGGTTCACTCCAATGTCGTAGTGACCGGATCGCACTAAGTACCTACCTGGAAGCTATAGTGGTTAGAGTGCAAATGTCTCTGGCAATCACCATTTGCAGTGTCGACCTCCCTCCAGGTACAATAATTCCTTACTTTGCACTGTCTACCTTAATCTAGCAATTCACACCCCATTTCTCATCCTTGGGACTTCAATAGCCACCACCCATTGTGGGAGAGTGACACTTCAATGGGTAGGGGTCTCCTAATTGACCAGCTTATTACGGACCTGAATTTGTGTCTCCTCAATGAGGGTTCCCCTACCCAATTCAATGCTCTTAATGGCACCTTTACCACTATCAATCTCACGATCACCTCTCCTGCTCTCATTGCTTCCCTACATTTGTCAGCCCATGATGATGTTTGTGACAGTGACCACTTTACAGTGGTTCTATTGTTCCCCTGCCGCCACCAGGCAGACAGGCCCCCAAGTTACGAATTCCGCAGGGCCAATTGCCCTTTGTATACATCTGCTGTGCACTTCTACACCTCCCTGTCGAATTGCATTGATGCAGTCTGCAAGGCATCTCTGCCACTATTCTTCACACTGCTGCCACCCCCTCCCCCCCATCAACATGTCCCCTCATCGTTGATGGGTACTTTGGTGGGCCAAGGATGTCACAGTCACTGTCTATAACTGCTGACATGCACTGCAGCATTTTAAGCAACACATTTCAAAGACGAACCTCTTCGCTTTTAAGTGTGTTCATGCGAAGGCTCATTACCTTATTAAGCAGTGTAAAAAGGAATGCTGGGAGCACTATGTGCCCCTCCGGGGACATACGCCTCTTCATTGCAGGTTTGGTCCAAGCTCCGTACTGTTCTTGGCTGCCAGCGACAGTCAGTATTCCATAGCCTTAACCTTAACGGTGATTTGTGAACTGATCCATCGGTCCTCGCAGAACACCTTGCTACACGCTTTGGGACGGTATTGGCATCATCTTTCTGTCCTCCTAAATTTCTCCAGCAGAAATGCAGTGTTCACTATGGCCCCCCCCCCTACCCCCTGCCAAACCAATCTGTTCATAACACATAACACTAAGTGAGTGCTATAGTCAAGCAGGCTCTTACCTCTTCATGGGACATGGCAGCTGGCCCATATTCTGTCCGCAACCAGATGGTCTATTATCTTCAACTGCATTAGGTTCACAGCTGCTATTCTGTCACAATGATGAAACAGTATAGTTCTCCCTGTCCTTAAGGCCAGGAAGAACCCAATGGCCTCGACAGCTACCACCCAATTAACCTGACAAATGTACTACATAAACTTCTCGAGAGGATAGTTAGCTACACATTATGTTGGGTACTAGAATCTCCGGGCCTTTTGTCCCTGTATCTCTGTGGCTTCCAAGTGAAATGATCTCCAACTGATCATTTACTTGGGTTGGAAAAAGTTACGCAACAGGCTTTTACTCACCACCAGCGCCTAGTTGTGGTCTTCTTTTTACCTACATTGGGCACACAACATGGCTTGGTGCCATCACATATTAGTTACCAACCATGACTGAGGCTTCCATGTGCCCCTTCAGATTTTTATCCATGAGTTTTCCTCTGAGCGGCTCTTCTGGTTTCAAGTTGGAACTTCCCTCAGCACCCCTGGAATTCTGCAGAATGGTATCCCTCATGTTTCTGTGGTAAGTGTCACACTCTTCCTCCTTGCAGTCCATGGGCTTGTGACCTCTGTTGGGCCACTGGTTACTCTAGCATTGTACGTCGATGATTTTTGCATCTGATGCAGCTCCCACTAAGTAGCATCTGGTGAGTGTCTGCTCTAAGATGCCATCCCATGGGCCTCTGCATGGGCCACCTCCTATTGCTTCCAGGTTTCTCCCTCAAAAATGTGAGTAATGCACTTTTATCGCTGATTCACAGTACACCCCAACTCAGAATTTTATTTAGGTGAACAGCTTCTCGATGTTGTAGCACAGTCCTGTTTCTTGGGCCTTACTTTAGATAACCAGCTGACATGGCTGCCCTTCATTTGCCACCTAAATACTGTATGTATATGGAAGCTTAATGCTCTCCACCTCCTGGCCCTTGCATCTTGGGGTGCAGACTGTGTCACTTTTCTCCATCTTTACTGTGGCCTGGTCTTCTCCAGACTGTTGTGGTGGTCAGGTTTATGGCTCAGCAGCTCCTTCCACTTTGAAACTGCTTGACCTTCTTCACCATTGTGGGGTTCATCTGGCTATTGGTGGCTTTCTCAGTAGTCCCATTGATAGTCTCCTCACAGAAGTGGGGATTCCCCCTCTACACACATGACTGAGCAAACTACTACTTTCTTAATCAGTCATCATTCGCCAATTCCCTGACCATCCGATGTATCCTGCACTCTTCGCCATTGAGGACTGTCTCCCTCCTGACACCCGTTCTTGTGTGGGATTGCCGGTTGGCATGCGTATCACTTCCTTATGTCGGGATCCCCATCTCCCTTCGCTGTAATGTACTTCACATATTTCCTCCCATACCCCTCCCACCCATGGATGGTAACTAGACCATGAATTATGACTGATCTATTCCAGGGTCCTAAGATTCATGTCATCTCTGTAATTCTCCACCATCTTGTATGTGCCATCCTTGGAGTGTTCTAGGGTGCCTCAATTTTTCACACTGATAGTTCTAAGGCAATAGATAAGGTGGGATACACTTTCATGTCTCCTACTGCCTTAGAACACCATTTTTTGCCAGGATCAATTAGTGTGTTCACAGCAGAGTTTCTGGAAATTCACAGAGCCCTCCTTTTTTATCTCAGGCCTCCCTCCACAGTGTTTCAATCTGTTCAGATCCAACGAGCAGGCTGCTGGCCATCGACCTCGTCCTTTGGTCTCTGCTATACATGCCCTTCTCTTGGCCCACGAGTGTGCCACCTGTTCAGATGCCTTTCTCTGGGTCCCAAGTCATTTGAGCAACCCAGGGAATGGACTGGCTGACCGTTTGGCTAGAGAAGCAGATACTTACTGCCATTTCCTTTCATTATTCCAACTGTGGATGTGCGGATCTATGCAAAATCTCTCTTTACCCAAAATCTGAATGACATCTGGTGTGCTACTGCACATAGTAATAACTCCCCACAATCATGTAGTCTTCCCCCTGTGGGTGAGGGGTAAGAATAGGCCCGAGGTATTCCTGCCTGTCGTAAGAGGCGACTAAAAGGAGTTTCAACCGTTTCGGCCTTCCATGTGATGGTCCCCCTTGGGGTTTGACCTCCATTTTCCAAATTCTACAGAAGTACGAGCCCTTTGGGGAAGGACACTGTACGTGGTGTATCACTGGTCCTCAGTGCACTAAGACCTTGGCACTCAGCATTGTAACTGCGTTGTAACCACACCCACTATTCCTCAAATTTGGCCTAAACATCTGATGGGTTGCACAAGTTATGCCCATAGTGCGCCCCATCTGCACCTACACTCATGATGGACTTTCCATGGCACCCGAAATCCAGCACGGTAGCCAGCCCATTGTGGTGGGGTCGTCATGTACCCTCTAGGTTGTAGCCCCCTGACAACACAGGGATCGTACTGCCGATACCTGAGCTGCACCCTCCCCACATCGGCCAAGGAGTAGATGCCCGTCTCCTTGGGGCATCAGGACTCCCAGCAACGGTCATCCTGCCAGGTGGCCCTTGTTGAGGCTGGGTGGCGCCCATGGGGAGAGCCTCGGGTTGGAGTGAGTGGTATTGGGGCGGAAGTTTTGCAGATGAAATGTCAAAATGTATCAGGTCGATCTGGGGCCGAGTCTTTTGAAAAGAAAGGTACTGTCTCTGGTTCTGGTACTCCTGCCCTTTCCCCCTTGGCCACTCCCTGGGAGGAAGGACAGGCCCGCCGGCTTGGGGCGATATACTTCCCCCGCTATTTAGTCTGTTCTTGGACCGATGGGGGGGACGTTCGCCACCTCCAAGCCCATGTTCTTTGTCCACCACATCTAGGACATCTTTGGGGAAATCGAGGCTCTCAGTAAAATGCGTTCGGGGTCCGTTCATATAAAGACCACCTCCGCCACACAGTCGGCGGCGCTCCAGCGTGCGACTGACTAGGGGACATCCCAGTATCCATTGTCCCGCATCTGGCACTGAATAGGATGCAGGGGGTTATTTTTCCTGAGGACCTCCTGCTGCAATCTGATGAGGAGCTCAGGGCCAACCTGGAGTGCTGAGGCGTGCATTTCGTCCGGCGAGTCCAGCGCGGACCCAAAGACTGTCGCATCGACACCGGGGCCTTTATCCTCGCCTTCGAGGGGGACGTTCTCTCGGAGAAGGTAAAGGTGATGTGCTACCGGTGCGACGTGCCACCTTACGTCCCACCTCCTATGCGCTGCTTTCGGTGTTTGCGCTTTGGGCACATGTCGTCACCCCTATCCTGTCCCCCCTCCACCTCCTCACCCCATCTGGGGTTTATGCCTCCGCCTCCCAAATCCCTCCCTTCCAAATCCTCCTCCCTCGTGGCCCCTGCCCCCTCTGCCCCAGGGGCCACCCTTCCTCCTCCTCCCCCCCTCCGCCGCCTGAGAAGCGATCCTCTTCTCAGGCGTCCATTGGGGAAACGTTCCAGACCCCGGCTTCCAAGGTCCGGCATTCCAAAATGGACCCCGCGTCTGACGCTCCTTCCATGAGTCGCTGGTCCCGGCCGTCCTCAGTTACACTGGGACGCTCTGCTGCCAGGCGCTCAGCTGGCCTCTCGTCGGCAAATGATACTGCCCCTCCTACGCAACCCAGGACAGCGGCCGCAGCTGGCGACGACTCGATGGAACAGGATCCGCCTCCCGCTGGTTGTAGCGTTGTTCCGTCATAACCTGGCCCTCTGCGGCCGTCGAGGTGACCAGCTCTTCCCCTGTTTCATTCCCCCTTTTTTCTGACTAGCGATGGCTTTATTGCATTGGAACATAAGAGGTATTCGATCTAATCAGGAGGAATTACAACTGCTCCTCCGCCTGCACTGTCCGCTCATCCTTGGTCTCCAGGAAACCAAGTTGTGCCCAACTGACCCTATTGCTTTTACCCACTATACCTCGGAGTGGTATGACCTCACCCCTGTGGACGGTATTCCAGCTCATGGTGGGGTCATGTTGCTCGTTTGGGACGATGTCTATTACCATCCCATCCCATTGACCACCCCACTCCAAGCAATAGCTGTCCGTATTACTCTTTCTGCCTTTACTTTTTCTGTTTGTACCATCTACACTCCATCGTCAACCACAGTTAGTCGGGCTGACATGATGCACCTGATTGTTCAGCTTCCTCCGCCGTTTTTATTGTTTGGCGACTTCAATGCCCATCGTCCCCTTTGGGGCTCTCCTGCATCCTGTCAGAGAGGCTCACTCTTGGCGGATGTCTTCAACCATCTCAACCTTGACTGCCTCAATACTGGCACCCCGACTTTCCTCTCGGACTCTACTCATACCTACTCCCACTTAGACCTCTCGATCTGTTCTACCACTCTTGCCCGTCAATTCGAGTGGTGTGTCCTTTCTGACACCTATTCGAGCGACCACTTCCCCTGTGTCGTTCGTCTCCTGCACCACACCCCATCCCCACGTCCTTCGAGCAGGAACATACCGAAAGGTGACTGGGGACTTTACTCCTCCCTGGCGACCTTTTCGGACCACGATTTTCTCAGTTGTGACAGTCAGGTCGAATACCTCACGGCTGTTATCATCAATGCTGCCGAACGTTCCAATCCTCGTACTACCTCTTCTTCACGTCACGTTTCCGTCCCCTGGTGGAATGAGGCTTGTAGAGACGCTATCCGTGCTGGACGACGTGCTTTACGCACCTTTCGCCGCCATCCTACGTTGGCGAATTGTATTGGATACAAACGACTCCGAGCGCAATGCCGTAGAGTCATCAAAGACAGCAAAAAAGCTTGTTGGGCCTCTTTCATCAGCTCCTTTAACAGTTTTACTCCCTCTTCTATCGTCTGGGGTGGCCTGCGCCGGCTGTCGGGCATTAAGGCCCACTCCTCGGTATCTGGCCTGACCTCAGGTAATGAGGTCCTTGTTGATCCTGTGGATGTCTCCAACGCCTTCGGCCGCTTTTTCGCTGAGGTTTCAAGCTCCGCCCATTACCACCCTGCCTTCCTTCCCAGGAAAGAGGCAGAAGAGGCTCGGCCACCTTCCTTCCACTCGCTGAATCTGGAAACTTATAGTGCCCCCTTTACTATGTGGGAACTCGAACGTGCACTTGCACTGTCCCATTGCTCTGCTCCGGGGCCAGATGAAATTCACGTTCAGATGCTGGCACACCTTTCTCCGGCAGGCAAAAGCTTCCTTCTTCATACCTACAATCGCGTCTGGACCGAAGGTCAAGTCCCCATCCGTTGGCGTGACGTCATCGTTGTTAGTATACCCAAACCTGGGAAGGATAGGCACCTTCCTTCTAGTTACCGCCCCATTTCTCTTACAAGCTGTGTCTGTAACGTGATGGAGCGCATGGTTAACGCTCGGTTAGTTTGGATTCTTGAATCTCGACGGCTACTTACCAATGTTCAATGCGGCTTTCGTCACCGCCGCTCCGCTGTTGGCCTTGTCGACATTCATCATGAACAACTTTTTGCGAAAGCGCCAAACGGTAGCCGTGTTCTTCGATTTGGAGAAGGCTTATGATACCTGTTGGAGAGGAGCTATTCTCTGCACTATGCACAGGTGGGGTCTACGCAGTCGCCTTCCCCTTTTTATTGATTCCTTTTTAACAGATCGAAAGTTAAAGGTACGTGTGGGTTCCGTATTGTCCGACGTCTTCCTCCAGGAGAACGGAGTGCCTCAGGGCTCTGTCTTGAGTGTAGCCCTTTTTGCCATCGCGATCAATCCAATTATGGATTGCATTCCACCTAATGTCTCAGGCTCTCTCTTTGTCGATGACTTCGCGATCTACTGCAGTGCCCAGAGAACATGCCTCCTGGAGCACTGCCTTCAGCGTTGTCTAGACAGCCTATACTCATGGAGTGTGGCAAATGGCTTCCGTTTCTCTGAAGAGAAGACGGTTTGTATCAACTTTTGACGATATAAAGCGTTCCTTCTGCCATCCTTACATCTCGGTCCCGATGTTCTCCCTTTCGTGGAAACAACTAAGTTTCTAGGGCTCACATTGGACAGGAAACTTCGTTGGTCTCCACACATCTCTTATTTGGCTGCCCATTGTACACGTTCCTTAATGTCCTCAGAGTGCTTAGTGGTTCATCTTGGGGAGCGGATCGCACTGTCCTGCTTCACTTGTATTGGTCCATAGTCTGATCAAAGCTGGATTATGGGAGCCTCGTCTACTCGTTTGCTCGGCCATCCCTCTTACACCGTCTCAACTCCATCCACCATTGGGGGTTATGTCTTGCGACCGGAGCATTCTACACTAGTCCCGTCGAGAGTCTTTATGCTGAAGCTGCCGAATTACCATTGACCTACCGGCGCGACGTACTGCTGTGTCAGTATGCCTGCTGGCTGTTGTCAATGCCCGACCAGCCCTCTTATCAGTCCTCCTTCGCCGATTCTCTCGACCGTCAGTATGGGTTGTATCTGTCTGCCCTGCTGCCCCCTGGAGTCCGCTTCCGTCACCTGCTTCAACAGTTGGGTTTTGCCCTCCCTACCACCTTCAGAGAGGGTGAGAGCCCGACACCACCTTGGCTCCAGACTCTGGTTCATATTTATCTCGACCTCAGCTCAGTCCTGAAGGTGGGTACTCCGGCTGATGTGTATTGCTCACGGTTTGTCGAACTTCATACACGACTTGCTGGTCACACCTTTATTTACACCGATGGCTCCAAAACTGACGATGGTGTCGGCTGTGCCTTTGTCATTGGGGCCGCCACCTTTAAATACCGGCTCCTCGACCAATGTTCCAGCTTTACGGCCGAGCTCTCCATCAGGCCGTTCAAAATGCCCGCCGCCACCACCATTCATCGTATACACTCTGCTCTGATTCCCTCAGTGCTCTTCAGAGCCTTGGAGCTCCCTATCCGGTCCATCCTTTGGTGCAACGGATCCAGCAGTCCCTCCATTCTTTCGCTGATAAGGGTCTCCTGTCAGTTTTCTGTGGGTTCCCGGACATGTAGGAGTGCCTGGGAATGAGGCTGCAGATGCTGCAGCCAAGGCTGCAGTCCTCCTGCCTCGGCCAGCCTCCCATTGTGTCCCGTTATCTGACGTTCATGGGGTTGTTTGTAAGAGGCTTGTGTCGTTGTGGTGGGATGCTTGGTCATTCCTCCAAGGAAACAAGCTCCGGGCAGTAGAACCGCTCCCAACAGCTTGGACATCCTCCTCCCGACCATCTCGGCGAGAAGAGGTCCTTCTGACCAGGTTGCGGATTGGGCATTGCCGGTTTAGCCACCGCTACCTGATCTCCGGTGACCCAGCCCCGCAGTGCCCTTGTGGTCAAGCATTAACAGTGCGCCATGTTTTATTGTCGTGTCCCCACTTTAGTCAATCTTGTGTTGTCCTGTCCCTGCCATCTACTTTACCGGATATTTTAGCTGATGACGCTCGAGCAGCTGCTCGTGTTCTGCTTTTTATAACTTTGACTGGCTTGTCCAAAGACATCTAACTTTTATACGTCTTTTATCTTCATCTTTGTCAGGACTTTCTGGTGTCCCCCCCCCCCCCCCTCCCCTTGAGTTTTACTAGATTCCATGTGCTCTAACAACTGTGACTGGGCGCTAATGACCTCAGTAGTTGAGCGCCCCTAAACCCCACCAAAAAAAAAAAAAAAAAAAAAAAAAAAAAAAACAAAACACCGTGGATTACGTTTAGTATCTAGAGCTTTTTACACCAGCCCTGTGGAAAGCCTTTATGCTGAGACTGCTGAACCTCCACTGTCCAATTGGCGAGCACTCCTTCTGAATCTTTATGCTAGCCATTTGTCTTCCATGCCTGCTAATCCAGTCCATGACATTTTCTTCGACGCCTCCTTTGATGTAGGGTATGTAGGCCACCCTTCCTCCATACTACCACCGGGAGTCCACTTCCGTCAACTGCTCCATTCTCTTTCCTTCCGCTTTCCTAAAACTTTCTTGAGGACTGGGGTACAGCACCACCTTGGCTCCGTCCCCAGACCTGCTTGCTCCGTGATCTTTGTCAGTTTCTGAAGGATGGTACCCCTTCACTTGTTTATTGTCGGGCATTTTCTGCTCAATGTGCACAAGTGAAGGATGCCACATTTATTTACACTGATGGATCAAATACATCATTTTGTGTAGGGAGTGCCTATATTGTTGGCGACACCCCAAATCGATTTCGGCTTCCCGATCGGTGTTCCGTTTATACTGCGGAGCTTTATGCTGTTCTCCAGGCTGTCCAATAAATCCGTCACCATCAGCGGATACAGTATGTTATGTGTACAGATTCTCTCAGCTTTCTCCTCGGTCTCCAAGCTCTCTACCCCGTCCACCCACTGGTCCACCGGATTCAGGACGGCCTCCACTTGCTCCCTTTGGGGGCGTCTCGGTGGTGTTCCTCTGGATCCCAGGTCATGTTGGTATCTGTGGAAATGAGGCGGCCGATATAGCAGCCAAGGCTGCAGTCTCTCTTCTTCGGCCAGCTATTCACACGATTCCCTTCACCGCTATATGGAGTGTTTTATGTCGTCGTGTTGTTCTTTTATGGCATGCACATTGGTCAACACTTCCCCATAATAAATTGCGGGACATGAAAGCTCTTCCCTGTGCTTAAACCTCTTCCTCCCGAATGCGTCATCGGAGGAGGTAATATTAACTAGACTTCGGATAGAGCACTGTCCTTTTAGCCATCGACATCTTTTAAGCGGCGATCCTCCCCCACTCTGTCCCCACTGCTCTCAGCTGTGGACAGTAAGACACCTTTTACTCAAGTGCCCCTATTTTACTCTGTTACACGCCCATCTACAGCTGTCGCCTCAAATATCGTCAATTTTAGCAGATAACGCGCTCAGCCGATCGCGTTCTCGAGTTTATTAGTGCCAGTGAGATGACGTCAGTCATTTGAAGCCCTTTTTCGGGACAACCAAACCCTTTCTCTAGTGGTTTTTCATGCTGTACTCCTGCTTTTAGTTTCTCCAATTTTTTGAGTTTTGCTCCCTTAGCTGCTGGTTCCATTTTCGTATTTTACTTTTACCTAAGTCACAGATTGGCCGCTAATGACCATAGCAGTTTTGCGCTTTAAAACAAAACGAAAAAAACGCAAAACCAACTGAGGAAAATACAGGCGGCGGAAATGAGATCCTAAAGGAGTATTAAAGATGGTGTGAGGGTGGATACAATCCGAAATGAAGATTATTAGGAAAGACTAAATATAGGATCAATATGTAATAAAACATTTAAAAAGATACAAAACCAGGCTTTACACAGGTAATGTAAGAGCACACGCTGAGCGGCAGAAGAGATGGAGGACAGCCCAGGAGATTGTGGAGGCAACTGTAAAACTAGAGCTGACAAGAATCCCTGACTCATAAAATGAAAAAGAAGTAGAAGAAGAAGAAGAAGAAGAAGAAGAAGAAGAAGAAGAAGAAGAAGAAGAAAGGAAGAAACTGCAGCAAACTACCCCTTAGAGAATAATGAGCAAAAAGGATCATACAGACTCGAGGCCGGAAATCCTGTACAGTACATTACAGCACTCAACATACTGAGACAAGACAACCGTTAGAGAAACTGTCCAAAGTGGCTCCCACAGGCCTCTAAGCAAGTGCGGACATGATTCAGCTGCATCTGACACCAATTTTCAAATGTCCATTTACTAGTTCTCTTAACTGTTCCACTCCCTCTTCCGTTGTGTGGGCCAACATCAGATGGCTCTCTGGGACCAAGAATCAATTTCAAATTTCTGTCCTGGTAGCAGCAGATATAGGCATAATAAACCCTATCACTACCTCTATGATCTGTAATTTTATAATGGTCTGTTATTCATTTCCCCTTCCATGATCCTTCAGACTACTCCACCAGGTCATATTTGAGGGGTGTTCTTTCCAACAAACTATTCTGTACTTCTATTTCCGTCACTGGCATTATCCTTGCACCAGCCTTCATGGATCTAGCAGCTGTAGTCTACATTCCCATCATGTTGACTTGTGTTTTGTGGGCTCCATTGTCCTGCACTGTGGCAGTGGCTGTAAGTGGCAGCTGACTGCTCTAGTGAATTCAGACAGTTAAGCTCAATTGAAATAGAAATATTTTGTTATTCTTCATTTGTATTATTATGCAGTTTTCTTCGATTGCACTTTAATAAAATTTCACATGTATCTACTTGTCACTGCACCTGATTCGTAATTTGTCATTATATAATTTACCAACTTACTAACACTGAGATGAGCATGTGCAGTGAGATAACATACCACTGACACATTTGAAGGTGTTTGATTTATGCTTAAATTCAGTTCATGTAAAGTTATTCAGATTTTTAATTTTTTTTGCAGGAGCAGGAAGAGGTACACCCAGAGGAGGTACTGGCAGGTGAGATTTTTGCTTTCTTCAGTAGCTTAATTACATGCTAAAGTTATCGCTTTAATATTTTCTTATGTGGTATTTTTTCCATATTTTTCTTGCTAAACTATTTTAGTGAAACAGTTGTTCAAAAGTTTATACTTGAACTTGACACTGGATGTTAGTTACATGGTACATAATTCATACTGAAAATTGGCAGTGCCTTTGTAACTACAAAAGATTGGTCACAAATGTGCAGTTGTGTTTAAAATGTATGCGGTGGTAGATTGTGAGGGAAATGTGATGAAAGAGAAAGATGACGAATTTCGAAGTACCAAATTGACATTTGAAAATATGTCATTGTAAAGGTGAGCTAACATTACAAATCGGCCCACTACAATAAGTAGTAATGGTTAGATCACAGCCCCCTTATTCTGTAGTCATCCTCCCCTGCAAATCGCACACTGGTGCCACCGTTATCCCTCGCCTGCCAAGAGGGTAATTGACTATGCAATGACAACATGCTATTGACAAGGGAACCTCCCCATCGCACCCCCCTCAGATTTAGTTATAAGTTGACACAGTGGATAGGCCTTGAAAAACTGAACACAGATCAATTGAGAAAACAGGAAGAAGTTGTGTGGAAATGTGAAAAAATAAGCAAAATATACAAACTGAGTAGTTCATGGGAAGATAGGCAACATTAAGGATGATGGGAACGCAGGAGCGCCGTGGTCTTGTGGTAACGTGAGCAGCTGCGGAATGAAAGGTCCTTGGTTGAAATCTTCCATCGAGTGAAAAGTTTAATTTTTTATTTTCAGTTTATGTGACAAACTCTTATGTTTTCATCACGTTTTTGGGAGTGATTATCACATCCACAAGAAAACCTAAATTGGGCAAGGTAGAAGAATCTTTTTACCCATTCGCCAAGTGTACAAGTTAGGTGGGTCGACAACATATTCCTGTCATGTGACGCACATTCCGTCACCAGTGTCATATAGAATATATCAGATGTGTTTTCCTGTGGAGGAATCGGTTGACCTATGACCTTGTGATCAAATGTTTTCTGATCCCATTGGAGAGGCACATCCTTTTGTCTACTAATCGCACGGTTTTGCGGTGCGGTCGCAAAACAGACACTAAACTTATTACAGTGAACAGAGACGTCAATGAACGAACGGGCAGATAATAACCATGCAAAAATAAAGAAAGTAAAATTTTCATTCGAGGGAAGACTTGAACCAGGACCTCCCGTTGAGCAGCTGCTCACGCTACCACGGGACCATGGCGCTCCTAAGCTTACGTAGTCCATTATGTTGCTTATGTGGCTCATGGACTACTCAGTTCGTATATTTTGCTTATTTTTTCACAGTTCCACACAACTTCTTCCCGTTTTCTCAATTGATCTGTGTTCAGTTTATCAAGGCCTATCCACTGTGCCAACTTATAACTAAATCTGAGGGGGGTGCGATGGGGAGGTTCCCTTGTGAGTACAAGATGCCTGACTTGGTCATAGCTTCACAACCTGTGTACTACATTCTTCAGACCCATCTCCAATTCTGTCACCCCTTCCACTCCCATATCAGCTTTCCTGATTTCAACATATAGGAGTTCCCCTTAGCTCATCCTTAAGTTCCACAATCCTCCTTCCCTCAGTACCTGTATGTGCCCCTGTGCCTCTTATATTACACCCTGTTCCAACTCATCCCCTCACTGACATTCTCAATCAATCAGTCCACCACCACTCCTCATGCAGTTGGCCTGCAGGTTTAAGAAAATTTATCTGACTGACAGAGGGACAGACTATGGCAAATGTTATTCCAGACTTAGCCTTTGATTGTTTATTTCTACATTAAGAGTTTCATGACCAACAAAACATCGTAGGCTGGTGCATAAGACTCAAATATTTTCTATAAGTTCCAAAAACACACACTATACATAATGGAGACTTAAATCATCGAAAATAATATAATCTGCTTCACTGATCACTGAAGTCTGCCAATGTTGGGGTAACTTTCTGAATCCATAATTGTAAAAATCATGTGGTTTTGTAGCAAAGAACTTGTAGAGCCATGTTCAAAGTGTATTTTCACCCCAAAAGGAAGTTTGTGAAGATCATTGTACAGAGAGCAGAAAAGGTGAAATCTGTGGGTGCAATGTCAGGTGAAAAGGTGGTTGCAGATTGACTTCCCAATCCAGTTGTTGTATAGTGTTACTGGCAAGTGTCGCAGGATTCCGGTTGCTGTTATTGTGGAATAGCATCACTTCACACAGTCTTCCTAGTTGTTGTTCTGGGATTTCGTCTGGAAGATGTCTGTTGATGACAATAAATGCCAACAGGAGAGTTACCTCATGCAAGCAACTCTTTGTACACCACATGGCCACTGTTCCACCAGATGCATAACACTATCTTATGTGGATGCATGCAAGTCTTTTTATGTGGCATTACTGCTTTGTTTGGACTAAACCATTTCTTTCTTTTCTTTCCCTTGCATTAGCACAAAGACAAATTTTCTAGTCATCAGTAATGGTGCAGGATAGGAATGATAGGTGGTGTTCACACACAAATCGATGACAAGCAAGTGGATAATGCACATATGGCCAACCAGTAATTTTTCTCATTTGGCTTGTGTATCTCATATGCTTCATTGTTGAACCTTCTCCATTGCATTCAAATGTTCCACAATGATGGAATGAGCATGAGGGATTCAATGGAGGGGAAATTTTAGAAAATGATTTCACTGAAGAAAATGTTAGTGTTCCTTTATTTGACCCTATAATATTCTTTCCCCTATTGTAACCATGTCTGTGGCATTCACTAAGAGAAGCAGAATGTTTCACAAGTG
Source organism: Schistocerca americana (assembly GCF_021461395.2). Classification (NCBI taxonomy): domain Eukaryota; kingdom Metazoa; phylum Arthropoda; class Insecta; order Orthoptera; family Acrididae; genus Schistocerca; species Schistocerca americana. The sequence continues at coordinate 39,972,825 of NC_060122.1, read as the reverse complement.
TTGATCACATTGAGTGTGGGATAGCATTTCACATTTCCTGATTACAATCTCTGAATTCCAAAGACAAGTCATGTTTCAGATTTATCAGTCCCCTTGTCATAGTAAATACAATGCAGGCTGAATGTTGTTTGTTTGGTATGATTTGAACTGGGAGTTGCAGCAACAGTAAGTGAATAATGCTTCTGATTTTCTCTCTGTTGCAATATGTCACCACTGACTTGAGAACTAGAAAAAGTTCATTCTGAGTGTCACATGACAGATAATGCATGTGGCATTGTGCAGACTATTGTTGGTCTCTAACCTTGCCTATGTATTCAATTGTTATAGACAGAAGAGTTCGAATATTCACAGGAAATTTTCATTAGTTGAACCTGCAATTTTCTGAGCTTAACCTCTGAATGCCAAGCCTCTTTGACCAAGAAATAATATCACATTAAGTAACATGAGAGCTCAAATGCAAGTTGGCTATTACATGGATGAACAGAAAAGTTACCTTTTTTACTTCCAACCATCAGCATACTTCTTTCATGTCATTTTATTTCTTCGTTTTTATGATTCTCCTGTGAAATATTTCTACAAATGTAAATATTTCGTTTGTTGTCTGTCATTGGATGAAAAATATATTGTATATACTGGTTTTTAATGTAAATCACCTTAAGATGTAATCAGAAATGTGTTGCTTCTGGATGTTGTTGGCAAGGCTACCAAATTGTAATGTTGTTTTAGATCTGCCAACGTGTACATTTGTTGGGGAAATGTGATAGAATTCACAAGAATATTTGAAGAAAGCATTTTTTAACTCTATCACAATGTGGGTTTAGTGCACAATATGTAAAGAAGAAATAGAATAATATAACAGTTAATACAATCAACTTTGCCAAAATAACACTCTTCTACAAACACCCTTGTATTTCTGAAAAAAATACATTGTGATCCTATTTGTACTTAGATAGTTGAATTCAAAACTGTTTTTAGTTTTTTTTTCTGTCAGGAATTGTTTATGAATAATCACAATTTTCTTTTTCTCTTCTATTTCTGATATATTGCAGCAAACATGAGGTGAAATTCAATAGAGAAATTCACATATTTATGATGTTATAATTTCATCACATTAATGGAGGGTGAATTCTAACATATAACACAGAAATCTTTTTGGATACACCTTGTAGCATTTATTTGATATGAGAAATAAGAGGAAATCGACAAGAAAATGAACCACTCTATTCTAATGCACATCACTTTCTTCTCTTGTATTGTGAATCTTTCTTATCTTGAATGATATTCCAGCAATAATCTGCTAATACAGAAGGTACCCACTTCCCTTCATAACACCTTTCTATGGTAGAAATGTCCTTATGGTATTTTTCGCCATGTTCATTCAATACATCACTACAACTCTCTATGAAGTAGTCCAGATGAGAGTCCATCATATGTATCTTCAAAGACACACTGCACATTGTTTCATTAGCCCAAGTTTGATGTGAAGAGGTGTAAGCGGTATATCCCCAAGAGCTATCTGACATTAATGTTGTGCATTCTTTTCGCCCACTTTCCATTTCCGACTAGGCCATTTCTTTTTCATGTAGTGACAATTTCCGTCTTGACTATCCCATTCACAAAGAAAACAGGCATACTCCACGTACCCTTGTTACATTCTCTGTACCATCGCCATTACTTTGAAATCTGCAAATATTTTCCATTTGTATTCACGGTATAGTAATAAATTTAACACCCATTCTACAAATTGGTAATTCTCTTTGGTCAAGCTGGCATAAGCTACTGAAATGGAGGGTATTTTATTTCCATTATGCAGCAAAACACCATTGAGACTTAGTTTTGATGCAGCAACCGGCTGCCACTGTTAGAGATAATGGGCTATTGCAGGTGGTCTCAGTGACATACATATGGCAGGGGATAACTCGATGACATCTGATTCTTCCCACCTGCTGTTGAACAAGAAATTGTTATGTTCCATCACTAACAGATGTGGCAACTTACCTGTAACAAGAAATTGTTATGTTCCATCACTAACGGATGTGGCAACATACCTGTATCTCTCTATAATGTCCCTATGTTTACCGTGAATTGTGGATATATATATATATATATATATATATATAATGGAAGGAAACATTCCACGTGGGAAAAATTATATATAAAAACAAAGATGAGGTGACTTACCGAACAAAAGCGCTGGCAGGTCGATAGACACACAAACATACACACAAAATTCAAGCTTTCGCAACAAACTGTTGCCTCATCAGGAAAGAGGGAAGGAGAGGGGAAGACGAAAGGAAGTGGGTTTTAAGGGAGAGGGTAAGGAGTCATTCCAATCCCGGGAGCGGAAACACTTACCTTAGGGGGAAAAAAGGGACAGGTATACACTCGCACATATCCATCCACACATACAGACACAAGCAGACATATTTCTGCTTGTGTCTGCTTGTGTCTGTATGTGTGGATGGATATGTGCGTGTGTGCGAGTGAATACCTGTCCCTTTTTTCCCCCTAAGGTAAGTCTTTCCGCTCCCGGGATTGGAATGACTCCTTACCCTCTCCCTTAAAACCCACTTCCTTTTGTCTTCCCCTCTCCTTCCCTCTTTCCTGATGAGGCAACAGTTTGTTGCGAAAGCTTGAATTTTGTGTGTATGTTTGTGTTTGTTTGTGTGTCTATCGACCTGCCAGCGCTTTTGTTCGGTAAGTCACCTCATCTTTGTTTATATATATATATATATATATCTTGTCGAACAGTGTAATTTAATTGGATAGATAAAAACATCTAATCACCAATCACATTTTTTCTTGCCCGCATGTGTGTGTACTTGCGTTTGTGTACTTGTGTGTGTGTGTGTGTGTGTGTGTGTGTGTGTGTGTGTGTGTGTGTGTGTGTGTGTGTGTGTGTTTTTTTTTTTTTTTTTGTGTACGCGTGTGTGTGTGTGTGTTTTTGTGTTTTTCTTGCTGCTGCTTGGCAAGTAGATTTTTTAATCTATCAAACTAAATTATAAAGAAGAAATAGTACATTTAAAATTAAACACGATATACAATTAGATGCAGCTGGGGTGAAGGACTCATAAAACTGAAGAAGTGAATTGAAACAAAGAATATCATGAAACATAAAGTTGCTACTCACTATAGAGTAGAGTTTAAATGAAGGATGTCGTGTTGGGCAGCGTGCTTAGCAGCAGGGTATCAACTTGTTTCTTGCCACAGCTCGTAGGTGGCCATTTATGTGGACAGACAGCTTGTTTGTTGTCATGCCCACATATAATGCAGCACAATGGTTGCATCTTAGCTTATATAGCACATGACTGGTTTCACAGGTAGCACTGCCTACAATGGGATAGGTGATATTTGTGACCAGACTGGAGGAGGTGGTGGTGGTGGTGGTGGTGGTGGTGGTGGTGGTGGTAGGATGTATGGGACAGGTCTTGCATCTGGGGCTATTACAGGGATATGAGTATGGGTTAAAAGTTCTTCCTAAACACCCAGAATCCTAAAACCCCTCCCCTCATTCAGATTCATTGAAGACATCTTTGTGATCTGGATCGAGAGTGAGGACACCCTATACGCATTCCTCCAGAACCTCAACAGCTTCTCCTCCTTTGTCTCACCAGGACCTTCTCAAGCCAGCAAGCCTAGTTCCTAGGTGTTGATCTCCACTTCAAAGATGACTACATCACTGCCTCTGTCGATATCCAACCTACTAACTACAATTAATACCTCCATTTTGACAACTGCTACCCAGTCCATACCAAGAAGTCCCTCCCATACAGTCTATCCACATATGCAGTGATGAGAGGCCATCCTCGAAATATACCGGGGGTCTCAATGAAGTGTTCAGACAATAATTATCCTCCAAACCTTGTACAAAAACAAATCTTCTGTGCTTTATCTTTGCAGTTTCCCACGACCCCCAAAGTCTCACCATCTGGCCACAGAGGAGCATTCCCCTCGTAACTCAGTACCACCCAGGACTGGAACAACTGAATTACATCCTCTGCCAGTGTTCTGACTATCATTGTGCTCTGAAATCAGAAATGTCCTGCCTACTATCCTCCACACCTGTCCCACAGTGATATTCCTCCGTCCACCAAAACTACACAATACACTCGTCCATCCCAGCACAATCCCTGCTCCCAACCCTTACTTAATGGCTCAGATCACTGTAATAGAACTAAATGCAAGACCTGTCCCATACATCCTTCATTCACCATCTACTCCAGGCTGGTCACAAACAACATATATCCCACCAAAGGCAGGGCTACATGTGAAACCAGTCATCTGATATAGAGGCTGAGCTTCAACCAATGTGCTGATTTCTGCATGGGAATGACAAGCAACAAGCTGTCTGTCTGCATGAATTACCAGTAATAAACTGTGGCCAGGAACTCCCCCTGCAGTATATCCTATGTTCCTGTAACCCTCCTGGCTTCAACCTTGATTAGTCAGTTTTCTCACCCATTCAGACCCTTCCCTGTCTCCATTCCAGTGCTACGTAGCCCTCATATCACCAACACAAGAGGTCTTCTTTACTCCTTTTGTAGAAAGAACTGCAAGGATTTTGCTTTTTTTTGTGGGTGACAATGTCAGTGAAGACATTATTTATCTTTATTACATTATTTGCTAGGTATATACTATTAGACATATATTTTCACCGATAACTTATTCTTGAAGAAAAGTGATGTCTGTGTCTTGTAACTAGTGTGTTCAGCAAAGTTATTGTTTTGATCACTTCTTCTATTTTTAAAGCTACATTTTTACATTTATAATAGCTACCACAGCTAAGGCTAAGTATCTATGGCTGGATGACATGTCTGGCATTGCAGCAATAGAGCATACAAACTAACTTTGCTAATTAATGCATGCATCTATTAGTCATGACTGTCAAAATCCAGACTGTAGTTGGAGATTAGCCATCACAAATGTACAGACACTGTTTTACGATGTACTATTTTTCTTCCTCCTTGTGAGATAGTGTACTGGAGACAATTGCATTGTTTTCCTTATTTTGTTTTGGCTGTCTTAGTAGTTTCTTCGTATAATTTAGGTGTTTACATTTATTTATGGAGCTGTGTTTTGATTAATGAGGAGGGGGTTTATGAGGAATCCAGTCAGCAATAATGTTTCTATGATTTACCATATGACACATGAGAGCTGATTACCTCTGGAATGAAGAGGCTGGGAGTAAATTGTGTAGTAGAAACAACTGAAACACATAGGAGAAATGTGCACACACATTTGGAGAGAATTTGTGATAAGTATCCGAAGATAATGTACGTACAGTACCACTGTCCCTTTGCTCAAAAAACATTTCCCATCAAGACTTTCACTACAGTCTGTTCCCAGACAAAATTGTTTCTCTTACTGCCTCACCTCTCTACATGGAGTCCAGTAGGGAGCTGCATTTCCCCATCTGTCATCCACTCGTGGTCATTTATCCCATCTGTTGCGGATGATCCATACACAAGGTGAGAAATGTGCTTAGGTTGTCATGAACCCTAGAACTTCATTGCAACACAGAAGGCTCATTATAATGTTGGGCATATGAAATGGCTTCATAGTGCTAAAAACATAGTCCTGTTATGCTGTAAGGTTGTCACAAATATGAGCTAAGCTGGGCACTGCAAGCTGCACTGGTGTTTTCCTAGATTCCATTGTTGTTGTGCTCAGAGGAATAGTTGGGAATGTTACAGCAAGGCAAGGTAAAGAATGCCCTGATCCACTGAAAGATGTTTGATAATATGAGAACTATTCTTGAAGCTGCAGTTCAGCACTCTGTTTGTAAAAACTGAGAGGCGCTGCTGTAGGTATCTAAAGAGTAGGTTGCACTAGTGATGTCAATATTGTGGGCTACATTCTTATTAATATAGTCATGGCACTCAGAAGTAGATAGTGGATGTCAAGTCTGGGACTTGGGTTGGCTGGTGAGCCATTGTGCAGTGGTCTATGAAGGCTGTGAAGAGCACAGGAATGCTGGAAAATTGTCCAGTGTCATGTGGTCCCTATACAGAAACTATGCAATGGCTGTCATGGGCAAGATGAGCTGCTCTGACTTTGTTTCAGGTTTATTAACATGCTAGCAACAGGCAGCACTCTGTTGAATGTCACAAGACAGCATTGTAAGGTACCAGTCATATGGTACACCACACACTTCCACTTCATTCCTATGATGTCTTCTATTCCATCCTGTTCCCATCCCCAACAAATTTCTTCCTGCCTCACCTTTACGAAGAATGCACCTGAGAAACAACCCACATCATCTGCTACGCAGTCTCCTGGCTATGTGTATCCATCTGTAAGTAAAGAAAGGAGGATTACATTGTATGTGTTTGATGTGCAATTTTACTGCATGAACAGCAAAAATGTGGTAAGTGATAAAATTTTTGCTATTACCTTATGAGGGGTATCCCTGAGAAAAGTTAATGATAATTTGAAATTCTTGGTGAAGTTTTCTGCAAGTCACCAAGTGCTCTCATTGTCAAATACTGGATGAATAGAATGACAGCATATGCTTGCAGTGAGTGAGGCTGCATATACAGTCATACACACAGTTCCTAACTGTTAAACTTGCCACACTGAGTTAACCCTGTAACATAAAATTGTATGTTTTAATAAGCAGATTACTACAGGATTTTTAATTATAAAATTTGGTTAGTAATTATTTGAAATGTTGACAATAAACTTTTATTTGCCCCTGGCGGTATTCAGATAGCCAGCTTGCAACTCGAATAAAGTTCTGACATTGTGGAACTCGGTTAGTAATGTTCACTGTTGTACATAATTGACTAGATTAGATGCTCAGTTATTCACTGATCACTAGGCTCTCTAAAAGATTGAAATAATTGATTCTGTTCTTTATAATGTCATATTGAAACAGTCTTCATTTATCAACTGTTTGTTTGACTTTTGCAGATTAAGTATTTTTTATATTAACACACAATTTCCTTTTTTGTCAATCAGGCCCTGTTGTCAACGAAGCCCCGCGTCCTATTGCTCAGGTGAGTGAAAGTAGAGGAAGCACCCCTGAGACGGACAGAGAGCGGGTGAGTTTCACCAGCAGCAAAGAAGTTTGGCTTTATGGCATGTAATGAACCCCCCCCCCCCCCCCCCCCCCACCTCTGTTTCCTGGCCTCCTTCCAGGGTGCTCACAGTTTTCATTAGCCCATGGTTTTGAGCCCTTCTGTGGGCTGCCCTGCACACACCATTTTAATTAATCAACTCCTTTCTACATACCCTATATATCTTCACTTCATACTTATTATTTTTTTCACTCCAATCTTTCCTGACACCACAACATTGGCAACTCCATTTGCACTGGTAACTCAAGTCTATTATTAAGATGTAATTACCTACTGAACAGTCACAAAAATTTATCAAAGAATACTCGCATACTGGCTAATGACAGTAATGGGTGCAACAGATCCAGGGCACGGCACTTCACTGAGCAAGAATGAGATAGCATGGAATGAACCACTCAAATCAGCAGATACATTGAAGACTGATGAAGGAACTATCATTGTCACACTCTGCAGAAACTGTTCATATATTTGCAGCAGATTTCATGCAAGAGATAAAATTCTGAAAGTGAATAAAAGTTTAAACCCACTATTTGAACTGGAATATGACCTTCTGGCAGCAACCATCATTCATTGGTACTATAGACATTGAGAAATATGTAACATTACCCAAGAGATAGGTTACACCAAAGTTGATATTCAGTAAACATGATAATTACCACCTACAGTTGTCTAAAATATTTAGTTATTGCAATTACATGCCAATTACCTTTTTAAACCAATAATGGAGTCACTCTTCTTGCTATTATCATAGCCAGATGAACTTGAAAAAAATCTTATTAGAATACTATCCGAACCCTTAAATAGATTTTTTGAGCACTTCATAGAGAGGTCTTCTTGTCTTTGGGTATCATATGTTTAACTTGTGTCGCTTAGTAATTCAATAAACCTAACGTCATATTTGATAGCTCATATATCACAGGTTGTGCTGTGAGAAGTAAAAGACATTTAATAAACATACATTTGTCAAAAATTCAGAGCAGGCTGAGAGCTAGAGCAGAGAGCTATCACAGTCAACTAGGAATGAGCAGCCAAATTCCCCAAGTGGAGTTAGCTAATGACTATGCACCAAGGTAAATGTCGACAGTTTACACTGGTAACTAACAGGTTTTAAACTTAATGTATTTAGAATTGGTAATAAGGATGCAACATTTAAGCGAGTAGTTAGTTATAATGAGCAGGAACCTCAGGCTCGATAAATGTACCTTATCCTCCTGAGCTCAATAAATTCACCGAATAGAACAGACTACTGGTTCCTGCCCAAATTGTGGCACTCTGCCATGGAGCATGTCAGATGAGCAACTTCGCTACACTCGAGCGACTGGTAGGGGCAGCAGACTGCCAGTCAACTCAGATGCCGTGCGACGACAGAGGTGCCACCATGGCAAAAGGCAAACATGCCTCTGCTCTGGGCACAGGGAACAAGAACACATCATTTCCTGCCAAAGCTACCCTGCCAACACACACCAATGGGAACAGAATTCTGCACAAATAAAGCTTCACACAAGAAGGGGCAGGAAGTAGAAAATGTGAACAAAACGCACAAGTGACTAGCAATGTAATTGACACTGTTTAAAATTTCTGTTATTCAGAATTGAAAATATCAGCACCTGCTGATAAAATAACTCAAGTGTACACATATACCAAGATCACTTTGCGTCTGACATAGATCACGTTACAATTGATTCCCTTCATGAGACTTACAACAGGGAATACTCTTACACTTGCATGACATATTACCTGGAACACAAATTGCAATTAATAACACTGACTGATGATCATGCACTCAGTCACTCATAGGTGCATTAATATAACAGATGCAATTTTAGATAACACAGACATGACCTTACTCAAATATAAAAGAACAACACTTTACTCCACTCAGTTGTGAAGGAGCCATGCATTGCAGGATTCCAGCCAGGGTATTATTGCATCCTACACACTCAGGTGATCATTGAGGAGCCATAAAATTTAAGCTTGTAGAGTAAGCCAGTTACTTGCCAATCAGGTTGCTTGCAATGTCCGTATGTCTTCATGCAGCTCACCGCTATCTGGCCTTATGACAGCCTGCCCAGCTTGACGTGACTGATTCAACCTTCAGCAGCATCTCGGGACCTGCACCGGACAGTGGGAGTCTGCCAAAAGCAACAACTTGCCAGCCACATGCCCACATGCCAATTCTTCTTCAGGACCCACCAAACCAACACACATGTGCAAGTGTTGCTACGACTCGGACATGATTTAATCCTTCTGTCTTCCACAGTTTGTTCAAGAAAGTCGGTGTCAGTTTTCACAAAGCGTAATATGAATGGCCACCTTGAAAACATTTTGTGCTCTACCATTTGATACTCCTTCACATACATAATCCAACACAGTTCTGTATCTTAAAGCACTGGATGATCAGTTCTTCTGGAGATAGTCCTTGCCTTCTGAATGTACAGAGAAACGTTTGCTCCCAGCAACTTGTCGATCTTGCCAGGTGACCAAAATTCTAGATCGATAAGTTTTGTACGTGTCAAATCCAACACACTGTTTAATTTTGCTGAAGGTAACTGACATCTTGTCTTGATCCCAGACAGAAGATGAAATGAAGAAGTTTATACAGAAGTCAACTTGAACAGAGACGTGCTGCTTCGTTTGTTATATGATTCCACCTGTTCCTTGAATGTATACTCTACTGTGCCATCTGTGAAGTCAGAGCCACTACTATCTATCAACCATGTTGTCACTGTTGTAAGCAGCACTTGTTTGTCTCGGATGATTATAAGTGAGCAGTAATGCAATGTACTTGGATGTATACCATTTTTTGTGTTTCATGTCACTAGGACAATCCTTCCTTGTTCCATCTTGTGTGTTTTATTTCTGTGTGTAGCAATGTGTGGTGCCCTTTTTGACAAGCATGACGGCATACATAAGTGCAACTAGAAGCCCTACAATCACCCTTTGGACAATTGTTGAACAATTTGTTTGGCATCACTATAGGTTTGTGTTCACTACACGTGGCTTGCCTGAATTTGCTGCACTTCTGCAAAGCTTGAGTCAAGTGACGCATGACATACGCAACACTAGCAGCGACTAGATTCATCTCAAACGCCCTAAGTGCTTGACATTGCAGGTGGTCTGCTGTTTGTTCCAATATGTGCTGTGTCATGGTAGTACTGTAGCCTTGATAATTTCAGATTTGCATTTATTTTTGAGAAAAGCACATCTCCATTCTAATATCAGAAAGCTATTGAAACTCAGGCAGGTTTTAAATCTTGTTGTTACAGACTGGCCAACTTTTTCTATAAAGAGCAGTGAAGTAATTACATCTTGAAAGGATACATTTAGTTGTAATGCCAACAGCACATGAATATTGCTTGAAGTAGTGCATGAAGTTCACTTGCACCTTCCCCAGTCGCTGACAGAAACGTTAACAGCTTCTTCAGATGTGCTGATGCAATCAGTCTTGGGTTATTGTATGTGTTGCAAACTGTATCAAATGGTTATTTAGCAGTGTCCTGTAATTCATAATTATTTACCACAAGACTCAAAAATGTCACTAAAATGCCTGAACTACTTTACATTCCGATTCCCTCTAGGCAGACAGTATCCCCCCCACCATTCACAAGGGGATTATGGTTCCTTCGTGTTAGTTCACATGTGGTGCACATGTGGCTCTGAGCTAATGCAGCCAATTCTTCCTTACTGTCCGCATTTGTCACCCTGCCCTCCCTCCCTATCCTTGCTCACTCCCAGTTGCCCCCTCCTCCACCTTTCTTGGTGATCTGATTCATCTCGACATGGCTATCCACCTGGTTTCCTTTATTGTTTACAATTTGCTTTCCTCTGCCTGTTCATTCATGTTTTTTGGTTTTTAGGTCCCCAATTGAGTTTTACCTCCACTTCAAAATTTCTTGTTTTTGTTTAATGTGAGCCGTTTGGGGAACAACTCGCTCCCTGGCATCTGCGGTGTGGATTCCTCTTGCCTTCCCCCTGTTGCCCCCTTCAACCCAGCTAGGTCACCAGCACACATAGCCAGTCTGTGTGATGGGTCTGTTATGTACCCATCTGGCTGAGATCCCTGACAACACAGGAATCACTCTCCTGATTCCTAAATTGTTCATTCCCCATGTATGCCAAGGAGTGGTTGCTTGTCTTCTTGGAGCATCAGAAGTCCCACCTATAGCCACCGTGCTATAGGTTTGGGTGGGTGGCACCCTTCGGGAGAGCCCATGGTCAGAATGGCTGGTATTTGGGGGATGCTTGATGCATGAAGCGTATGGAGCTGCAAAGATCTGGCCGATCTCAAACGGCTGCTTCTTTGAATGGTGAACAATCATTGAATGGTGCTTCATGTTACCCAGCAACCTCTGCTTCCCTGGCTACACCATGGGAGGATGGCCAGGCTAGCCATCTTTGGATGATATACTTCCCCCCTAACCTCATCTGTACGAGGACAGATGGGGACACATTCATTGCCACAATGCCATTGTTTTTGTGGAAAATATTGAGGAAAACTTTCTTGATCAGAGCATCTTCTGCCACCCAATGGGCAGCTCTTTGCATCTGTGATCCTATTGGCAATGTCCCAGTGTCTTTTATCCCTCACCAATCTCTGAATATGGTGTAGAGTGATTTTTCATTGGGATCTCACCCTGCAAAATGATTAGGAACTCTGGGCTAATCTGGAGAGGTGTGCATTAATTTGGTTTGGCATGTGGAGAAGGGCCACAAAGACAACCGCATCCATACTGGTGCCTTCATTCTAGCTTTTCTGGGGGATACCCTCCCAGAGAATGTCAAGGTTATGTGCTGAAGTTGTGATGTGAAGCCATACACCCCACCACCTATGCGGTGCTTCTGGTGGCTGCAATTTGGGCATATGTTTTCCTGGTGTGTGTGGTAGACCCTCTGTACACTCACTGTGGACACCCATTCCATGAGGGAAGCCCCTGTGTTCTGACACCTGTGTGTGACAAATGTACTGAAAGCCACTCCCCTCACTCGCTAAATTTGCCCGGCGTAAAAGAGAGGAAGGAGATCCAAGAATACAAGTCATCGAATCGCCTGTCTTATACTGAGGGTTACTAAAAGTATGAGATACTCCATCCAGTGTCACTATCTTCAACTTATCTCTCTTTTACTTCATTTCCTCCTCCTACCTCTCCCTTGCCCAGCCCCATCCACCTATCCCCTCTCCCTCCCCCTACCCCTGCAGTTGCCACAACCTCCTGTCTGGGTCTGCTCCCTCTCTCCAGCCGAAGAAGTGCGCCCCTTCTTTGGCACCTGCCAGTGATTGGGGTCCCTTACAAGGCCCCTTTGCCCAGCTCAGCTCAGGCTGGAAGACTCCTACCATCACTCAGTCAGTGCGTTTGCTCATCCGAAGGTCACCCGCTCTCTTTCAGTCACCTGTACTCCCTCTGTGCTCTACCCTCCTCCAGCTCTGAAATAGGAGGAGGAGGAGGAGGAGGAGGAGAAAACGGACAGGAAGAAACATAAATCCTAAGACAAGGTCCCCGCCCCCCCCCCCCCAACCGCTGTCCCCAGTAATGCCACCTCCTGCCTTGCAACCTGTGCCTGAGATCTTATTTACGGATGTCACCTCACCCTTGTAGGTGAAGGCTACTGACCAAGTGACATGGTATCCTCATTTTTTTGTGTAATCTGGATTCTGGCCACACAGTCATCCACTGAAATTGCCAAAGTTACTATCATCACCTACCAGAAATGCAACCTTCTGTCGGAAGTGTACTGGCCCCAGGGAAGCATCTGGTGGGATCTGCACTTTGGTTCACTCCAATGTCGTAGTGACCGGATCGCACTAAGTACCTACCTGGAAGCTATAGTGGTTAGAGTGCAAATGTCTCTGGCAATCACCATTTGCAGTGTCGACCTCCCTCCAGGTACAATAATTCCTTACTTTGCACTGTCTACCTTAATCTAGCAATTCACACCCCATTTCTCATCCTTGGGACTTCAATAGCCACCACCCATTGTGGGAGAGTGACACTTCAATGGGTAGGGGTCTCCTAATTGACCAGCTTATTACGGACCTGAATTTGTCTCTCCCCAATGAGGGTTCCCCTACCCAATTCAATGCTCTTAATGGCACCTTTACCACTATCAATCTCACGATCACCTCTCCTGCTCTCATTGCTTCCCTACATTTGTCAGCCCATGATGATGTTTGTGACAGTGACCACTTTACAGTGGTTCTATTGTTCCCCTGCCGCCACCAGACAGACAGGCCCCCAAGTTACGAATTCCGCAGGGCCAATTGCCCTTTGTATACATCTGCTGTGCACCTCTACACCTCCCTGTCGAATTGCATTGATGCAGTCTGCAAGGCATCTCTGCCACTATTCTTCACACTGCTGCCACCCCCTCCCCCCCATCAACATGTCCCCTCATCGTTGATGGGTACTTTGGTGGGCCAAGGATGTCACAGTCACTGTCTATAACTGCTGACATGCACTGCAGCATTTTAAGCAACACATTTCAAAGACGAACCTCTTCGCTTTTAAGTGTGTTCATGCGAAGGCTCATTACCTTATTAAGCAGTGTAAAAAGGAATGCTGGGAGCACTATGTGCCCCTCCGGGGACATACGCCTCTTCATTGCAGGTTTGGTCCAAGCTCCGTACTGTTCTTGGCTGCCAGCGACAGTCAGTATTCCATAGCCTTAACCTTAACGGTGATTTGTGCACTGATCCATCGGTCCTCGCAGAACACCTTGCTACATGCTTTGGGACGGTATTGGCATCATCTTTCTGTCCTCCTAAATTTCTCCAGCAGAAATGCAGTGTTCACTATGGCCCCCCCCCCCCCCTACCCCCTGCCAAACCAATCTGTTCATAACACATAACACTAAGTGAGTGCTACAGTCAAGCAGGCTCTTACCTCTTCATGGGACATGGCAGCTGGCCCATATTCTGTCCGCAACCAGATGGTCTATTATCTTCAACTGCATTAGGTTCACAGCTGCTATTCTGTCACAATGATGAAACAGTATAGTTCTCCCTGTCCTTAAGGCCAGGAAGAACCCAATGGCCTCGACAGCTACCGCCCAATTAACCTGAAAAATGTACTACATAAACTTCTCGAGAGGATAGTTAGCTACACATTATGTTGGGTACTAGAATCTCCGGGCCTTTTGTCCCTGTATCTCTGTGGCTTCCAAGTGAAATGATCTCCAACTGATCATTTACTTGGGTTGGAAAAAGTTACGCAACAGGCTTTTACTCACCACCAGCGCCTAGTTGTGGTCTTCTTTTTACCTACATTGGGCACACAACATGGCTTGGTGCCATCACATTTTAGTTACCAACCATGACTGAGGCTTCCATGTGCCCCTTCAGATTTGTGTCCATGAGTTTTCCTCTGAGCGGCTCTTCTGGTTTCAAGTTGGAACTTCCCTCAGCACCCCTGGAATTCTGCAGAATGGTATCCCACATGGTTCTGTGGTAAGTGTCACACTCTTCCTCCTTGCAGTCCATGGGCTTGTGACCTCTGTTGCGCCACTGGTTACTCTAGCATTGTACGTCGATGATTTTTGCATCTGATGCAGCTCCCACTAAGTAGCATCTGGTGAGTGTCTGCTCTAAGATGCCATCCCATGGGCCTCTGCATGGGCCACCTCCTATTGCTTCCAGGTTTCTCCCTCAAAAATGTGGGTAATGCACTTTTATCACTGATTCACAGTACACCCCAACTCAGAATTTTATTTAGGTGAACAGCTTCTCGATGTTGTAGCACAGTCCTGTTTCTTGGGCCTTACTTTTGATAACCAGCTGACATGGCTGCCCTTCATTTGCCACCTAAATACTGTATGTATATGGAAGCTTAATGCTCTCCACCTCCTGGCCCTTGCATCTTGGGGTGCAGACTGTGTCACTTTTCTCCATCTTTACTGTGGCCTGGTCTTCTCCAGACTGTTGTGGTGGTCAGGTTTATGGCTCAGCAGCTCCTTCCACTTTGAAACTGCTTGACCTTCTTCACCATTGTGGGGTTCATCTGGCTATTGGTGGCTTTCTCAGTAGTCCCATTGATAGTCTCCTCACAGAAGTGGGGATTCCCCCTCTACACACATGACTGAGCAAACTACTACTTTCTTAATCAGTCATCATTCGCCAATTCCCTGACCATCCGATGTATCCTGCACTCTTCGCCATTGAGGACTGTCTCCCTCCTGACACCCGTTCTTGTGTGGGATTGCCGGTTGGCATGCGTATCACTTCCTTATGTCGGGATCCCCATCTCCCTTCACTGTAATGTACTTCACATATTTCCTCCCATACCCCTCCCACCCATGGATGGTAACTAGACCATGAATTATGACTGATCTATTCCAGGGTCCTAAGATTCATGTCATCTCTTTAATTCTCCACCATCTTGTATGTGCCATCCTTGGAGTGTTCTAGGGTGCCACAATTTTTCACACTGATAGTTCTAAGGCAATAGATAAGGTGGGATACACTTTCATGTCTCCTACTGCCTTAGAACACCATTTTTTGCCAGGATCAATTAGTGTGTTCACAGCAGAGTTTCTGGAAATTCACAGAGCCCTCCTTTTTTATCTCAGGCCTCCCTCCACAGTGTTTTAATCTGTTCAGATCCAACGAGCAGGCTGCTGGCCATCAACCTCGTGCTTTGGTCTCTGCTATACGTGCCCTTCTCTTGGCCCACGAGTGTGCCACCTGTTCAGATGTCTTTCTCTGGGTCCCAAGTCATTTGAGCAACCCAGGGAATGGACTGGCTGACCGTTTGGCTAGAGAAGCAGATACTTACTGCCATTTCCTTTCATTATTCCAACTGTGGATGTGCGGATCTATGCAAAATCTCTCTTTACCCAAAATCTGAATGACATCTGGTGTGCTACTGCACATAGTAATAACTCCCCACAATCATGTAGTCTTCCCCCTGTGGGTGAGGGGTAAGAATAGGCCCAAGGTATTCCTGCCTGTCGTAAGAGGCGACTAAAAGGAGTTTCAACCGTTTCGGCCTTCCATGTGATGGTCCCCCTTGGGGTTTGACCTCCATTTTCCAAATTCTACAGAAGTACGAGCCTTTTGGGGAAGGACACCTTATGTGGTGTATCACTGGTCCTCAGTGCACTAAGACCTTGGCACTCAGCATTGTAACTGCGTTGTAACCACAACCACTATTCCTCAAATTTGGCCTAAACGTCTGATGGGTTGCACAAGTTATGCCCATAGTGCGCCCCATCTGCACCTACAATCATGATGGACTTTCCATGGCACCCGAAATCCAGCACGGTAGCCAGCCCATTGTGGTGGGGTCGTCATGTACCCTCTAGGTTGTAGCCCCCTGACAACACAGGGATCGTACTGCCGATACCTGAGCTGCACCCTCCCCACATCGGCCAAGGAGTAGATGCCCGTCTCCTTGGGGCATCAGGACTCCCAGCAACGGTCATCCTGCCAGGTGGCCCTTGTTGAGGCTGGGTGGCGCCCATGGGGAGAGCCTCTGGTTGGAGTGAGTGGTATTGGGGCGGAAGTTTTGCAGATGAAATGTCAAAATGTATCAGGTCGATCTGGGGCCGAGTCTTTTGAAAAGAAAGGTACTGTCTCTGGTTCTGGTACTCCTGCCCTTTCCCCCTTGGCCACTCCCTGGGAGGAAGGACAGGCCCGCCGGCTTGGGGCGATGTACTTCCCCCGCTATTTAGTCTGTTCTCGGACCGATGGGGGGGACGTTCGCCACCTCCAAGCCCATGTTCTTTGTCCACCACATCTAGGACATCTTTGGGGAAATCGAGGCTCTCAGTAAAATGCGTTCGGGGTCCGTTCATATAAAGACCACCTCCGCCACACAGTCGGCGGCGCTCCAGCGTGCGACTGACTAGGGGACATCCCAGTATCCATTGTCCCGCATCTGGCACTGAATAGGATGCAGGGGGTTATTTTTCCTGAGGACCTCCTGCTGCAATCTGATGAGGAGCTCAGGGCCAACCTGGAGTGCTGAGGCGTGCATTTCGTCCGGCGAGTCCAGCGTGGCCCCAAAGACTGTCGCATCGACACCGGGGCCTTTATCCTCGCCTTCGAGGGGGACGTTCTCTCGGAGAAGGTAAAGGTGATGTGCTACCGGTGCGACGTGCCACCTTACGTCCCACCTCCTATGCGCTGCTTTCGGTGTTTGCGCTTTGGGCACATGTCGTCACGGTGTGAGGCTGAGCCCCTTTGTGGCGATTGTGGATGTCCTCTTCGTGAGGAACATACATGCACTCCACCACCTCGGTGCATCAATTGTTCTGGCATCCACTCACCTCGATCTTTAGACTGCCCCGCGTATCAGATGGAGAAGAAGATTCAAGAATTAAAAACTTTGGATCATCTCTCTTTTTCTGAGGCCAGGAAGAAGTATGACCGCCTCCATCCCATGACGTTGGCAATATCGTTGGCCTCAGGCGTGTCCCCTCCTTGCACGGTATCCTCACCCCTATCCTGTCCCCCCTCCACCTCCTCACCCCATCTGGGGTTTATGCCTCCGCCTCCCAAATCCCTCCCTTCCAAATCCTCCTCCCTCGCGGCCCCTGCCCCCTCTGCCCCAGGGGCCACCCTTCCTCCTCCTCCTCCTCCTCCCCCTCCGCCGCCTGAGAAGCGATCCTCTTCTCAGGCGTCCATTGGAGAAACGTTCCAGACCCCGGCTTCCAAGGTCCGGCATTCCAAAATGGACCCCACGTCTGACGCTCCATCCATGAGTCGCTGGTCCCGGCCGTCCTCAGTTTCGCTGGGACGCTCTGCTGCCAGGCGCTCAGCTGGCCTCTCGTCGGCGAATGATACTGCCCCTCCTACGCAACCCAGGACAGCGGCCGCAGCTGGCGACGACTCGATGGAACAGGATCCGCCTCCCGCTGGTTGTAGCGTTGTTCCCTCATAACCTGGCCCTCTGCGGCCGTCGAGGTGACCAGCTCTTCCCCTGTTTCATTCCCCCTTTTTTCTGACTAGCGATGGCTTTATTGCATTGGAACATAAGAGGTATTCGATCTAATCAGGAGGAATTACAACTGCTCCTCCGCCTGCACTGTCCGCTCATCCTTGGTCTCCAGGAAACCAAGTTGTGCCCAACTGACCCTATTGCTTTTACCCACTATACCTCGGAGTGGTATGACCTCACCCCTGTGGACGGTATTCCAGCTCATGGTGGGGTCATGTTGCTCGTTCGGGACGATGTCTATTACCATCCCATCCCATTGACCACCCCACTCCAAGCAATAGCTGTCCGTATTACTCTTTCTGCCTTTACTTTTTCTGTTTGTACCATCTACACTCCATCGTCAACCACAGTTAGTCGGGCTGACATGATGCACCTGATTGTTCAGCTTCCTCCGCCGTTTTTATTGTTTGGCGACTTCAATGCCCATCGTCCCCTTTGGGGCTCTCCTGCATCCTGTCAGAGAGGCTCACTCTTGGCGGATGTCTTCAACCATCTCAACCTTGACTGCCTCAATACTGGCACCCCGACTTTCCTCTCGGACTCTACTCATACCTACTCCCACTTAGACCTCTCGATCTGTTCTACCACTCTTGCCCGTCAATTCGAGTGGTGTGTCCTTTCTGACACCTATTCGAGCGACCACTTCCCCTGTGTCGTTCGTCTCCTGCACCACACCCCATCCCCACGTCCTTCGAGCAGGAACATACCGAAAGGTGACTGGGGACTTTACTCCTCCCTGGCGACCTTTTCGGACCACGATTTTCTCAGTTGTGACAGTCAGGTCGAATACCTCACGGCTGTTATCATCAATGCTGCCGAACGTTCCAATCCTCGTACTACCTCTTCTTCACGTCACGTTTCCGTCCCCTGGTGGAATGAGGCTTGTAGAGACGCTATCCGTGCTGGACGACGTGCTTTACGCACCTTTCGCCGCCATCCTACGTTGGCGAATTGTATTGGATACAAACGACTCCGAGCGCAATGCCGTAGAGTCATCAAAGACAGCAAAAAAGCTTGTTGGGCCTCTTTCATCAGCTCCTTTAACAGTTTTACTCCCTCTTCTATCGTCTGGGGTGGCCAGCGCCGGCTGTCGTGCATTAAGGCCCACTCCTCGGTATCTGGCCTGACCTCAGGTAATGAGGTCCTTGTTGATCCTGTGGATGTCTCCAACGCCTTCGGCCGCTTTTTCGCTGAGGTTTCAAGCTCCGCCCATTACCACCCTGCCTTCCTTCCCAGGAAAGAGGCAGAAGAGGCTCGGCCACCTTCCTTCCACTCGCTGAATCTGGAAACTTATAGTGCCCCCTTTACTATGTGGGAACTCGAACGTGCACTTACACTGTGCCGTTGCTCTGCTCCGTGGCCAGATGAAATTCACGTTCAGATGCTGGCACACCTTTCTCCGGCAGGCAAAAGCTTCCTTTTTCATACCTACAATCGCGTCTGGACCGAAGGTCAAGTCCCCATCCGTTGGCGTGACGTCATCGTTGTTAGTATACCCAAACCTGGGAAGGATAGACACCTTCCTTCTAGTTACCGCCCCATTTCTCTTACAAGCTGTGTCTGTAACGTGATGGAGCGCATAGTTTACGCTCGGTTAGATTGGATTCTTGAATCTCGACGGCTACTTACCAATGTTCAATGCGGCTTTCGTCACCGCCGCTCCGCTGTTGGCCTTGTCGACATTCATCATGAACAACTTTTTGCGAAAGCGCCAAACGGTAGCCGTGTTCTTCGATTTGGAGAAGGCTTATGATACCTGTTGGAGAGGAGCTATCCTCTGCACTATGCACAGGTGGGGTCTACGCAGTCGCCTTCCCCTTTTTATTGATTCCTTTTTAACAGATCGAAAGTTAAAGGTACGTGTGGGTTCTGTATTGTCCGACGTCTTCCTCCAGGAGAACGGAGTGCCTCAGGGCTCTGTCTTGAGTGTAGCCCTTTTTGCCATCGCGATCAATCCAATTATGGATTGCATTCCACCTAATGTCTCAGGCTCTCTCTTTGTCGATGACTTCGCGATCTACTGCAGTGCCCAGAGAACATGCCTCCTGGAGCACTGCCTTCAGCGTTGTCTAGACAGCCTATACTCATGGAGTGTGGAAAATGGCTTCCGTTTCTCTGAAGAGAAGACGGTTTGTATCAACTTTTGGCGATATAAAGCGTTCCTTCTGCCATCCTTACATCTCGGTCCCGTTGTTCTCCCTTTCGTGGAAACAACTAAGTTTCTAGGGCTCACATTGGACAGGAAACTTCGTTGGTCTCCACACATCTCTTATTTGGCTGCCCATTGTACACGTTCCTTAATGTCCTCAGAGTGCTTAGTGGTTCATCTTGGGGAGCGGATCGCACTGTCCTGCTTCACTTGTATTGGTCCCTAGTCTGATCAAAGCTGGATTATGGGAGCCTCGTCTACTCGTTTGCTCGGCCATCCCTCTTACACCGTCTCAACTCCATCCACCATTGGGGGTTATGTCTTGCGACCGGAGCATTCTACACTAGTCCCGTCGAGAGTCTTTATGCTGAAGCTGCCGAATTACCATTGACCTACCGGCGCGACGTACTGCTGTGTCAGTATGCCTGCTGGCTGTTGTCAATGCCCGACCAGCCCTCTTATCAGTCCTCCTTCGCCGATTCTCTCGACCGTCAGTATGGATTGTATCTGTCTGCCCTGCTGCCCCCTGGAGTCCGCTTCCGTCACCTGCTTCAACAGTTGGGTTTTGCCCTCCCTACCACCTTCAGAGAGGGTGAGAGCCCGACACCACCTTGGCTCCAGACTCTGGTTCATATTTATCTCGACCTCAGCTCAGTCCTGAAGGAGGGTACTCCGGCTGATGTGTATTGCTCACGGTTTGTCGAACTTCATACACGACTTGCTGGTCACACCTTTATTTACACCGATGGCTCCAAAACTGACGATGGTGTCGGCTGTGCCTTTGTCATTGGGGCCGCCACCTTTAAATACCGGCTCCTCGACCAATGTTCCAGCTTTACGGCCGAGCTCTCCATCAGGCCGTTCAGTATGCCCGCCGCCACCACCATTCATCGTATACACTCTGCTCTGATTCCCTCAGTGCTCTTCAGAGCCTTGGAGCTCCCTATCCGGTCCATCCTTTGGTGCAACGGATCCAGCAGTCCCTCCATTCTTTCGCTGATAAGGGTCTCCTGTCAGTTTTCTGTGGGTTTCCAGACATGTAGGAGTGCCTGGGAATGAGGCTGCAGATGCTGCAGCCAAGGCTGCAGTCCTCCTGCCTCGGCCAGCCTCCCATTGTGTCCCGTTATCTGACGTTCATGGGGTTGTTTGTAAGAGGCTTGTGTCGTTGTGGTGGGATGCTTGGTCATTCCTCCAAGGAAACAAGCTCCGGGCAGTAGAACCGCTCCCAACAGCTTGGACATCCTCCTCCCGACCATCTCGGCGAGAAGAGGTCCTTCTGACCAGGTTGCGGATTGGGCATTGCCGGTTTAGCCACCGCTACCTGATCTCCGGTGACCCAGCCCCGCAGTGCCCTTGTGGTCAAGCATTAACAGTGCGCCATGTTTTATTGTCGTGTCCCCACTTTAGTCAATCTTGTGTTGTCCTGTCCCTGCCATCTACTTTACCGGATATTTTAGCTGATGACGCTCGAGCAGCTGCTCGTGTTCTGCTTTTTATAACTTTGACTGGCTTGTCCAAAGACATCTAACTTTTATACGTCTTTTATCTTCATCTTTGTCAGGACTTTCTGGTGTCCCCCCCCCCTCCCCTTGAGATTTACTAGATTCCATGTGCTCTAACAACTGTGACTGGGCGCTAATGACCTCAGTAGTTGAGCGCCCTTAAACCCCACCAAAAAAAAAAAAAAAAAAAAAAAAAAAAAAAAAACAAAACACCGTGGATTACGTTTAGTATCTAGAGCTTTTTACACCAGCCCTGTGGAAAGCCTTTATGCTGAGACTGCTGAACCTCCACTGTCCAATTGGCGAGCAGTCCTTCTGAATCTTTATGTTAGCCATTTGTCTTCCATGCCTGCTAATCCAGTCCATGACATTTTCTTCGACGCCTCCTTTGATGTAGGGTATGCAGGCCACCCTTCCTCCATACTACCACCGGGAGTCCACTTCCATCAACTGCTCCATTCTCTTTCCTTCCGCTTTCCTAAAACTTTCTTGAGAACTGGGGGTACAGCACCACCTTGGCTCCGTCCCCAGACCTGCTTGCTCTGTGATCTTTGTCAGTTTCTGAAGGATGGTACCCCTTCACTTGTTTATTGTTGGGCATTTTCTGCTCAATGTGCACAAATGAAGGATGCCACATTTATTTACACTGATGGATCAAATACATCATTTTGTGTAGGGAGTGCCTATATTGTTGGCGACACCCCAAATCGATTTCGGCTTCCCGATCAGTGTTCCGTTTATACTGCGGAGCTTTACGCTGTTCTCCAGGCTGTCCAATAAATCCGTCACCATCAGGGGATACAGTATGTTATGTGTACAGATTCTCTCAGCTTTCTCCTCGGTCTCCAAGCTCTCTACCCCGTCCACCCACTGGTCCACCGGATTCAGGACTGCCTCCACTTGCTCCCTTTGGGGGCGTCTCGGTGGTGTTCCTCTGGATCCCAGGTCATGTTGGTATCTGTGGAAATGAGGCGGCCGATATAGCAGCCAAGGCTGCAGTCTCTCTTCTTCGGCCAGCTATTCACACGATTCCCTTCACCGCTATATGGAGTGTTTTATGTCGTCGTGTTGTTCTTTTATGGCATGCACATTGGTCAACACTTCCCCATAATAAATTGCGGGACATGAAAGCTCTTCCCTGTGCTTAAACCTCTTCCTCCCGAATGCGTCGTCGGAGGAGGTAATATTAACTAGACTTCGGATAGAGCACTGTCCTTTTAGCCATCGACATCTTTTAAGCGGCGATCCTCCCCCACTCTGTCCCCACTGCTCTCAGCTGTGGACAGTAAGACACCTTTTACTCAAGTGCCCCTATTTTACTCTGTTACGCGCCCGTCTACAGCTGTCGCCTCAAATATCGTCAATTTTAGCAGATAACGCGCTCAGCCGATCGCGTTCTCGAGTTTATTAGTGCCAGTGAGATGACGTCAGTCATTTGAAGCCCTTTTTCGGGACAACCAAACCCTTTCTCTAGTGGTTTTTCATGCTGTACTCCTGCTTTTAGTTTCTCCAATTTTTTGAGTTTTGCTCCCTTAGCTGCTGGTTCCATTTTCGTATTTTACTTTTACCTAAGTCACAGATTGGCCGCTAATGACCATAGCAGTTTTGCGCTTTAAAACAAAACAAAAAAAACGCAAAACCAACTGAGGAAAATACAGGCGGCGGAAATGAGATCCTAAAGGAGTATTAAAGATGGTGTGAGGGTGGATACAATCCGAAATGAAGATTATTAGGAAAGACTAAATATAGGATCAATACGTAATAAAACATTTAAAAAGATACAAAACCAGACTTTACACAGGTAATGTAAGAGCACACGCTGAGCGGCAGAAGAGATGGAGGACAGCCCAGGAGATTGTGGAGACAACTGTAAAACTAGAGCTGACAAGAATCCCTGACTCATAAAATGAAAAAGAAGTAGAAGAAGAAGAAGAAGAAGAAAGGAAGAAACTGCAGCAAACTACCCCTTAGAGAATAATGAGCAAAAAGGATCATACAGACTCGAGGCCGGAAATCCTGTACAGTACATTACAGCACTCAACATACTGAGACAAGACAACCGTTAGAGAAACTGTCCAAAGTGGCTCCCACAGGCCTCTAAGCAAGTGCGGACATGATTCAGCTGCATCTGACACCAATTTTCGAATGTCCATTTACTAGTTCTCTTAACTGTTCCACTCCCTCTTCTGTTGTGTGGGCCAACATCAGATGGCTCTCTGGGACCAAGAATCAATTTCAAATTTCTGTCCTGGTAGCAGCAGATATAGGCATAATAAACCCTATCACTACCTCTATGATCTGTAATTTTATAATGGTCTGTTATTCATTTCCCCTTCCATGATCCTTCAGACTACTCCACCAGGTCATATTTGAGGGGTGTTCTTTCCAGCAAACTATTCTGTACTTCTATTTAAGTCACTGGCATTATCCTTGCACCAGCCTTCATGGATCTAGCAGCTGTAGTCTACATTCCCATCATGTTGACTTGTGTTTTGTGGGCTCCATTGTCCTGCACTGTGGCAGTGGCTGTAAGTGGCAGCTGACTGCTCTAGTGAATTCAGACAGTTAAGCTCAATTGAAATAGAAATATTTTGTTATTCTTCATTTGTATTATTATGCAGTTTTCTTCGATTGCACTTTAATAAAATTTCACATGTATCTACTTGTCACTGCACCCGATTCGTAATTTGTCATTATATAATTTACCAACTTACTAACACTGAGATGAGCATGTGCAGTGAGATAACATACCACTGACACATTTGAAGGTGTTTGATTTATGCTTAAATTCAGTTCATGTAAAGTTATTCAGATTTTTAATTTTTTTTTGCAGGAGCAGGAAGAGGTACACCCAGAGGAGGTACTGGCAGGTGAGATTTTTGCTTTCTTCAGTAGCTTAATTACATGCTAAAGTTATCGCTTTAATATTTTCTTATGTGGTATTTTTTCCATATTTTTCTTGCTAAACTATTTTAGTGAAACAGTTGTTCAAAAGTTTATACTTGAACTTGACACTGGATGTTAGTTACATGGTACATAATTCATACTGAAAATTGGCAGTGCCTTTGTAACTACAAAAGATTGGTCACAAATGTGCAGTTGTGTTTAAAATGTATGCGGTAGTAGATTGTGAGGGAAATGTGATGAAAGAGAAAGAAGACAAATTTCTAAGTACCAAATTGACATTTTAAAATAAGTCATTGTAAAGGTGAGCTAACATTACAAATAGGCCCACTACAATAAGTAGTAATGGTTAGATCACAGTCCCCTTATTCTGTAGTCATCCTCCCCTGCAAATCGCACACTGGTGCCACCGTTATCCCTCGCCTGCCAAGAGGGTAATTGACTATGCAATGACAACATGCTATTGACAAGGGAACCTCCCCATCGCACCCCCCTCAGATTTAGTTATAAGTTGACACAGTGGATAGGCCTTGAAAAACTGAACACAGATCAATTGAGAAAACAGGAAGAAGTTGTGTGGAACTGTGAAAAAATAAGCAAAATATACAAACTGAGTAGTTCATGGGAAGATAGGCAACATTAAGGATGATGGGAACGCAGGAGCGCCGTGGTCTTGTGGTAACGTGAGCAGCTGCGGAATGAAAGGTCCTTGGTTGAAATCTTCCATCGAGTGAAAAGTTTAATTTTTTATTTTCAGTTTATGTGACAAACTCTTATGTTTTCATCACGTTTTTGGGAGTTATTATCACATCCACAAGAAAACCTAAATTGGGCAAGGTAGAAGAATCCTTTTACCCATTCGCCAAGTGTACAAGTTAGGTGGGTCGACAACATATTCCTGTCATGTGACGCACATTCAGTCACCAGTGTTGTATAGAATATATCAGATGTGTTTTCCTGTGGAGGAATCGGTTGACCTATGACCTTGTGATCAAATGTTTTCTGATCCCATTGGAGAGGCACATCCTTTTGTCTACTAATCGCACGGTTTTGCGGTGCGGTCGCAAAACAGACACTAAACTTATTACAGTGAACAGAGACGTCAATGAACGAACGGGCAGATAATAACCATGCAAAAATAAAGAAAGTAAAATTTTCATTCGAGGGAAGACTTGAACCAGGACCTCCCGTTGAGCAGCTGCTCACGCTACCATGGGACCATGGCGCTCCTAAGCTTACGTAGTCCATTATGTTGCTTATGTGGCTCATGGACTACTCAGTTCGTATATTTTGCTTATTTTTTCACAGTTCCACACAACTTCTTCCTGTTTTCTCAATTGATCTGTGTTCAGTTTATCAAGGCCTATCCACTGTGCCAACTTATAACTAAATCTGAGGGGGGTGCGATGGGGAGGTTCCCTTGTGAGTACAAGATGCCTGACTTGGTCGTAGCTTCACAACCTGTGTACTACATTCTTCAGACCCATCTCCAATTCTGTCACCCCTTCCACTCCCATATCAGCTTCCCTGATTTAAACATATAGGAGTTCCCCTTAGCTCATCCTTAAGTTCCACAATCCTCCTTCCCTCAGTACCCGTATGTGCCCCTGTGCCTCTTATATGACACCCTGTTCCAACTCATCCCCTCACTGACATTCTCAATCAGTCCACCACCACTCCTCATGCAGTTGGCCTGCAGGTTTAAGAAAATTTATCTGACTGACAGAGGGACAGACTATGGCAAATGTTATTCCAGACTTAGCCTTTGATTGTTTATTTCTACATTAAGAGTTTCATGACCAACAAAACATCGTAGGCTGGTGCATAAGACTCAAATATTTTCTATAAGTTCCAAAAACACACACTATACATAATGGAGACTTAAATCATCGAAAATAATATAATCTGCTTCACTGATCACTGAAGTCTGCCAATGTTGGGGTAACTTTCTGAATCCATAATTGTAAAAATCATGTGGTTTTGTAGCAAAGAACTTGTAGAGCCATGTTCAAAGTGTATTTTCACCCCAAAAGGAAGTTTGTGAAGATCATTGTACAGAGAGCAGAAAAGGTGAAATCTGTGGGTGCAATGTCAGGTGAAAAGGTGGTTGCAGATTGACTTCCCAATCCAGTTGTTGTATAGTGTTACTGGCCAGTGTCGCAGGATTCCGGTTGCTGTTATTGTGGAATAGCATCACTTCACACAGTCTTCCTAGTTGTTGTTCTGGGATTTCGTCTGGAAGATGTCTGTTGATGACAATAAATGCCAACAGGAGAGTTACCTCATGCAAGCAACTCTTTGTACACCACATGGCCACTGTTCCACCAGATGCATAACACTATCTTATGTGGATGCATGCAAGTCTTTTTATGTGGCATTACTGCTTTGTTTGGACTAAACCATTTCTTTCTTTTCTTTCCCTTGCGTTAGCACAAAGACAAATTTTCTAGTCATCAGTAATGGTGCAGGATAGGAATGATAGGTGGTGTTCACACACAAATCGATGACAAGCAAGTGGATAATGCACATATGGCCAACCAGTAATTTTTCTCATTTGGCTTGTGTATCTCATATGCTTCATTGTTGAACCTTCTCCATTGCATTCAAATGTTCCACAATGATGGAATGAGCATGAGGGATTCAATGGAGGGGAAATTTTAGAAAATGATTTCACTGAAGAAAATGTTAGTGTTCCTTTATTTGACCCTATAATATTCTTTCCCCTATTGTAACCATGTCTGTGGCATTCACTAAGAGAAGCAGAATGTTTCACAAGTGTTGATCACATTGAGTGTGGGATAGCATTTCACATTTCCTGATTACAATCTCTGAATTCCAAAGACAAGTCATGTTTCAGATTTATCAGTCCCCTTGTCATAGTAAATACAATGCAGGCTGAATGTTGTTTGTTTGGTATGATTTGAACTGGGAGTTGCAGCAACAGTAAGTGAATAATGCTTCTGATTTTCTCTCTGTTGCAATATGTCACCACTGACTTGAGAACTAGAAAAAGTTCATTCTGAGTGTCACATGACAGATAATGCATGTGGCATGTGGCATTGTGCAGACTATTGTTGGTCTCTAACCTTGCCTATGTATTCAATTGTTATAGACAGAAGAGTTCGAATATTCACAGGAAATTTTCATTAGTTGAACCTGCAATTTTCTGAGCTTAACCTCTGAATGCCAAGCCTCTTTGACCAAGAAATAATATCACATTAAGTAACATGAGAGCTCAAATGCAAGTTGGCTATTACATGGATGAACAGAAAAGTTACCTTTTTTACTTCCAACCATCAGCATACTTCTTTCATGTCATTTTATTTCTTCGTTTTTATGATTCTCCTGTGAAATATTTCTACAAATGTAAATATTTCGTTTGTTGTCTGTCATTGGATGAAAAATATATTGTATATACTGGTTTTTAATGTAAATCACCTTAAGATGTAATCAGAAATGTGTTGCTTCTGGATGTTGTTGGCAAGGCTACCAAATTGTAATGTTGTTTTAGATCTGCCAACGTGTACATTTGTTGGGGAAATGTGATAGAATTCACAAGAATATTTGAAGAAAGCATTTTTTAACTCTATCACAATGTGGGTTTAGTGCACAATATGTAAAGAAGAAATAGAATAATATAACAGTTAATACAATCAACTTTGCCAAAATAACACTCTTCTACAAACACCCTTGTATTTCTGAAAAAAATACATTGTGATCCTATTTGTACTTAGATAGTTGAATTCAAAACTGTTTTTAGTTTTTTTTTTCTGTCAGGAATTGTTTATGAATAATCACAATTTTCTTTTTCTCTTCTATTTCTGATATATTGCAGCAAACATGAGGTGAAATTCAATAGAGAAATTCACATATTTATGATGTTATAATTTCATCACATTAATGGAGGGTGAATTCTAACATATAACACAGAAATCTTTTTGGATACACCTTGTAGCATTTATTTGATATGAGAAATAAGAGGAAATCGACAAGAAAATGAACCACTCTATTCTAATGCACATCACTTTCTTCTCTTGTATTGTGAATCTTTCTTATCTTGAATGATATTCCAGCAATAATCTGCTAATACAGAAGGTACCCACTTCCCTTCATAACACCTTTCTATGGTAGAAATGTCCTTATGGTATTTTTCGCCATGTTCATTCAATACATCACTACAACTCTCTATGAAGTAGTCCAGATGAGAGTCCATCATATGTATCTTCAAAGACACACTGCACATTGTTTCATTAGCCCAAGTTTGATGTGAAGAGGTGTAAGCGGTATATCCCCAAGAGCTATCTGACATTAATGTTGTGCATTCTTTTCGCCCACTTTCCATTTCCGACTAGGCCATTTCTTTTTCATGTAGTGACAATTTCCGTCTTGACTATCCCATTCACAAAGAAAACAGGCATACTCCACGTACCCTTGTTACATTCTTTGTACCATCGCCATTACTTTGAAATCTGCAAATATTTTCCATTTGTATTCACGGTATAGTAATGAATTTAACACCCATTCTACAAATTGGTAATTCTCTTTGGTCAAGCTGGCATAAGCTACTGAAATTGAGGGTATTTTATTTCCATTATGCAGCAAAACACCATTGAGACTTAGTTTTGATGCAGCAACCGGCTGCCACTGTCAGAGATAATGGGCTATTGCAGGTGGTCTCAGTGACATACATATGGCAGGGGATAACTCGATGACATCTGATTCTTCCCACCTGCTGTTGAACAAGAAATTGTTATGTTCCATCACTAACAGATGTGGCAACGTACCTGTAACAAGAAATTGTTATGTCCCATCACTAACGGATGTGGCAACATACCTGTATCTCTCTATAATGTCCCTATGTTTACCGTGAAATTATATATATATATATATATATATATATATATATATATATATATATATATATATATATAAACGTATCCCTGACAATGATATTTTGTTTACATATTAGAATTTCCCATGGTAAACTGGGTTAGAAGCACACAGTTTAATGTCAGAAATAGAAGTCTTGTCGAACAGTGTAATTTAATTGGATAGATAAAAACATCTAATCACCAATCACATTTTTTCTTGCCCGCATGTGTGTGTAGTTGTGTTTGTGTACTTGTGTGTGTGTGTGTGTGTGTGTGTGTGTGTGTGTGTGTGTGTGTGTGTGTGTGTGTGTGTGTGTTTTTGTGTTTTCTTGCTGCTGCTTGGCAAGTAGATTTTTTAATCTATCAAACTAAATTATAAAGAAGTAATAGTACATTTAAAATTAAACACGATATACAATTAGATGCAGCTGGTGTGAAGGACTCATAAAACTGAAGAAGTGAATTGAAACAAAGAATATTATGAAACATAAAGTTGCTACTCACTATAGAGTAGAGTTTAAATGAAGGATGTCGTGTTGGGCAGCGTGCTTAGCAGCAGGGTATCAACTTGTTTCTTGCCACAGCTTGTAGGTGGCCATTTATGTGGACAGACAGCTTGTTTGTTGTCATGCCCACGTATAATGCAGCACAATGGTTGCATCTTAGCTTATATAGCACATGACTGGTTTCACAGGTAGCACTGCCTACAATGGGATAGGTGATATTTGTGACCAGACTGGAGAAGGTGGTGGTGGTGGTGGTGGTGGTGGTGGTGGTGGTGGTGGTGGTAGGATGTATGGGACAGGTCTTGCATCTGGGGCTATTACAGGGATATGAGTATGGGTTAAAAGTTCTTCCTAAACACCCAGAATCCTAAAACCCCTCCCCTCATTCAGATTCATTGAAGACATCTTTGTGATCTGGATCGAGAGTGAGGACACCCTATACGCATTCCTCCAGAACCTCAACAGCTTCTCCTCCTTCGTCTCACCAGGACCTTCTCAAGCCAGCAAGCCTAGTTCCTAGGTGTTGATCTCCA
Organism: Schistocerca americana; assembly: GCF_021461395.2. Taxonomy (NCBI): domain Eukaryota; kingdom Metazoa; phylum Arthropoda; class Insecta; order Orthoptera; family Acrididae; genus Schistocerca; species Schistocerca americana. The sequence continues at coordinate 39,942,350 of NC_060122.1, read as the reverse complement.
CTTCAAAGATTACTACATCACTGCCTCTGTCCATATCCAACCTACTAACTACAATTAATACCTCCATTTTGACAACTGCTACCCAGTCCATACCAAGAAGTCCCTCCCATACAGTCTATCCACATATGCAGTGATGAGAGGCCATCCTCGAAATATACCGGGGGTCTCAATGAAGTGTTCAGACAATAATTATCCTCCAAACCTTGTACAAAAACAAATCTTCTGTGCTTTATCTTTGCAGTTTCCCACGACCCCCAAAGTCTCACCATCTGACCACAGAGGAGCATTCCCCTCGTAACTCAGTACCACCCAGGACTGGAACAACTGAATTACATCCTCTGCCAGTGTTCTGACTATCATTGTGCTCTGAAATCAGAAATGTCCTGCCTACTATCCTCCACACCTGTCCCACAGTGATATTCCTCCGTCCACCAAACCTACACAATACACTCGTCCATCCCAGCACAATCCCTGCTCCCAACCCTTACTTAATGACTCAGATCACTGTAATAGAACTAAATGCAAGACCTGTCCCATACATCCTTCATTCACCATCTACTCCAGGCTGGTCACAAACAACATATATCCCACCAAAGGCAGGGCTACATGTGAAACCAGTCATCTGATATAGAGGCTGAGCTTCAACCAATGTGCTGATTTCTGCATGGGAATGACAAGCAACAAGCTGTCTGTCTGCATGAATTACCAGTAATAAACTGTGGCCAGGAACTCCCCCTGCAGTATATCCTATGTTCCTGTAACCCTCCTGGCTTCAACCTTGATTAGTCAGTTTTCTCACCCATTCAGACCCTTCCCTGTCTCCATTCCAGTGCTACGTAGCCCTCATATCACCAACACAAGAGGTCTTCTTTACTCCTTTTGTAGAAAGAACTGCAAGGATTTTGCTTTTTTTTGTGGGTGACAATGTCAGTGAAGATATTATTTATCTTTATTACATTATTTGCTAGGTATATACTATTAGACATATATTTTCACCGATAACTTATTCTTGAAGAAAAGTGATGTCTGTGTCTTGTAACTAGTGTGTTCAGCAAAGTTATTGTTTTGATCACTTCTTCTATTTTTAAAGCTACATTTTTACATTTATAATAGCTACCACAGCTAAGGCTAAGTATCTATGGCTGGATGACATGTCTGGCATTGCAGCAATAGAGCATACAAACTAACTTTGCTAATTAATGCATGCATCTATTAGTCATGACTGTCAAAATCCAGACTGTAGTTGGAGATTAGCCATCACAAATGTACAGACACTGTTTTACGATGTACTATTTTTCTTCCTCCTTGTGAGATAGTGTACTGGAGACAATTGCATTGTTTTCCTTATTTTGTTTTGGCTGTCTTAGTAGTTTCTTCGTATAATTTAGGTGTTTACATTTATTTATGGAGCTGTGTTTTGATTAATGAGGAGGGGGTTTATGAGGAATCCAGTCAGCAATAATGTTTCTATGATTTACCATATGACACATGAGAGCTGATTACCTCTGGAATGAAGAGGCTGGGAGTAAATTGTGTAGTAGAAACAACTGAAACACATAGGAGAAATGTGCACACACATTTGGAGAGAATTTGTGATAAGTATCCGAAGATAATGTACGTACAGTACCACTGTCCCTTTGCTCAAAAAACATTTCCCATCAAGACTTTCACTACAGTCTGTTCCCAGACAAAATTGTTTCTCTTACTGCCTCACCTCTCTACATGGAGTCCAGTAGGGAGCTGCATTTCCCCATCTGTCATCCACTCGTGGTCATTTATCCCATCTGTTGCGGATGATCCATACACAAGGTGAGAAATGTGCTTAGGTTGTCATGAACCCTAGAACTTCATTGCAACACAGAAGGCTCATTATAATTTTGGGCATATGAAATGGCTTCATAGTGCTAAAAACATAGTCCTGTTATGCTGTAAGGTTGTCACAAATATGAGCTAAGCTGGGCACTGCAAGCTGCACTGGTGTTTTCCTAGATTCCATTGTTGTTGTGCTCAGAGGAATAGTTGGGAATGTTACAGCAAGGCAAGGTAAAGAATGCCCTGATCCACTGAAAGATGTTTGATAATATGAGAACTATTCTTGAAGCTGCAGTTCAGCACTCTGTTTGTAAAAACTGAGAGGCGCTGCTGTAGGTATCTAAAGAGTAGGTTGCACTAGTGATGTCAATATTGTGGGCTACATTCTTATTAATATAGTCATGGCACTCAGAAGTAGATAGTGGATGTCAAGTCTGGGACTTGGGTTGGCTGGTGAGCCATTGTGCAGTGGTCTATGAAGGCTGTGAAGAGCACAGGAATGCTGGAAAATTGTCCAGTGTCATGTGGTCCCTATACAGAAACTATGCAATGGCTGTCATGGGCAAGATGAGCTGCTCTGACTTTGTTTCAGGTTTATTAACATGCTAGCAACAGGCAGCACTCTGTTGAATGTCACAAGACAGCATTGTAAGGTACCAGTCATATGGTACACCACACACTTCCACTTCATTCCTATGATGTCTTCTATTCCATCCTGTTCCCATCCCCAACAAATTTCTTCCTGCCTCACCTTTACGAAGAATGCACCTGAGAAACAACCCACATCATCTGCTACACAGTCTCCTGGCTATGTGTATCCATCTGTAAGTAAAGAAAGGAGGATTACATTGTATGTGTTTGATGTGCAATTTTACTGCATGAACAGCAAAAATGTGGTAAGTGATAAAATTTTTGCTATTACCTTATGAGGGGTATCCCTGAGAAAAGTTAATGATAATTTGAAATTCTTGGTGAAGTTTTCTGCAAGTCACCAAGTGCTCTCATTGTCAAATACTGGATGAATAGAATGACAGCATATGCTTGCAGTGAGTGAGGCTGCATATACAGTCATACACACAGTTCCTAACTGTTAAACTTGCCACACTGAGTTAACCCTGTAACATAAAATTGTATGTTTTAATAAGCAGATTACTACAGGATTTTTAATTATAAAATTTGGTTAGTAATTATTTGAAATGTTGACAATAAACTTTTATTTGCCCCTGGCGGTATTCAGATAGCCAGCTTGCAACTCGAATAAAGTTCTGACATTGTGGAACTCGGTTAGTAATGTTCACTGTTGTACATAATTGACTAGATTAGATGCTCAGTTATTCACTGATCACTAGGCTCTCTAAAAGATTGAAATAATTGATTCTGTTCTTTATAATGTCATATTGAAACAGTCTTCATTTATCAACTGTTTGTTTGACTTTTGCAGATTAAGTATTTTTTATATTAACACACAATTTCCTTTTTTGTCAATCAGGCCCTGTTGTCAACGAAGCCCCGCGTCCTATTGCTCAGGTGAGTGAAAGTAGAGGAAGCACCCCTGAGACGGACAGAGAGCGGGTGAGTTTCACCAGCAGCAAAGAAGTTTGGCTTTATGGCATGTAATGAACCCCCCCCCCCCACCTCTGTTTCCTGGCCTCCTTCCAGGGTGCTCACAGTTTTCATTAGCCCATGGTTTTGAGCCCTTCTGTGGGCTGCCCTGCACACACCATTTTAATTAATCAACTCCATTCTACATACCCTATATATCTTCACTTCATACTTATTATTTTTTTCACTCCAATCTTTCCTGACACCACAACATTGGCAACTCCATTTGCACTGGTAACTCAAGTCTATTATTAAGATGTAATTACCTACTGAACAGTCACAAAAATTTATCAAAGAATACTCGCATACTGGCTAATGACAGTAATGGGTGCAACAGATCCAGGGCACGGCACTTCACTGAGCAAGAATGAGATAGCATGGAATGAACCACTCAAATCAGCAGATACATTGAAGACTGATGAAGGAACTATCATTGTCACACTCTGCAGAAACTGTTCATATATTTGCAGCAGATTTCATGCAAGAGATAAAATTCTGAAAGTGAATAAAAGTTTAAACCCACTATTTGAACTGGAATATGACCTTCTGGCAGCAACCATCATTCATTGGTACTATAGACATTGAGAAATATGTAACATTACCCAAGAGATAGGTTACACCAAAGTTGATATTCAGTAAACATGATAATTACCACCTACAGTTGTCTAAAATATTTAGTTATTGCAATTACATGCCAATTACCTTTTTAAACCAATAATGGAGTCACTCTTCTTGCTATTATCATAGCCAGATGAACTTGAAAAAAATCTTATTAGAATACTATCCGAACCCTTAAATAGATTTTTTGAGCACTTCATAGAGAGGTCTTCTTGTCTTTGGGTATCATATGTTTAACTTGTGTCGCTTAGTAATTCAATAAACCTAACGTCATATTTGATAGCTCATATATCACAGGTTGTGCTGTGAGAAGTAAAAGACATTTAATAAACATACATTTGTCAAAAATTCAGAGCAGGCTGAGAGCTAGAGCAGAGAGCTATCACAGTCAACTAGGAATGAGCAGCCAAATTCCCCAAGTGGAGTTAGCTAATGACTATGCACCAAGGTAAATGTCGACAGTTTACACTGGTAACTAACAGGTTTTAAACTTAATGTATTTAGAATTGGTAATAAGGATGCAACATTTAAGCGAGTAGTTAGTTATAATGAGCAGGAACCTCAGGCTCGATAAATGTACCTTATCCTCCTGAGCTCAATAAATTCACCGAATAGAACAGACTACTGGTTCCTGCCCAAATTGTGGCACTCTGCCATGGAGCATGTCAGATGAGCAACTTCGCTACACTCGAGCGACTGGTAGGGGCAGCAGACTGCCAGTCAACTCAGATGCCGTGCGACGACAGAGGTGCCACCATGGCAAAAGGCAAACATGCCTCTGCTCTGGGCACAGGGAACAAGAACACATCATTTCCTGCCAAAGCTACCCTGCCAACACACACCAATGGGAACAGAATTCTGCACAAATAAAGCTTCACACAAGAAGGGGCAGGAAGTAGAAAATGTGAACAAAACGCACAAGTGACTAGCAATGTAATTGACACTGTTTAAAATTTCTGTTATTCAGAATTGAAAATATCAGCACCTGCTGATAAAATAACTCAAGTGTACACATATACCAAGATCACTTTGCGTCTGACATAGATCACGTTACAATTGATTCCCTTCATGAGACTTACAACAGGGAATACTCTTACACTTGCATGACATATTACCTGGAACACAAATTGCAATTAATAACACTGACTGATGATCATGCACTCAGTCACTCATAGGTGCATTAATATAACAGATGCAATTTTAGATAACACAGACATGACCTTACTCAAATATAAAAGAACAACACTTTACTCCACTCAGTTGTGAAGGAGCCATGCATTGCAGGATTCCAGCCAGGGTATTATTGCATCCTACACACTCAGGTGATCATTGAGAGCCATAAAATTTAAGCTTGTAGAGTAAGCCAGTTACTTGCCAATCAGGTTGCTTGCAATGTCCGTATGTCTTCATGCAGCTCACCGCTATCTGGCCTTATGACAGCCTGCCCAGCTTGACGTGACTGATTCAACCTTCAGCAGCATCTCGGGACCTGCACCGGACAGTGGGAGTCTGCCAAAAGCAACAACTTGCCAGCCACATGCCCACATGCCAATTCTTCTTCAGGACCCACCAAACCAACACACATGTGCAAGTGTTGCTACGACTCGGACATGATTTAATCCTTCTGTCTTCCACAGTTTGTTCAAGAAAGTCGGTGTCAGTTTTCACAAAGCGTAATATGAATGGCCACCTTGAAAACATTTTGTGCTCTACCATTTGATACTCCTTCACATACATAATCCAACACAGTTCTGTATCTTAAAGCACTGGATGATCAGTTCTTCTGGAGATAGTCCTTGCCTTCTGAATGTACAGAGAAACGTTTGCTCCCAGCAACTTGTCGATCTTGCCAGGTGACCAAAATTCTAGATCGATAAGTTTTGTACGTGTCAAATCCAACACACTGTTTAATTTTGCTGAAGGTAACTGACATCTTGTCTTGATCCCAGACAGAAGATGAAATGAAGAAGTTTATACAGAAGTCAACTTGAACAGAGACGTGCTGCTTCGTTTGTTATATGATTCCACCTGTTCCTTGAATGTATACTCTACTGTGCCATCTGTGAAGTCAGAGCCACTACTATCTATCAACCATGTTGTCACTGTTGTAAGCAGCACTTGTTTGTCTCGGATGATTATAAGTGAGCAGTAATGCAATGTACTTGGATGTATACCATTTTTTGTGTTTCATGTCACTAGGACAATCCTTCCTTGTTCCGTCTTGTGTGTTTTATTTCTGTGTGTAGCAATGTGTGGTGCCCTTTTTGACAAGCATGACGGCATACATAAGTGCAACTAGAAGCCCTACAATCACCCTTTGGACAATTGTTGAACAATTTGTTTGGCATCACTATAGGTTTGTGTTCACTACACGTGGCTTGCCTGAATTTGCTGCACTTCTGCAAAGCTTGAGTCAAGTGACGCATGACATACGCAACACTAGCAGCGACTAGATTCATCTCAAACGCCCTAAGTGCTTGACATTGCAGGTGGTCTGCTGTTTGTTCCAATATGTGCTGTGTCATGGTAGTACTGTAGCCTTGATAATTTCAGATTTGCATTTATTTTTGAGAAAAGCACATCTCCATTCTAATATCAGAAAGCTATTGAAACTCAGGCAGGTTTTAAATCTTGTTGTTACAGACTGGCCAACTTTTTCTATAAAGAGCAGTGAAGTAATTACATCTTGAAAGGATACATTTAGTTGTAATGCCAACAGCACATGAATATTGCTTGAAGTAGTGCATGAAGTTCACTTGCACCTTCCCCAGTCGCTGACAGAAACGTTAACAGCTTCTTCAGATGTGCTGATGCAATCAGTCTTGGGTTATTGTATGTGTTGCAAACTGTATCAAATGGTTATTTAGCAGTGTCCTGTAATTCATAATTATTTACCACAAGACTCAAAAATGTCACTAAAATGCCTGAACTACTTTACATTCCGATTCCCTCTAGGCAGACAGTATCCCCCCCACCATTCACAAGGGGATTATGGTTCCTTCGTGTTAGTTCACATGTGGTGCACATGTGGCTCTGAGCTAATGCAGCCAGTTCTTCCTTACTGTCCGCATTTGTCACCCTGCCCTCCCTCCCTATCCTTGCTCACTCCCAGTTGCCCCCTCCTCCACCTTTCTTGGTGATCTGATTCATCTCGACATGGCTATCCACCTGGTTTCCTTTATTGTTTACAATTTGCTTTCCTCTGCCTGTTCATTCATGTTTTTTGGTTTTTAGGTCCCCAATTGAGTTTTACCTCCACTTCAAAATTTCTTGTTTTTGTTTAATGTGAGCCGTTTGGGGAACAACTCGCTCCCTGGCATCTGCGGTGTGGATTCCTCTTGCCTTCCCCCTGTTGCCCCCTTCAACCCAGCTAGGTCACCAGCACACATAGCCAGTCTGTGTGATGGGTCTGTTATGTACCCATCTGGCTGAGATCCCTGACAACACAGGAATCACTCTCCTGATTCCTAAATTGTTCATTCCCCATGTATGCCAAGGAGTGGTTGCTTGTCTTCTTGGAGCATCAGAACTCCCACCTATAGCCACCGTGCTAGATGGCCCTTGGTTTGGGTGGGTGGCACCCTTCGGGAGAGCCCATGGTCAGAATGGCTGGTATTTGGGGGATGCTTGATGCATGAAGCGTATGGAGCTGCAAAGATCTGGCCGATCTCAAACGGCTGCTTCTTTGAATGGTGAACAATCATTGAATGGTGCTTCATGTTACCCAGCAACCTCTGCTTCCCTGGCTACACCATGGGAGGATGGCCAGGCTAGCCATCTTTGGATGATATACTTCCCCCCTAACCTCATCTGTACGAGGACAGATGGGGACACATTCATTGCCACAATGCCATTGTTTTTGTGGAAAATATTGAGGAAAACTTTCTTGATCAGAGCATCTTCTGCCACCCAATCGGCAGCTCTTTGCATCTGTGATCCTATTGGCAATGTCCCAGTGTCTTTTATCCCTCACCAATCTCTGAATATGGTGTAGAGAGTGATTTTTCATTGGGATCTCACCCTGCAAAATGATTAGGAACTCTGGGCTAATCTGGAGAGGTGTGCATTAATTTGGTTTGGCATGTGGAGAAGGGCCACAAAGACAACCGCATCCATACTGGTGCCTTCATTCTAGCTTTTCTGGGGGTACCCTCCCAGAGAATGTCAAGGTTATGTGCTGAAGTTGTGATGTGAAGCCATACACCCCACCACCTATGCGGTGCTTCTGGTGGCTGCAATTTGGGCATATGTTTTCCTGGTGTGTGTGGTAGACCCTCTGTACACTCACTGTGGACACCCATTCCATGAGGGAAGCCCCTGTGTTCTGACACCTGTGTGTGACAAATGTACTGAAAGCCACTCCCCTCACTCGCTAAATTTGCCCGGCGTAAAAGAGAGGAAGGAGATCCAAGAATACAAGTCATCGAATCGCCTGTCTTATACTGAGGGTTACTAAAAGTATGAGATACTCCATCCAGTGTCACTATCTTCAACTTATCTCTCTTTTACTTCATTTCCTCCTCCTACCTCTCCCTTGCCCAGCCCCATCCACCTATCCCCTCTCCCTCCCCCTACCCCTGCAGTTGCCACAACCTCCTGTCTGGGTCTGCTCCCTCTCTCCAGCCGAAGAAGTGCGCCCCTTCTTTGGCACCTGCCAGTGATTGGGGTCCCTTACAAGGCCCCTTTGCCCAGCTCAGCTCAGGCTGGAAGACTCCTACCATCACTCAGTCAGTGCGTTTGCTCATCCGAAGGTCACCCGCTCTCTTTCAGTCACCTGTACTCCCTCTGTGCTCTACCCTCCTCCAGCTCTGAAATAGGAGGAGGAGGAGGAGGAGGAGGAGAAAACGGACAGGAAGAAACATAAATCCTAAGACAAGGTCCCCGCCCCCCCCCCCCCCAACCGCTGTCCCCAGTAATGCCACCTCCTGCCTTGCAACCTGTGCCTGAGATCTTATTTACGGATGTCACCTCACCCTTGTAGGTGAAGGCTACTGACCAAGTGACATGGTATCCTCATTTTTTTGTGTAATCTGGATTCTGGCCACACAGTCATCCACTGAAATTGCCAAAGTTACTATCATCACCTACCAGAAATGCAACCTTCTGTCGGAAGTGTACTGGCCCCAGGGAAGCATCTGGTGGGATCTGCACTTTGGTTCACTCCAATGTCGTAGTGACCGGATCGCACTAAGTACCTACCTGGAAGCTATAGTGGTTAGAGTGCAAATGTCTCTGGCAATCACCATTTGCAGTGTCGACCTCCCTCCAGGTACAATAATTCCTTACTTTGCACTGTCTACCTTAATCTAGCAATTCACACCCCATTTCTCATCCTTGGGACTTCAATAGCCACCACCCATTGTGGGAGAGTGACACTTCAATGGGTAGGGGTCTCCTAATTGACCAGCTTATTACGGACCTGAATTTGTGTCTCCTCAATGAGGGTTCCCCTACCCAATTCAATGCTCTTAATGGCACCTTTACCACTATCAATCTCACGATCACCTCTCCTGCTCTCATTGCTTCCCTACATTTGTCAGCCCATGATGATGTTTGTGACAGTGACCACTTTACAGTGGTTCTATTGTTCCCCTGCCGCCACCAGACAGACAGGCCCCCAAGTTACGAATTCCGCAGGGCCAATTGCCCTTTGTATACATCTGCTGTGCACCTCTACACCTCCCTGTCGAATTGCATTGATGCAGTCTGCAAGGCATCTCTGCCACTATTCTTCACACTGCTGCCACCCCCTCCCCCCCATCAACATGTCCCCTCATCGTTGATGGGTACTTTGGTGGGCCAAGGATGTCACAGTCACTGTCTATAACTGCTGACATGCACTGCAGCATTTTAAGCAACACATTTCAAAGACGAACCTCTTCGCTTTTAAGTGTGTTCATGCGAAGGCTCATTACCTTATTAAGCAGTGTAAAAAGGAATGCTGGGAGCACTATGTGCCCCTCCGGGGACATACGCCTCTTCATTGCAGGTTTGGTCCAAGCTCCGTACTGTTCTTGGCTGCCAGCGACAGTCAGTATTCCATAGCCTTAACCTTAACGGTGATTTGTGCACTGATCCATCGGTCCTCGCAGAACACCTTGCTACATGCTTTGGGACGGTATTGGCATCATCTTTCTGTCCTCCTAAATTTCTCCAGCAGAAATGCAGTGTTCACTATGGCCCCCCCCCATTACCCCCTGCCAAACCAATCTGTTCATAACACATAACACTGAGTGAGTGCTACAGTCAAGCAGGCTCTTACCTCTTCATGGGACATGGCAGCTGGCCCATATTCTGTCCGCAACCAGATGGTCTATTATCTTCAACTGCATTAGGTTCACAGCTGCTATTCTGTCACAATGATGAAACAGTATAGTTCTCCCTGTCCTTAAGGCCAGGAAGAACCCAATGGCCTCGACAGCTACCGCCCAATTAACCTGAAAAATGTACTACATAAACTTCTCGAGAGGATAGTTAGCTACACATTATGTTGGGTACTAGAATCTCCGGGCCTTTTGTCCCTGTATCTCTGTGGCTTCCAAGTGAAATGATCTCCAACTGATCATTTACTTGGGTTGGAAAAAGTTACGCAACAGGCTTTTACTCACCACCAGCGCCTAGTTGTGGTCTTCTTTTTACCTACATTGGGCACACAACATGGCTTGGTGCCATCACATTTTAGTTACCAACCATGACTGAGGCTTCCATGTGCCCCTTCAGATTTTTATCCATGAGTTTTCCTCTGAGCGGCTCTTCTGGTTTCAAGTTGGAACTTCCCTCAGCACCCCTGGAATTCTGCAGAATGGTATCCCACATGGTTCTGTGGTAAGTGTCACACTCTTCCTCCTTGCAGTCCATGGGCTTGTGACCTCTGTTGCGCCACTGGTTACTCTAGCATTGTACGTCGATGATTTTTGCATCTGATGCAGCTCCCACTAAGTAGCATCTGGTGAGTGTCTGCTCTAAGATGCCATCCCATGGGCCTCTGCATGGGCCACCTCCTATTGCTTCCAGGTTTCTCCCTCAAAAATGTGGGTAATGCACTTTTATCACTGATTCACAGTACACCCCAACTCAGAATTTTATTTAGGTGAACAGCTTCTCGATGTTGTAGCACAGTCCTGTTTCTTGGGCCTTACTTTTGATAACCAGCTGACATGGCTGCCCTTCATTTGCCACCTAAATACTGTATGTATATGGAAGCTTAATGCTCTCCACCTCCTGGCCCTTGCATCTTGGGGTGCAGACTGTGTCACTTTTCTCCATCTTTACTGTGGCCTGGTCTTCTCCAGACTGTTGTGGTGGTCAGGTTTATGGCTCAGCAGCTCCTTCCACTTTGAAACTGCTTGACCTTCTTCACCATTGTGGGGTTCATCTGGCTATTGGTGGCTTTCTCAGTAGTCCCATTGATAGTCTCCTCACAGAAGTGGGGATTCCCCCTCTACACACATGACTGAGCAAACTACTACTTTCTTAATCAGTCATCATTCGCCAATTCCCTGACCATCCGATGTATCCTGCACTCTTCGCCATTGAGGACTGTCTCCCTCCTGACACCCGTTCTTGTGTGGGATTGCCGGTTGGCATGCGTATCACTTCCTTATGTCGGGATCCCCATCTCCCTTCACTGTAATGTACTTCACATATTTCCTCCCATACCCCTCCCACCCATGGATGGTAACTAGACCATGAATTATGACTGATCTATTCCAGGGTCCTAAGATTCATGTCATCTCTGTAATTCTCCACCATCTTGTATGTGCCATCCTTGGAGTGTTCTAGGGTGCCTCAATTTTTCACACTGATAGTTCTAAGGCAATAGATAAGGTGGGATACACTTTCATGTCTCCTACTGCCTTAGAACACCATTTTTTGCCAGGATCAATTAGTGTGTTCACAGCAGAGTTTCTGGAAATTCACAGAGCCCTCCTTTTTTATCTCAGGCCTCCCTCCACAGTGTTTTAATCTGTTCAGATCCAACGAGCAGGCTGCTGGCCATCAACCTCGTGCTTTGGTCTCTGCTATACGTGCCCTTCTCTTGGCCCACGAGTGTGCCACCTGTTCAGATGTCTTTCTCTGGGTCCCAAGTCATTTGAGCAACCCAGGGAATGGACTGGCTGACCGTTTGGCTAGAGAAGCAGATACTTACTGCCATTTCCTTTCATTATTCCAACTGTGGATGTGCGGATCTATGCAAAATCTCTCTTTACCCAAAATCTGAATGACATCTGGTGTGCTACTGCACATAGTAATAACTCCCCACAATCATGTAGTCTTCCCCCTGTGGGTGAGGGGTAAGAATAGGCCCGAGGTATTCCTGCCTGTCGTAAGAGGCGACTAAAAGGAGTTTCAACCGTTTCGGCCTTCCATGTGATGGTCCCCCTTGGGATTTGACCTCCATTTTCCAAATTCTACAGAAGTACGAGCCTTTTGGGGAAGGACACTGTACGTGGTGTATCACTGGTCCTCAGTGCACTAAGACCTTGGCACTCAGCATTGTAACTGCGTTGTAACCACAACCACTATTCCTCAAATTTGGCCTAAACGTCTGATGGGTTGCACAAGTTATGCCCATAGTGCGCCCCATCTGCACCTACAATCATGATGGACTTCCCATGGCACCCGAAATCCAGCACGGTAGCCAGCCCATTGTGGTGGGGTCGTCATGTACCCTCTAGGTTGTAGCCCCCTGACAACACAGGGATCATACTGCCGATACCTGAGCTGCACCCTCCCCACATCGGCCAAGGAGTAGATGCCCGTCTCCTTGGGGCATCAGGACTCCCAGCAACGGTCATCCTGCCAGGTGGCCCTTGTTGAGGCTGGGTGGCGCCCATGGGGAGAGCCTCTGGTTGGAGTGAGTGGTATTGGGGCGGAAGTTTTGCAGATGAAATGTCAAAATGTATCAGGTCGATCTGGGGCTGAGTCTTTTGAAAAGAAAGGTACTGTCTCTGGTTCTGGTACTCCTGCCCTTTCCCCCTTGGCCACTCCCTGGGAGGAAGGACAGGCCCGCCGGCTTGGGGCGATGTACTTCCCCCGCTATTTAGTCTGTTCTCGGACCGATGGGGGGGACGTCCACCACCTCCAAGCCCATGTTCTTTGTCCACCACATCTAGGACATCTTTGGGGAAATCGAGGCTCTCAGTAAAATGCGTTCGGGGACCGTTCATATAAAGACCACCTCCGCCACACAGTCGGCGGCGCTCCAGCGTGCGACTGACTAGGGGACATCCCAGTATCCATTGTCCCGCATCTGGCACTGAATAGGATGCAGGGGGTTATTTTTCCTGAGGACCTCCTGCTGCAATCTGATGAGGAGCTCAGGGCCAACCTGGAGTGCTGAGGCGTGCATTTCGTCCGGCGAGTCCAGCGCGGCCCCAAAGACTGTCGCATCGACACCGGGGCCTTTATCCTCGCCTTCGAGGGGGACGTTCTCTCGGAGAAGGTAAAGGTGATGTGCTACCGGTGCGACGTGCCACCTTACGTCCCACCTCCTATGCGCTGTTTTCGGTGTTTGCGCTTTGGGCACATGTCGTCACGGTGTGAGGCTGAGCCCCTTTGTGGCGATTGTGGATGTCCTCTTCGTGAGGAACATACATGCACTCCACCACCTCGGTGCATCAATTGTTCTGGCATCCACTCACCTCGATCTTTAGACTGCCCCGCGTATCAGATGGAGAAGAAGATTCAAGAATTAAAAACTTTGGATCATCTCTCTTTTTCTGAGGCCAGGAAGAAGTATGACCGCCTCCATCCCATGACGTTGGCAATATCGTTGGCCTCAGGCGTGTCCCCTCCTTGCACGGTATCCTCACCCCTATCCTGTCCCCCCTCCACCTCCTCACCCCATCTGGGGTTTATGCCTCCGCCTCCCAAATCCCTCCCTTCCAAATCCTCCTCCCTCGCGGCCCCTGCCCCCTCTGCCCCAGGGGCCACCCTTCCTCCTCCTCCTCCTCCTCCCCCTCCGCCGCCTGAGAAGCGATCCTCTTCTCAGGCGTCCATTGGAGAAACGTTCCAGACCCCGGCTTCCAAGGTCCGGCATTCCAAAATGGACCCCACGTCTGACGCTCCATCCATGAGTCGCTGGTCCCGGCCGTCCTCAGTTTCGCTGGGACGCTCTGCTGCCAGGCGCTCAGCTGGCCTCTCGTCGGCGAATGATACTGCCCCTCCTACGCAACCCAGGACAGCGGCCGCAGCTGGCGACGACTCGATGGAACAGGATCCGCCTCCCGCTGGTTGTAGCGTTGTTCCCTCATAACCTGGCCCTCTGCGGCCGTCGAGGTGACCAGCTCTTCCCCTGTTTCATTCCCCCTTTTTTCTGACTAGCGATGGCTTTATTGCATTGGAACATAAGAGGTATTCGATCTAATCAGGAGGAATTACAACTGCTCCTCCGCCTGCACTGTCCGCTCATCCTTGGTCTCCAGGAAACCAAGTTGTGCCCAACTGACCCTATTGCTTTTACCCACTATACCTCGGAGTGGTATGACCTCACCCCTGTGGACGGTATTCCAGCTCATGGTGGGGTCATGTTGCTCGTTCGGGACGATGTCTATTACCATCCCATCCCATTGACCACCCCACTCCAAGCAATAGCTGTCCGTATTACTCTTTCTGCCTTTACTTTTTCTGTTTGTACCATCTACACTCCATCGTCAACCACAGTTAGTCGGGCTGACATGATGCACCTGATTGTTCAGCTTCCTCCGCCGTTTTTATTGTTTGGCGACTTCAATGCCCATCGTCCCCTTTGGGGCTCTCCTGCATCCTGTCAGAGAGGCTCACTCTTGGCGGATGTCTTCAACCATCTCAACCTTGACTGCCTCAATACTGGCACCCCGACTTTCCTCTCGGACTCTACTCATACCTACTCCCACTTAGACCTCTCGATCTGTTCTACCACTCTTGCCCGTCAATTCGAGTGGTGTGTCCTTTCTGACACCTATTCGAGCGACCACTTCCCCTGTGTCGTTCGTCTCCTGCACCACACCCCATCCCCACGTCCTTCGAGCAGGAACATACCGAAAGGTGACTGGGGACTTTACTCCTCCCTGGCGACCTTTTCGGACCACGATTTTCTCAGTTGTGACAGTCAGGTCGAATACCTCACGGCTGTTATCATCAATGCTGCCGAACGTTCCAATCCTCGTACTACCTCTTCTTCACGTCACGTTTCCGTCCCCTGGTGGAATGAGGCTTGTAGAGACGCTATCCGTGCTGGACGACGTGCTTTACGCACCTTTCGCCGCCATCCTACGTTGGCGAATTGTATTGGATACAAACGACTCCGAGCGCAATGCCGTAGAGTCATCAAAGACAGCAAAAAAGCTTGTTGGGCCTCTTTCATCAGCTCCTTTAACAGTTTTACTCCCTCTTCTATCGTCTGGGGTGGCCTGCGCCGGCTGTCGGGCATTAAGGCCCACTCCTCGGTATCTGGCCTGACCTCAGGTAATGAGGTCCTTGTTGATCCTGTGGATGTCTCCAACGCCTTCGGCCGCTTTTTCGCTGAGGTTTCAAGCTCCGCCCATTACCACCCTGCCTTCCTTCCCAGGAAAGAGGCAGAAGAGGCTCGGCCACCTTCCTTCCACTCGCTGAATCTGGAAACTTATAGTGCCCCCTTTACTATGTGGGAACTCGAACGTGCACTTGCACTGTCCCATTGCTCTGCTCCGGGGCCAGATGAAATTCACGTTCAGATGCTGGCACACCTTTCTCCGGCAGGCAAAAGCTTCCTTCTTCATACCTACAATCGCGTCTGGACCGAAGGTCAAGTCCCCATCCGTTGGCGTGACGTCATCGTTGTTAGTATACCCAAACCTGGGAAGGATAGGCACCTTCCTTCTAGTTACCGCCCCATTTCTCTTACAAGCTGTGTCTGTAACGTGATGGAGCGCATGGTTAACGCTCGGTTAGTTTGGATTCTTGAATCTCAACAGCTACTTACCAATGTTCAATGCGGCTTTCGTCACCGCCGCTCCGCTGTTGGCCTTGTCGACATTCATCATGAACAACTTTTTGCGAAAGCGCCAAACGGTAGCCGTGTTCTTCGATTTGGAGAAGGCTTATGATACCTGTTGGAGAGGAGCTATCCTCTGCACTATGCACAGGTGGGGTCTACACAGTCGCCTTCCCCTTTTTATTGATTCCTTTTTAACAGATCGAAAGTTAAAGGTACGTGTGGGTTCCGTATTGTCCGACGTCTTCCTCCAGGAGAACGGAGTGCCTCAGGGCTCTGTCTTGAGTGTAGCCCTTTTTGCCATCGCGATCAATCCAATTATGGATTGCATTCCACCTAATGTCTCAGGCTCTCTCTTTGTCGATGACTTCGCGATCTACTGCAGTGCCCAGAGAACATGCCTCCTGGAGCACTGCCTTCAGCGTTGTCTAGACAGCCTATACTCATGGAGTGTGGCAAATGGCTTCCGTTTCTCTGAAGAGAAGACGGTTTGTATCAACTTTTGACGATATAAAGCGTTCCTTCTGCCATCCTTACATCTCGGTCCCGATGTTCTCCCTTTCGTGGAAACAACTAAGTTTCTAGGGCTCACATTGGACAGGAAACTTCGTTGGTCTCCACACATCTCTTATTTGGCTGCCCATTGTACACGTTCCTTAATGTCCTCAGAGTGCTTAGTGGTTCATCTTGGGGAGCGGATCGCACTGTCCTGCTTCACTTGTATTGGTCCATAGTCTGATCAAAGCTGGATTATGGGAGCCTCGTCTACTCGTTTGCTCGGCCATCCCTCTTACACCGTCTCAACTCCATCCACCATTGGGGGTTATGTCTTGCGACCGGAGCATTCTACACTAGTCCCGTCGAGAGTCTTTATGCTGAAGCTGCCGAATTACCATTGACCTACCGGCGCGACGTACTGCTGTGTCAGTATGCCTGCTGGCTGTTGTCAATGCCCGACCAGCCCTCTTATCAGTCCTCCTTCGCCGATTCTCTCGACCGTCAGTATGGATTGTATCTGTCTGCCCTGCTGCCCCCTGGAGTCCGCTTCCGTCACCTGCTTCAACAGTTGGGTTTTGCCCTCCCTACCACCTTCAGAGAGGGTGAGAGCCCGACACCACCTTGGCTCCAGACTCTGGTTCATATTTATCTCGACCTCAGCTCAGTCCTGAAGGAGGGTACTCCGGCTGATGTGTATTGCTCACGGTTTGTCGAACTTCATACACGACTTGCTGGTCACACCTTTATTTACACCGATGGCTCCAAAACTGACGATGGTGTCGGCTGTGCCTTTGTCATTGGGGCCGCCACCTTTAAATACCGGCTCCTCGACCAATGTTCCAGCTTTACGGCCGAGCTCTCCATCAGGCCGTTCAGTATGCCCGCCGCCACCACCATTCATCGTATACACTCTGCTCTGATTCCCTCAGTGCTCTTCAGAGCCTTGGAGCTCCCTATCCGGTCCATCCTTTGGTGCAACGGATCCAGCAGTCCCTCCATTCTTTCGCTGATAAGGGTCTCCTGTCAGTTTTCTGTGGGTTTCCAGACATGTAGGAGTGCCTGGGAATGAGGCTGCAGATGCTGCAGCCAAGGCTGCAGTCCTCCTGCCTCGGCCAGCCTCCCATTGTGTCCCGTTATCTGACGTTCATGGGGTTGTTTGTAAGAGGCTTGTGTCGTTGTGGTGGGATGCTTGGTCATTCCTCCAAGGAAACAAGCTCCGGGCAGTAGAACCGCTCCCAACAGCTTGGACATCCTCCTCCCGACCATCTCGGCGAGAAGAGGTCCTTCTGACCAGGTTGCGGATTGGGCATTGCCAGTTTAGCCACCGCTACCTGATCTCCGGTGACCCAGCCCCGCAGTGCCCTTGTGGTCAAGCATTAACAGTGCGCCATGTTTTATTGTCGTGTCCCCACTTTAGTCAATCTTGTGTTGTCCTGTCCCTGCCATCTACTTTACCGGATATTTTAGCTGATGACGCTCGAGCAGCTGCTCGTGTTCTGCTTTTTATAACTTTGACTGGCTTGTCCAAAGACATCTAACTTTTATACGTCTTTTATCTTCGTCTTTGTCAGGACTTTCTGGTGTCCCACCCCCCCCCCTCCCCTTGAGTTTTACTAGATTCCATGTGCTCTAACAACTGTGACTGGGCGCTAATGACCTCAGTAGTTGAGCGCCCTTAAACCCCACCAAAAAAAAAAAAAAAAAAAAAACACCGTGGATTACGTTTAGTATCTAGAGCTTTTTACACCAGCCCTGTGGAAAGCCTTTATGCTGAGACTGCTGAACCTCCACTGTCCAATTGGCGAGCAGTCCTTCTGAATCTTTATGCTAGCCATTTGTCTTCCATGCCTGCTAATCCAGTCCATGACATTTTCTTCGACGCCTCCTTTGATGTAGGGTATGCAGGCCACCCTTCCTCCATACTACCACCGGGAGTCCACTTCCATCAACTGCTCCATTCTCTTTCCTTCCGCTTTCCTAAAACTTTCTTGAGAACTGGGGGTACAGCACCACCTTGGCTCCATCCCCAGACCTGCTTGCTCCGTGATCTTTGTCAGTTTCTGAAGGATGGTACCCCTTCACTTGTTTATTGTCGGGCATTTTCTGCTCAATGTGCACAAATGAAGGATGCCACATTTATTTACACTGATGGATCAAATACATCATTTTGTGTAGGGAGTGCCTATATTGTTGGCGACACCCCAAATCGATTTCGGCTTCCCGATCAGTGTTCCGTTTATGCTGCGGAGCTTTACGCTGTTCTCCAGGCTGTCCAATAAATCCGTCACCATCAGCGGATACGGTATGTTATGTGTACAGATTCTCTCAGCTTTCTCCTCAGTCTCCAAGCTCTCTACCCCGTCCACCCACTGGTCCACCGGATTCAGGACTGCCTCCACTTGCTCCCTTTGGGGGCGTCTCGGTGGTGTTCCTCTGGATCCCAGGTCATGTTGGTATCTGTGGAAATGAGGCGGCCGATATAGCAGCCAAGGCTGCAGTCTCTCTTCTTCGGCCAGCTATTCACACGATTCCCTTCACCGCTATATGGAGTGTTTTATGTCGTCGTGTTGTTCTTTTATGGCATGCACATTGGTCAACACTTCCCCATAATAAATTGCGGGACATGAAAGCTCTTCCCTGTGCTTAAACCTCTTTCTCCCGCATGCGTCGTCGGAGGAGGTAATATTAACTAGACTTCGGATAGAGCACTGTCCTTTTAGCCATCGACATCTTTTAAGCGGCGATCCTCCCCCACTCTGTCCCCACTGCTCTCAGCTGTGGACAGTAAGACACCTTTTACTCAAGTGCCCCTATTTTACTCTGTTACGCGCCCGTCTACAGCTGTCGCCTCAAATATCGTCAATTTTAGCAGATAACGCGCTCAGCCGATCACGTTCTCGAGTTTATTAGTGCCAGTGAGATGACGTCAGTCATTTGAAGCCCTTTTTCGGGACAACCAAACCCTTTCTCTAGTAGTTTTTCATGCTGTACTCCTGCTTTTAGTTTCTCCAATTTTTTGAGTTTTGCTCCCTTATCTGCTGATTCCATTTTCGTATTTTACTTTTACCTAAGTCACAGATTGGGCGCTAATGACCATAGCAGTTTTGCGCTTTAAAACAAAACGAAAAAAACGCAAAACCAACTGAGGAAAATACAGGCGGTGGAAATGAGATCCTAAAGGAGTATTAAAGATGGTGTGAGGGTGGATACAATCCGAAATGAAGATTATTAGGAAAGACTAAATATAGGATCAATACGTAATAAAACATTTAAAAAGATACAAAACCAGACTTTACACAGGTAATGTAAGAGCACACGCTGAGCGGCAGAAGAGATGGAGGACAGCCCAGGAGATTGTGGAGACAACTGTAAAACTAGAGCTGGCAAGAATCCCTGACTCATAAAATGAAAAAGAAGTAGAAGAAGAAGAAGAAGAAGAAAGGAAGAAACTGCAGCAAACTACCCCTTAGAGAATAATGAGCAAAAAGGATCATACAGACTCGAGGCCGGAAATCCTGTACAGTACATTACAGCACTCAACATACTGAGACAAGACAACCGTTAGAGAAACTGTCCAAAGTGGCTCCCACAGGCCTCTAAGCAAGTGCGGACATGATTCAGCTGCATCTGACACCAATTTTCAAATGTCCATTTACTAGTTCTCTTAACTGTTCCACTCCCTCTTCCGTTGTGTGGGCCAACATCAGATGGCTCTCTGGGACCAAGAATCAATTTCAAATTTCTGTCCTGGTAGCAGCAGATATAGGCATAATAAACCCTATCACTACCTCTATGATCTGTAATTTTATAATGGTCTGTTATTCATTTCCCCTTCCATGATCCTTCAGACTACTCCACCAGGTCATATTTGAGGGGTGTTCTTTCCAACAAACTATTCTGTACTTCTATTTCAGTCACTGGCATTATCCTTGCACCAGCCTTCATGGATCTAGCAGCTGTAGTCTACATTCCCATCATGTTGACTTGTGTTTTGTGGGCTCCATTGTCCTGCACTGTGGCAGTGGCTGTAAGTGGCAGCTGACTGCTCTAGTGAATTCAGACAGTTAAGCTCAATTGAAATAGAAATATTTTATTATTCTTCATTTGTATTATTATGCAGTTTTCTTCGATTGCACTTTAATAAAATTTCACATGTATCTACTTGTCACTGCACCTGATTCGTAATTTGTCATTATATAATTTACCAACTTACTAACACTGAGATGAGCATGTGCAGTGAGATAACATACCACTGACACATTTGAAGCTGTTTGATTTATGCTCAAATTCAGTTCATGTAAAGTTATTCAGATTTTTAATTTTTTTTGCAGGAGCAGGAAGAGGTACACCCAGAGGAGGTACTGGCAGGTGAGATTTTTGCTTTCTTCAGTAGCTTAATTACATGCTAAAGTTATCGCTTTAATATTTTCTTATGTGGTATTTTTTCCATATTTTTCTTGCTAAACTATTTTAGTGAAACAGTTGTTCAAAAGTTTATACTTGAACTTGACACTGGATGTTAGTTACATGGTACATAATTCATACTGAAAATTGGCAGTGCCTTTGTAACTACAAAAGATTGGTCACAAATGTGCAGTTGTGTTTAAAATGTATGCGGTGGTAGATTGTGAGGGAAATGTGATGAAAGAGAAAGAAGACAAATTTCTAAGTACCAAATTGACATTTTAAAATAAGTCATTGTAAAGGTGAGCTAACATTACAAATAGGCCCACTACAATAAGTAGTAATGGTTAGATCACAGTCCCCTTATTCTGTAGTCATCCTCCCCTGCAAATCGCACACTGGTGCCACCGTTATCCCTCGCCTGCCAAGAGGGTAATTGACTATGCAATGACAACATGCTATTGACAAGGGAACCTCCCCATTGCACCCCCCTCAGATTTAGTTATAAGTTGACACAGTGGATAGGCCTTGAAAAACTGAACACAGATCAATTGAGAAAACAGGAAGAAGTTGTGTGGAACTGTGAAAAAATAAGCAAAATATACAAACTGAGTAGTTCATGGGAAGATAGGCAACATTAAGGATGATGGGAACGCAGGAGCGCCGTGGTCTTGTGGTAACGTGAGCAGCTGCGGAATGAAAGGTCCTTGGTTGAAATCTTCCATCGAGTGAAAAGTTTAATTTTTTATTTTCAGTTTATGTGACAAACTCTTATGTTTTCATCACGTTTTTGGGAGTGATTATCACATCCACAAGAAAACCTAAATTGGGCAAGGTAGAAGAATCCTTTTACCCATTCGCCAAGTGTACAAGTTAGGTGGGTCGACAACATATTCCTGTCATGTGACGCACATTCAGTCACCAGTGTTGTATAGAATATATCAGATGTGTTTTCCTGTGGAGGAATCGGTTGACCTATGACCTTGTGATCAAATGTTTTCTGATCCCATTGGAGAGGCACATCCTTTTGTCTACTAATCGCACGGTTTTGCGGTGCGGTCGCAAAACAGACACTAAACTTATTACAGTGAACAGAGACGTCAATGAACGAACGGGCAGATAATAACCATGCAAAAATAAAGAAAGTAAAATTTTCATTCGAGGGAAGACTTGAACCAGGACCTCCCGTTGAGCAGCTGCTCACGCTACCATGGGACCATGGCGCTCCTAAGCTTACGTAGTCCATTATGTTGCTTATGTGGCTCATGGACTACTCAGTTCGTATATTTTGCTTATTTTTTCACAGTTCCACACAACTTCTTCCCGTTTTCTCAATTGATCTGTGTTCAGTTTATCAAGGCCTATCCACTGTGCCAACTTATAACTAAATCTGAGGGGGGTGCGATGGGGAGGTTCCCTTGTGAGTACAAGATGCCTGACTTGGTCGTAGCTTCACAACCTGTGTACTACATTCTTCAGACCCATCTCCAATTCTGTCACCCCTTCCACTCCCATATCAGCTTCCCTGATTTAAACATATAGGAGTTCCCCTTAGCTCATCCTTAAGTTCCACAATCCTCCTTCCCTCAGTACCTGTATGTGCCCCTGTGCCTCTTATATTACACCCTGTTCCAACTCATCCCCTCACTGACATTCTCAATCAATCAGTCCACCACCACTCCTCATGCAGTTGGCCTGCAGGTTTAAGAAAATTTATCTGACTGACAGAGGGACAGACTGTGGCAAATGTTATTCCAGACTTAGCCTTTGATTGTTTATTTCTACATTAAGAGTTTCATGACCAACAAAACATCGTAGGCTGGTGCATAAGACTCAAATATTTTCTATAAGTTCCAAAAACACACACTATACATAATGGAGACTTAAATCATCGAAAATAATATAATCTGCTTCACTGATCACTGAAGTCTGCCAATGTTGGGGTAACTTTCTGAATCCATAATTGTAAAAATCATGTGGTTTTGTAGCAAAGAACTTGTAGAGCCATGTTCAAAGTGTATTTTCACCCCAAAAGGAAGTTTGTGAAGATCATTGTACAGAGAGCAGAAAAGGTGAAATCTGTGGGTGCAATGTCAGGTGAAAAGGTGGTTGCAGATTGACTTCCCAATCCAGTTGTTGTATAGTGTTACTGGCCAGTGTCGCAGGATTCCGGTTGCTGTTATTGTGGAATAGCATCACTTCACACAGTCTTCCTAGTTGTTGTTCTGGGATTTCGTCTGGAAGATGTCTGTTGATGACAATAAATGCCAACAGGAGAGTTACCTCATGCAAGCAACTCTTTGTACACCACATGGCCACTGTTCCACCAGATGCATAACACTATCTTATGTGGATGCATGCAAGTCTTTTTATGTGGCATTACTGCTTTGTTTGGACTAAACCATTTCTTTCTTTTCTTTCCCTTGCATTAGCACAAAGACAAATTTTCTAGTCATCAGTAATGGTGCAGGATAGGAATGATAGGTGGTGTTCACACACAAATCGATGACAAGCAAGTGGATAATGCACATATGGCCAACCAGTAATTTTTCTCATTTGGCTTGTGTATCTCATATGCTTCATTGTTGAACCTTCTCCATTGCATTCAAATGTTCCACAATGATGGAATGAGCATGAGGGATTCAATGGAGGGGAAATTTTAGAAAATGATTTCACTGAAGAAAATGTTAGTGTTCCTATATTTGACCCTATAATATTCTTTCCCCTATTGTAACCATGTCTGTGGCATTCACTAAGAGAAGCAGAATGTTTCACAAGTGTTGATCACATTGAGTGTGGGATAGCATTTCACATTTCCTGATTACAATCTCTGAATTCCAAAGACAAGTCATGTTTCAGATTTATCAGTCCCCTTGTCATAGTAAATACAATGCAGGCTGAATGTTGTTTGTTTGGTATGATTTGAACTGGGAGTTGCAGCAACAGTAAGTGAATAATGCTTCTGATTTTCTCTCTGTTGCAATATGTCACCACTGACTTGAGAACTAGAAAAAGTTCATTCTGAGTGTCACATGACAGATAATGCATGTGGCATGTGGCATTGTGCAGACTATTGTTGGTCTCTAACCTTGCCTATGTATTCAATTGTTATAGACAGAAGAGTTCGAATATTCACAGGAAATTTTCATTAGTTGAACCTGCAATTTTCTGAGCTTAACCTCTGAATGCCAAGCCTCTTTGACCAAGAAATAATATCACATTAAGTAACATGAGAGCTCAAATGCAAGTTGGCTATTACATGGATGAACAGAAAAGTTACCTTTTTTACTTCCAACCATCAGCATACTTCTTTCATGTCATTTTATTTCTTCGTTTTTATGATTCTCCTGTGAAATATTTCTACAAATGTAAATATTTCGTTTGTTGTCTGTCATTGGATGAAAAATATATTGTATATACTGGTTTTTAATGTAAATAACCTTAAGATGTAATCAGAAATGTGTTACTTATGGATGTTGTTGGCAAGGCTACCAAATTGTAATGTTGTTTTAGATCTGCCAACGTGTACATTTGTTGGGGAAATGTGATAGAATTCACAAGAATATTTGAAGAAAGCATTTTTTAACTCTATCACAATGTGGGTTTAGTGCACAATATGTAAAGAAGAAATAGAATAATATAACAGTTAATACAATCAACTTTGCCAAAATAACACTCTTCTACAAACACCCTTGTATTTCTGAAAAAAATACATTGTGATCCTATTTGTACTTAGATAGTTGAATTCAAAACTGTTTTTAGTTTTTTTTCTGTCAGGAATTGTTTATGAATAATCACAATTTTCTTTTTCTCTTCTATTTCTGATATATTGCAGCAAACATGAGGTGAAATTCAATAGAGAAATTCACATATTTATGATGTTATAATTTCATCACATTAATGGAGGGTGAATTCTAACATATAACACAGAAATCTTTTTGGATACACCTTGTAGCATTTATTTGATATGAGAAATAAGAGGAAATCGACAAGAAAATGAACCACTCTATTCTAATGCACATCACTTTCTTCACTTGTATTGTGAATCTTTCTTATCTTGAATGATATTCCAGCAATAATCTGCTAATACAGAAGGTACCCACTTCCCTTCATAACACCTTTCTATGGTAGAAATGTCCTTATGGTATTTTTCGCCATGTTCATTCAATACATCACTACAACTCTCTATGAAGTAGTCCAGATGAGAGTCCATCATATGTATCTTCAAAGACACACTGCACATTGTTTCATTAGCCCAAGTTTGATGTGAAGAGGTGTAAGCGGTATATCCCCAAGAGCTATCTGACATTAATGTTGTGCATTCTTTTCGCCCACTTTCCATTTCCGACTAGGCCATTTCTTTTTCATGTAGTGACAATTTCCGTCTTGACTATCCCATTCACAAAGAAAACAGGCATACTCCACGTACCCTTGTTACATCCTCTGTACCATCGCCATTACTTTGAAATCTGCAAATATTTTCCATTTGTATTCACGGTATAGTAATGAATTTAACACCCATTCTACAAATTGGTAATTCTCTTTGGTCAAGCTGGCATAAGCTACTGAAATGGAGGGTATTTTATTTCCATTATGCAGCAAAACACCATTGAGACTTAGTTTTGATGCAGCAACCGGCTGCCACTGTTAGAGATAATGGGCTATTGCAGGTGGTCTCAGTGACATACATATGGCAGGGGATAACTCGATGACATCTGATTCTTCCCACCTGCTGTTGAACAAGAAATTGTTATGTTCCATCACTAACAGATGTGGCAACGTACCTGTAACAAGAAATTGTTATGTCCCATCACTAACGGATGTGGCAACATACCTGTATCTCTCTATAATGTCCCTATGTTTACCGTGAAATTATATATATATATATATATATATATATATATATATATATATATATATATATATATATATATATATATATATATATATATATATATAAACGTATCCCTGACAATGATATTTTGTTTACATATTAGAATTTCCCATGGTAAACTGGGTTAGAAGCACACAGTTTAATATCAGAAATAGAAGTCTTGTCGAACAGTGTAATTTAATTGGATAGATAAAAACATCTAATCACCAATCACATTTTTTCTTGCCCGCATGTGTGTGTAGTTGTGTTTGTGTACTTGTGTGTGTGTGTGTGTGTGTGTGTGTGTGTGTTTTTGTGTTTTCTTGCTGCTGCTTGGCAAGTAGATTTTTTAATCTATCAAACTAAATTATAAAGAAGTAATAGTACATTTAAAATTAAACACGATATACAATTAGATGCAGCTGGTGTGAAGGACTCATAAAACTGAAGAAGTGAATTGAAACAAAGAATATTATGAAACATAAAGTTGCTACTCACTATAGAGTAGAGTTTAAATGAAGGATGTCGTGTTGGGCAGCGTGCTTAGCAGCAGGGTATCAACTTGTTTCTTGCCACAGCTTGTAGGTGGCCATTTATGTGGACAGACAGCTTGTTTGTTGTCATGCCCACATATAATGCAGCACAATGGTTGCATCTTAGCTTATATAGCACATGACTGGTTTCACAGGTAGCACTGCCTACAATGGGATAGGTGATATTTGTGACCAGACTGGAGAAGGTGTTGGTGGTGGTGGTGGTGGTGGTGGTGGTGGTGGTGGTGGTGGTAGGATGTATGGGACAGGTCTTGCATCTGGGGCTATTACAGGGATATGAGTATGGGTTAAAAGTTCTTCCTAAACACCCAGAATCCTAAAACCCCTCCCCTCATTCAGATTCATTGAAGACATCTTTGTGATCTGGATCGAGAGTGAGGACACCCTATACGCATTCCTCCAGAACCTCAACAGCTTCTCCTCCTTTGTCTCACCAGGACCTTCTCAAGCCAGCAAGCCTAGTTCCTAGGTGTTGATCTCCACTTCAAAGATGACTACATCACTGCCTCTGTCGATATCCAACCTACTAACTACAATTAATACCTCCATTTTGACAACTGCTACCCAGTCCATACCAAGAAGTCCCTCCCATACAGTCTATCCACATATGCAGTGATGAGAGGCCATCCTCGAAATATACCGGGGGTCTCAATGAAGTGTTCAGACAATAATTATCCTCCAAACCTTGTACAAAAACAAATCTTCTGTGCTTTATCTTTGCAGTTTCCCACGACCCCCAAAGTCTCACCATCTGGCCACAGAGGAGCATTCCCCTCGTAACTCAGTACCACCCAGGACTGGAACAACTGAATTACATCCTCTGCCAGTGTTCTGACTATCATTGTGCTCTGAAATCAGAAATGTCCTGCCTACTATCCTCCACACCTGTCCCACAGTGATATTCCTCCGTCCACCAAACCTACACAATACACTCGTCCATCCCAGCACAATCCCTGCTCCCAACCCTTACTTAATGACTCAGATCACTGTAATAGAACTAAATGCAAGACCTGTCCCATACATCCTTCATTCACCATCTACTCCAGGCTGGTCACAAACAACATATATCCCACCAAAGGCAGGGCTACATGTGAAACCAGTCATCTGATATAGAGGCTGAGCTTCAACCAATGTGCTGATTTCTGCATGGGAATGACAAGCAACAAGCTGTCTGTCTGCATGAATTACCAGTAATAAACTGTGGCCAGGAACTCCCCCTGCAGTATATCCTATGTTCCTGTAACCCTCCTGGCTTCAACCTTGATTAGTCAGTTTTCTCACCCATTCAGACCCTTCCCTGTCTCCATTCCAGTGCTACGTAGCCCTCATATCACCAACACAAGAGGTCTTCTTTACTCCTTTTGTAGAAAGAACTGCAAGGATTTTGCTTTTTTTTGTGGGTGACAATGTCAGTGAAGATATTATTTATCTTTATTACATTATTTGCTAGGTATATACTATTAGACATATATTTTCACCGATAACTTATTCTTGAAGAAAAGTGATGTCTGTGTCTTGTAACTAGTGTGTTCAGCAAAGTTATTGTTTTGATCACTTCTTCTATTTTTAAAGCTACATTTTTACATTTATAATAGCTACCACAGCTAAGGCTAAGTATCTATGGCTGGATGACATGTCTGGCATTGCAGTAATAGAGCATACAAACTAACTTTGCTAATTAATGCATGTATCTATTAGTCATGACTGTCAAAATCCAGACTGTAGTTGGAGATTAGCCATCACAAATGTACAGACACTGTTTTACGATGTACTATTTTTCTTCCTCCTTGTGAGATAGTGTACTGGAGACAATTGCATTGTTTTCCTTATTTTGTTTTGGCTGTCTTAGTAGTTTCTTCGTATAATTTAGGTGTTTACATTTATTTATGGAGCTGTGTTTTGATTAATGAGGAGGGGGTTTATGAGGAATCCAGTCAGCAATAATGTTTCTATGATTTACCATATGACACATGAGAGCTGATTACCTCTGGAATGAAGAGGCTGGGAGTAAATTGTGTAGTAGAAACAACTGAAACACATAGGAGAAATGTGCACACACATTTGGAGAGAATTTGTGATAAGTATCTGAAGATAATGTACGTACAGTACCACTGTCCCTTTGCTCAAAAAACATTTCCCATCAAGACTTTCACTACAGTCTGTTCCCAGACAAAATTGTTTCTCTTACTGCCTCACCTCTCTACATGGAGTCCAGTAGAGAGCTGCATTTCCCCATCTGTCATCCACTCGTGGTCATTTATCCCATCTGTTGCGGATGATCCATACACAAGGTGAGAAATGTGCTTAGGTTGTCATGAACCCTAGAACTTCATTGCAACACAGAAGGCTCATTATAATGTTGGGCATATTAAATGGCTTCATAGTGCTAAAAACATAGTCCTGTTATGCTGTAAGGTTGTCACAAATATGAGCTAAGCTGGGCACTGCAAGCTGCACTGGTGTTTTCCTAGATTCCATTGTTGTTGTGCTCAGAGGAATAGTTGGGAATGTTACAGCAAGGCAAGGTAAAGAATGCCCTGATCCACTGAAAGATGTTTGATAATATGAGAACTATTCTTGAAGCTGCAGTTCAGCACTCTGTTTGTAAAAACTGAGAGGCGCTGCTGTAGGTATCTAAAGAGTAGGTTGCACTAGTGATGTCAATATTGTGGGCTACATTCTTATTAATATAGTCATGGCACTCAGAAGTAGATAGTGGATGTCAAGTCTGGGACTTGGGTTGGCTGGTGAGCCATTGTGCAGTGGTCTATGAAGGCTGTGAAGAGCACAGGAATGCTGGAAAATTGTCCAGTGTCATGTGGTCCCTATACAGAAACTATGCAATGGCTGTCATGGGCAAGATGAGCTGCTCTGACTTTGTTTCAGGTTTATTAACATGCTAGCAACAGGCAGCACTCTGTTGAATGTCACAAGACAGCATTGTAAGGTACCAGTCATATGGTACACCACACACTTCCACTTCATTCCTATGATGTCTTCTATTCCATCCTGTTCCCATCCCCAACAAATTTCTTCCTGCCTCACCTTTACGAAGAATGCACCTGAGAAACAACCCACATCATCTGCTACACAGTCTCCTGGCTATGTGTATCCATCTGTAAGTAAAGAAAGGAGGATTACATTGTATGTGTTTGATGTGCAATTTTACTGCATGAACAGCAAAAATGTGGTAAGTGATAAAATTTTTGCTATTACCTTATGAGGGGTATCCCTGAGAAAAGTTAATGATAATTTGAAATTCTTGGTGAAGTTTTCTGCAAGTCACCAAGTGCTCTCATTGTCAAATACTGGATGAATAGAATGACAGCATATGCTTGCAGTGAGTGAGGCTGCATATACAGTCATACACACAGTTCCTAACTGTTAAACTTGCCACAGTGAGTTAACCCTGTAACATAAAATTGTATGTTTTAATAAGCAGATTACTACAGGATTTTTAATTATAAAATTTGGTTAGTAATTATTTGAAATGTTGACAATAAAAGTTTATTTGCCCCTGGCGGTATTCAGATAGCCAGCTTGCAACTCGAATAAAGTTCTGACATTGTGGAACTCGGTTAGTAATGTTCACTGTTGTACATAATTGACTAGATTAGATGCTCAGTTATTCACTGATCACTAGGCTCTCTAAAAGATTGAAATAATTGATTCTGTTCTTTATAATGTCATATTGAAACAGTCTTCATTTATCAACTGTTTGTTTGACTTTTGCAGATTAAGTATTTTTTATATTAACACACAATTTCCTTTTTTGTCAATCAGGCCCTGTTGTCAACGAAGCCCCGCGTCCTATTGCTCAGGTGAGTGAAAGTAGAGGAAGCACCCCTGAGACGGACAGAGAGCGGGTGAGTTTCACCAGCAGCAAAGAAGTTTGGCTTTATGGCATGTAATGAACCCCCCCCCCCTCCCTCTGTTTCCTGGCCTCCTTCCAGGGTGCTCACAGTTTTCATTAGCCCATGGTTTTGAGCCCTTCTGTGGGCTGCCCTGCACACACCATTTTAATTAATCAACTCCTTTCTACATACCCTATATATCTTCACTTCATACTTATTATTTTTTTCACTCCAATCTTTCCTGACACCACAACTTTTGCAACTTTATTTCCACTGGTAACTGAAGTGTTGTCTCAAGTCTTATATTACAATGTAATTACCTACTGAACAATTACAAAAATATATCAAAGAATACTCGCATACTGGCTAATGGCATCGTAACTTCATTGATACTATAGACATTGCAAAATATGTAACTTTACCCCAGAGCTAGGTTACAGCACATTTGATATTCATTAAATATGATAATTACCACCTACAATTGTCTAAAATATTTAGTTATTGCAATTATACATCAATCACCTTTGCAAAATGGTAATAGTCACTCTTCTTGCTATTATCATAGCCAGACAAACTTGAAAAAACCCTTTTTAGAATATTATTATGGTCATTAAATTGATTTCTTGTGCATTTCATAGAGAGGTCTTCTTGTCTTTGGGTATCACAAGTTTATCTTGGGTTGCTTAGTAATTCAATAAATCTAACTTCATGTTTGGTACCTCATATATCACCGGTTGTGCTGTGTGAAGTAAAAGTAACTGTGTAGCTTAGATTAGATTAGATTAGATTAATATTAGTTCCATGGATCATGAATACGATCTTTCGTAATGATGTGGAACGAGTCGAATTTTCCAATACATGACATAATTAGGTTAATTTAACAACATACTTAAGTTAATACAACAACTTTATTTTTTTGTGTTTTTTTGTTTTTCTTTATTTTTTATTTTTTTAATATTTTTGTTTTTTTCTTTTTTTTCTTAATTTATATATAAAAATTCCTCTATGGAGTAGAAGGAGTTGTCATTCAGAAATTGTTTTAATTTCTTCTTAAATACTTGTTGGTTATCCGTCAGACTTTTGATACTATTTGGTAAGTGACCAAAGACTTTAGTGCCAGTATAATTCACCCCTTTCTGTGTCAAAGTTAGATTTAATCTTGAATAGTGAAGATCGTCCTTTCTCCTAGTATTGTAGTTATGCACACTGCTATTACTTTTGAATTGGGTTTGGTTGTTAATAACAAATTTCATAAGAGAGTATATATACTGAGAAGCTACTGTGAATATCCCTAGATCCTTAAATAAATGTCTGCAGGATGATCTTCGGTGGACTCCAGCTATTATTCTGATTACACGCTTTTGTGCAATAAATACTTTATTCCTCAGTGATGAATTACCCCAAAATATGATGCCATATGAAAGCAATGAGTGAAAATAGGCGTAGTAAGCTAATTTACTAAGATGTTTATCACCAAAATTTGCAATGACCCTTATTGCATAAGTAGCTGAACTGAAACGTTTCAGCAGATCATCAATGTGTTTCTTCCAATTTAATCTCTCATCAATGGACACACCTAAAAATTTGGAATATTCTACCTTAGCTATATGCTTCTGATTAAGGTCTATATTTATTAATGGCGTCATACCATTCACTGCACGGAACTGTATGTACTGTGTCTTATCAAAATTCAGTGAGAGTCCGTTTACAAGGAACCACTTAGTAATTTTCTGAAAGACAGTATTGACAATTTCATCAGTTAATTCTTGTTTCTCAGGTGTGATTACTATACTTGTATCATCAGCAAAGAGAACTAACTTTGCCTCTTCATGAATATAGAATGGCAAGTCATTAATATATAATAAGAACAACAAAGGACCCAAGACTGACCCTTGTGGAACCCCATTCTTGATAGTTCCCCAGTTTGAGGAATGTGCTGATCTTTGCATGTTACGAGAACTACTTATTTCAACTTTCTGCACTCTTCCAGTTATGTACGAATTAAACCATTTGTGCACTGTCCCACTCATGCCACAATACTTGAGCTTGTCTAGCAGAATTTCATGATTTACACAATCAAAAGCCTTTGAGAGATCACAAAAAATCCCAATGGGTGGTGTTCGGTTATTCAGATCATTCAAAATTTGACTGGTGAAAGCATATATGGCATTTTCTGTTGAAAAACCTTTCTGGAAACCAAACTGACATTTTGTTGGTACTTCATTTTTACAGATATGTGAAGCTACTCTTGAATACATTACTTTCTCAAAAATTTTGGATAAACCTGTTAGAAGGGATATTGGACGGTAATTGTTGACATCAGATCTATCCCCCTTTTTATGCAATGGTATAACAATAGCATATTTCAGCCTATCAGGGAAAATGCCCTGTTCCAGAGAGCTATTACACAGGTGGCTGAGAATCTTACTTATCTGTTGAGAACAAGCTTTTAGTATTTTGCTGGAAATGCCATCAATTCCATGTGAGTTTTTGCTTTTAAGCAAGTTTATTATTTTCCTAATTTCAGAGGGAGAAGTGGGTGAGATTTCAATTGTATCAAATTGCATAGGTATGGCCTCTTCCATTAACAGCCTAGCATCTTCTAATGAACACCTGGATCCTACTATATCCACAACATTTAGAAAATGATTATTAAAAATATTTTCAACTTCTGACTTTTTGTTCTTAAAGTTTTCATTCAATTTGATGGTAATACTGTCTTCCTCTGCTCTTGGTTGACCTGTTTCTCTTTTAATAATATTCCAAATTGTTTTAATTTTATTATCAGAGTTGCTGATTTCAGACATGATACACATACTCCTGGATTTTTTAATAACTTTTCTTAATATACGTTCTATAGCTACGTTTGCTGTTTGGGATTTGCTTCCAGTAATATTCAGGTATGTCTCTGATACATGAAACAGAATCAAATGATCAATCTTTGGATGATCAACCAGATCTTGTACTGACTTCTGTATACAGGTAGCTGTCCCTCCTGCAGTGACCATATGATCAACATGCATGCTGTCTGTCATATGAATCTCAATGTATAGTGTCTGGCACTAGGTGTACAACTCTGAGGACAAGGGCCCATTCCACATTAACTTATGTTGCCATAGACATTGCAAAAATATCTTTAATGTGATCACAATGAGACAAATTAATCCAAATGGATCAAAAATGTATGATGTGGCACACAGTACAGCGCATTTTGTGAAGCTGTAGATATTAGGTGCTGGTTTGAAATTGTTCACAGTTTCAAAATGTTGAACAGCTGGATGCTAGAATAAACCTCAAGTTCTAGCATCCTCATCATTATCAAGCAATAAAAGTAGTTTTTTGCACCACTGAGGGGATATTTTTGAATAGTTCGTCTGTGTTGCTGTACCATTTCCATAGTGAAGCTCCACCTCTTATAAATATCTTCATGAGATCTTACTGGAGCTTGATTTCACCCCTTACTGTATTGCATCCTGAGATACAGTGGTCGATATTGAAATGATTAGTGAGAATGTTCGCTGCCTCACTCTGCTCACTCTCTTTGTGAGCTCACTGTAACAGATTACTGGCTGCAAGAAAGGGCGCACAAGTCATTCTGTATGTGATCGTCTTTCATTGGTATTCCCGAGGTGGTGCAGATCTATCACTCCTCCACAATATTCTTTGGAAAGTGCGATCTTCATCTACTACCAGAACTTGTCAATGCATATTCTCCATGTCTACTGTGAAGGCAATGCGATGTATGTGGAAGCATAATGTTATGGATTACAAATAATGTTGAATGGTTGGCCATATCATTGGAAGACTGATTAGTGACAAATTTGTGTTTGATTTGGCAAGACAATCAAATGCTGCTCTTGTTTAGTAGTTGAGCTGAAGTGGCATGTACTATGAAATGGCTTCTGTCATGACTAGTACTGCCGTGTGTGGTAAACCTTCATACTTCCTCATAAACTCTGTGTAGCTTTCCACAAGCTTTGATTGTCTTGTTAGTTTCTGTTCAGTCTGAGAGAAGCATTTTGCTGCATTGTGGAAAGAATTGCATAACAAACTTTGCTCTTCCTGAAATGGAAGATGAACTATGAACCTATCTGTTGAATCTTTAGTTGTGTGTTCCATGAAGTGCGAGTCACATTGCTGCTCATCTTCCATCATTAAGACATTGATACCACACAACTAGTGTTTGGACAGCTTTAAGGAAAAGAAGTGGAATGTGGACTCACATATTTTTTCATTTGTTGTTTTATGTAATACAATTTATTACTTAACAACATTCATATTATTACAATTTAAAAGCATATTAAAAGAGTCATGAGCCTCGCAGTAAAAACTTTAGCAGGCTTAATTAATTAGAATCCATATTTTGGCAATTGTACCATTATGAAAAGGGCATGATATTGGAAGTACACAGTTCACAAAACAAGGAAAGGTCACATGAATTGGGCAGGTTCAACAAACTATTTTATCAATCAAATTAATTACAGGGACTGACATTAGATCCATTAAAAATTTGCAAGCTTAAGTTACTGTTGCACAGTCTAACAACATTCATCCAAATACATACTTGAGCGACCTTTTCCCCTGCATAATCCACCTCCTGCGTCACACTCCTTCTCCATGTTCCACTAGCTGGAACATCTCCAAAGCTGACTGGGGGCTTTTCACCTCCCTGGTGACCTTCCATGACCAAAATTATCCAGCTGTAATAGTCAGGTCGCATACTTCATGGACGTTATTCTCACTCCTGCTGAATATTCCACCCCTCATACTTCCTCTTCTCCATGTCGAGTCCCAGTCCCTTGGTGGACTACCGCATGCAGCGACGCTATTCGTGCTCAGTGACATACTTTACGCACCTTCCAGCGCCATCCTAAGTTGGCAAACTGTATCAGTTATAAACGACTCTGTGCACAATGTTGTTGTGTTATCAGAGAAAGCAATAAGGCTTGCTGGGTGGCTTTCACCAACTCATCCAACAGTTTTACCCCTTCTTCAGTAGTCTGGTTTGGCCTGCACCAGCTGTCTGGCACCAAGGTCCACTCTCCGATTTCTGGCCTGACTGTGGCAAATGAAGTCCTTGTGGATGCTGAGGATATCTCAAATGCCTTCGGCCGCTTTTTTGCAGAGGTTATGAGCACTGCCCATTTCCACCCTGCCTTCCGCCCCTTATAAATAAGCAGAGGAGGCACGGCCACCTTCTTTCCAGTCTTTGAATCGTGAAAGTTACAATGCCACCTTCACCGTGCGGGAACTCGAAAGTGCACTCGTCCGTACCCGATCCAATACTCCAGGGCCCAATGGTATCCGTATTCAGATGCTGAAGAACCTTTCTTGCTCAGGTAAAGGCTGTCTTCTTAGCTCCTATAATCGCATCTGGACTGAAGGTCATGTTCCCACACACTGGCGTGAAGCAATTGTTGTTCCCATGCCCAAACCAGGAAAGGACAATCACCTCATTTCCAGTTATCACCCCATCTCCCTTACCAGCTGCGTCTGCAAGTTGATGGAGCACATGGTGAGTTCTCAATTGGTTTAGCTCCTTGAATCTTGATACTTTCTTGCCACTGTCCATTGTGACTTTCGTAGGCACCGCTCTGCCGTTGACCACCTAGTTACCTTGTCGACCTTCATTATGAACAACTTTTTGGAGAAGGCTTATGACACGTGTTGGAGGGCGGGAATTCTCCACACCATGTACACTTTGGGCCTTCGCAGTTGCCTCTCTCTTTATTAATGCATTTTTAATGGATCATATGGTCAGGATACGTGTGGGTTCTGTTTTGTCACATGCCTTTCGCCAGTAGAATGGGATGCCCCAGGGCTCCATTTTGAGCGTGGCCCTTTTTGCCATAGCTATCAATTCAATAATGGATTGCCTTCCAGCTGAGGTTTCAGGCTCCCTTTTCGTGGATGACTTTACGATCTACTGCAACACCCAGGGAACATGTCTCCTGGAGCGCTGTCTTCAGCATTGTCTAAACCGTCTACATTCCTGGAGTGTCGCTAACGGTTTCCATTTTTCTGGTGAGAAAATGGTCTGTATGAACTTCTGGAGTTACAAACAGTTTCTTCCACCAGCATTAGATCTCAGTCCCATTGCTCTCCCATTCGTGGAGAGAAACAAATTTTTAGGTCTTACATTTGAAAGGAAACTTTGCTGGTCTCCACATGGGCCTTATTTGGCTGCTTGTTGTATCCATTCCCTAAATGTGCTCCGTGTTCTCAGTGGTACATCATGGGGAGCAGGTCGAATGGTCCTGCTTCGCTTATATCAGTCCATTGTCGGATCAAAGCTGGATTATGGGAGCATTGTCTACTCTTCTGCCCGGCCGTCCATCTTACACCATCTAAACTCTATCCACCATTGGGGGTTACGTCTGGCGACTGGAGCATTCTACACCAGTCCTGTTGAGAGTCTGACTGCCGAAGCTGCAGCATTACCACTTAACTACCAGCACGATATGTTGCGTTGTCGGTACGCCTGCCGACTTATGTCAATGCCCAACCACCCATCATATTTCTGCTGCTTTGACGACTCTTTTGATTGCCAATATGGGCTGTATGTCTCTGCCTTGTTACCTCCAGGAGTTCACTTTCGTCACCTGCTTCAGCAACTTGATTTTACCCTCCCTACTACTTCTTGAGTGGGTGAAAGCCCAATGCCACCTTCGCTCCAGGCTCAGGTTCGTATTCACCTTGAACTCAGGTCGCTCCCAAAAGAGAACATCACGGATTCAATATACCACTTGAGGTTTTTTGAACTTTGTTCGAGGCCCACTAATAACTGCTTTATTTACACAGATGGCTCCAAGACTAATGCTGGCGACGGATGTGCCTTTGTCATTGGGGATGATACCTTTCAGTATCTGCTCCTTGACCAGTGTTCTAGCTTTACAGCTGAGCTTTCTGCTCTCTATCAGGCTGTTCAGTATATCTGCCGCCATTGTCATTCTGCCTATGCCATTTGCTCTGATTCTTTGAGCGCCATTCAGAGTCTCTGGGAACCATATTCGGACCACCCTCTCATGCAATGAATTCAATGGTCCCTTCAGTCGCTAGCTGATACTGGCATCCGTGTCCTTTTTGTTGTGGATTCCTGGCCACGTTGTGGTGCCTGGGAATGAAGCTGCTGATACAGTGGCCAAGCTCATATCCTTAGTTTCATTGCATTGACAGACATCTCCAAAGAGATCTGCATCTTTGTAAGTACTCTCTGGTACTGCTCCCTTGAATTTTTCTACGGTATTAGTGCACTAACGTTTGTGACTGCGCGCTAATGACCTTAGTAGGTGAGTGCCCTAAACACAAAGAAAAAAAAAAATATGGACATGGCAATCCACCTGGTTTCCTCTATTGTTTGCAATTGTGTTCTTTCTGCCTGTTCATTCATCTTGTTTGGTTTTAGGTCCCCACTTGAGTTTTGACCTCAACTTCAAAATTTCCTCTTTTTAGTGTGAGCCATTTGGGGAACAACTCCCTCCCTGGCGTCTGCAGTGAGGATTCCTGTCTCCCTTCCCCCGGGTAGCCACCTTCTGCCCTGCTAGGTCACCGGCACACATAGCCAGTCCATGCGATGGGGGTGTTATGTACCCATCGGGCTGAGTCCCCTGACAACACAGGAAGCACTCTCCTGATTCCTAAGTTGTTCACTCCCCATGTATGCCAAGGAGTGGTTGCTTGTGCTCTTGGAGCATCACAACTCCTGCCAATGGCCACTGTGCTAGACAGACCTCAGTTTGCTATGTAGCACCCTTGGGGAGAGCCGCTGGTCAGACTGGCTGGTATTGGGGCAGATGCTTGACGCATGAAACGTATGGAGCTGCAAAAATCTGGCCGATCTCAAACGGGTGCTTCTTCGAATGGTGAACAATCATTGAATGCTGCTTCATGTTACCCAGCAACCTCTCCTTCCCTTGCTACACCATGGGAGGAGGGCCAGGCTAGCCATCTTTGGATGAAACACTTACCCCATTACCTCATCTGTATGAGTACATATGGGAACACATTCACTGCCACAATGCTATTGTTTTTTGTGGAAAATATTCAGGACAAAATTATTGATCAAAGCATTTTCTGCATCCCAACCGGCAGCTCTTTGCACCTGTGATCATCTTGACAATGTGCCAGTGTATTACCCCTCACCAATCTCTGAATATGGTGCGGAGAGTGATTTTTCATTGGGATATCACCCTGCAAACTGATGATGAACTGTGGGCTAATCTGGAGAAGTGTGCGTTAATTTTGTTTGGCATGTGCATATGGGCCACAAACACAACTGCTCTGATACTGGTGCCTTCATTCTAGCTTTTGAGGGGGATACCCTCACAGAGAAGGTCAAGTTTATGTGCTACAATGGTGACGTGAAGCCATATGTCTATCCACCTGTGTGGTGCTTTCGGTGGATGTGTTTTGGGCATATGTCATCCCGTTGCATGGCAGACACTCTGTTTGCTGACTGTGGACACCCAGTCCATGAGGGAAGCCCCTGTGCTCTGACACCTGTGTGTGACAAATGTACTGAAAGTGGCTCCCCTCACTAGCCAGATTTGCCAGGCATACAAGAGAGAAAGAAAATCCAAGAATACAAGTCTCCAGATCACCTGTCTTATGCTGAGGTTCACCAAAAGTATGTGACACTCCATCTAGTGTCACAATCTTCAGCTTTCCTCTCTGTTACTTCATTTCCTCCACCTACCTCTTCCTTGCCCAGCCCCATCCCCCTATACCCTCTCCCTCCTCTCTCCCTCCTCTTTCCCTGCTGTTGCCACAACCTCCTGTCTGGACCTGCTCCCTCTCACCAGCCGAAGTAGTACGCCCATTTTTGGCACCTGTCAATGATCGGGCTCTCTCCCAAGACCCCTCTGCCCAGCATCTCTCAGGCTGGAAGACTCCTACAATCAGTCAGTTAGTCTGTGCATCCCAAGGTTACCTGCTCTCCTTCAGTTCTGGATCTTGCAGAAACCGGTACTCCCTCTGTGCTCTACCCTCCTCTGCCTCTGAAATAGGAGGAGGAGGAGGAGGAGGAGGAGGAGGAGGAGGAGGAGGGGGAGAAAATGAACAAGAAGAAAGATAAATCATAAGACAAGGTTACAAAAGGTTTTGTGTGTGTGTGTGTGTGTGTGTGTGTGTGTGTGTGTGTGTGTGTGTGTGTGTAAGTAATCTGGATTCTGGCCACACAAATCATCCACTGGAATTTTCATGGATACTATCATCACTTACCAGAAATGCAACCTTTTGCTGGAAATGTACTGACCACAGGGAAGCATCTGGTGGGATCTGCACTTTGGTTCACTCCAACGTCGTAGTGACCGGATCCCACTATGTACCAACTTGGAAGCAATAGTGGTTAGAATGCAAACGTCTCTGGCAATCACCATTTGCAGTGTCCACCTCCCTCCAGTTAGGATAAATCCTTACTTTGCACTGTCTACCTTAATCCAACAATTCCCACAGCTGTTTCTCCTCCTTGGGGACTTAAATGCCCACCATCCACTGCTGGAGAGTGACACTTCAATGGGTGGGGGTCTCCTATTTGACCAACTTATTAGGGACCTGAATTTGTGTCTCATCAATGAGGGGTCCCCTACCCTCTCGAATGCTCTTAATGGCACCTTTACCACTATCGATCTCACGATCTCCTCTCTTGCCTTCGTGGCTTCCCTCCATTTGTCAGCCCGTAATGACGTTTGTGACAGTGACCACTTTCCAGTGATTCTATTGGTCCCCTGCGACCACCTGGCAGACAGGACCTCAAGTCGAATATTCCACAGGGCCAGTTGCCATCTGTATACGTCTGCTGCACACTTCTACACCTCCCTGTCGAATTGCATTCGTGCAGTCTTACAAGGCACCTCTGCCACTATTCTTCACGCTGCTGTCACTGCTGTCCCCCCTATCAACATGTCCCCTCATCGTTGATCGGTACTTTGGAGTGCCAGGGATGTTACAGTCACTGTCCACACCCGCTGACAGGCACTGCGTCATTTTAAACGACACCTTTCACAGACGAACCTCTTCAGTTTTAAGTGCATTCATGCTAAGGCTCATTACCTTATTGAGCAGCATAAAAAAGAATGCTGGGAGCACTGTGTGTGCTCTCTGCAGACATATGCCTCTTCATTGCAGGTTCGGTCCAAGCTCCGTAGTGCTCTGGGCTGCAAGTAACAGTCAGTTGTCCAGGACATTATCCTTAAAGGTGGTCTGTGCACTGATCCATTGGACCTCGCAGAACACTACTTTGTGATTTCATTGACATCATCTTTCTATCCTGCTACCTTTCTCAGACACTAATGCAGTGTTGACCAGACCCCCCACCCTTTGTATGATCACACTAAGTGCTGTAGTGAACACTTCACTGAATGGGAATTCTTGCAGGCTCTTACCTCTTCACAGGACATCGCAGCTGGCCCAGATTATGTCCACAACCAGATGGTCTAGGATCTTCAACTGCATTAGATTCACAACTGCTTTTCTGTCACAATGACAAGACAGTATAGTTATCCCTGTCCTTAAGGCCAGGAAGAACCCAACGGCTCTCGACAGCTACCACCCAATTAATCTGACAAATGTACTACGTAAACTGCATGAGAAGATGGTTAGCTTCAGATTATGTTGGGTACTCGAATCTCTGGGCCTTTTGTCCTAGTAACACTGTGGCTTCCAAGTGAGATGATCTCCAACTGACCATTTACTTGGATTGGAAAAAGCCATCTAACATGCTTTCACTCACTGTCAGCACCTTGTCATGGTTTTCTTTTCTCCTACATAAGGCACACAACATGGCTTGGTCCCATCACACTTTAGTTACCAACCATGACTGGGGCTTCCATGTTCCCCTTCAGATTCTAATCCGTGAGTTTTTCTCTCAGCAGTTCTTTCGGGTTCAAGTTGGCACTGCCCTCAGCACCCCTGGAATTCAGGAGAATGGTATCCCACAGGGTTCTGTGGTAAGTGTCACACTCTTCCTCCTTACTGTCTGTGGGCTTGTGACCTCTGTTGGACCTCTGGTTATTCTGGTGTTGTACGTTGATGAGTTTTGCATCTGATGCAGCTCCCACTAAGTAGCATCTGCTGAGCGCCGGCTCCAAAAATCATCCCATGGGCCTCTGTTGGGCTAACTCCTATGGCTTCCAGTTTTCTCCCTCCATAATGTGACTCACAGTACACCCCATTTCAGAATTTTATTTAGGTGACCAGCTTCTTGATGTTGAAGCACAGTCCTGTTTCTTGGGCGTTATTTTTGATAACCAGCTGACATGGCTGCCCTTTATTTGCCGCCTAAATACTGTATGTATATGGAAACTTAATGCTCTCCACATCCTGGCCCTTGCATTTTGGGGTGCAGACTGTGTCACACTTCTCTCCATGTTTACTGTGACCTGGTCTTCTCCAGACTACATTGTGGTGGTCAGGTTTAAGGCTCAGCCACGCCTGCCACTTTGAATCTGCTCGACCCTCTTCACCATTGTGGGGTTCATCTGGCTATTGGTGCCTTTCTCCCTAGTCCCGTTGATAGTCTCCTCATAGAAGTGGGGATTCCCCCTCTACACATATGACTGAGCAAACGACTACTTTCTTAATCAGTCATCATTCGCCAATTCCCTGACCATCCGATGTACCCTGCACTCTTCACCAATGACGACTGTCTCCCTCCTGACACGGTCTTGCGTGGGATTGCCGGTTTGCATGCGTATCACTTCCTTATGTTGGGATCCCCATCTCCACTCACTGTAATGCACCTCACATCATTCCTCACATACCCCTCCGACCCATGGATGGTAACTAGACCATGATCACTCCCCCATGGGAAGACCACTCCACTTTTTTGCTTTTTTTTTTCCAAGTTTTCACATTTGATCTAAACTTACATGCCTTTTACTGTGTGTATTTACTCTTCATTATTTTATTATTTGACTCCCCTGACTAGGTCCATCCACTTTCATTGGACCCTGTTTCTTGTGCGTCTAACTTAGGAATCGTGGGACTGATGACCTCCCCGTTTGGTCCCATAACCCCTCTCAATCAATCAGTCAAGTGAGATCCATCAGCTAATGAAATTGGCTTCATCCCCATGCTGCTCCATTGAAGCTCACTGCATTTTCACCCACAGGTGGTTGCTCCTGCATGCTATTTCATCGAATCCATCACAGTTCAGCCCAGATGAACCAAAGTGTTAGTGTCCACAGACAGCAATTTAAATCGTCAATTTATATGAGGACCAGGAATTCAAAGGACTGTATAATTGTTCAGATCCAGTCAGATGGCAATGAATGGCAGTGTGTGTTTGGAAGCACTTACAATTGACAGTTAACACACACATGAATGAAAATACACATATTCACCCTTCAGTGTAAGAGGCGTGTGGGCCGACAGATGCTTGTGTAATCTACAAGCTAAGCTGTGACCACAGTGCCACGTTCTATTGCATGTGACAACCAACAAGCTGTATGTTCACATGAAAGGAAACAGACAAATTGTGGCCGAGAGATAACTGGACCACCCTGCAGCACTGCGCAGCCTTCTATTTCACAAGTACATGCACAGTCTTTTTTCTGCTCTTCTAATTCTCACATTTTCCTCACCCCCTTCCACCCCCCCCCCCCCGCCCCCCTCCGCCACACCACTTCCTTGTCCAACATTCTGACTGCACATAATGCCCCTGCCCTGTCCGTACCACATCACTGTATGCACCGACAACCATCACTTCAGTCACCCACACCTACCGTTCTATCACTTTCCCATCCTGTACCAGCTTCATCTCTCTCTTCACCACCCAGACTGCTTCACCCATCATGTGCAGTTGCTCACAGTCCACTTCGGAGGTCAGAGACAATGGTCATTCACAGGTGAGCTGTTTGTCTGAAGTTCACATGTTTGGTAGTTTTTTTTGTTGTACCTGTGTATGACTTATCTCCACTCTGTGGAAAGTAGCAGTTTGCTGATTTCATATTATTATTATGTCCTGGATTACTTCATTGTTTAAATATTTATGTATGAATGTACTGACGTGTGTTGCTGTTTACAATAATTGTTCATCTGTTTGGATTATGATACGGTAGTAAATGGAGATTCTGTAAAAATATATTTTTGGGAAAATGTTGTTTGACTACTGTATCCAATGAAATGTGTAACTTCATCATTCTTAAATTTTTCAGCCAGTGTCTTGTTACATGAACAGAAATGAAATGCCTCCTCTTCCTCTTCAATTTCTTCTCACAAATTTTTATCTACGTCTCATCCTCCATTTGGCTCTCAGTTTGCTCCATTGTTATTGTAGCCGTGTTTATGAATTTTGATACTGCTTCTTTCACTATGTTTAGTTGTTGTTTCAATGTACAAAATAAATTGTAGAGAGACAGCTGTTACAATACTACTGAGAGCTGTCTCCTTTGTATGTTGTTGAAAATCAATGGTTCACATCTGGATAACCTGTCTTATGCTTAGGGTCACAAAAAGTGAGTCACTCCATCCAGTGTCACTATTTTAGTTTCCATTGATTACAACTTGATTACTGTAAATAATTTATTATTATGAATGAATGTGGCATAAAGAAATAAGTTTCCAGTTTCAAATGAAACCCACTGCTCAATTCTGAAAGTATGAGTGAGACGTGGAAGGTCGCAGCTTGTATTGAATCTCTTGCTAGCCAAAGTAATTTGTAAGAAATCTGTCATTATGTATGCCTCAAAAACTCATTTCTTTGTTACTAGAA
Source organism: Schistocerca americana (assembly GCF_021461395.2). NCBI lineage: Eukaryota > Metazoa > Arthropoda > Insecta > Orthoptera > Acrididae > Schistocerca > Schistocerca americana. Next base: position 39,898,468 of record NC_060122.1, on the reverse strand, counting down.
CACAGTTATTGAATATGCAAAATTATTAGTTGTATGAAGCTAGTGAGTAACTAAATGGGGAAAAGTCAGTCTGGTAAAACCTTAGCGACACTTGCTTCATACATTTGCTGTAATATGAGGACTTTAGACTATTGGTCATGTACAAACTAAAAATGCAACAGTAGTTTAACATGTAAATGCTGTATTTGAAAGTATTTCTCCCATGATTCTGTTCAGAGGAAAGATGTATAAAGACGAAAATCATATCAATTTACCTGGTGACACTTGTTTTCAAGTAACAGATAAGGCTCAGTGATAGCCGTTATCCTCATAAAACCTACCTCATTGTTAATGGAGGTAAACGACATCTTTGATGCCTCTTATTCTCTCTGCTGCTCAAGGAAACTACAGATTCTAAATTGCTTCTAAAGGAATTAAAAATGTGAATGTTTTCTACTTGACAAGGGTATTTTCAAACAATTTGAATATTCTGGGACATTGCTGACGTAAGTACTGGACAATTGGAAGAGTTAAAACAGTCACAGGTGTGATTTTTGGAAGTGTTTGGCTGAAAGAAATGACACAAGCTGAGCTGACTCTTTCAAAGAAACAGGAATATTTCCTTCAAAACCTCAAGCAATTCCCAAATCTAGATTTACACCTTCAGGATTTACAGTGCATCCAATTGCCACAAATTTCACCCATGATCCCTCTATCTTATTATCTGATTAAGGACAAAAGTGATTTTGAATTTTTTGTTAGCAAGAAAAGGAATACCAACAAAATGTTATGGTTCACAACAAAGACAAAATATTTCCCAAGCACAGGAACAAAACTTCGCAGCCTAATGAGGTTACCTGCTTGGAAAACTGACCAGGACTTGATGGTATGCAAGAGAAAGCAGCAGCAAATTTAAAGATTTATTATGTTCTGAAGATAAAGAACATATATTTGTCCCGATTATGTGGGTTATCTGTAAAATGATAGTTGAATATTTCAATGCCATTTGGAAATTTTCATTTGTTTTGCTTGTTTGATTATTTCTGTCTATAAATGCTTACTGAATTATGTATTAGATTCAATAAGGGCAACTTCATGAATAACTCTTTGTAATTTACACCAGAAAAACTATGAAGTTCATAAATTACATTCTTCCCCTTTACAGAGGAATAAATTGATTGTGTAGCATCAAGCACAGAAGCATTTCCTTGAATACCTTAACTAAAAATTTGGAATCTACTGGCCTAGAAGTTACTTACTTCATAATGTCAACTGTTGTGAAGTGTAGGCTGACGTTCAAGAGATTAATTATGAAGACTCAATACACAAAGAAGTGGGGTGCAGACATGCTAAGGAATGAGATATGCTTGAAGTTCTTCAAGGCTCTGGATAAAGCAATAAGAAATAGCTCATTTGGCAGAACAGTTGAAGAGGAACACATGTCTCTAAAAAGTGCAATCACAGAAGTTTAAAGGAAAACACAGGTACAAAGATGGTAACTGTGAAGAAACCATTGGTGACAGAAGAATTACTTCAGTTGATCAATAAAAGAAGGAAGCACAAAACTATTCAGGAAAATTTGGGAAGACAAAAATAAGTTGCTGAGGGATGAAATAAATAGCAACAGGGAAGCTAAGATGAAATAACTGCATGAAAAATGTGAAGAAATCGAAAAAGAAATGATGGTCAGAAGGACTAATTCAGTGTGTAGGAAAGTCAAAACAATGTTTGCTGAAATTAAAAGTGAGGGTGGTCACATTAAGAATGCAATGGGAAGGCCACTGATAAATTCAGGGAAGAGGGTAGATAGGTGGAAAAACTATTTTGAAGGCCTTTATGAAGGGGTAGATTTGCCAGATGTGGTAGAAGAAGCAGGAGTCTAGTTAGAAAAGATAGAAGATCCAGTAATAAAATCAGAATTTAAAAGAGCTTTGGAAGACTTAAGATGAAATAAGGCACAATGGGTAGATAACATTCCATCAGAATATCTAAAATCATTGGGGGAAGTGGCAACAAAACATTAATTCACGTTGGTGTGTAGAATGTACGAGTCCAGCAAAAAAGTCTGGCTTTTGGAGAAACATCATCCATGCAATTCCAAAGACTCAAAGAGTTGAGAAGTGCGAGAATTATCACACAATCAGCTTAACAGGTCATGCATCCAACTTATTGACAAAAATAAGAATGGGTAAGAAAATTGAAGATTTATTAATTGTGATCAGTTTGACTATAGGAAAGGTAAATGCACTAGGGAGGCAATTCTGATGTTGTTCATAATGGAAGCAAGACTAAAGAAAAATGAAGACACATTCATATGATTTGTTGACCTGGAAGATGTGTTCAACGATGTAAAATGGTGCAAGATATTTGAAATTCTGATGAAATTAGGGGTAAGCTATAGCAAGAGAGTGGCAATATGATATTTACAAGAGCTAAGAGGGAATAATAAGTGAATAACCATGAACAAATGGCTTTGATTAAAAACAGTGTAAGACAGGTATGTGGTCTTTTACCCCTACTGTTCAATCTGTACAGCATAGCAGCAATGATGAAAATTCAGGAATCTGATTAAAACTGAAGGTAAAAGTATATCAGTGATCAATCTAATGAGTACAGAATATGAATTGAGAGTAAATCTAAGGAAAGATGAAATTAATGAAAAGTAGCAGACATGAAAATAGTGAGAAACTTGAGAGTGAAATTGATGGTCACAAGGTTGATGAAGTTAAGTAATTCTACTACCTAGACAGCAAAACAACCAATAATGGATTAAGCAAAAGGACATCAAAAGGAGACTAGCTCTGGCTGAAAGGTGTTCTCTGGCCAAGAGGAGTCTACTGGTATCAAACATAGTCCTTCATTTGAGGAAGAAAATTCTGAGAAAGTATGTTTGGAGCACAGCCTTGTATGATAGTGAAACATGGGCTGCAGAAGAACCAGAAAAAAAGAATCGCATTTGAGATTGTGCTGCAGATGAATGTTGAAAATTATGTGGGCCTGTAAGCTAAGGAATGAGGAGATAGGAAGATAGAATACATCCCATAAATAATTGATACATAGGTTGCAACTGTTACTCTGAGATTAAGATTTTGGATCAGAAGAGGAATTCATGGTGGGCCACATCAGACCAGTCAGAAAACTGATGACGAAAAAAGTCAACAGTTACAGAAAGGATAGATTGATGCTTATCATAAACATGAAACATCACCAAGAGCAAAATGGAGCACCATGCACAGCATGCAGATGAACATAGCCTACCAAGTTTCAATGGCTGCTTCACAGCCCAGGCCACCTGGTTTGTCCCCACCTCCACCACCACCACAAGCATTTCTGAACTGTGAATCTGGGTGCTATCCTTAAAACACATTCACTGCTCCAGAAATCATCCTGACCTCAACCTGTGGTAATCATTTGTCCCTACATCCTGCACCCAAAATTTCACACAGCATGCATGATCAGAATCTTTGTGGGTATGCATCTAGTAGGTAATTCTGTTGAAATATTGAGTTCAGAGTCTGTTCTGAGGTTCTGTAATGCACGGACGTCAATGAGATAGTGTGGTAGTTTTGTTAAACACTTCTGGTATCCTTTTTGTAGATAGGTATGTCCTGTGCTTCTTTCCAATCACTGGGCACAGTTAGCTCAAGATATCTACAGTGTAATGTATTACAGTGAAAACAGGATTTGACTGAGGTATAAATTGAATATAGGATATTACAAGGATTTCTTCATGCCCTTAATCCTTGTTCAATGTCACTGATTTTAGCTGTTTCTCAATGAAAATGACACTAATATCTACATTACTCATCTTTGCAGTGGTGTGAAAAGGAAACCGAAGCATTTCTTCTGTATTTTCCTTTGTAATGGAAAGATATATGTAGTGAGAATTATTAAAGCACTGTGGAAGGAAGAATAGGATATCTGGTCAGGGCATTTCAGTGCTGTCAACACAAAATTAAGTAGGGGTAATGCTGGAATAGGTTAAAAAAATGAACAATAATAATAATAAGAATAAGAAGAAGAAGAAGAAAAAGAAGAAATGTAAGTTACCATAAAAAATTGTTGTATCTGGGAACACTGAAAATTTCCAATTTTTCTAATGGTGAGATTGAATTTTGACACTACATTTTAAACTGACATTTTGAGGGACAGATGTGATAGTGGACCAGAATTTGTTATGAAATGTAGATTAAAAGTGCAAAATCATACTGAATCTATAAACAGATAGAACATTATCTCTTTAAGGTTAGTTTTTGTTCTACAGAAATATCAGTTCTGACTTTAGAATTTGCCCATCCAAATAGCTTGAAGAAAAGCAAACCCATATTTATATCATTCATAGATTTTGAGGAAGATGAATTAAGAAGTTATTCTTTCCAAGATCTATACATGAATGAATGGAATATGAAAAAATCCCGAACAATTCTTAGAATGGAAACTACACCCAACATGCACTACACTCCAGACTATGGGTGCTTTTGTGGAATATAAGGTTGTGTGATGCTGGACAGGGAACAGGGAAACAGTTAAGTAGGTGCAGGATGCACCAGGAGGTTTATGGGAACATAGGAACCCACCCTGCAATATATCCTATCTCTACAGTTCTAAAAAGCTGATGTTGGTAGGAAGCACATCGATGGATGCAGTCATTAAGACACAATTTTGGACAGTGCTCTCAACAACTGTGTGGCCCTGTTGTTTTTTCAGGACACTTTGTTGGTGACCATTCATGCAGACAGACAGCTTGTCTGTGGTCTTGCCCAAGTAGAATGCAGCACAGTGTTTGCAGCTTAGATTGTATATCACATGGCTTGTTTCACAGGTAGCCCTACCTTTTATGGGATAGTTGATGCTTCTGGCAGGACTGGTGATGGTGGTGGAGGAGGAGGATGTATGGGACATCTTGGTCTGTTATAGGAATATGAGCCATCAGACAAGGGGTTGGGAACAGGGGTTATGTAGCGATGGACGAAGTTATTGTGTAGTTTTAGTGGGTGGCAGAATACCACTGTGGTAAGTGTAGGAGGGATAGTGGGTAGGACATGTCTCATTTCAGGCCACGTTCATAAATCTTGTTGGAGAATATGATTCAGTTGATCCATTCCTGGGTGGTAGTAACATGGAGAACACTCCTCTGTAGCCAGATGGTGGGGCTAACTGGGGGTGATGGGATGACTGGAGAGATGAGTCCCAGGAGATTTCTCCTGTCACCCATCATCCTCTAAAGTCCCACTGCCGAGCTGCAGAGGAGCATTACCCTCATGACTCATTATGACCCAGGACTGTAGAATCTGAATCATATTCTCTGCTAGGGTTTCAACTACCTCTTTTTGTGGCCTGAAATGAGGAATGACCTACCCACTATCGTTCCCACTCCTCAAACAGTGTCATGCTGCTGTCCACTGAACCTACACAATATCTTCATTCATCCCTTTAAAACGCCTGCTCATATTCCCTTGTATGTTTTCCCATATCCCTGTAATAGACCATGATGCAAATCCTGGCCTATACATCCACCACCACCACCACCACCACCACCACCACCACCACCACCACCACCTAGACCAGTCCAATCACAAAATAACCTACCTCATCAAGAGGCAAGGCTACCTATGCGACAAGTCACATGATTTACAAGCTAAGCTGCAACCACTCTGATGCATTCTACATGGGCATGACAACCGAGAAGCTGTATTTCCATATGAATGGCCACTGAGAAACTGTTGCTGAGAGACAGGTAGACCACCCCATTGTCGGGCATGCTGCCTGACACAATGTTCTTCCATGAAATGACTGCTTCACAGCCTGTGCCATCTGCATTATTGATACTAACACCAGCTTTTCTGAACTGCTGAGGAGCAAACTTCCCTACATTATACCCTACATTGCCTCAACCTTGGTTCATTAGTCACTTTCCTTGAGTTGCCTAACCCCTTCCCAGTTCAGAACCAATGATGCTAGCAGCCAACAAAGTGGTTGCAGTAACAGTGTCTGCTGACAGGGCATGATTTAATAATGTATGTTGTAAAAGCCTCTGGTTTATGAGGTGTGAAGAGAAGGTAACCATTGACTTAATGCTGTTGGGAGTGTGGTTGCTTAGAAGCCAGGCCTGCTGATGTTCTACCACTCATATATGTTTGCCTGTTTTGGGTAACACTCTTGATTTCGTCTCTTGGCATATTACATCTGATGCTCACATTTCTGGCTAGTGTGTCATTTCAATTGTTTCAGTTCTTCAAAAAGCTTGAATTCTTCCTGTTGGCAACTTGTTATATGCTGGATTGGGTGTCATGTTGTCCCCTAGTTTTTGACTTAATGCATCTGAACCTGCACCTTGAGAATGAGTTGTAAAACTGGTGACAAATGTGTCTTGTGCATCCAGTGATCCAGTTGCATCATCTTGGGGAACCAGTTTATGTAATTATGGTTGCTGCAGCAGCAGTAGCAACTGCTGCAGCAACTACAGTAACAACATGCTGAAGTGTTGACCTCCTGCAAATGTTGCAAATTTTGAGAGCAACTGCAGCAACATGTCACTGACACCAGGAACCTTCCTGTTTCCCTAACCCATCCAACCTCTTGATCATTTTGGCATAGTTATGGATAAGTAGAATAGCTGCATGAAGTGGATGAAAAGTTATCGACGCTGTATACAGGGTGTCCCATTTATAGTGACCAGTTCGAGTAACTGTTTGTCCAGATGCAAATTACAAAATGTTTAAAGTAAATGTTCTTTAGCTGTCAGAGGGACATCAATTAGCATGATTGCCTGTGTTGTAGCTTTGTTTTTTACAAAGATATGAACAGCGGAATGACTCTTTTAAATGGCACACTGTATATTTTATTCAGTACTAAATTTTTTCTCCTGAAGACCTATTCAAAAATGTATCACAATTTACCATTCACTGAAACACAAAATCATTAATTACATAGCACAACACTGATGATGTCACTCCCAGTGCTTAGTGGAGATACTCATGGTAATGGAACACATCCACGTGCTGACGTTGACAGAGGACAAATGTAAAAATAAGTGAAATTCACACCCGTCATTCCGTCAACCACTGCTGTTGGAGTTTTGCGAGTAGATTGTACACCAACAAAGAGAAGTTAGAAATGCTACTCACCTATGGGGAGTGTAAGTTAGCAGAACAATAATTGCATTACTGTTCTTTTATAAGGGTACATTTAGTATGGTACTTTAATCCTTTTAAATACTGATGTGTAGAGTACACATACAGTAAAGGCTATCCTTCATACAGACTGCATTGTCATAACATTTCTTTTATTGTTGTTGTTGTCGTTGACGGTAGGCAAAATGCTACACAGGCAGTGGAACTGTACAGATAGTATATCCTGATAAGAACCCACCTTCCTGGCGTATATTTTCTCGTCTTGTTGCGATGCTTCAGGAAATGGGAAGATTCAACCCACAACAATGCAATCATCACTGAACTTCCACATAGGAAGCTGCCTAAGTCACTGTTCTCACTTTCATTGCTATGAATCCACATGTGCGCACATGACAGCTTGAACATGATATTGGCATTCCTAAAACCAGCGTACATCATATTCTCACACATCACAATTTCCATCCTTACCATGCACACCTACGTCAGGAACTACATGGGAATGATTTCCAGAATCATGTACAGTTCTGTCAGTAGGAACAGCAGCAAATCCTCAACAAACCAAACTCTTTCTCCAATATTCTATTTACTGATGAATGTTCCTTCTCAAAAAAAGGACATGTAAATACAGGGAACATGCATTATTGGTCCAGCATCAACCCACAATTGCTTAGATAGGTGGAACATCTGTGTCAATGGAGAGTTAATATCTGATGTGGGATGCTTGGTGCTACAATTATTGGCCCTTATTTCATTAACGGTAGTCTAAATGGAACAGCATATACCAGCTTCCTGAGATGAATTCTTCCTCCACTTCTGGATGAAGTGCTGCTAAGGACCAGAATGCTTATGTGGTATGAACATGATGGATGTCTAGCACATAATGTCTTGCATGCACGTAGTGTTCTGAATCGAAGGTATCTTGCCAGATGGATTGGTCGAGGAGGAACAGTGACTTGGCATGCTAGGTCTCCTGATTTAAATCGTCCAGACGTTTTCTTTGGTGATGCATTAAGGACGTTGTCTATGGCTATATTCCAACAACTCCAGAGAATAGCCAGGAACGTATTGAGCTTGCTTGTAATTCTCTTTAGCACAAACACTGGAAGCAGTAAATAATTCTTCCATTCAATGAGTGTGCCAGTGTATCGGTGTCCAGGGTCACCACTTTGAGCACCTCTGAATGTTCTTCTCCTGAGCAATGGTACAGACGAGTCAAAGCGAATTATGTGTTACGTGTTTTCATTTGTTTTCTGACAACTCCAGGAAGTGAAAGAGTTTGTGATCCTGGGCACAAAGTCATTGTTGTTACGTAATTAATAACTTTGTTTTTCAATGAATGGTATAATGTGATACATTTTTGAATAGCTCTTTAGGAGAGGAAGTGAATTACTGAATAAAAAATACAGCCATGTAAAAATCGTACTGCTGTGGTTCATCTGTAAAGGAGACCGCTTATAAAACGCTAATACAACCAACTCTTGAGTACTGCTCGAGAGTTTGGGATGCCTATCAGGTCAGATTGGGGGAGGACATAGAAGCAATTCAGAGGCAGGCTGCTAGATTTGTTACTGGTAGGTTTGATCATCATGCGAGTGTTACAGAAATGCTTCAGGAACTTGGGTGGGAGTCTTTTTGTGGCGGCGTTCGTAGGGACAAACAATTCGCTGTAGAAACGGCTTACGAAGTCACCGCCACACTTTTAATAGCGGGCCGACCGGTCCGCTGGAACAGTGAACAGAAAGATGAAAACCCAAACACTCTGATTAAATAAAAGTCGGTACTTATCTTTATTAACGAAGATACAGAAACACAGTAGTGAACTCCGTGTCTACAGAAAACTGTCTAGTCGAGTCAGAGCGGCTAGGTCAGCGTCGGCTGACGACAAACAACTACTCTGCTGCGATGAACACAGAACTGACTAGCAAGTACACAATTCGGTGGCGAGTATACAACTGAGCGGCGAATACAAAACTGTCCTAGCGCTCACGACTCCAGCGCTTAAGAAACCAGAAGCCAGCGGTGGCGCGCGCAGACTTGCGGCGATTTCCTGTCTCGCTGGCGCTGCTTATGCGGACGGCGTCCGGACTTTGATGCTGCCAACCTTTTGGCAGCGGGCTCGGGTGGCATTACTGGCTAGGATATAACACTCCTCCCCCCCCCCAAATCGCCGCACTGTCGTTGAATAATGACGTGGCGAGCGTCGACGGCGGGGGAGGTGTCTGGCCGCAGGCATAGCAGAAGAGACCGGGGCGGAGACTGTTGTCGGTGGTAGTCCCCGTCCGCACCCCAGCATTGGCTGTGCGGGACCTCGGGAAACACCGACGGAAAACCGAGGTCAGGGTGCACGCCTGTGACCACGGGCGCATCTTCTGGTACTGGACGCGACGGGGCGTCGGGACCCACGAAGAGAGGCAGCGTCTCCTGACGCTGCGTCAACGGCTGCTGAGTGGGCGCCGGACAAGGCGCTGCGGTGTCAGACTCCTTGGGGGTGCCCAAGGACAGCGGTTGCAGGACAGGCTGCACAGCCACCGCTTGGGAAGGCGGCCCGGCTGAGGGGTCGACGTCCATCAGCTCCGAAGGCGGTGGCGACTGAAGAGGGACCGCAGGCGCCGGAGCGACCACCTGGGGTGCTCCCGGATGAAGCTGCGCGGGAGGCATCAACGGGACGGGCTGTCAGCGTGGTAGCGGCGACAGCTGCTGCTGCTGCCCTTGGGGCGGCAGCGAAGTCGGAAGGCGCGGCTGGAACCCGCCGCGGACCAAATCTGTGGACAAAGAACGAGCGGCAGAATCCGGGCGGCCAGCGCAGCGCAACTGGTTCTGATGCCTCCTGTGCACTCCAGTAGCACCTTGAACAGTATAAAAACCGCGACCCTGGACACTTATCGCGGTACCACGTTCCCAACGACGGCGACCGTGATAAACTCTGAAAAAAACGGCGTCGTTGCGCTGAAAACGCGTGCGATGCTCAGAAGCGGCGGGTCGATCCGGGGGGTGCAACAACCGTAGTAGGGTGCGATGACGACGGCCGTGGAGAAGCTCCGCAGGCCAAGGGCCGTCGCGTGGCGTGGTCCGGTACGACGACAGGAACGTGATGAGGGCCTGCTGACGAGAGTGCGTAGCACGAAGGCGGTCCATATGATCCTTGAATGTGCGTACAAAACATTCCGCTGCACCATTCGATTGAGGGTGGAACGGCGGAGTAAGAACATGGCGAATGCCATTGGCAGAACAAAAACTGTCAAATTCAGCAGAGGTAAATTGTGGACCATTGTCAGACACTAAAACTTCTGGAAGACCCTCAATGCACAAACTATACAGGCGTTGACTTCAATTTTTTGTAGACGTTGTAGACTGCATGGGCACAACAAACGGAAAATTACTAAATGCATCTATCATGATGAGCCAACGAGAATTCCAATATGGACCAGCGAAACCAATATGTACTCCCTGCCAGGGACCGGCAGGGCGTGCCCACTCAAAATAGCGTTGAGGCGGAGCAGCTTGGTGTTCGGCACACGTCGAACAATCTGTAGACATCTGCGTAATCTGCTTATCAATGCCGATCCATGTACAATGACGGCGGGCAAGCTGCTTGGTGCGGACCACTCCCCAATGACCTTGATGCAACAAGTCGAGGACCTTGGATTGGAGCACTTGGGGAACCACTAAACGAAGCTGGTCATTCTCGGTGCGTAACAGCAAAACTCCGTGCGAAACAGACAACAGATGACGTTGCGGATAATAGCGACGAACCACAGGATCCGATATGTCCTTTGCTTGGACGGCCAACCACGTTGAACAAAACGTAATAGTAAACTCAGATGAGGATCCGTAGCTGTCTCACGTGCCACCTGACGATAATCAATCGGAAAATCCCGGAGGGATTGATGCTCATCGGCGTCAATCTGATGGCAAGAGTGGTCAGAGGAATCGAAGACATCATCCGCAGCAATCGGCAATCTAGAAAGCGCGTCAGCGTTTGCATGCTGAGCTGTAGGGCGATACAGTATCTCACACTGGTATTGTGATAACAAAAGAGCCCAACGTTGTAGTCTCTGAGCTGTCCACTGAGGAACTGGTTTAGACGGATGAAACAGTGACGTCAGGGGCTTGTGATTTGTTACTAAATAGAGTGGTCTACCATAGAGGTAGTGATGGAATTTTGTGACACCGAACACAATAGCCAACGCTTCCTTGTCCAATTGGCTATAATTACACTGAGCTTTGTTTAGCAATTTAGATGCGAACGCAATAGGACGTTCGGTGTTACCGACTCGGTGAGACAACACAGCACCGAGGCCGAAAGAAGAGGCATCACAAGCTAACACCAGAGGCTTGTTAGGGTCGTAATGGACCAGACAACGATCATTCAATAAAGCCTCTTTAAGCTGCTGAAAGGCTGATTGGCAATCAGCTGACCACACAAACGGAACATTCTTACGGCGGAGACGATGCAACGGTGCAGCAATCTGTGATGCATTAGGTATAAACCTAATTTAATATGTCAATTTGCCAAGAACTGCTTGCAATTCATGCAGATTGCGAGGGGCGGGCAAATCACGAATAGCTGCTAAATGTGACTGGGAGGGATGAATGCCTTGAGCATTAATAACATGTCCCAGATACTCCATCTCCGTAAGGAAAAATGAACATTTATCGATGTTGCAACGTAGGCCTGCCTGAGACAACACAGTAAACAAACACTCCAAATTACGGAAATGTTCAGCAGGCGTCCGACCGGACACAACAATATCGTCTAAATAGTTGCAACACGATGGCACATTAGCCAGAAGTTGTGACAAAAAACGCTGAAAAACAGCTGGAGCTGACGCACAACCAAAAGGCAAACGCAGAAAACGGAACAACCCCAACGACGTGTTTGTGACAAAATACAGTTGTGATTGCTCGTCGAGGGGCAATTGCAAATATGCCTCACGGAGATCAATTTTGGAAAAGAAACGAGCTTCCCCTAACTTATCCATCAGCTCGTCCGGTCTAGGCAAAGGAAAAGAATCAATGACAGTCTGAGGATTAACTGTCGACTTAAAATCAGCACACAAACGTAACTTGCCAAACGGTTTCTTTATAATAACTAAGGGAGAAGCCCACTGGCTCGCTGAAACGGGTTGAATAACACCGTTGTTTTGCCAACGACGAAGTTCATCTGCTACAGGTGCCCGGAGGGCGTGAGGCACTGGACGAGCACGAAAAAATCGAGGCTGAGCATTACCTTTTAACGTAATATGAGCGGCAAAGTTCGCAGCACAACCTAGTTCGTCTTTAAATATGTCACTGTACCGTTTACACAAATCGGTTATGCTGTCTTGCAGAACAACAACAGAATTAATTTGCAACACATTGTCTTGGATAGACAGGCCAAACAAGTCAAAACAGTCTAATCCGAAAATGTTTACACTGTCTGTAGCGCGGAGCACTGTGAATGAAACTGTTTTTGTATTGCCACGGAATGTGGCTGGCACGCTACATACACCTAACACAGGAATTTGTTCTCCACTATAAGTAGCCAAAGAATGTTTTGCCGCTGAAAGTTTAGGGCGGCCGATAGCCGCATACGTAGCACTATTTATGAGAGTCACAGACGCACCAGTGTCTAATTGACAATTGAAGGTCTTATCCTGGATGCGTAGCTTCACAAATAGTTTATTACACTGTCTCTGGATCGGTGCAGTGGAGGCGGAAGACACAAAATCAGCGCGTTTAGCGAGTGTTCGCTGCTTACGACAACTCGTGGGTTGGGCGGGTGGAACAACAACTCCCGCTTCACTTGCAGTCTGTACATTACTTTTTACAGCGTTTGAATTACGCCTGGGTCGCATAGCAGAGGGCTGGGTGGGTGGCTTATTCGAACAAGTTTATTACCCACACGAACCGTGGAAGAGTCTTTAAACGCGACCTTCTGGGCGGGCTGGCTTTGAAGAACATGAATATCCATGGGCTGGGCAGCACTAGAATTGTTCTTGCATTTACGCAAACAAACAGTCTGGATGTGTCCTTTCCTTTGACAAAAGTGACAAACAGCGTTTCTTAACGGGCAACGTTCACGAGGATGAGCAAAAACACACTTAGGGCAAGACTTAACTCTATCATTTTGCACACGCGGCTGACGAATGTGTTTAACATGACGCGGCCGGCTAGTGTTTACAGTCTGACTCTGCCGGTGGGGCCGCGGGCGTGACATAACTTGCTTAGCACAGGCAATTTGAGAAATACATGGCTGATCTAACTCACACTCAGCATAGTCAAAAGTATCTTGGGCTTCAATGATGTTCATCACATTCTCTAATGACGGGTCAGGCAACTTTAAGATAGCAACACGAATACGAGAATCTGCAATGTTTTGAGTAATAGTGTCTCGTAACATGACATCACTGTAGGAAGCTCCACACACACAATTAAATCGGCACTGACGGGTGAGGCCCCGTAAATCTGTTAACCACTGTTTATTGGATTGATGTGGCAGTTTCTGTAATCTGAAGAACTTGAATCTGGCTGCTGCCACATGAACTCGCGACTCGAAATACTCAGCAAGCTTGTTAACAACAACGTCATAGTCTAAAGCTTCTGGCTTGGATTCCGGGAACAACTTACAAAGTAGTCGATAGACTTCCACGCCTGCAGTGGAAATTAAATAAAGCTGCCGCTCACTACCCGCGATTTTGTAGACTGTCATGTGCGCCTGCAACTGCGCGAAATATTCTCGCCATTCTTCTCTTGATGCATCAAAAGCACGGAAAGGTGGTGCTGCCTGTGCTTGTTCCTTTTGTGTTGGAGGATTAGCCGCTTGTTTGGCGATTGCTTCCACCAGACTTTGTATTTGCTGACTCTGTAACAAGATCAACTGTTGTAATTCGGCAGACATAGTGAACACAAATTAAACCAGCCCCCAAAATTTTATCGCTATAATTAGTATAACCAGAAACAAGTTGAACCAGCCCTGCACACGAGTTCGGAAGCCCTCGTCGCCAGTTTTGTGGCGGCGTTCGTAGGGACAAACAATTCGCTGTAGAAACGGCTTACGAAGTCACCGCCACACTTTTAACAGCGGGCCGACCGGTCCGCTGGAACAGTGAACAGAAAGATGAAAACCCAAACACTCTGATTAAATAAAAGTCGGTACTTATCTTTATTAACGAAGATACAGAAACACAGTAGTGAACTCCGTGTCTACAGAAATCTGTCTAGTCGAGTCGGAGCGGCTAGGTCAGCGTCGGCTGACGACAAACAACAACTCTGCTGCGATGAACACACAACTGACTAGCAAGTACACAATTCGGTGGCGAGTATACAACTGAGCGGCGAATACAGAACTGTCCTAGCGCTCGCGACTCCAGCGCTTAAGAAACCAGAAGCCAGCGGTGGCGCGCGCAGACTTGCGGTGATTTCCTGTCTCACTGGCGCTGCTTATGCGGACGGCGTCCGTACTTTGATGCTGCCAACCTTTTGGCAGCGGGCTCGGGTGGCATTACTGGCTAGGATATAACAAGTCTCTAGAAGAAATGAGTTGTTTTCTTCGTGAATCGCTACTCAGGAAATTTAGAGAACCAGCATTTGAGGCTGACTGTAGTACAATTTTACTGCTGCCATCCTACATTTCGCGGAAAGACCACTAAGATAAGATGAGAGAGATTAGGGCTCATACAGAGGCATATAGCAGTAATTTTTCCCTCATTCTGTTTGGGAGTGGAACAGGGAGAGAAGATGCTGGTTGTGGTACAACGTACCCTCCACACACCATATGGTGGATTGTAGAGTGTGTATGTAGATGTAGATCTCCAGGTCGAGGACACCTTCCTCGGTGAGTTTTCCACCATACATTATACAGTGTCGATTTGGGCGTCGAAGAAGACCACACACATCTTTGCATTTGATATCCAGCGTGGTAGGCAGTCGGTTCTGGTGGGGCTGCATTGTGGCGTGTTGGTTGTAGCCCCCTGACCACAAAGGGATCACTCTGCTGATGCCTGCACCATAAACTCCCCACATATGCCAAGGGGTAGATGCCCATCCCCCTGGGGCACCAGGGCTCCCAGCCATGGCCATCCTGCCAGGTAGCCTTTGCTGCGGCTGTGTGGTACCTGTGCGGGAGCCCCTGGTCGGTGTGGGTGGCATCAGGACTGGAAACATGTGACGAAGCATACTCCATGTCATGCTGGTAGTGGAACACCAGCAGTCTTTAAGAGATCACGAGCTCAATACAAATCACAGAAGTACAAGCTCAAATCATTACCATCACTGGCCACACCATGGGAGGAACGTCTGGGTAAGGCTGGAAGCGGACCTTGTTCGCCCCAGTACCTTGTATGTTCAAGACCTGATGGGGAATCTTTCATGACGATGAAGCCTCAGTCTTTTGTTGAGCATTTAGAGGACAAGTTTGGGGAGGTGGAGGGCTTGTCCAAAATGAGATCGCCTGGCTGAACTACAGCAACTGTTAAGCTTTCACCTGATATCTGTATTGCCCTCCAAGAACTCTGGTTCTCAGAAATGCGGATCCCTGCCCGTCTCAGCTATAAGGGATATTACAGGAACCGTAGCGACTGTAATCGAGGGACAGGTGGAGTTTGCGTTTGTGTCCTAAATTCGGTGTGTATTGAACATGTGCTTTAAATAGCTCTTGAAGCTGTGACTGTCAGAATAAGGACGGTGCAGGAAATAACTTTCTGCAGTGTATATCTTACTCCAGATGGTGCAGTATCCCTGAATGTATTAGCTGGAATGCTTGGTCAACTCCCTAAACCTTTCCTACTTCTGGAGGATTTTAATGCTCATAACGCCTTGTGGAGTGTTAACATGCCTATTGGCCATGGCAGAGATGTTGAAACTTTACTGCCACAATTCGACCTCTGCCTCTTAAATACTGGGGTCGCAACACATTTCAGTGTGGCTCATTGTAGTTACTCGCCCACTCATTTATCAATTTGCAGCCCAGGACTTCTCCCATCTATCCACTGTGTAGTAGCGACCACTTCCCCATCTTCCTGTCACTGCCCCAGCGTCAGGCACATGGATGTGTGCCCAGATGGGCTTTCAGCAGAGCGGACTGGGGAACTTTAACCTCTGCTTTCATCGCTGTATCTCCCCTACACCATAACATGGAATTGATGGTTAAGCAGGTGACTAGCACAAATGTTTCTGTGACAGAAAATGTGGTCCCTCACTCTTTAGGGTGCCTGAGGCATAAGGCAGTCCCTTGGAGGTCGACGGAAGTCGCTGAAACAATTAAGAAGCATCAGTGTTCTCTACAGCTGCGGAAGTGGCACACTACCCTGGAGCACCTCACAGCATTTAAATGGCTTTGTGCACATGTTTGCTACCTTATCAAACAATGGAAGGAAGAGTGTTGGGAGAGATATGTCTCCACCATTGTGTGTCACATGGCACCTTCAAAAATCGGGGCAGAGATCAAACGTCTTTTCGGGTAACAGGCCCCACCTGCTGTCCCCGATGTTCCCATAAATTACTAGTTACGTACTGATGCAAGCGTGGTTCGCAGGTTCTGTGCCGAGCAACTATCATTCCAGCCTTTCGCACATGCAAACATTGGCTGGAGGGGAACGTACTCTCATTCACTACAGGCTGTAGTGAATCCTGTAACGCCCAATTTACAGAGCGTGAGCTCCTCAGTGAGTGCCCTTGCGCATTGTCGCGACAGAGCTTCTGGGCCTGATCGCATCCACAGCCAGATGATTAAACATCTCTCATCTGACTAAAAGCTTGTCATCTTCAATGGCCCTGGTGCGATGGCATCTTTCCATCGCAATGGCGGGAGAGCACCATTATTTCGGTCCTCATAGCCAGTAAAAACCCTCTTGATGTGGATAGCTATCGGCCCATCAGCCTCACCAACGTTGTTTGTGAGCTGCTGGAATTTATGGTTTGTCGGCAGTTGCGTTGGGTCCTGGAGTCACGTGGCTTGCTGGCTCCATGTCAGGGTGGCTTCTGCCAGTGTCGCTCTAGCACGGATAATCTTGTTTTCATTGAGTCTGCCATCCGAACAGCCTTTTCCAGACAGCAACACTTGATTACTGTCCTTATTGACTTCTGTAAAGCATACAACATGACTTGGCAATGTCATATCCTTGCCATGTCTGAGTGGGGTCTCCAGGGATCACTCCGGATTTTTATCCCAAACTTCCTATCGTTCCGTACTTTTGATGTCCAAGTTGGTGACTCCAATAGATCCATCCATATCCAGGAGAATGGAGTCCTGCAGGGCTCTGTATTGAGTGACTCTCTAGTTTTAGTGGTCATTAATGGTCTAGCAGCGGCTGTCAGCCCTCCATCTCACATTCTCGGTATGCGGATGACTTCTGCATTTCATATTGCTGCTCCACTAATGTTGTTGCTGAGTGGCGCCTCCAGCGAACCACACAATGCACGGCCATGCGCTCTTGCTAATGGCTTCCAGTTTTCAGCAGCATAGTCATATGTCATGCACTTCTGTCGGTGTCATACCATACATCTAGAACCTGCACTTTACCTTAATGATGACCCACTAACTGTAGTGGAGACATATCAA
This sequence comes from Schistocerca americana, assembly GCF_021461395.2. Classification (NCBI taxonomy): domain Eukaryota; kingdom Metazoa; phylum Arthropoda; class Insecta; order Orthoptera; family Acrididae; genus Schistocerca; species Schistocerca americana. Next base: position 39,880,816 of record NC_060122.1, on the reverse strand, counting down.
TTCCTAGGGCTGGTTATCGACGCTCGATTGACTTGGCTCCCTCACCTTCATCAGCTTAAGCAAAAGTGCTGGCATCACCAATTGGGGTACAGATCGCTGTACACGGCTGCAGCTCTGCAGAGCCCTTGTCCAATCCTGAATTAATAATAGGAGAGTGGTTTATGGTTCGGCAGCACCTTCAGCATTGCATTTACGCGACCTTGTGCACCACTGTAGGGTCTGCATAGCGACGGGATCCCTTAGGACGACTCGGTGACTAGTGCACTGGTGGAGGCTGGTTTCCATCCACTGCAGATCACACGTGCAACTGCTCACCAGTTATGCAGAACACATTAATAATTCCCCTGAGCATCCGAATTACCGTCTCCTATTGCAGTCCATCTCCCGCATCAGTGGCCCAGATCAGGGTTTACGATAGCAGTTCGCATGTGGTTTCTTCTCTTTGAACTGGAGTCCTTCCCTTTACCACCTCTACTTGCGGACTGTTCATGTATGCCTCCTTGGTGTATGTCTTGGCCGCAGCTTCGTGTGGACCTTTTGCATGACCCTAAGTGTTCCATTAACCCCACCACTCTCTGCTGTCAATTCCTCTCGATTCTTGTCGTGTTTCGTGGCTGTGAAGTGGTTTACACTGACGGCGCAGTGGCTGATGGACACGTATGCATTGCATATGATGATGTAGGACATATTGAGCAGCACTCCTTGCCAGTGGCTGGTGGTCACATCTCATGCTGTTGAGTACATCCACTCATGCCCTGGCGAGTCAGTTCTCCTGTGTACTGACTCATTGAGCAGTCTACAGGCTATCGTCCAGTGCTACCCTCACCACCCTCTGGTAACATCCATTCAGCAGTCCATCTATGCCTTGGAACAGACCCACTGTTCCATAGTGTTTGTGTAGACTGCAGTACATGTCGGAATCCTGGGCAACGAACTTGCTGACATGCTGGCCAGACAGGCGATGTAGAAACATCTTCTGGAGATAGGCTTCTCCAAAGCTGAAATACGTTATGCCTTACATCACAGGGTTTTCTGGCATTTTCAGACGGAATGGCATAACAGCATGTACAACAAACTGCATGTCATTAAGGAGACTATAAATGTGTGGAAGTGTTCCATGCAAGCCTCTTGCAGGGAATCGGCTGTCTTCTGCCAGCTCAGCATTGGCCATATGTGGCTAACACATGGTCACCTACACCATCTCGAGAACCCACCTCAGTGTTGCTGTTGCTCCCAAATGACAGTTGCCCACCTCTTGCTGGACTGCCCACCTTTAGCCCCTCTGTGACAGACTTTTAACTTTTCCAGTACCCTGCCTTCGTTGTTGGGCGAGAATGCCTCCACTGCAGTTTTTGTTTACATTATATTCGTGAGAGTGTGTTTCATAATTCAGTGTAGGTTTTAGTGCATGTATTTTGTTGGTCTGTGTCCTCCACCCTAGTGCTTTTTAGGGTGGAGGTTTTAATGTATTACAGAGTGGCTGGCTTTCCCTTTTTATTCTTGTGGTTGGTCAGCCACTGTAATCTGCTTTCATGTTTTACTGTCTTTTGTTTCTAGCGTATTTCTGTTTCTTTTCTGTACCCTTTTTTTTCTCTTAGTATTCGTTGCCTCCTCTTCACTGTTTTGGCTTTTCCTTCCTTTCTTTCTGTTTTGTGTTATATGTTTCGTCCATTTTATCCTCACACTTGTGGCATTATTTTATTAGGACCAAGTGACCGATGACCTTGTAGTTTGGTTCCTTCTCCTGCTTCTAAACCAACCAACCAATCCTTTTTTCCACAAACAATATGAGACTGGAATAGAAGGGAGAACCGATAGAGGTACTCAAAGTACCCTCTGCCACACACCGCCAGGTGGCTTGCCGAGTATGGATGTAGATGTAGATGTAGATGTGGAACCAACCAACCATCTTTGCTGTCCCCATTAACACTTCCATGATCTGTTTTTCCATAGGCATATCCAACTTCCTTTTTGGTCAATGACTTAGCTATCTTAAGCAGTTCTCCATGGACTTGTATCCTTGTGTGGCATCCTTGGTAATGTCTTGATCATCTACTTGTGCAGGATCAAAAATTGTTTTTGCTTTTCTATTGAAAAAACAGTTTGTATGAATTTCTAGTGTCACAGTGGGTTTCTTCCACTATCGTTACATCTTCCATTTATACCAATCCCGTGTCCATTTGAAACTAGACTATATGTGTTTCATTTATTCATGGTCATAACACAGTCTACCATTGTGGAGTATGTTGGGCCACTGGCAACCTTTACACTAGTCTGGTTGAGAGCTTCTATGCAGAAGCTGCCTAACTGGAACTGTTCTACGGGCATGATCTTCTCCTCAGTGGATATGACTGCCATTTGTTGTGTTGTGCCCAGCCACCCATCTTGTGCCCTTTATTTTGATGCCTCCTTCAACTGCCAGTACGGGCCACATTTTTCTCGTATTACCTTCCAGAGTTCGCTTTTGGCTACTGCTCCAACAGCTTAGCTTCGTGCAATCTGCCACGTTCCTGTTTGGTGTGAGCCCTTCACCACTTTCGCTTCATGTAGCTGCCCGTGTTTATCTTGGACTTCAAAATATTTTCCTCGGGAGGCAAATGGATTTGATCTATTGCTGTCAGCTCCTCAACCTTTGCACCCAATTTAGTGGTAGCATATTCATGTAGACCGACGACTCACAGTCCACGGTGTTTGGTGTGCCTTATCGTTGGCACTGACCATTTTTGGTACGATCTTCTTGCAAACTGCTAGATTTTTAAAGCAGAGCTCTTTGCGCTCTTTCGGACCACCTAGCACATCTGACAATATACACCTTTTAATTGTGTCATATGCTCCAATTCTCTCTCAAGCCTTCAGATCCTCATTGTGCTGGAAGAGTCCAAGGAAGCTTACAGTTGTTGTTTTTGAGGGAGCCACTATGATTTTCTTGTGGGTTCCTCGTCACATTGTTCTCATGTGTGACAAGACTGCAGTCCTACCTCAACCTGCCAGCTCTTCCATTCATTCAGATGATCTTCTTGTTGCTGTCTGTTGGTAGATGGTGTCACTTTTGCATCACCACTGGTTTTCTCTTTACTGGAATAAGCTCCATTGACTTAACCTCTCCCAACGGTTCGGCAGGCCACCTCTTGGCTCTTTCACTGCAAGATGATCATTTTAACTAGGTTGTTTATTGGGCACTGTCTCTTTAGCCATCACCATTTGTTGAGTGGTGATCTCCCACCACTTTGCGTTGGTCGTAATAATAACTTGATGGTTTGCTATTTTCTGATCCGATATCCTTTTCTGAACTGCTTATGCTTAATTGTATGTTTTCCACCTGAGTTATTGGTTATTTTGGCATGCAACGTGCAGATTGTTTATATAAATGATAGCAATTTTGCGAAGGACATTTAATGTTTGTTTAGGGATCTCCGCTGCCACTACGGCATATTTTATTGATGTTTCTTCAAGTAGTAGTTCTTGATTTTAGCTCTTTCCTTCTGTTGATTGAGCTTAACATACAGTTGCTCTTAAGATCTTTCGCATAAAGGTGTTCTAAGGTTATGACACGGGTGCTTATGACCTCAGTCGGGTTTGTGCCTTAACGCAAAAAAGGTAGGTATGGAAGTAAGTACTAGCTTCCGGCAAGGAAAGTGTGTTATGATCCTCATTACATTATATGGTGATGACCAGATAATCAATATTAATAGATCTTCAGTCTTTTCACAAATGACAGTTGTCTGTTATGAAGTACTGCATAAACACATCAAGTGTTGATAAGTTTTTGAACCGATGCAATGATTGGCAAATTGCTTCAAATATGATATATTATAATACTATGTAACTTTTGTAAATTTGCTTATTTGTTATTATAGAACTTAAACAGAACAAATTTATTTCAGGAAGAAGAAATAACACTGGTGGACTGGTTCCCTGTATTGGAGGCAGGCAACCTCCACTTCGAAGGACTCAGGTATAGCTGAAGCAATGTTACACCTGATTATGACCATTCTTCATTTATCACTTTTTTAAAATTAGCTTTTCTCATTACATACAAATGTGTATTTACAAACGCTTGCTGTTTATCTTCTTCCCTCCAGCCCATTTTGCTTATTAGCTGCACTGTTAAGGAAGATCACAAGAAACTGTGATGTTCTGCAGACCAAAGTACAATTGACTTGATAACAATCTTAATCACAGCCTTAATCTCTCTTCAAAAGGAGCCTCGCAGGATGCTATGATTGCATAATGAAGAGAGATGCCAGCAATTAAAATAATAATTTGGGTATCAGAATGAAAATGTTTGAATAATTAGTTACAGATTTTCAGGGTGGAAAGGAAAAGAAGTAAAAATATTTCTAATTTTCCTGAGCATTGTGACTTTTTGAAAACTTCTTTTCATCAAGGGGAAGTTTCTGTTGATCTGGAATTCCACTGTACCCTCTAATCTGTTTGCATTTAAACCAATAATAAAAATAGAAGTTTGATTTTACAGATTTTGTAATATTATAGGTTTTACAATAACAGGCACTACTCAACTTCAAAAGTCAACAATCACTGGTTCATCACTGAAACAGAACAAATGGACCTGATGATGGCCATGCAAGTGCTCTCTTGCAACTGGAACTTTACAAATCTACATTGTTTATGTGCAATACCATTGCCTATTAATACAGTGCATAAATATAAAACTCTTTCCATTTTGGAGGCTAACACAATAGTCACTGCATTACTGAAGAACATGTTTTTCTAGCAGAAGCATTTTTTATCAACACACACAGACATATACGGTATTAATTCAGTACAAGCACATGAGCTATGTCTTTGTAAAATGATCAGTTTTAAACTCCTTTTTTATCTAAAGATCTAGATTACAAAATGCAGAATCAGCTTGAAAAATCAATAATCAGGAAAAAAAAGGTCACAATTACATGTTGGTTCAGGTTCAATTCACTGAACAGATATAATGGGTATATAATCCACCATTTGTCTCCATATCATAGCAAACAATGATGTAAAAATTTAACTGCATTAGAGACACTTGAACAACATAGTTCCTAAACAAACTACCACCTAGCTTTCTGTATTATATTTTGCTCACTCTTATGATTTTTCGCCGCTGTGGGTCTGGGGATTGGAATAGGCCAGAGGTATTCCTGCCTTTATGTGATGGTCCCCTGTAAGATATGACCTCCAATCTTCAAAATGTTCCTGAAGAGTGAGCCAACTTGGGAAGGGCGCCTTACAAAGTGCATGGTGTCCATTGTGCATTGACATCTTTAGCCCACTTTCTTGTTGTCGCATTGCAGTCATGCCCATTCTCCATCCCCTGGGCAAGGACACCATTCACTATGCAGTGTCGATTTCTGCATCGACAATGACCATGGACTTCTTTGCACCTGATATCCAACATGGTAGCCAATTTGTTGTGGTGGGGTTGCCATGTACCCTGTTGGTAGTAGCCCCCTGACCACACAGGGATCACTCTGCTGATGCCTGCACCGTTAACTCCCCATGTATTCCAAGGAGTAGATGTCCATCCCCGTGGGGCATTGGGACTCCCGGCAATGTCCATCCTGTCAGGTGGCTTTTGCTGCGGGTGGGTGGTGGCTGTGGGTAGGGCCCCTGTCGGAGTGGGTGGCATCATGGCAGATGACATGCGATGAAGTGTAGTCCATAGTCTATTGCTGGTGGTGAAACACCAGCAGCCTCTAAGCGATCACTAGCTCAATTCAACGCACAGAAGTACGACAGAAAATTGTTCACCTCACTGGCCACACCATGGGAGGAATGTCAGGCTAAGGAAGGCAGAAGATCTTATTTGCCCCAGTACCTTGTATGTTTGAGAGCTGGTGGGGAACCTTTCACGATGATGAAGCCTCAGTTTATTGTTGAGCATTTAGAGGACAAGTTCCGGGAGGTGGAGGGCTTGTCCAAAATGAGACCTGGGTCAGTCTTGATTAAAACATCATCCTCATGGGAATTACTCGCTTTTGACAAGCTGCGGGATATATCTGTAAATGTCACACCCAATAAGAGTTTAAATATGGTCCAGGGTATCATATTTCACAGAGACCTTCTTTTGCAGTCCGCCGATGAGCTGCGCGCCAATTTAGAGTGGTGAGTGTACATTTCATCCGGTGTGTCCACCGGGGTCTGAAGGATAATCGGGTTGCCAATGGTGCCTTCATCTTGGCCTTTGATGGTAATACATTACCCGAGAAGGTGAAGGTGATGGTCTACAGGTGTGACGTAAAGCCCTATATCCCTCCCCCAGTGTGGTGCTTTAAGTACTGGAAGATTGCCCATATGTCTTCCTGCATCACATGCCGAGATTCCAGAAGTACATCACGTCCCAATACTCCATGCCCCCACTTCCCATCTGTATCAACTGTGGAGAGCACCATTTGCCTAGCTCACCTGACTGCTGGATTCTCCAGACAGAAAGGAAAATCGTGGAGTAAAAGGCCCTGAACAGACTAACCATCATCTGAGGCTAAGATACAATTTGAACACCTGCATTCTGTGTGTATGACGACATCTTACACTGCCGTTACAATAGTTTTGGCACCATCAGCTCCGCAAACCCAGGTCACCTCTTAGAGCTGGAAGACTACACCTGCCCCCTTGATGGTAGGGGGCATTGCCCTCCCTGTTGCTCATGTGCGAACTACTTCAGGACCAATACCTCCCCCCTCCCTCCCCAGCCATCGGCGACATATGTCCCCACTTCTAATCCAGAGAAGCGTAAGTCTTCTTTGGCTTCTAGCACTAGGAAGGGGTCCCTTGTGTCACTCCACGCTCATCCTCAGTCCCAGAGACTGAGCCAGTGAAGTCTTCCCAGCCAGGGAAACCCAAGGAGCAGCGAGAGAAATCCAAAAAGAAAATGCCTAAGACCAAGGAAATGGTGGGGGCACCAACACAACCGCTACCTACAAGCTCTGCAGCTGATGATGAAGTGGAGATTTTGACGTCCGCTGAGGCCCTAGATCTCACCAGGCCCACAGACACAAAGGATATAGACTAATCAGGCAATGAATCGGTGGCAGCATTGAATGTTCCATGCCTTCGCAGTCTCACGATGTCATCCTCCTGTGGAATTGCGGTGTTTTTTTCCACTGCCTGGCTTAGCTACAGCTACTGTTAAGCTTTACACCTGCTATATACATTGCCCCCCAGGAAACCAGGTTCCCAGCAATGCGGATTCATGCCCTCCATGGGTATAAGGGATATTACAGGAACCGTAGCAACTATAATAGAGAGTTAGGTGGAGTTTGCGTATGTGTCCTAAATTCGGTGTGTATTGAATATGTGCTTCAAATAGCTCTTGAAGATGTGACTGTCAGAATAAGGATGGCGCAGGAAATAACTTTCTGCAGTGTATATCTTACTCCAGATGGCGCAGTACCCCTGAATGTATTAGCTGGAATGCTTGATCAACTCCCTAAACCTTTGCTACTTCTGGAGGATTTTAATGCCCATAACTTCTTGTGGAGTGGTACCATGCCTACTGGCTATGGCAGAGATGTTGAAACTTTACTGCTGCAATTTGACCTCTGCCTCTTAAATACTGTGGCCGCTACGCATTTCAGTGTGGCTTGTGGTAGTTACTCGGCCATTGATTTATCAATTTGCAGCCCAGGACTTCACCCATCTATCCACTGGAGAGCACATGACGACCTCTGTAGTAGCGGCCACTTCCCCATCTTCCTGTCACTGCCCCAGCGTCAGGCACATTGATGCGTGCCCAGATGGGCTTTGAGCAGAGCAGACTGGGGAGCTTTAACCTCTGCTGTCATTGCTTTATCTCCCCTACACCCTAACATGGAACTGATGGTTAAGCAGGTGACTAGCGTAAATGTTTCTGCGGCAGCAATGTTTCCCTTGGAGGTCGACGGAAGTCACTGAAACAATTAAGAAGCGTCAGTGATCGCTACAGCTGTGGAAGTGGCACACTTTCCTGGAGCACCTCATAGCCTTTAAATGGCTCTGTGCCCGTGTTCACTGCCCTATCAAACAAAGGAAGAAGGAGTGTTGGGAGTAATACGTCTCCATTGTTGGGTGCCACACGTCACCTTCCCAAGTCAGGTTAAAGATCAAACGTCTTATCAGGTACCAGGCCCTAACAGCTATCCCTGTGGTTACCATAAATGGCGAGTTATGTACCAACGCAAATGCGATTCCCGAACACTTTGGTGAGCACTTTGCTCGAGATTGTCAATCGGAAAATTTCCCGCCAGCCTTTTGCACACTCAATCATCAGCTGGAAGGGAACGTCCTCTCATTCACTAAACGCTGCAGTGAATCTGATAACGCTCCATTTACAGAGTGGGAGCTCCCCAGTGCCCTTGCACATATCCCCGACAGGGCTCCTAGGCCTGATCGCATCCACAGCCAGATGATTAAACATTTCTCATCCGACCACAAACAACAAATCCTTGTAATCTACAACTGTATGTGGTGTGACGGCATCTTTCCATCACAATGGCAGGAGAGTGCCATCATTCTAGTGCTCAAACCCTGTAAAAACCAGCTTAATGTGGAGAGCCACCAACGTTCTTCGTAAGCTGCTGGAGCGTACGGTATGTCGGCGGTTGGGTTGGGTACTGGAGTCATGTGGCTTGCTGGCTCCATGTCAGTGTGGCTTCCGCCATGTTCGCTCTACCACTGATAATCTTGTGTTCATCGAGTCTGCCATCTGAACAACCTTTTCCAGATGGAAACTTCTGCTTACTGTCTTTTTTGACTGACGTAAAGCTTATGATATGACTTGGTGACCTCATATCCTTGCCACATTGAATGAGTGGTATCTCTGGGGACCACTCTCAATTTTTATCCCACGCTTCCTTTCGCTCCGTACTTTCCATGTCCAAGTTGGTGACTCCCGTAGTTTCACCCATATCCAGGAGAATTGAGTTCCACAGGGCTCTGTATTGAGTGTGTCTATTTTTAGTGCCCATTTACGGTCTAGCAGCGGCTGTGGGACCCTCCGTCTAACCTTCTCTGTATGCAGATGACTTGTGCATTTTGTATTCCTGCTCCAGTACTGTTGTTGCTGAGTGGCACCTCCAGTTAGCCATCTACAAGGCGCAGTCATGGGCTCTATCACATGACTTCCAGTTTTCAGCTGCAAAGTTGTCTCGTGCAGTTCTGTCAGCATCATACCATTCATCCGGAACCCACACTTTAGCTTAATGATGATCACCTTAGTGGAGACATATCAATTCCTAGGGCTGGTTTTCGACACTCGATTGACTTGGCTCCCTCATCTTCGTCAGCATAACCAGAAGTGCTGGCAGCACCTCAGTGCTCTCCATTGCCTGAGCAACACCAATTGGGTTGCAGATCGCTGTACACTGCTGCAGCTCTACCGAGCCCTTTTCCATCCCGAATTGACTATGGGAGTGTGGTTTATGGTTTGGTAGTGCCTTCAGCATTGCATTTACTCAACCCTGTGCACCACTGTGGGGTTTGATTAGCGACAGGGGCTTTTAGGACGGGTCTGGTGACCAGCGTACTGGTGGAGGCTGATTTCCCTCCACTGCAGATGAGACATGTGAAACTCCTCGATGTAGCACAGATTCATTGTTTCTCCTGACAATCCGAATAACCATCTTCTTTTCCCACCGGTGGCACTCCATCTCCTGCATCGGCGGCCCATGTTAGGGCTAACAATAGCAGTTCGCGTGCAGTCCCCTCTCTCCGAACTGGAGTCCTTCCCTTTACCACCTCTACTTGCAGTCTGTTCACGTATGCCTCCACGGTGTACACCTGGCTGCAGCTTCGTGTAGCCCTTTTGCATGGCCCTAAGGACTCCGTTAACCCTGCCGCTCTCCACAGTTACATCTCCTCGATTCTTGATGTGTTCCGGGCCTCTGAAGTGTTTCACACCGACGGCTCAATGACTGATGGTCATGTAGGCTTTGCATATGTTCATGGAGGACATGTTGAGCAGCATTCCTTGCCAGTTTGCTTTAGTGATTTCACTGCAGAGCTGGCGGCCATATCTTGTGCTCTTGAGCATTTCTGCTCATGCCCTGGCGAGTCATTTCTCCTGTGTAATGACTCATTGAGCAGCCTACAAGCTATCGACCAGTGCTACCTTCACCACCCTCTGGTAGCGCCCATTCGGGACTCCATCTATGCCCTGGAACAGTCCCGCCATTCCATGGTGTTAATGTGGACCCCTTGACGCATTGGGATCCCTGGCAATGTAATTGCCAAGAGGCTGGACAAACAGGCAATGCAGAAACCACTTCTGTGGATAGGCACCTCTGAAGCTGACCTGTGTTATTTCTTACACCACAGCGTTTTCCGCCTTTGGGAGATGGAATGGCATAACAGCACGCGAAACAAACTGCATGTCATTAAGGAGACTATGAATGTGTGGAAGTTTCTCATCCAGGCCTCTCACAGGGAAGCTGTTGTCCTCTGCCAGCTCTGTATTGGCCATACATGGCAAAGGCATGGTTAAATACCCCATCGTGAAGACCCACCTCAGTGTCACTGTGGCTCCCAAGTGATAGTTGTCCACCTATTAGTGGGCTGCCCACTTTTAGCCCCTCTGTGGCAGACTTTTAACTTTCCCAGCACCCTGCCTTTGGTGTTGGGCAACAACGCCTCCACAGCAGCTTTAGTTTTACGTTTTATCCATGATAGTGTGTTTTATACTTCTCTGTAGGTTTCAGCACATGTCCTTTGTCGCTCCGTGTCCTCCACCCTAGTGCTTTTAGGGTGCTTCATGCTGAGTGGCTATTAGGAATGGTGTCCACAGGTTGTGGTGGTGGAGGGTGGTGGTAAGAAGGGGGGGGGGGGGGGGGATGATACTGTTTAGTATCCCATGATGCAGTGCAGTGACAGTGTGGTGTAGAATGGAGCATCTGGGCTCTGTTACCTGGTGTCTGCACCGCACAGACATTTTGCTGGCGCCCCCTGGTGGAACATGTAACTATTTGCGTATCAACAAACTGTTTGTATACTGTATCGAGTTCGTAACATTGATGCCCTTGTGGTATTCATAAGTACATAATGGTGGACACACACCTGTGGGCCAGGGTGGGCACACCCTCAGGGTGAAACCATTGTGTTTTGAAGCGTAACATTCAGCTTGCAGTTGATATGCAATTATCATAAGGAAGGTGATGAAAAATACGATTCAAAATATTAAAAATTTTCCAGTTTCGAACCACCCAAAAATCTATACAAATGACTGAAGAGGATATAGTTACACAATTCTAAAAAAATAGAATCTAATGTGTGGTTTACAACAAAATAGTAATTTCATATTTTATTTATCAAGGATACAGACGGTTTAATGCATTCTAAAATGAAACACATTTTAAAACTGTAGCAACGCCTATGCAAGAATTAAGTGTCATTGAATAGCATTATAAACTATTATTTGTGGCCAAAAGTGTAAAAAAAAAAAAAACCCTCAGGTTGAGCACTTCTATGTAATGTGTTTTTCATGTGATTCAATGATTTAACTCCACTAGTGGTGATCCTTATATAAATGAGTAGTATTACACATATTTAGTGAAATATTGTCAGGTATCTGTTTTTCATTGGATGTGAAGGATTGAGCCAACTTTCAAAACAGATTTGAGTATGTCTAGTAATCAATACATGGTTGTAAGATAATTGGATTGAAGATAAAGAGAAGTAAAAAGCAAATAGTTTCTTCTGGAACAGACTTTTAAAAAGGGGTCTATCCTCTATAAAGTCTCCTTGGAATGGTGTTCCATTCACAGCGGTGTTGCACAGCATATTAACAGTGATTGTGAAAATATGCTAACTGGAAGAGACTTGGGGTATGTATCACACTTTGTCAAGGACAATTTATTTCAAACCTGACAGTGAATTACATGCCACATATGGGCAGATTCTTTCTGGTTTTTAAATTCACCACTGGGACACAATTTTTGTAGAGCTCAACAGGCCTCTGGTGACTTTAGTATTTTGCTGCTGTAATTTCCATAGTGGTTTGGCTGCTTCCATTATTAAAACGAGTATATTGAGTTCAATGAGCAATGATTTTTGGACTTTTCTAGGCTGGTATAGTTATATACAGACTAGGCAGAATTGTGCAAAGATCTAGTCTCTTCATTTAACCATTTAGGCATCGTCACACACAAAAATCCTTAAGTGTGAAACTGTGATATGCGAGTCACTGCTAAAAGTAGTAGTGTATTGTTAGAGGTGGATATTCATTTAAGATAAGAAGTAAGGGAAGGAGAAAGGAATGAAAGATGATGAGGGTTGAATATCCTGAGCCATCTGAAATTGAACTCTATCTTGGAATGAGAGAGGACGGGTAAGAAAGTCAGGGTTGTACTTGCCTAGAGTGATTTAGGGGAAGTTATAGAATACCTATGTCTGGATAGCCAGGGAGAGAGAGAACTGCTGTCATCTTGACTGAGTGTCTAGTCTAGTATGTTGATCACTGCACCGTATTACTGAGTTTGCAGGTATTTTGCTGATTGTATATTCTTACTGACATTGGTATTTGTATTCCTAGATATGAAAACATGTCTACAAGTAGATAATGGTGTTTGCACGGCATTTTCAAATTCCTGTTTAGTGCTTGTCTTCACAATGTTGTAATGTTACCTGAATGGCAGTTTGTGTGTTTTTTCTGCTACTCAAAAATTTGTTCTTTGTAAATGTAGTTATTGGTGTAATATAGGCACCTCTTCAGTAAGACATGTAATGATTATGGATCAGTTTGTGAGTTTTGTCACAAGTAATGATAAAGTACTTGATCATGCTCTCCCACGCAGCTGTGGGTTGAATTGGATAGGTTGATGAAGGAAAACATGATGAAAACTGGGAAAGGGTAAGAAGTAACAAGTAAAAGGAAAAAAATACAGAAATCACATTGGTAGTTCAGGTTAACAAACAGTTTGGCTTGTTGCCTGAAATAAGTGGGTATGTGCCACAATGAACTTTGTTAAAATGAGATGCAGCAGACTCATTGGAATATCATTAGTGTTAGTCATAAACATTAACAAATAGAAAGGAAAGATTCTTACTGTTTGATAAAAACCATGGAAGACATGATAGATATACAGTAGAGAAAAAAGTTAGGTGTAGAGTCCCATGTTTGTAATCATCATGAAACAAAGTCACACACAACCAGGTTTGTTGCCTTTGACTGTAGGTTAGACCAATACCTATGATGAATCTCTTTCTCCAATTATTAAATGAAGTTCCTTATAATTCTACTGGATGTAAGATGGATCAATCAGTGTAATCATAAATACATCCACTGAGGTTGCTAGGCACAGCTGAGGATGGCATGGATTGATAAATATGTCAACATGATTTCAAGTGGCCTAAAAGCAACAGCAGATGAAAGTGCTGCAAAGGACCATCTCATCCACACTCATATGAATTTGCTGAGTTGTGTTATGTAGTCTATGGAGGACATATTTATGGTGACCTTAGAAAAAAATATAGCTATTCATGAACACTGATTTGGACTTCTTTTCTCCCAGCCATTTGTGATTGGCTTGCATGTGGACATGTCTGTTTTCCTAATGTGGGGCAGTCTTAGTCCTCTGTTCAACTGCATGTTGTGCGTACTGTGAGTACACTCTTAGCATTTGTGTGCACAGAATGTATGTTCCGTATTAGAGGATTCTTAGCCTGACAAAGTTAGTGTTCCAGTGTTGGAGATACTGGTAAATCTTGAGAGTGCCCTTATCCTCAGCATTACATGATAAAATTAGAGTACTTTCTATTAACCTTGTTTCACTTTTGTTGACTTTCATCTTTTACCCTCCTTTCAAGATTGTCCATCCCATTCAACTTCACTTTCAGTCCCTCACTGTCTCTGACAGAATTATATCACCATTAACCATTGACTGACCTCAAAGTTTTTATTTCTTATCCTGAAATTGAATTCCTACTCCAAATATCTGTGGGGTTTCCTTAACTGCTTGGTCAACATAAAGGCTCATTGTGCATAGGCTGCAAGTCATCAAGGATGGACAGGATGATGCAAGATGACTTGGACGTAATTTCTAGTTGGTGCGATGAATGGCAGCTGATTCTAAAAATGTGAGTCACTGCAGATGGCTAGGAAAAACAAACCTGTAATGTTTGGATACAGCATTAGTAGTGTCCTGCTTGACACAGTCACATCATTTAAATATCTGAGCATAATGTTGGAAAGCAACATGAAATGAAAGAAACATGTGAGGATTGAGATAAAGAAGTCAAATGTTTGAGCTTATTATGAGAAGGAAAGTTGCCTCTCACCATATGGCAGACATGCAGACAAACAGATAGGCACAACAAAAAGACTATCACAATTAAAGTTTTCGGCCATTAAGGTCTTTGTCAACACTAGACACACACACATGTAGCAAAAAAGGAGAGAAATGAAACGACTGGGTGTCGTGGTGGATTGACAGCTGTGTAGTTCTGGAATGGGAATATGGAACGGGTAGATGGATAAGGACTGTGACTAATGAAGTTTGGCGCAAGTAGTGTTGTGGGAACATAGGATGTATTGTGGTACAGAAAAGCTGGTGTTGGTGGGAGAGATCCCATCCCCACACCCACATTGTTTCCCACTTTTCATAGTGGTTCTTCCGTCAAAGATCAAAACAGGTTATGGAGTTATCCCAGTCAGAACATAAATTCCAAACCCGATGTGATGCTACCAGTGTCCCAGCCAACTGTATAACCTGTGGTAGGGATGCTCATGAGGATGATTGATAGCCTCCTCCCTGCTGCATCAGCTGCAATGTTGACCCTGCTTCTGTCTCCTGCATTTGTACCATGTATCTCAATGAGTAGGCTGTCCAGGAGATCCAGGTGAAGGAGAAAGGGCCTTACCCAGTCACTTGTAAGTTGTTGAGTAGTCAGAAACCCCGTGTTCTACCTCCTGGTATCTACAGTACTGTTGTTGCGACATTTCACTCCATGAAGGACATGACCAAGCAGACATGCAACCTCAAAATTTATCATCACTACTGTGAAAGCACCCAGCATCATGGTAGTTCTCCCTCTCTGGCAGTGCAAAACACCACCAGACAATCTCCTCATGGGGCATAGTTAAGAGCTACACACCCAGCAGGCCAGAAAGGACAGAAGGAATACTGCTGCAAAGACTTCCTACAACTCCCCAGCCAACCAACTCGAACCTTCATCTCCTAACTGAAAAGGTTAGAAGAAGTCAAACAAAGGCAAATGAGTTTTCTCCTTAAGTTGTCACCATGTGATATTCTCCCACAGCCAACCTCTGTGTTGCCAGTGCACAACACCAAGCATTATTCTGCCCTGGAGTCCACAGGCAGACAGTAGAAAAATGCTGATGCTTCTGTAGATGTCAAGGAGCAGGATGATCCTGCGTCTGTGCCCTGTAGTCTTCAAAGGATAGGGCTCAGCAGCCACTGATGTGGCATCCTGTTCATTTTTTTCCTTGTCATGAATCTCCTCCAATAGAATGTTGTGGTTTTCAATCTAACAGAATTTACAGCGAGCACCCACTTATCTGCCTTCAGGAAACAAAATTGCATCTTCAAGATTGATTGGTTTGAGCTCTCATATTTATTCCCTGTTTGTTTTAATGCCCCCACCCCCTCCCCCTTCCCCCGCCCCTCCCCTTCCCCCCCTCACCCCTCCCCTTCCCCCCCTCACCCCTCCCCTTCCCCCCCTCACCCCTCCCCTTCCCCCCCTCACCCCTCCCCTTCCCCCCCTCACCCCTCCCCTTCCCCCCCTCACCCCTCCCCTTCCCCCCTCACCCCTCCCCTTCCCCCCCTCACCCCTCCCCTTCCCCCCTCACCCCTCCCCTTCCCACCCTCACCCCTCCCCTTCCCCCCCTCACCCCTCCCCTTCCCCCCTCACCCCTCCCCTTCCCCCCTCACACCTCCCCTTCCCCCCCTCACACCTCCCCTTCCCCCCCTCACACCTCCCCTTCCCCCCTCACACCTCCCCTTCCCCCCCCTCACACCTCCCCTTCCCCCCCTCACCCCTCCCCTTCCCCCACTCACCCCTCCCCTTCCCCCACTCACCCCTCCCCTTCCCCCACTCACCCCTCCCCTTCCCCCACTCACCCCCTCCCCTTCCCCCACTCACCCCTCCCCTTCCCCCCCTCACCCCTCCCCTTCCCCCCCTCACCCCTCCCCTTCCCCCCCCTCACCCCTCCCCTTCCCCCCCTCACCCCTCCCCTTCCCCCCCCTCACCCCTCACCCTCCCCCCTCACCCCTCACCCTCCCCCCCTCACCCCTCACCTTCCCCCCCCTCACCCCTCACCTTCCCCCCCCCCCCCTCACCCCTCACCTTCCCCCCCCTCACCCCTCACCTTCCCCCCTCACCCCTCACCTTCCCCCCTCACCCCTCACCTTCCCCCCTCACCCCTCACCTTCCCCCCTCACCCCCCTCACCTTCCCCCCTCACCCCCCTCACCTTCCCCCCTCACCCCCCTCACCTTCCCCCCCTCACCCCCCCCTCACCCCCCCCTCACCTTCCCCCCCTCACCCCCCCCCCCCTCACCTTCCCCCCCTCACCTTCCCCCCCTCACCTTCCCCCCCTCACCTTCCCCCCCTCACCTTCCCCCCTCACACCCCCTCACCTTCCCCCCTTCACCCCCCCTCACCTTCCCCCCTTCACCCCCCCTCACCTTCCCCCCTTCACCCAACCTCACCTTCATCCCTTCACCCAACCTCACCTTCCCCCCCTCACCTTCCCCCCCCCGCCCCCTCACCTTCCCCCTCCCCGCCCCCTCACCTCCCCCCCACCCCCTCACATTTCCCCCCGCCCCCTCACCTTCCCCCCCGCCCCCGCCCCGCCCCCTCACCTTCCCCCCCCCCGCCCCCTCACTCCCCCCCCCCCCGCCCCCTCACCTTCCCCCCCGCCCCCTCACCTTCCCCCCCGCCCCCTCACCTTCCCCCCCGTCCCCTCACCTTCCCCCCCGCCCCCTCACCTTCCCCCCCCCGCCCCCTCACCTTCCCACCCCCCCCCCCCCGCCCCCTCACCTTCCCCCCCCCCCGCCCCCTCACCTTCCCCCCCCCCCCGCCCCCTCACCTTCCCCCCCCCCCCCCCCCCCGCCCCCTCACCTCCCCCCCGCCCCCTCACCTTCCCCCCCCGCCCCCTCACCTTCTCCCCCGCCCCCTCACCTTCCCCCCCCGCCCCCTCACCTTCCCCCCCCCGCCCCCTCACCTTCCCCCCGCCCCCTCACCTCCCCCCTCCCCGCCCCCTCACCTCCCCCCTCCCCGCCCCCTCACCTCCCCCCTCCCCGCCCCCTCACCTCCCCCCCTCCCCGCCCCCTCACCTTCCCCCTCTCCGCCCCCTCACCTTCCCCCTCTGCGCCCCCTCACCTTCCCCCTCCCCGCCCCCTCACCTTCCCCCTCCCCGCCCCCTCACCTTCCCCCTCCCCGCCCCCTCACCTTCCCCCTCCCCGCCCCCTCACCTTCTCCCTCCCCGCCCCCTCACCTTCTCCCTCCCCGCCCCCTCACCTTCCCCCTCCCCGCCCCCTCACCTCCCCCCTCCCCGCCCCCTCACCTCCCCCCTCCCCGCCCCCTCACCTTCCCCCTCCCCGCCCCCTCACCTTCCCCCCCTCCCCCCACCCCCTCACCTTCCCCCCTCCCCCCACCCCCTCACATTTCCCCCCCCGCCCCCTCACCTTCCCCCCCCCCCCCCCGCCCCCGCCCCCTCACCTTCCCCCCCCCGCCCCCTCACTCCCCCCCCGCCCCCTCACTCCCCCCCCCCCCCCGCCCCCTCACCTCCCCCCCCGCCCCCTCACCTTCCCCCCCCCCCCCCGCCCCCTCACCTTCCCCCCCGCCCCCTCACCTTCCCCCCCCCCCCGCCCCCTCACCTTCCCCCCCCCCCCGCCCCCTCACCTCCCCCCCCCCCCCCCCCCCCGCCCCCTCACCTTTCCCCCCCCCTCACCCCTTCCCCCCCCCCCCGCCCCCTCACCATCCCCCCACCATCATTACATCTTGGGCCTGTTGCTCTTCCATTCATTGAAACTATGAAATTCCTGGGGCACATGCCTGATAGAAAACAATCTTGGTCCTCCCACATGTCTTACCTGGCAGCCCACTGTATGCAGTCCCTCAATGCCCTATGTATCTTCAGTGTCATGTCCCGGGGTGCAGATTGAACCACTTTCCTCCATTTGTACCGATCCTTTGTTTGTTTGAAACTGGATTATGGGTGTTTCATTTATGCACCTGCACATCCATCCCTCTTACACCATCTCAATACTATTCACCACTGTAGCATCCATTTGGTACTGGTGCCTTTTACACTAGCCCATTTGAGAGTCCGTATGCACAAGCTGCTGAACTACCGCTGTCCTAATGCCATGACTTTCTCCTCAACAGATACGAATGCCGTTAGTTTGCCACTTATGGACACCTATTGTGTGCCTCATTCTTTGATTTCTCCTTTCATTGCCTGTATGGGGCGTGTCCCTCTTCTCTGTTACCTTATGGAGATTGCTTTCGCCTCTTGCTCTGGCAGATCAGCTTCACACTATGAGCAACTTTCCCAGTGGGTGTGAACCCTTCACCATCTTGGCTTCATGCAGCGGCCCATATTCACCTTCGTCTCCATTCACTTAGTAAGGACACTAGTCCAGCCCGACTCTATTGTCTTCAGTTTCACAACCTATGTGTGGAATTTTGTGATAGTACACTGGTGGCTCTTGGACTGACTGTGGTTTCTGGTGTGTCGTCATTGGTGGAGCTGTTTTTATTTATTTTTTTTTTTTGTATTGGCTTTCAGAACATTGTTAAGTATTTACAGCAGGGCTGTTTGCCCTGTATCAGGCCATGCAGTACATCCATAGTCACAGGCTTTTCAACTGCATTATCTGCCCAGACTCTCTCAATGACCTTCAAAGCCTCTATGTGCTACACACCATCCATCCCTTAGCCCAGTGTGTCCAGGAAAGCTGTCACCTGCTCCCTCTTGATAGAGCCACTGCGATGTTTGTGTGGGTTTCTGGTTGTGGCAGTCCGATAGGAAACCAGGCCACTGACACTGCTGCTAAGACTGCAATCACTGTTCCTCAGCCTGCCATTTCTTACTTATCCTCCAACTATCTGCATATTTCCAGCTGTAAGCAGGTGCTGTGACTCTGGCATCACCACTGGCCCTCCCTTCATGGGAACAAGCTGTGTGTTATTAGTCCTCTCCCATGGGCTTGTAAGACCTCCACCATTTTAACTTAGTTGTGTATTGAGCACCATCTTTTCAACCATCACCATTGTCAATTGGTGCTCCCCCACTATTCTGTGCACATTGTTTCCAACATTTGCTGGTGTGCCATTTTCTGATGTAATGCCCATTTTTTTAACCACTTCCTTCCTCATTGGTGTTGGCTGTTAGAGTTAACAGCCATTGACCATGTTGCACTTTTTATCCGTTGTAGCAATATGGCAAAGGCCATTTAATTTTTGGTTCTGGACCTCCAGTTCTCTGTCTGTGGTGTATTTTATAGACCTTTCTCCACATCCCTGTTTTTTAGCTGTCTTCTCTTGCATTGACTGGGACTAACGTGCAGTCATTTTTAACTCCTCTCTTTGTCTTCATGTCCTAGTGTTTTGACATGGGCGCATATGACCCTAGTTGTTTTTGTACCACAAAACAAAAAGCTCATCAGTTAGTGGTAATGCTGTGTCATCACTATATCCTTCAAATGTCACTCCTTCAGTTCCTGTTGCTATTTCTTTTAGTAGCTGATACATAAAGTTTGAAAAGTATGTGGAGAATATATATTTGTTTTCAACACAGTCCACCTGGTTGAGTTGATGACGTCATTAAGGGATTCATTTTTGTACAGTCAGATGGCCATAATATGACAGACCATATATTATTAGGTAGAAAAGGACCATTTATATTCCAATTCCTTTTTGCAGTTCTGTCCAATGATCTGTCAGTCTGTGGAATGGATGCAAGATTAATTTGCATTTACGCATGATAGACACAATTAAGATATTGTTAGATTTGACACCACTCTGTTTTGTATTAATTAATTAATCAAGTAACATATACAGAGCCATACAAAATTTCAAGTTAGTTACATGATAATTAAGATAACTGCACATGCCAGAGCTCCTACCCGGAAACCTTAGGTGCCAGAGTTTAGAAATAGCTTGTGACACCTTGGGCACTTATGCCGTTAGATTGCAAAGTACTACTTACGACAGCGAAGGTGAATTTCCTGGACATTAAAGTAGATAAGTCCAGAAGTGGAGGCCAATTGGCCAGATGTGAAAGCAGATCAGGCCAAAATGCCCAGTCACACTCCGCACTCCACTAGTGATACCTGCATCTGATTTCTTGCACATGCACTCGCATCCAAGCCCTGCACATTCGGACTGGTGTGGCTGTCATGATATGAATGGGTTGTTTATTGTGAAGTAGATAAATTTGTGCTGTCTGAGTTGTGCATGCTTTTTTATCCAAATATTATGAATGACAGTTATCATAGCACATTGATAAGCCATCCATTCACAAGTTTCAAAAAGTTTCACAATTCTGCAAAATTGCATGGGGGTTCCAAATGGCATTAAGATGCAGTCAAAAAGACAAATAATTTCATTAATGTTATGAAAAACTACACAAACACTGTAGAATAACTCATAAATCATAATATTGTGTAATTATTAGAAACTAATCACATGCTTCTGGCGTATCATTTTTCAATGTCACAGGACTTGCCTTTAAGAGGAAAAACTAATTTCAATACTGTTTTTGATGTTTTATTTATTTATTTATTTTTCAGTTTCGAGTAGAGCAGTACACTTTAGGATTATTGCATTCACTTTGTGTATTGCAATCTTATTCTAAAATTACAAAAATTACTCCAGAGAAGTAAGATTGCCCCAAATTTGAAAAACTGTCCCAATGTGTCATGTGGTAATGCACTTAGGAACAAATATCCTATTAAAATTTAAGTGTTGTCATAGGGAAAATCTTCTCAATACTGTATTTAATAGCCTATATTACATTATTAATCTACTACACACAAACAATGGGTAAGTGATATCATTTTAGGGAATAGTACTGTCAAAAGTCGGTTAAAAGTTAAAAATATTTTGAAATAGAAGCTATTGGCAGCTAACACAAATTTCCATTTTCAAGACGGAGATAATTATTCAGACATCAAGTAAACTCGGTTTGTCTGCAAATTTCACCATAGTAAAAGACCACCTCCTGTTTTAAGGTAGAAGATACTGCACGACTGATGATGTGTGAACAGATGGGTCCCATGTTATGTAATATATTTTAAAAATTTAATAATTTTACTTGCAATAGCTCTCTGTAACTGCAGAATGAATAATTACTTCCAAACATCTATGAAGTATTATACATCATGTAAATATGTGGAACTCATAATATTCACACAGGCTGCACCCATTTTTCAAAAGCGCAAACCGGTGAAAAGTGCCTGAAGCAGCTTATGGAAAATTCTGCAGTAGATTCATTTTTATGATTCTAAAATCAGTCACTGGTGTGAAAACCTGACCAGATTACAATATTAGTTACTAGGTAAACTACGCTTGAGGTATTACAGTCTCTCCAACAGTACGCTTGAGGTATTACAGTCTCTCCAACAGTCAGGTGATCAAACATTGTGAAACCATTTTGAAAGCAGCTCTAAAAATGCAAAATAACCCCAAAGTGACTTAGATTCTGAAATAAATTGTATAGTTTTGCTATGGATTACCCTACAATGTGAGATAGAGCAATAACACAATTTAGTTACCATGTAAATCAGTTTGAAAATTGATGTTCAAAGTTGTGGTAGTGGTTGAAAAGTGCAAAAATTTTAATGAAAGGGATAGAATAGGGATTATGATGGTACCGATGGAAAATAATGTAAATACTGGGAAAATGCAAGATCTGGAAATCCAAAACAAAGTTGTACTGATATTTTACTGTTGGCTTGTTTACATTTATAACATTAACCACACATTATGCAGAGGTGTTCTAAAATTCCTATAATGGGCTCCTAAGAGTTGAGGAGGGGACTTCGTAGATAAAAATTTGATAATGAATCCATATCTGAAGGTGTACCATTTGAGAGTATGACCTCCTCCATTCAGAAGGGAACATTGTCTGTGCCTTGCGGTCCTTCTTGACCAATAGGTCAGAGGTAATTTTTTCTACTGTTTGTGTACCCTAAAGCAGGAGATTTGAAACTGCTGCAGTCATCAAACCAAGTTTTGTAACTATTAAATTTTAGTGAAATTTTCTTAAATTATTCTCTTTTATTACATGCAGTTTAATGTAAAGTAATTTACAGATCTAATTAATTTTTTGTGTTCATAAGGCATTTCCAAGGCACCATAACGAGATACACAACAGCAGCAGTGAAGGCTAGAGTCGGCCAGGGCCAGAGCTGCAGTCACGTCAGGCTCACCGATGGCAACACTTGCCATCTGCTCGGCTGTTTGTGTGATGTTAATAATCGTAAGTATTTAAAAGGTTAATTATATCACCATGTAGCTGTCTTTTAGAATAAGAAATTGGGATTAATCCCATGAGGCAGCAGCGTACTGACTGTACAAGAGATGATCAACTAGTGATTGGAATTTTTTTAGTTTCACAGCAATTATATATTAGATTATCGATTTTTTATATTTTATGTACACGTTCCTGGTGTACGTGTCTCACCATATAGCAGAGATGATAACTCGCGATAGGCACAACAAAAAGAGTCGTACAATTATAGCTTTCAGCCATTTAAGCCTTTATCAGCAGTACACACACACACACACACACACACACACACACACACACACACACACACACACACACACACACACACAAAAACCACACTGCGAGCAGCATCACCCGTACTTGATGGGAGTGACGACTGGGTGTGTAGGTAAGGAAGTGGCTGGGGTGGGGATAGTATGGTGGGGGTGATGGACAGTGAAGTGTTGCAGTTTGGGTGGAGGGCAAGAGAGAATGTGGGAGGGGGGGGGAGGGGGGGCAAGTAGTGGAAAGGAGAAAAATAAAAATAAATTAAAATACTGCGTGTGGCAGTGAAATGATGGCTGTGTAGTGCTGGAATGGGGAACAGGGAGGGGGTTGGATGGATGAGGACAGTGACTAATGAAGGTTGAGGCCAGGAGGTTCATGGGCACATACGATATATTGCAAAGAAAGTTCCCACCTGTGCAATTCAGAAAAGCTGGCGTTGGTGGGAAGGATCCATATGGCACAGGCTGTGACACAGTCATTGAGATGAGGGATATATTTGGCAGTGTTTAGCAACAGGGTGGTCCACTTACTTTATGGCCACAGTTTTTTGGTGGCCATTCATGTGGACAGACAGCTTGTTGGTTGTCATGCCTACATAGAATGCAGCACAGTGGTTGCAGCTTAGCTTGTAAATCACATGACTGGTTTCACAGATAGCTCAGCCTTTGATGGCATAGTTGATGTTAATTACAGGACTGGAATAGGTGGTGGTAGGAGAATATATGGGACAGGTCTTGCATCTACGTCTATTACAGGGGTATGAGCCATGAGGGTAAGGGACTGGGAGCAGGGGTTGTGTAAGGATTGATGAGTATGTTGTGTAGGCTCGGTGGAAGGTGGAATTACACTGCAGGAGGGGTGGGAAGGATAGTGGGCAGTACATTTCTCATTTCAGGGCATGACAAGAGGTAATGAAAACCCTGGCAAAGAATGTAATTCAGTTGCTCTAGTCCCAGATTTCACTGCATTAAGAAGAGAATGCTCCTCTGTGGCTGGACTGTGGGACTTCGGGAGATGGTGGAAGACTGGAAAGATAAGACACGGGAAATTTGTTTTTGTACAAGGTTGGGAAGACAATTATGGCCAGTGACGGCTTAAGTGAGACCCTCAGTATATTTAGAGAGGGACTGCTCGTCACTGCAGATGCAATGACCACGGGTGGCTAGGCTTTATGGAAGGGACTTCTTGGTATGGAATGGGTGGCAGCTGTCGAAGTTCAGGTATTTCTGGTGGTTTGTAGGTTTGATATGGATGGAGGTGCTGATGTAGCCACCTCTGAGGTGGAGGTCAACATCTAGGAAGGTGGCTTGTTGTGTTGAGCAAGACCAGGTGAAGTAAATGGGGCAGAAGTTGTTGAGGTTCTGGAGGAATATGAATAGTGTGTCCTCACCTTCAATCCAGATAGCAAAGATGTCGTCAATGAAACTGAACCAGGTGAGGGTTTTAGGAGTCTGGGTTTTTAGGAAGGATTCCTCTAGATGGCGCATGAAGAGGTTAGAATAGGATTGTTATATCCTAGCCAGTAATGCCACCCAAGCCCGCTGCCAAAAAGGTTGGCAGCATCAAAGTCCGGACGCCGTCCGCATAAGCAGCGCCAGCGAGACAGGAAATCGCCGCAAGTCTGCGTGCACCACCGCTGGCTTCTGGTTTCTTAAGCGCTGGAGTCGCGAGCACTAGGACAGTTCTGTATTCGCCGCTCAGTTGTATACTCGCCACCGAATTGTGTACTTGCTAGTCAGTTGTGTGTTCATCGCAGCAGAGTTCTTGTTTGTTGTCAGCCGACGCTGACCTAGCCGCTCCGACTCGAACTAGACAGATTTCTGTAGACACGGAGTTCACTACTGTGTTTCTGTATCTTCGTTAATAAAGATAAGTACCGACTTTTATTTAATCAGAGTGTTTGGGTTTTCATCTTTCTGTTCACTGTTCCAGCGGACCGGTCGGCCTGCTATTAAAAGTGTGGCGGTGACTTCGTAAGCCGTTTCTACAGCGAATTGCTTGTCGCTACGAATGCCGCCACAAAAAGGATGGTGCCAGTTACAGATGATGACAGATATCTCGGTTGTAGAAGCCTGCCTTTTGATTGTTCAGAAAGTGTTCCACATTAAAAATTTAATTTCATTTGGAAAATGGCTGCCACCCAATGGATTCTGCGTCAGAGGAAAATATCACTGGATGAAGAATGTGTGTGGCAAGAATTCATAGGCCAAAGAAGCAGCATGTCTGTCCTGTACAGAATGAGCTGGGACACTGTCGTGGATCAAAAATATGCCTTCACACTGCCTCTTGTGACACTTCACCTTGACAGCCTCCTCTAATTATCTCACCTGGAGATTTTTCCAGTACATTGCTGTGGAGATTTTCCCCTTAACACTGTAGTCTGTTGGCACAACAGATGGTTCCAAAGAACACACAGCACCAAATTATCTGATGATGTTGGGATCTTTGCCTGCTTTAGTGGTGTTGTGTATGTAGATGTATGTAAATGTGTGCTGGCTCATTCACTGTGATTAAATGGCTAAAGAAGCCATCTGAGTTAACCAAACACAGAATCAATACATACAGTGCTGCTTCAGTTTCAGTGGGTTTCTCAAGTGGGTGTGAGTAGTTGTGACATCCTGTCGATGTCAGTTGTTGTCGTATTCATAACATCATGCAACATTTTGGAAACTGACCTCTTAGTGATTTCCATTTTTTCCACTATTGCCTCAATTGTTGAGCACCAGGTTACTCACTTTGTGGTCCTTCAGGCAGATGAGCTGCTACATCATTCTTCACCTTTGAACATGTTTTAGCATGTTGAGAAACAAAATTGCTTCAACTGTAAAAATATTAGGCACTACCAATTTCAGAGCACTTACAGCTGCATTTCAGGTACAAATCTGTATATAAGTGGACAATCAATCGTGTAGAAAACCAATATTCTGAAAGCTATGATGAAGCTGTAATGAAACATGTAGTCCCTGGAATCAAAACACGTAATCACTGGAAGAGTCATGACTCAGCTTGCATTGTTAGTCCAATGAAATAATTACCCACAAAAGTGTGTCTGCTGTAAAAGTACTAAAACCTATGAAGAAAGATTAAGAAACAATGAGGATGAATTTATGTAATGTTATAATGGACAAGGGGAAATGTAAGAGGCACTCACTGAATATCAGTGTGTGGAGGTGAATGTTATCTGGGTGGCAGACTGTATGCTAAAAGATTTGACAGTCGTGTGTGTGTGTGTGTGTGTGTGTGTGTGTGTGTGTGTGTGTGTGTGTGTGTGTGTGTGTGTGTGAGTGTGTGTGTGAGTGAATATTCCAATGTGTAGTGCTGGAATGAAAATAAGTAAACTAAATCATACCTCAAAACAGGAAAATATGTAGCATATTATCATGTTTCTGGGTACAGTTTAACTTTCACATTTGCAGCAAATAGCTCTGTTCCTGGGAATGATTTAGTTTACTTAATGTTGTTGTTGCATAAAAGTTAGTATTCTCTCTTTCCATCATTCTAATTTTCATGGTGTGTGAAAGTCATCTGGGTTGCTTGCTCAACCTTCAGGAGATGGAGTACACCTGCTTATTATAGTATCATGTTGTATTCTAGGTTTTAATGGGACCCCATACATAGCATACATTCCTTGACATACTGATATTATAGCAGTCAAAGTTTTTAGCCAATAGGTTGTTACCTAGGTGGCATATTAAAGTGTGTGAACATTCATGTGGTAACATCGGCGAGTGCCTCTTAAATATCCTTATCCACTATGGTGTTATGTAAATTCCTCCTTAATGTTTTTATCATCTTTGCTGCTATTATGCAAGTGTTTTCCACCATATTTTATTACTTCTAGGACATACGCATTTTTGGGAATAATCTATTTAATGGGACTGACAACGAATGCTAGGTCTTCCTATAATAATTATTTAAATCGTGAATTGAGGCCATCCTCAGTATATGCTTCATTACAGTTTGATCTTAGCTTTGGGATTATTTATTTTCTACAGGATTCTTTTTCTGCTTATATACAGTTTTGCACCCAAAGATGCAGCTGTAAGTGTTGCAAAATTGGTAGTTCCAAAGAATAGAAGGATTTTACAGCTGATATGGTTTCATTTCTCAATATGGTTTCTCATGGCTGTGGTTGCCCAGATAATTCTTTTGTTTAATGACGCAAAGTGTCAGAGGCATTTAACTATTGAGTGATGAATTGTTACCGTACACTTCCACTTCATTTTGGATTGTAGGGTAATTGTCCTCCCCTAAGTGCAGAAAATGCCACACTGTTCCTGTTTATCAGGAATGCAGAGGTTTGCCTACAAACAATCAAATAACTGTTACATAATTTTATTTTTTCAAGGTGGTGATGAAAATTTCAGGTCTCTTCTGTGCTGGTGTAAGATGGCTGCAGATATGGCTCCCCAGCAATTTTCGACTGATGTATCAAATGTGAATGACACATTGGGGTTTGATTTATACAGTTAGCTTATCCACTGTATGCTTTTCTGATGGTATACTGTAGTATTAGTACTGCTAATAATACCATACTCGAAAAACATACGGTTTGGAACTGTATGTTTCTTCTTCCTTGGGGAAGGAGAGATTGGCTAGGGAAGATTGCAAAAATGGGGCAACTCACACAGATCACAGACTGAGAGGACCTATGTGTTGTGAGGAGAAACATGTGCAAAGCTCAGTTTGGTTATATTTGCTTATGTGGATCAGTTTTGTGAGAGCTTGCCATGATGTATGCGTCAGTAAATTTGAAATGAGATGCATTTTTGTTTTGGAATTGTGGCTACATGCTGGAATTTTTTAAATTATTAACAAAATGTCATAAGTGTATCCCTACTGACCACCCCCAGATACTATTACTTCAGAATTTCACCTATGGAATAGAAGTATTTGAGTAGAAATTATTTCACTTTGTTTTAAAACATTCATTTTTTACCAGTATCTTTAATTCATAAAAGAGATGATAAAACACTTTTATGGATGCATACTTTTTTTCTTTCTGTGGTGGATTAAGGTTAAATTGTAGTTAGTGGAGGACATTCTTCTTACTAGTAAACTATTCATGAATAGTAGTACTCTTCTAAAAATTGTACCTAACTCTGCACAACAGACTTCATAAGAATAAATGGGTTGTGAAGCTTTTGTTAGTCAACAAAATTTTTTAAACAATGCCTACCCAAAATTCAAGGATTGCCATGAGATTTAAATGAAAATGTCATATTGCATTGTTGGCTGAGATATCCCACGGAGTGGATTCAGTTACCTGTATGAAAGGGTGTTTTTCCTCCATCATACTGGCATCTATCTTCGTTGGTAGGTGGGATCTGTGTCAGTATTTGATTTATAGTATGTAGGTGAGTGTAATGACAGCATGTGTAGTATAGTGTCATGTTTGTGTTGCATGGTAGTGGTGCTGGTGGTGGCAGTGTTTGGAATTTAATGCAGGAATTTAGCACAAATAGGGGTGTGCATAACATTCATGCCACCAGCTCTTCTGTCCTTGCTGGCCAGACACTAACATTGAAAATTTTCTCCACACTCAGGATTCAAACAAGTATACCTCAGAGTTGAGCTCCAGTCTACAGGTGTGCATTAGCCATCTCACCTATAGAGGAAGTTACACCAGACAATATTCTTACTGCACATTTCTGTGGAATACAATGTGTACTGTGTGGAACTGCCCCTGAAAATTATTTCATACAACATCAATTAATAGAAGTATGTGAATTAAGCTAATTTCATGATGCTTTCATGACCAAACCTGCAATGATGCAGAGAGCTAAGTTGCTGAAGCCGAGGGTTTGAGAACTTCTACAACATTTGATTTCCAGTTAAAGTTAAAAGTGCACTCATAAATTTTGAACAGCCAGTTTTGCAGATTCTCTTGCGTGACATGCTGTATTCTTTATTGAAATGATGTATCTTATCTTGTACAGAATTGAGTGAACTGTACCTTTCATAAGTTATGTGATACACTGATACCAAGAATCACTTAATGAGGCTTTATACATTTCATTTATTGCACCCGTTGTTGCACTTGGATGATGTTGCTTGCATCATACTAAAAGAGTACTCTCTCTGCTTTACCAGTGTAAAGTGGAAGATCAGTTATGTGGAACAAGAACAGAAGTGGTTCTGTAGTTCAGTCCTATTGAACACCATCATAAGCCGTCAGGACTGGAATCGGAAGTGCTTGGTGCTTGGATAGGGCAGGTTTGGCACCGGGACCTAGGCCTCCCGCAGGGTTATGATCGCTGTGGCAACGATTTCGGATGGGGAGGAAGGCATAACGATGGTCTAAGATATTGCAGAGGTAGGGTGGGCAATGGAACACCGTTTTAGGATGGGTGGGAATTATATTTGTTAGGAAGTAAGAGTATCTCGTTTCAGAGCATCCTTTGATAGGGCTTTGACACTATATCATTGTGTCCTGAAACAAGGGACATCTTAACAGAGGTTCTTCCCATTCCTCCCAAAGTATTGTTCCATGCCCACACAACATCCTAGTTCATCCCTTTGATACTTCCAATCCCTCAACTCTCCACATATCATATCCATTGGAGACATATGTGCAAAACCTGTCCAATCCACCAAAACAGTGCTTCCAGTCCCAGTCTTGTCACAGGATTATTCCAACCTATCAGAGGATAGGCCACATGTGGAAACAGCTTTGTAATCAGAATCTGAATCTTATTGCCTCATAATGCACAAGTTAAATCATTGATTTTATGTTCAGGAGACTCATCAGCTGATGTTGTTGTTGTTGTTGTTGTTGTTGTTGTTGTTGTTGTTGTTGTAGTCTTCAGTCCTGAGACTGGTTTGATACAGCTCTCCATGCTACTCTATCCTGTGCAAGCTTCTTCATCTCCCAGTACCTACTACAAACTACAACTTACATCCTTCTGAATCTGTTTAGTGCATTCATCTCTTGGTCTCCCTCTACGATTTTTACCCTCCATGCTGCCCTCCAATACTAAATTGGTGATCCCTTGATGCCTCAGAACATGTCCTACCAACCGATCCCTTCTTCTAGTTAAGTTGTGCTACAAACATCTCTTCTCCCCAGTCCTATTCAATACCTCCTCATTAGTTATATGATCTACCCATCTAATATTCAGTATTCTTCTGTACCACCACATTTCGAAAGCTTCTGTTCTCTTCTTGTCTAAACTAGTTATCGTCCATGTTTCACTTCCATACATGGCTATGCCCCATACAAATACTTTCAGAAACGACTTCCTGACACTTAAATCAATACTCGATGTTAACTTGCCATTGCCAGTATACATTTGATATCCTCTCTACTTTGACCATCATCAGTTATTTTGCCCCCCAAATAGCAAAACTCCTTCACTACTTTAAGTGTCCCATTTCCTAATCTAATTCCCTCAGCATCTCTCGACTTAATTCGACTACATTCCATTATCCTCGTTTTGCTTCTGTTGATGTTCATCTTATACCCTCCTTTCATGACACTCTCCATTCCGTTCAACTGCTCTGCCAAGTCCTTTGCTGTCTCTGACAGAATTACAATGTCATCGGCGAACCTCAACGTTTTTGTTTCTTCTCCATGGATTTTAATACCTAATCGGAATTTTCTTAAGATAAGTCATAGGGTCAGTATTGCCTCACGTGTTCCAATATTTCAACAGAATCCAAACTGATCTTCCCCGAGATCAGCTTCTACCAGTTTTTCCATTCGTCTGTAGAGAATACGCGTTAGTATTTTGCATCCGTGATTTATTAAACTGATTGTTTGGTAATTTTCACATCTGTCAGCACCTGCTTCCTTTGGGATCAGAATTATTATATTCTTCTTGAAGTATTTCGCCTGTCTCATACATCTTGCTCACCAGATGGCAGAGTTTTGTAATGACTGGCTCTCCCAAGGCCATCAGTAGTTCTAATGGAATGTTGTCTACTCCCGGGGCCTTGTTTCGACTCAGGTCTTTCAGTGCTCTGTCAAACTCTTCACGCTGTATCATATCTCCCATTTCATCTTCATCTACATCCTCTTCCATTTCTATAATATTGTCCTCAAGTACATTGCCCTTATATAGGCCCTCTATATACTCCCTCCACCTTTCTGCTTTCCCTTCTCTGCTTAGAAATGGGATTCTATCTGAGCTCTTGATATTCATACAAGTGGTTCTCTTTTCTCCAATTGTCTTTTTAATTTTCCTGTAGGCAGTATCTATCTTACCCCTCATGAGATAAGCCTCTACATCCTTACATTGGTCCTCTAGCCATCCCTGCTTAGCCATATTGCACTTCCTGTTGATCTCGTTTTTGAGACGTTTGTACTCCTTTTTGCCTGCTTCATTTACTGCATTTTTATATTTTCTCCTTTCATCAATTAAATTCAGTACTTCTTCTGTTACCCAAGAATTTCTACTAGCCCTCATCATTTTACCTACTAGGTCCTCTGCTGCCTTCACAACTTCAGCCCTCAGAGCTACCCATTGTTCTTCTACTGTATTTCTTTCCCCCATTCCTGTCAATTGTTCCCTTATGCTCCCCCTCAAATTCTGTACATCCTCTGTTTTAGTCAGTTTATCCAGGTCCCATCTCCTTAAATTCCCAGCTTTTTGCAGTTTCTTCAGTTTTAATCTACAGTTCATAACCAATAGATTGTGATCAGAGTCCACAGCTGCCCCTGGAAATGTCTTACAATTTAAAACCTGGTTCCTAAATCTCTGTCTTACCATTATGTAATTTAGCTGAAACCTGTCAGTATCTCCAGGCTTCTTCCATGTATACAACCTTCTTTTATGATTCTTGAACCAAGTGTTAGCTACGATTAAGTTGTGCTCTGTGCAAAATTCTACCAGGCGGCTGCCTCTTTGATTTCTTAGCCCCAATCCATATTCACCTATTATGTTTCCTTCTCTCCCTTTTCCTACCACTGAATTCCAGTCACCCATGACTATTAAGTTTTTGTCACCCTTCACTATATGAATAATTTCTTTTATTTCATCATATATTTCTTCAATTTCTTCATCATCTGCAGAGTTAGTTGGCATATAAACTTGTACTATTGTAGTGGGCATGGGCTTCGTGTCTGTCTTGGCCACAACAATGCATTCACTATGCTGTTTGTTGTAGCTTACTCGCACTCCTGTTTTTCTATTCATTATTAAACTGACTCCTGCATTACTCCTATTTGATTTTGTATTTATAACCCTGTATTCACCAGACCAGAAGTCTTGTTCCTCCTGCCACCGAACTTCACTAATTCCCACTATATCTAACTTTAACCAGTGCAGATCCCTTTTTAAATTTTCTAACCTACCTGCCCGATTAAGGGATCTGACATTCCACGCTCTGATCCATAGAATGCCAGTTTTCTTGCTTCTGATAACGACGTTCTCTTGAGTAGTCCCCGCCCGGAGATCCAAATGGGGGACTGTCTTACCTCTGGAATATTTTACCCAAGAGGCTGATAACTATGATAAATTATGTGTGGAGTACAATATTTTTATATAATCACAATAAAATCTGAATTCTATTTATTATTGTGTTTCTATCCTGCTCAGATGGTCAGATCATTAAAAAATTCATCAACAGAGTATTAACTTTCCTGCACCAGGGTGCTATTCTATTCTCTTTTTACTGCCTCAGTGTGGACATTTCTAAAATTTGTGCCTTTCCATTTATTGTATACTTTCATTCCCATGTATTGTGGAGTCTGTGCAGAAAGATGAAGCCTATATGCAGCAACATGAAGCTTTCTTTGGTTCTAGTTTCGTAACTATGCTGGAAATTGAAAAAAGAGCTTAGGGTCATTACTTGTGAAAATAATCATTCCATATAGATATAATGAGGGAATGCTTAGTATCTTAAGATCTCTTAATAATGGCCAACTAGATCCTTTGGCATTGCACAACATATGTTTCTGATAATTTTTTTCTGCAAAATTAATATTCTTGTCATGTTGCTAGCATTCCCCCAGAAGACAATATCATATCTCACTACTGACTCAAAGTAACTATGGTATACTATTTTTTTGTGTGTCTATACTAGTGACATTGACTAAGATTGTCATAGCAAATGCCGGGCTGTTTACTTTATTGTTTAGATAATCTATGTGTGAGGACCATGATATGTTTCTGTCTAATTGCATTCCTGCTTCATTTAGCTCCTGGCTTCTGTGCATAATGTGAATATCATTTATTTGAGACTGTTTTGTCTTAAATTGCATCAGCCGTGTTTTTGAAATATTATCTTTAAGCCATTTACATGGAACCAAACATCGAGGTTTCTATGACCTTTTCAGGAATCTTTTCTGTGTTTTTGTTTTCTACCAGTACTGATGTGTCATCAGCAAATAAAACTGAATGATATAACATGTTTCATTTATATACCTGAATCATAACCTGGTCCATCTGGATCATCCTCTCCTCCACCAGCTTTCTTGAACAGTACAGATGGTAGTTATACTTTCAATACTTTCTCCAATTTCAAAATTATTGTGTCCTTTGTCTTCTATAACCTGTTGTTCCCATACAATCTACCCAACAGCTTCTGCTGCATCTGTCCCACATCACCTCCCTACTTACGTTCCCTCACCTTCACTCTGTGCTTCTCTCTTCCAAGGCACCCACCGGTCTTTCTTCCCCTCTCTGCTCCTCTCCTTACCCATTCCCCTTTTCTCCCCAATTTATCCCCACATGGTGCCCCACAGCTTTTAGATGCTGTGCCAGGCAGCATTATCCTGCTGCCATCTAGACCCTGCGTGCTCTATCAGACAGTGATGTTCCCTCACCACACCTGTACCCTGCTATATCTACCCCTTTTGTGCCCCATTAAGGATTGCTACTTTCAATCAGTGTGAGTGTTGCACTGTCGCTGGAGCAGTCCGAGACAGTGGTTATGTGTGGATGATGTGCGCTTGCTTGTGTGGATGTGTGTTTTCTTTTCTGAAAAAAGACTTTGGCCAAACTGAAAATGAGTAACATTCTTCATTGTGCTTGTCTGCAACTCAATGTGTGATCTTTATGGTAGATAGAAAATGCAATACCTGCATTCTTCATTGTCTTATCCTCTGGATAGGCCAGATTTACCCATAAAAGTATCACTGCTGTAAATTTTGCATTTTGTATCCTTCTGTGTATACTTAGTGATATGAGGTCCTCTGCTTAGAAAAAGGAAACAGATTAAAAGGAAAAAGAAAAATGAGTAATACAGTTAAGAAATGGAAGGGAAGGGGGGGGGGGGGGGGGGGGAGAGAAGACAAAGAAGATTTAGTTCGAGAAAGGGAGGGCATGCT
Source organism: Schistocerca americana (assembly GCF_021461395.2). Lineage (NCBI taxonomy): Eukaryota > Metazoa > Arthropoda > Insecta > Orthoptera > Acrididae > Schistocerca > Schistocerca americana. The sequence goes on along the minus strand of NC_060122.1, from coordinate 39,846,831 downwards.
GAAAATAAGACGGTTAGAACAGTAAAGCAAATAATGAGATGCAATAGAGATGATGACGATGATGATAAAAGGGGAGGTGTTACTGGAAGCTAAGTTCATAAGGTTGTTGGGATGCAAAGATGTGTGTGAGGAAGAGTTCCCATCTCTGGATTCCATAAAAACCAGTACCTAACCAGATACCCAAACATCTAATGTGTTGTTGTTACCCCAGGGGGTCCACAACTCTGTTCTGGATACGTGCATAGTGAGCACGGGACCCTGAGCTAATGGGGCCATCCTTCCTTTCCGGGCTGCATCACTTCCCTTTCCGCATCCTTCCCCATCCCCCATCTTGCCCCCCCCCCCCCCCCCCTCACCCGTCACCGTTGCCTCTTTCATTCCCTTTCTCCCCCTCTGGGAGTATGTTTCGTGCCTACGTCCGGAGTCGGAAGCTCGAAACTGTAACAAATTCTTTGCTTTCTCCACTTGCAAGTATTTGTCCTTCCTTTGTCCTTCTCTTTTCCTTACCTCTTCTCTTTGCCCTTTCCTCCACTGCAGTGTTTGAGACCTCTCTTCTTTCCTTTCCCTTTCGCTTTTTCCCTCCCTGTGCATGTCTGAAGGCTGACCCACGCATTTCCATACGTAGCCGGTGACGGGGTAACGCGTAATTCCCCGCCCTGGGTAGACAGGTAGGACACGTACGTACCCCCTGGTGATTACCCGAGCTGATACCTTCAGAAAGTGCCGATTGGCCCCTCCGTCCGTTTGTCGGGAGGTGTGACCTGAGGTGTGAACAATCACATAAGGTGGGAGTGCCCTCAGAGAGGGCCCTCACAAGGAAGGAGCACTCCATCGGAGAAGCCGGTAATCATGGGGGATACTTTCACAATGGTTTCACCATCTTCTACTATGTCAGCTCACAAGTGTAAGTTCAATGAGTTTCAGCCACAGACAGTCCTTCCATCATTGCCAAAGTTCCTTGTTGTTTCTTGGTCTGACGAAAGTCACAACTTCTCCACGGTCAACCCTTTCATTATTCAGAAAGGTGTCGATGCAATTGCAGGTCCTGTAAAGTCTTGTTCCAGATTACGAAATGCCACCTTGTTGTAATAAACAGTCAGTGCCCTCCAGGCACAAAAATTGCTTCGTACTTCACTGCTACACACCTTCCCTGTCTGGGTGGAACTGCACCGTACTTTAAATTCATCACGTGGGGTCGTTTATACACGCTCCCTCACGCACCTGTCTGACCAGGGTGTAACGGCCGTTCATAGAGTCATGAAAAGGGTTGACATGAACATCATTCCAACCTGCACTGTCTTCTTGACATTTGACAAAGTTCAACTCCCATCGAAAATCAAAGCAGGCTATGAGATAATTTCCGTTCGCCCTTACATCCCAAACCCTAAGCATTGCTATTGATGTCAGCAGTTCAATCATACCAGCCAGTCCTGTTCCAATCTGGCCAAATGTGTTACGTGTGGCAAGGATGCCCACGAGGGTGCTTGTCCACTTCCATCCCCTCGTTGCATCAACTGTATGGGTGACCACGCAGCTTCCTCTCGAGATTGCCCCATTTTTAAAGATGAAATGCTCATTCAGGAAATCAGGGTGAAGGAAAAGGCGTCAACCTTTGCTGCTCGAAAATTATTCGCCAGTCGACAGCCCACCATGCCTCAGACAGGAAAATACAGCATTGTCCTTGCCTCTCCTCGACCAACAAAGGAGGCAGCCACGCAGACTTGCGATCTCACCTTTAGTTCCACGGTTGTCAGATCGGCCAGCACAAGGATCGCCCTTTCAACCTCCCCACTTTCGCCTGCTCACTCTATGGCTCACCCTTCTTCCGGTTCTGCTGAATCTCGATTCCAAAAAAGAGCACACTCGTGAAGATTTTTTACGTACCCCAACTTCACAACCATCGGTTCCTCCTTCATCTAAACATCATGTTTCCAAGAAGGCTAGTTAGAAACCCAGTTCATCTCCTTCTCCGCCAAGGCATGTCTAATCTACTGCGCCACCTGGCGGTAATTGCCCTCGGCCGTCTTCTGTGTCGCCGAGGCGCACTACTGGCGGCTGATCAACCGGCCGATTGCTGGAGGCAGGAGCTGCTCCTGAACAACCTATGGATCAGGATCTTCTGCCTTCGGGTGAATGCCATTCCATGTTGTTGGTCGCAAGCTCTGAGCAGTCGCTGAGTTGATGGCAACCTTGGTCACATTCCTCCATTTTCTGTTCACCCTATGTGCATTATCCACTGGAATATCCGCAGCATTCGAGCCAATTGGGACGAATAGTCGATTCTCTTACGATCCTACTCGCCGGTCATCTTCTGTCTTCAGGAAACAAAGCTATGTCCTCATGACCGCTTTGTTCTCCCCCATTTTCAGTCCATCCGAATTGATCTCCCCTCTGTTGAAGGCACTCCAGCCCATGGAGGACTCATGTTTCTTCTCCATGATTCCATTATCAGTCAATCCCCTTAAACACTTCCTTCCGAGCTGTCGCTGTCCGTCTTTACCTTTCTGGATACACGTTCTCTCTTTGTACTGTATACATTCCATCGTCCACACCAATGGCACGATCTCATCTCCTTCATCTTCTTGGTCAGCTTCCACCACCCTATTTGCTGGTTGGGGACTTCAATGCCCACCACCCGCTTTGGGGATCTCCACATCCTTGTCCGCGTGGCTCACTATTGCTGGACGTCTTCCTCCAAGCGGATCTAGTTTGCCTCAACACTGGGGACCCTACATTTTTGTCTGCCTCCACGACAAATTTCTCTGATTTGGACCTTTCGGTCGGTACTGTTCCACTAGCTCGACACTTCGAATGGTTCGCCCTTGATGATACGGACTAGAGTGACCACTTTCCATGTGTCCTTAGACTGCAGCCTCAACTGCCATATATGCGCCCACGGCACTGGAAGTTTGGCGAAGCCGATTGGACACTTTTTTCGTCTCTAGTGACATTCGATGACCGTCACTATCCTAGCGTCGATGATGAGGTCTCTCACATTACAGATGTTATTCTTAAAGCTGCGGAACGTTCAATACCACGCACCTCAGAATTGCACCGGCGCCCCCCAGTTCCTTGGTGGAACGAGGAATGCCGTGACGCAATACATGAGCGGCGACGTGCTCTTCGTGTTTTCCGCCACCATCCTACTTTGGCCAACTGTGTCCGCTACAAGCAGTTCCATTCGCGATTCCGTCGCAACATTCACGATAGCAAGAAGGCAAGCTGGAAATTCTTTATTAGCTCATTTAACACCTTCACTCCCTCCTCGGAAGTTTGGAGTCGGATTCGATGGTTATCAGGCGCGCCCATTTTCTCCCCGGTCTCTGGGCTCACAGTCGCGCATGATACATTAGTGGATCCCGTCGCAATTTCTAACTCATTGGGTCAACACTTTGCTGGGATTTCGAGCTCTTCAAATTACCCGCCTGCATTTCTCCCAAAGAAATGTGCAGCGGAAGTGCTACCTCTTGTTTTCTCCTCTCAAAATTGCGAAAGCTATAATACTGTTTTCTCCATGCTGGAACTCCAACATGCACTCTCTTCCTCTCGCCCCAGGACCAGATGGTATCCACGTCCAAATGTTGCTGCATAGTCTGCGTTACCTCCTTCACCTTTATAATCGAATTTGGACCGACAGAACTTTTCCCAGACGATGGCGGGAAGCTATCGTCGTTCCTGTTCTGAAACCTGGAAAGGACAAACATCTCCCCTCTAGCTATCGCCCCATTTCTCTCACGAGTAGTGTAAGTAAGGTTTTGGAGCTTATGGTAAATTGCCGTTTAGCTTGGTGGCTGGAGGCCCGCAGTCTTTAAACACCTGCCCAAGTGCGGTTTCTGAAAGCATTTTTCTGCAGTTGACCATCTTGTTGCTCTCTCCACTTACATCACGAACAATTTTCTCCAGAAACGCCAAACAGTAGCAATATTTTTTGATCTGGAGAGAGCATACGATACCTGTTGGAGGACAGGCATCCTCCGCACACTGTTCTCTTGGGGCTTTCGATGCCGTCTGCCCCTTTTTCTTCGCGAATTTATGGCAGAGCGCGTATTAAGAGTGCGGGTGAACACTACTCTCTCCCGTACTTTCTCCCAAGAAAACGGGGTACCCCAGGGCTCCGTGCTGATTGTTGTACTGTTTGCCATTGCCATAAATCGTATTATGGATTGTCTCCTTCCTGATGTCTCGGGTACCCGCTTTGTGGACGATTTTGCGATCTACTACAGCTCTCAACAGACCAGCCTTCTTGAACGACGTTTTGAAGGACGTCTTGAACGCCTCCACTCTTGGAGCATCGAAACAGGCTTCCGCTTTTCTCCCAGTAAGACCGTTTGTGTTAATTTTTGGCGTCGTACATAGTTTCTCCCACCCTCCTTACATCTAGGACCTGTCAACCTTCCGTTTTCGGACGTCGCTAAATTCTTGGGTCTTATGTTTGACAGAAAACTGTGCTGGTGCTCCCACGTTTTCTATCTTTCGGCTCGCTGTTGGCGATACCTCAACACCCTTCGTGTCCTGAATGGTACCTCCTGGGGAGCGGACAGAGTGGTCTTTCTCCGCCTGTATCGCGCCTTAGTGGGCTTTAAATTGGACTATGGAAGCATAGTTTACACCTCTGCACGGCCATCTATTCTTCGTCGTCTCGACTCTATCCACCACCGTGGATTACGTTTAGTGTCTGGAGCTTTTTACACCAGCCCTGTGGAAAGCCTTTATGCTGAGACTGCTGAACCTCCGCTGTCCAATCGGCGAGCAGTCCTTCTGAGTCTGTCTTCCATGCCTGCTAATCCAGCCCATGACATTTTTTTTCGACGCCTCCTTTGATGTAGGGTATGCAGACCGCCCCTCCTCCCTACTACCACCAGGAGTCCGCTTCCATCAACTGCTCCATTCTCTTTCCTTCCGCTTTCCTAAAACCACCTTGACAAGTTGGGGTACAGCACCGCCTTGGCTCCATCCCCGGATTTACCTGCTCTGTGACCTTTGTCAATTTACCAAGGATGTTACCCCTTCATTTGTTTATCATCGGGCATTTGCTGCTCTATGTGCACAAATGAAGGCAGCCACATTCATTTACACTGATGGCTCGAAAACATCGTTAGGTGTAGGGAGTGCCTATATTGTTGGCGACACCCCAAATCAATTTCGCCTTCCCGACCAGTGTTCGGTTTATACTGGGGAGCTTTACACTGTTCTCCAGGCTGTCCACTATATCTGCCACCATCAGCGGATACAGTATGTTATCTGTTCAGATTCACTCAGCTCTCTCCTCAGTCTCCAAGCTCTCTAACCTGTCGACCCTCTGGTCCACGGGATTCAGGACTGTCTGCGCTTGCTCCACCTGGGGGGCGTCTCGGTGGCATTCCTCTGGCTTCCGGGACACATTGGTATCTGTGGAAATGAGGCGGCCGATATAGCAGCCAAGGCTGCAGTCTTTCTTCTTCGGCCAGCTATTCAATCGATTCCCTTCGCTGGTCTACAGAGTGTTTTATGTCGTCGTGTTGTTCTTTTATGGCATGCACATTGGTCGACACTTCCCCCTAATAAATTGCAGAACGTGAAAGCTCTTCCCTGTGCTTGGACTTCTTCCTCCCGAACGCGTCGTTGGGTGGAGGTAATTTTAACTAGACTCCGGATAGGGCACTGTCTTCTTAGCCATCGACATCTTTTAAGCGGCAATCCTCCCCCACTCTGTCCCCACTGCTCTCAGCTGTGGACGGTAAGACACCTTTTAATTGAGTGCCCCTATTTTACTCTGTTATGTGCTCGTCTACAGCTGTCGCCTGATACATCGTCAATTTTAGCAGATGACACGTGCTTGGCCGATCGCGTTCTCGAGTTTATTAGTGCCAGTGAAATGACGTCAGTCATTTGAATCTTTTTTTGGGGACAACCAAGCCCTTTGTGTAGTAGATTTTTAAGCCTTCCTTCTGCTTTTAGTTTCTCCAATTTTTTGGGTATCGTTCCCATTGCTGCTGGTTTCGATTTTCGGTTTTTACTGTTTCCTAAGTCACGGACCGGGTGCTAATGACCATAGCAGTTTTGCGCCCTAAAACCAAAACAAACAAAAAAAAAAACTAATGTGTAATCACTGGCACTGAGGTCTTTCGAGTACAGAGATCATCCTACCTGATAAGTTTCCCTGGTTGCTGGAGGTGGGAACTTATCCTCCAACACATGTCCACATACCAATATCTTAAAAAGCTTAACCTCTGTTAACATAATTGAGCCATCATTTGCATTATCATCTTTTAATTGTATTTTACACATTTTTAAAATTTATTATTGCTCATTATATTCTGTATTGTTCTTCTTCCTCCCCACTCTCTGTATCTCTTTCTCTCCTCATTTGTGTAAGCACTACTCTGTCTCTCCATATCCATTACTACTTCTTACTCTGTCATCTCTGTAGTGAACCAGGCATATTGGTTACTAATGTACTACCTATGATGCACTTTCCCTGGCAATGTCCCCCTTGGTTTTCTTACCCTCTTTTTGTTTCCTCATTCTCACAAAAGATTATCCCCATTTGATTAACCCACATTTCCAAGTTTCCCAACCTGCGCAAGTCCCATACTTGAGGAAAGGAGTAACAGTTCTGAAAGCTACGATAGTAATATGTGTGTATTTCCAGTAGTAATAATTCCACTCCTTAATTTAAGAACGAGTCAGCTATTTTCTCATATTTTTGTAATAGTCTTGCATGCACTGTACTTTCAGGGAAATGTATTACGTAGGAAAAGGGAGGTCATGCTGATGGATGGCTAAATTTAGAAGGGTAGTGGGATGAGACTACGTGCTGAAGAGCAGGTTATCTAAAAAGGGCTTGGTCTGAGGGATCCAGATGACCCATAGGTGCCACTAAACTCCTCCAGCAACTGCATGCCGGGTGTCCCTGAGGTGGATAGTTCTTGGGGTCAGTTTCTGAATTTGGCCTATGTGATGGTTCTCATCCACGTACAGGGTGCAGAAAAATTGTATCACGAATCTTAACCCTGGATAGCTCATACCAGTAGGAATGAAAATTACTGATGTTGCGTAGGGCAACAAAACACAACTTTAAAAACTATGAAAACTTGGCGTCATGTGCTCCAATTGACTGCCGGATTGCCCTGTTGCCAGATACTCTGGACAATGCATGACCTTGCATGCTTTGCCTGCCAGAAATTGTGATGTATCCAGGGCAGCCTACACACTCAGTGGTAGCGCGCCAGCCTTCCACTCTGGGGGCTGGAGGTGAACCAACCAACCCAACACATCCATTGTTGTTTCATGATAAGACGTACTGGAAACAAACCCTTCAACAGCTGTTAGTTACCATACAGAAAGTCTTTTACAAATTGTGTCAGCCCTGAAAAGGGCCTTTTTTGTGGCTAGGACATTGTTTACTTAAAGCAGGTGCTGGACCTGGTGACCCTCCATGCAACACAAGGTTGGTAGTGTCGAAAGGTGTTTTGCTGAACTCTTTCTAAGTTTACTGGCATTGCCTTAATGTGATTGGCGGCATGTTGAATGACATGCATTAATTCATCTTTGTCCCTAGGTGATTTGCACCTGGGTGGGTGAACTGCAACCTTGAAGAATTCCCACAGGAAACTACTGGTGGTGTGAGGTCTGGGACCACGGGGACCATGTCCTATGAGCATGTCTGCCAGTTACCTGGTCATTGAAGAGTTCATCTAAGTATCCACACACAGCACGACTGTTAGGTGCAGGCGACTCATGCTGCAACCACGTGCATAGCTGAATTTCCAGGGGAACACCTTGCAGCAGGCCGGGTAGCGTTTTGTGGAAAAAGTGAAGGTAATTTGCCATGCAAGTTGAAGAGGTTGGTGGACCAGCCCAATAAGATGGTCAACCACAATGCCTGCCCAAATGTTGAGCAAAAATTGTTCCTGGTGTGTGTGTGGACGTACATGTCGTGAGGATTTCCCCTTGCCCAGTAATGAACGTTTTGAGTGTTGCAAAGGCCATCCCAATGGAAGGTGCATTCATACAGTAAACAACATGACAACAGGGAAGTCAGGATCTCATGCAACACATCGCAGAAAACACCAGCGAAACCCTAGCCTGTGCTCATAGTCTGCGACAGGATTTAGGTCTTCAGCAAGGTGTAAAGTAAATAGATGCTGGCCATCATTCCTCAAAACCTCCCAGACTAACTGATGAGTGACCACAATGTTATGTCCGGTTGCTTGAGTACAGGTCATAGGTGTTTCCTCAATGCACTTGAGAACAGTCTCTTCAAATGCTGCATCCCCTAATGTTCGAGGTCTTCCAGCATCACCATGATATCCTGGTAACAAGCCTGTTTCACCAAGTCATGGGTGAATTGCTGTAAATGTTTGCAGGTGTGGCTGATGTCTTGCTGGGTACTGTTCATCATACAACCATTGAGCTTCATATGCATTATCGTCAGCTAGATCATAAACAAAAACCATATCTTGCTGTTCTTCAAACAAATACTGTGCCACCATACTTACTGTATGACTAAATCCTAGGTGACGTGTGCGTGCTCTGAAGTGAAGCTTACATGTGAATGCCTCTTACATGAGGTAGAGACAAACAGCAAGACCTATTCGACACGTATGCAAATCACATTCGAGCAGTGATGGGCGAGGGACATTTGTGTGTGTGAACCGACTGTCATAGCACTGCCAGACAAATAACAAATGGCAACATGGCAATCTCATCGCCAATGGAACACGTGGCACCAAGGTTCCATAGTTTTAAAATGGTATTTTTTTGACCTGTGTGACATCAGTAATTTTGGTTCCTTCTGGCATCAGTTATCCTGGGATAAAATTTCGCAACACAATTTTTCTCCACCCTGTATAAAGGAGCATTGTTGGGAGCATCTCAGTTATTAAACACTGTCCTGTTTGATGTTGTGTAGCTCATCTCCCTCTCCCACTGATGTACCTTCAGATACTTAAAATTCAGGAGAAGTAGTAGAAGCTGTTGGGTTTAAGGTCCAGCTTATCACTAACTGAAAATAGTGTAGTTAAGTTTAGGTAGGGCAGGAGCTGGATATGTATGGAGATTTATAGCTGTTACCTGAGTTGCCTCACTCTGTTCTTTCCCCTGGGTGAAAGACTTACACCAGAGCAGTTGTCACGGGACGGTAGGGACACTGGTAACTCTGTGTGTAATACACTAGTCCGCAGTGACCTACGATATTTAGCGAGTATGTGAGCAGTGCTGAGCCTCAATTGAGTCTTCTTAGAAGGATTCTCAGTCCAGATAGCAGTGCTTCTAAATCTCAGCCCCAAAGGTCAACATGACCAGTCAACATGCTGATCAAGAGCTGGCAAAACTTTCAAGTCAGTGTTGTCATGTGAAGGCCTGCCTGCCAGCCTGCTTGTCTTTGTGTTGGCTGTACCACATTTAAGTGCAGAGGTATACAGACAATGGCTCCTCATACAGATGAGGGTTCCTCACTTTGCTTCAGTAGTGCAGGCTGTCAAGCAGTCGATCTTAATTGTTTCCCATGAAGTTCCCTTAGAGCCCCAGAGACAGTTATTCTATGGTCAGCTCCATGGTACTGAAACCATTCACATTTTATCAATTATGTATCCAGTATAACTCCTCTGACAACACAGATGAATCACTGCCAATCATAATTTCAAATACAACACACAGAATAATATATTTTAAAGTGACGCTTCAGTAGCAACAATAGGATGTTGGTGCTGACCCTAATGTGCTCTCCTTGTACTAATTAGTAGTCAAGTTTTGTAGCACAGTGAGAGAGTATGATAGCTTAACCAGCAGTACTACATCTGAAACCTGTTTAAAAGACTTGTCAACCTTACGTGTGTTGATGAGGTGAACTTCAGAGTTAAAGCAGTTGATTGTGAGCTATCTTAATCTGCAGTACACATGTTGTATTAGTCTTGCTCAGGTATTTGAGGCCCCTTTTGATTGTTTTAATGTTTGCCATTCTGTAAGTAGATACGAGATCTTTCTTTATTTTATCATTAAAAAAGCTGAAACCGCAAAAAGAAAAGGAGATAAAACCCCTCTTAGTGCACAGCATGAACTAGTGGTGACTATTGACATACAAAGAGTATCTTCTTCTGGCAAAACAAAAATTGTCTAAATGTATTGTGCCTACTCGCACAAGTTCTGACAAGTCTTTTTAGACATTCAGATAACTTGCAGTGTTACTCAGAGAGAGATATTTGAAGCTAATACCACAAATAGGTTTTTATGAGCAGTTATGAGTATTATACAGAATCTTTTGGCTGTCAATATCTTTTCATAAAATACTTTTCAGACAATTTTGTTCAGAAAAATTGTGCCCACATGGGTAGTGGATCTAGTGTGGCACCAATTGTTTTTGTAGTAAACAGGATTCATGCACATAAAGGTGTCCAAACTATTGCTTGGAATTTGTTGGTAACTTCTCAGTTTTTGGCATGTCCTCCAAACTGGTATCTACAGAATGTCGCTTGCAGTTGTATGTTGTGGGATCTGAGGAATGTGCACAAGCATTGGTTTCCAAATCCTTGAAATTAAAGGCAACACATGTCACAGCTCTAAATGATACTTTAAGTTTAGCCAGAAACAAGCATGGCTTCAAGTGAAGACTGTGCAGTAGGTTCCCCCTTAGTATGCCATGTGGGATGGACAGGTCCTCAATGTTTCACTTTTGATATTATTAACCATGGACCTACTGAGACTGCAGCTGTTTTTCTTCTTTTTCTTCTTCTTCTTCTTCTTCTTCTTCTTCTTTTTATATGATTTGGTGTGATTCATTTACCTGAAGATACTGTCCATTATAAGAGCTTAATGGTGACAGTTGAAGCTTAGAGAATGGCATTCATTCTTGGCCTGTTTGCAAGAAGTCTTCTCAAAATAATGGAAGCAGTCTGTGTTGAAATATAAACCAAACTCAGTGTGTTTGCAGATCATGTGTATCATAATACACTCTGGTCATAGGGGCTCACTTCAAAGCAGTATTCATCACTGAAGAAAATTATTCTCCAGTCAATGAGATTATAGGTTGAAGACGTGTCAGGAGACAGTGCAGGCAGCAATGAGATACCAACCTGACTTTCACTAGCCATATAGCCCAACAACTAGTAGTGGTCTGATTGCTATTTATATTCATAGCAGGACCCACTTTGGTTATCATCCATGGCATCCTCTCAGCACAGTGGTAGACAACTATATTCTATGCCCCATTATGTTGCCATTCATTGCATTCTGGGCTTACATTGAATCAAAATAATATCCACTCTTACATGGCAAGGCATTCTACTGCTTGTCTTCATGCTTGGCAAATGTTACCTTGGCCAGCGATATCAGTGGATCTCTTCTGACGAAGAATGTTTGGAGCATTATGGACACAGCACTTGAACTGTCTTGGGATTTTGATGAGAAAGCACACCATTTGGCCATAATTTGGCATGGTATCCCTCAGGAGGATATTAAACATCTCTGTCAGCCAAGCCGGATATGATGGCCGAATGGTCCTAGGCACTTCAGTCTGGAACCGCGCGACCGGTATGGTGGCAGGTTCGAATCCTGCCTGTGACATGGTCCCAGATTAAATTCCAAACATTTTTTTTGGTGTGTTACAATGTAGTGACTGACTACATTGTTGATAGTGATCTGTCTGTCAGATGGGGACTTGAAGCTTGGTGGCCCTGTCAGTGCTAATTGAGAAGAGTAGGCTATGAATCAGTATCATGTTTCACCCCCTTTTTCTTCTCTCCTCATTATCAAATCACACACTCACACAGAAAAAAAACACACACACACTCTCTCTCTCTCTCTCTCTCTCTCTCTCTCTCTATATATCAATATCTCTCTCTCTCTCTCTCTCTCTCTCTCTCTCTCTCTCTCTCTCTCTCTCTCTCTCTCTCTCTCTATCTATCAATATCTCTATATCTCTCTCTCTATATATCTCTCTCTCTCTCTCTCTCTCTCTCTATATATATATATATATATATATATATTCCTGGAAAAGGAAAAAAGAACACATTGACACCCGTGTGTCAGACCCACCACACTTGCTCCGGACACTGCGAGAGGGCTGTACAAGCAATGATCACACGCACGGCACAGCGGACACACCAGGAACCGCGGCGTTGGCCGCCGAATGGCGCTAGCTGCGCAGCATTTGTGCACCGCCGCCGTCAGTGTCAGCCAGTTTGCCATGGCATACGGAGCTCCATCGCAGTCTTTAACACTGGTAGCATGCCGCGACAGCGTGGACGTGAACCGTATGTGCAGTTGACGGACTTTGAGCGAGGGCATATAGTGGGCATGCGGGAGGCCGGGTGGACGTACCGCCGAATTGCTCAACACGTGGGGCGTGAGGTCTCCACAGTACATCGATGTTGTCGCCAGTGGTCGGCGGAAGGTGCACGTGCCCGTCGACCTGGGACCGGACCGCAGCGACGCACGGATGCACGCCAAGACCCTAGGATCCTACGCAGTGCCGTAGGGGACCACACCGCCACTTCCCAGCAAATTAGGGACACTGTTGCTCCTGGGGTATCGGCGAGGACCATTCGCAACCGTCTCCATGAAGCTGGGCTACGGTCCCGCACACCGTTAGGCCGTCTTCCGCTCACGCCCCAACATCGTGCAGCCCGCCTCCAGTGGTGTCGCGACAGGCGTGAATGGAGGGACGAATGGAGACGTGTCGTCTTCAGCAATGAATGTCGCTTCTGCCTTGGTGCCAATGATGGTCGTATGCGTGTTTGGCGCCGTGCAGGTGAGCGCCACAATCAGGACTGCATACGACCAAGGCACACAGGGCCAACACCCGGCATCATGGTGTGGGGAGCGATCTCCTACACTGGCTGTACACCACTGGTGATCGTCGAGGGGACACTGAATAGTGCACGGTACATCCAAACCGTCATCGAACCCATCGTTCTACCATTCCTAGACCGGCAAGGGAACTTGCTGTTCCAACAGGACAATGCACGTCCGCATGTATCCCGTGCCACCCAACGTGCTCTAGAAGGTGTAAGTCAACTACCCTGGCCAGCAAGATCTCCGGATCTGTCCCCCATTGAGCATGTTTGGGACTGGATGAAGCGTCGTCTCACGCGGTCTGCACGTCCAGCACGAACGCTGGTCCAACTGAGGCGCCAGGTGGAAATGGCATGGCAAGCCGTTCCACAGGACTACATCCAGCATCTCTACAATCGTCTGCATGGGAGAATAGCAGCCTGCATTGCTGCGAAAGGTGGATATACACTGTACTAGTGCTGACATTGTGCATGCTCTGTTGCCTGTGTCTATGCGCCTGTGGTTCTGTCAGTGTGATCATGTGACGTATCTGACCCCAGGAATGTGTCAATAAAGTTTCCCCTTCCTGGGACAATGAATTCACGGTGTTCTTATTTCAATTTCCAGGAGTGTGTGTGTCTATATACACACACTTATCGCGAATGGACCCAGAAGGATCACGCAAAGCTTTCTGACGTCGTTTCTTCCATACTTCTTTCATTCGTTCTCCATGTTTTCTTTTTCTTTCTTCTGTCCATTTTGTTCCTGGTCTCTTTAGTGCTTCCTTCTCCAACAATACAATCCACTTTTCCACCTTATTTCTAAAAGTTTTTCTATCTTTGACATCTTTAAGTTCAATATTTGCTTTTTGTAAATCTAATTTTACTTGGCTAATCCATGGTGTTGTTGATTTGACTTTTTCTATGTGAGTGAGAATTCTGTTGGTGAGTCGTGTGGGGGGAAGTCTAGTGACATGTCCATAAAATTTTAATCTTCGCCTTCTTATGTCTGCTGCATGGTTTGATATAGTTTCTGTGGTTCTTCTTGATTGTATCCGGTATCCTTCTTCTATTAATTTTGGACCTAAAATCTTTCTCATAATTTTGCGTTCTTCTTTTAGTATTTTTTCTAAATCACATTTTGTGTGGAGTGTGAGTGTTTCACTAGCATATAGTGCTGCTGGCTTAATTACTGCGCAGTAGTGTCTGATTTTTGTGTTCGAGGAGATGCATTTTTTATTGTATATTTCATGTGTCATACCATATGCTCTCTTCATTTTCTGTTGTCTGATCTTCTGTGCAACTTTCTCTCCTCTGGTTGGCTCCAAAATTTCACCTAGGTATTTAAAATGTTTTACTCTATTTATTTTTCCATATTTTGTGTTCAAACTGTGTATATGGAATTTCGTACAGAAAAATTCTGTCTTTTGAAATGAAATTTGTAAACCTACTTTATCCACGCATTCCTTAAGGATCTCTATTTGTTTGGTGGCAATTTCTTCATCATCTGCAAGTATGGCCAAGTCGTCCGCGAATGCTAAACAAGATATCTCCACGTTGTCTTTGGTTCTACCAAGATGGATTGGTTTCCAGTAGGATTGATTTTTTAATTCTTTTTCCCATTCCTTAATGACTTTATCCAGGACTATATTAAACAGAAGTGGAGATAGGCCGTCACCTTGACGTACTCCAGTTTTTATGAGAAAAGGTTCAGAGATTTCTCCCCTGAATTTAACTTTAGATACAGTGTCTGTCAGTGATTCTTTGATAAGCCTTAGTGTTTTGGAGTCAAGTCCAAGTTCCTCTAAAATGTTAAACAAAGATTGCCGGTCAATTGAGTCATAGGCTTTCTTAAAATCTACAAATGTACAAATTATGGGGGCATTTCTAATTGCTTTGTGTTTTAATATTGTCTTTAAATTAAATATTTGTTCTATGCATGAGCGACCGGGGTGGAAGCCTGCTTGATAATCACCAATTTGGCGTTCCAGCTGCTCTTGTGTTCCTTTCAGCAGGCATGTTGAGAGAATTTTGTAGGTGACTTGTAAAAGTGAGATTCCCCTGTAGTTATTGACATTTGTTCTGTCTCCTTTTTTATGTAACGGGTGAATAAGGGCACCAATCCTCTGGTAATTTTTCTGTTTCCCATATTTTTGTTATTATTTTTGTGAGCTCTTGCAACGTCTTTGGTCCTAGGTTTTTTAATAGCTCTGCAACAATGCCATCTTCGCCAGATGTTCTATTATTTTTTAGGTTTTTAATGTGACATTTGATTTCTTCCTGTGTTGGTGGTAATGAATCCGGTTGAGTGTTGGCACTGATTTCTTTGGGAAACCTTAAACTAGGTTCTGGGCAATTTAGTAGGTTAGAAAAATATTGAGCCAATACTTGACAGTTTTCCTGGTTTGTTAGGGCTAATTTACCATCTGGTTTTCTGAAACATACATTTTGAGGGATATATCCTCGTATTTTATCTGCGAAAGTTCTATAGAAGTCTCTTGTATTATAGTTTTGGAAATTTTCTTCTATGGCATCCAGTTGTGCCTTTGTGTACTTCCTTTTTGCTTGCCTAATAGATTTTGAAACCTGTTTTCTAACCTCGTTAAATAAATGTAGACTTTCTTGTGATTTTTTTCTGTTATATTCTTGAAATGCCTTTTTTCTCCTTTCCAATGCATTTTCACAGTCTGAATCCCACCAAGGGTGTTTGAATATCTTTTTCAAGGGAATAGTTTCCTTAGCTATTAGCGTGATTTTAGAATGAAATTCTTCCCATGTGTTTGCCTTTTCCTTCTCCCATTCTTCTTTTACTTTGGATTCTTTAATCTTCTTGGTGTCATATTTCTGTATTTCTGTTTTCTTCTGATGAATTCTTCGTGCTGTAAACTTGATTTTAATTCTAGTTAGGTAATGGTCTGAATCAATGTTTGCTCCTCTGCGTACTTGGACGTCGTAAATTTCTTTTTGTACTGGGTATGAAATCGCCACATGATCTATTTGAAACTCGCCAATTTGTTGTATAGGAGATCTCCATGTCTTTTGTTTTCTTGGACATTTTCTTAGAGATGTTGACATTATCTTCAGGTTATTCTGCTTACATAGTTCGACGAGCCTTGTGCCATTTTTACTGGTAAATTTATGTGCAGGATATTTGCCTATGGTTTTTTGGTGGATTTTCTCTCTACCAATTTGGGCATTAAAATCGCCAAGTAGAACTTTAGTATCATCTTTTGGAAAGCGTAACAAAACAGGAATCTTTGTTCAAACCAAATAGAAATCCAAAATATGGACAAAAGAGCAAACAGTAAATCTTCAAAAATCTCATTGTTATAAAGTGGATGGTGGTGATGGTATGGTGATGGTGAAGAGGATTGTAATATAAAAAATGGGTTCATTGCTGCCCTTCTAGTGTCAATGGTGTTAAAGGATTGATCTACATTCCCCATGAGGCATGTGAGACTATAGTTTTGTTGTTTCAGGTGATGAGTAATTTCAGAGAGTAACTTTGTAAATAAAGTGATTTGACACGAGATGAGTTATTACTTTTTATTTATTCTTTACAGGTTACTCACACTTGTACTGCTATTAACAAAAGATGCATAACTGGTGGATGAGCTGACTAGAAAGTAATTCTGTGCTTTCTTTGCATGAATTTCTCGTAGACTTAATTGATGTGTAATCTTCTCTGCAACTCGTATCTTTGTTTTGCTAAATGAAGGGAACTCTGTACCTTAAGCATTTGTCACCTTTTGTTCCTTATTTGTCTGTTTGCTGTAATGCAGAACTTCTTTTTACAATCTAGATAAGATTTGAGTGTTGATGATAATTATTAATATGTCTTTATTTATATTTTCAGGAGTGCCCGATGAGATAAAGAGGAGGTTTTTGAAGGGTGTACCACGATGTTGGAGACACTACTGTTCAGAGTGGAGAAGGAATGAAGGTTCTTAATCTTTTTTTTTTTTTTTTTTGCCGAAGCTAAATTATTTACAGTTCACAATGATCTCACAATTGGCAAAACATTTTGGATTAGTCCCTCATTTCAACCTGCCAATGGGAAGGGATTTTCGATCAAATGATACCTATACAAAGATTACTAAACTACTGCATATTGACATTTCAACACGCCTCTCAAGTGTATATGAAACAAATGGCAATAATTGTAATGGAATATTGACCTCTATTATACAGTTCATCACACTAATCATCAGTGTCAGGAATTCTTCAATATGATCCATGTTGGCCCTTGGACATGTTGATAACACATGAAGAACTATCTGCCATTACACACCCAAGATGGTAATGAAGATTTGCTTCATTTGTAGAATGTGTGTACACATCTTCCATGCACTATTGAAATCCACAAATTGCCCAAGGCTTGTAAAGTCCATTGGTTTCCCCCTGGGTGCAGGACACTTTCAGGCATGGCAGAGAAGACCTTTGTTGCCAGTAGCATTCCAATTTATCAGTGGCATTGAATACATCTTCAGGAAGAAACCTGGTCATAAGAATTCTGGTGTATGTGTAGCAGTGCCCTTTTACATCTTACCTATGGAGGTGGAATGTGACACAAGATAGGTAACTAATGTGTGAAAATAGACTGTACACACCTACTGACAATGGGCATGGATTGGTTAAGTTGTACATATATCTTTTTCACATATGAACTATTGTGCTAGAGGGACACACTGTAGACGTACTCTGCTGTTGAGTGAAGAGACTGATGCTGCCCAACTAGACCACAGAGCTTTCGCAGAATATTGTTGGTGCTTTTGAGCTTTCCAGGTGTTGGTGTTAACTGCTGCTTAAAAGGTAGTGTCAGGCCCCAAGGAATTTTGGATGCATGTTATGGTAGTCTGTCTCCCTCAAAATGGACATCAAGGGCTCTGTGTGCCAATCAGAGATGTCAAAACATGCAACTTCAGTTGTTCTTGTGGTAGGTTGTAACCTCCCTTTATGGAAGCATTGGCTGAAGATGTCTAAATCAGAAGCTGTTGCAAATTTCTGTGTTGCATAGATATTGACCAATCATCTGCATAGCCAAGAAGAAGAAAAGAAGAGAAAAAGAAAAGAAAAAAAAAAGGTAATGGTTCAGGTATATGTGCCAATGTTACAATCCGACGAAGAAGAGAGTGAAAGTATATGACAAAATGTGTATGCATGGAGCATGGAAATCTAATGAGTGAGTGAGTGGAATGCTATGTTAAGGCAATGTAATAGAAGGCAGAGTTGAAGAGTATGAGCTTGACAATAGGAGTGATGAAGTAAAAAACACAAATTCAATTGTTCTGTAAGTTTTACTTATTAATTATTAATATGCTATTCGAAAATTACTGGAGAAGGAGGTATATTGGGAAAGCCCTAGAGGCCTGAGAATATTCTAGCTGGATTACATCATTTTGAGACATTTTGCAAAATCAGATATTGGATTGCAAGGTGTACTCAGGAGCAGATACAGTCTTCTCACAATTTAGTAATGATGAAAAATAGACTGAAGTTTCAGAGAATTGTCCAGAACTATTAGTGGTGAAGGAAGTGGGGTTCATTGGAAGTAATGATGCATATGTGAAGTTCTAAGAGGCAGTAAATAGTGTGATAATGAATATTGCAATAGGCAGGTCAGTTGAAGAGAAAGGGATTATCCGAAAAGGACAATCACAGAACCTGGATTTAGACAAACTTAAGTATGCACAAGATAACTGTAAAGAGACATTGTGTTGCAGAAGTTATACAGGAACTGATTCATAAAGTAAGTAACTACAAAAATGTGCAGTAAGAGACAGGAATACATCAATATAAGTCACCTAAGTGTAAAATAAACAGGAAAGAAGTCAAGCTGAAGTGAAATGACTGCAAAAAAAGTCTGAAGAAATCATAAATGAAATAGTCATGGGGTTGGACTATTCAGCATAAATAAAAGTCAATGCAACCTTTGGTGAAAATAGAAGCCTAAGGAGCAAACAGTAAAGAGTGTGCAAAAGTAATTCCACTGTTCAACTTAGAGGAGTGAGATGATAGGTGGAAAGAGTAGATTTAGGCCCCTATGTGGGGTAGGATTTGTCTGAAGGCATGAAACAAGAATGGTTAGAAGACATAGCTGATTCAATGAAGATTAAGAGTTAAACAAGTATTGGGAGACATGCAATCTAATAATGCTAGAGGCGCAGTTAACATTTCCGTAAGTTGTAAAGGAAAGGGGAGGGGGGATGTCAGGGTGGTAGGGAGGTGGGAGGGAGGGAGGATTGTAAATTTGGAAGGAGCACAGAACTGTATAGAAGTCAATTAAGTATTGTGGAAAACAAGAAAAGGAGAGGATCAAAATGTTTGTGATGTGGTTCTACATAGGAATGTTGTAAATTCAGTGAATTTATATGACAAAAAAAATGTAGTTTCACTACAGAAACAATGACAAGAAGGGACAAAATGATAGGTTTTGTGTTGACAGAGCAACAAGTAACTTCCATCATACTTGAGGGAGCTATAAAAGTAAGAGCTTCAGGGCAAAGCAGTGACTGGAATATGTCCAGAAAATAATTGCGTGTTTTACACTGTGAGGTGAAGTAGTTGGGATAGGATAAGAGTTCAACTTCTTTTTTAAACTGCTTGTTCAGTGTACAGACTGAATAACTTTGTGGATCCGCTCCAGCCCTCCGTCTCACTCCTTTCCAAAATATTATTCCCATTATGTGCCTTTCAACACTTAGTTTGCAGTGTGGCATCAGCACAAATTCCAAATAATGTCTCTCTCCATGTAACGAATGTCAAACTAAATACTTTTTATCCATCTCAATTTCCAGATTGTTATTTTATTGAGAAAACAGTTTTGGTGGTACATTATGACATATTTAGGCACCATTCCCACCTCTGGTCTGATCAGAATAGGGGCCTGTATTCAATGACTGGCATCTGTAGATTTGTGATACAATTATCACTTCAAACATCATCTGCTGACTGCTAAATTGTACAGATTAGACAGTCTCTACTGAGAAGACAAGGTCCCACAACCATCTGTGAGAAGATGGATATATAGTCTTCCTCTCCATGTGTTATTATAGAGTTCAAATGCTCCATCTTATGGTTATGTGTATGATATTCTGTATGTGTCTGGCTTTTGTGCATTAGAACTGAAGGCCTACTCATTGTTCTTCACTGCTCAACATTTGTCCTAGTCTCAGGGTAGTGAGTCATGTTTCTTTGTCAGTAAATATATCCATTTGAAATTGGACCTTTCCCTATCACCTATAGCTCTGTAAAATATTCTGCAGGCCTCCATTATTGTGGTCAAGGCTGTGAGATGGATATCTTAAACTAGACTGACTTCAGTAATCTTCATGCTTCATGCAGTACTTCTATCATATTCTAAAGCTGCTCTCAGTCTGGCCAACATTTTACAGTATGTGCTTCTGAGTGTTAAAAGTATTCATCTCATCTTTTCCTCATTTCTGTGATTAACCTAGTGTCTAACTAGTCCCATATAGAAAACTGAAGATTTACATGAATGGCACTGATAATTGTTTCCTAAGGAGTTAATCTATCTCATTACTTTTACCTACCTCCACTTTGCAAATAATCATCATCATCATCAATGTTCTGCCAAAAGCCAGGTTTTCATATGAGAGTTCTCCAGGCTGTCCGGTCTTTTGCAATCTCTTCAGATCTGCATAATTCTCTCTTCCATTTATGCCATTTGTCATCTATTATCTTCTATCTCCTTCTTCCTCTCAGTCTTCTCCCACAAACCCATCTACATCTACAACCATACTCCGCAAGCCACCTGACAGTGTGTGGTTGAGGATACCTTGAGTACCTCTATCAGTTCTCCCTTCTATTCCAGTCTCGTATTGTTCGTGGAAAGGAGGATTGTGGGTATGCCTCTCTGTGGGCTCTAATCTCTCTGATTTTATCCTCATGCTCTCTTCGTGAGATATACGTAGGAGGGAGAAATATATTCCTTGACTCCTCCGTGAATGTATGTTCTCGAAACTTCAACAAAGCCCGTACCGAGCTACTGAGTGTCTCTCCTGCAGAGTCTTCCACTAGAGTTTATCTATCATCTCCATAACGCTTTTATGATTACTAAATGATCCTGTAACGAAGCGTGCAGCTCTCAGTTGGATCTTCTCTATCTCTTCTATCAACCCTATCTGGTATGGATCCCACACTGGTAAGCAGTATTAAAGCAGTGGACAAACAAGTGTACTGTAACCTACTTCCTTAGTTTTTGGATTGCATTTACTTAGGATTCTTCCAATGAATCTCAGTCTGGCATCTGCTTTACAGACGATCAACTTTATATGATCATTCTATTTTATATCACTCCTAATGCCTACTCCCTGGTAATTTATTGAATTAACTACTTCCATTTGCTGACCTGCTATATTGTAGCTAAATGATGAGGGATCTTTCTCTCTATGTATTCACAGCACGTTACACTTGTCTACATTGAGATTCAATTACCATTCCCTGCACCATGCGTCCATTCGCTACAGATCCTTCTGCATTTCAGTACAATTTTCCATTGTTACAACCTCTCGATATACCACAGCATCATCTGGAAAAAGCCTCAGTGAACTTCTGATGTCATCCACAAGGTCATTTATGTATATTCTGAATAGCAACGGTCGTACGACACTCCCCTGTGGCACACCTGAAATCACTCTTACTTCGGAAGACTTCTCTCCATTGAGAATGACATGCTGCCTTCAGTTATCTAGGAACTCTTCAATCCAATCACACAATTGGTCTGATAGTTCATATGCTCTTACTTTGTTCATTAAGCGACAGTGGGGAACTGTATCGAATTCCTTGCGGAAGTCAAGAAACACTGCATCTACCTGCGAACCCATGTGTATGGCCCTCTGAGTCTCATGGACGTACAGTGCAAGCTGGATTTCACACGATCATCTCTTTCGAAACCCATGCTGATTCTTACAGAGTAGATTTCTAGTCTCCAGAAAAGTCATTATACTCGAACATAATACGTGTTCCAAAATTCTACAACTGATACATGTTAGAGATATAGGTCTATAGTTCTGCACATCTGTTTGACGTCCCTTCTTGAAAATGGGGGTGACCTGTGCCTTTATCCAATCCTTTGGAATTCTATGCTCTTCTAGAGACCTACTGTGCACCACTGCAAGATGGGGGGCAAGTTCCTTCGCGTACTCTCTGTAAAATCAAACTGGTATCCCGTCAGGTCCAGTGGCCTTTCCTCTTCTGAGCGATTTTAATTGTTTCTCTATTCCTCTGTCGTCTATTTTGATACCTACCATTTTGTCGTCTGTGTGACAATCTAGAGAAGGAACTACAGTGCAGTCTTCCTCTGTGAAACAGCTTTGGAAAAAGGCATTTAGTATTTCAGCCATTAGTCTGTCATCCTGTGTTTCAGTACCATTTTGGTCACAGACTAACTACACATTCTGTTTTGATCCATCTACCACTTTGACATAAGACCAAAATTTCTTAGGATTTTCTGCCAAGTCAGTACATAGAACTTTACTTTCGAATTCATTGAACGCCTCTTGCATAGCCCTCCTCACACTACATTTGGCTTCGTGTAATTTTTGTTTGTCTGCAAGGCTTCGGCTATGTTTATGTTTGCTATGAAGTTCCCTTTGCTTCCGCAGCAGTTTTCTAACTTGGTTGTTGTACCATGGTGGCTCTTTTCCGTCTCTTATGATCTTGCTTGGCACATACTCATCTAACACATATTGTACGACGGTTTTGAACTTTGTCCTCTGATCCTCAACACTATGTGTACTTGAGACAAAACTTTTGTGTTGAGCCATCAGGTACTCCGAAATCTGCTTTTAGTCACTTTTGCTAAGCAGAAAAATCTTCCTACCTCTTTTAATATTTGTATTTACAGCTGAAATCATTAATGTAGTAACCACTTCATGATCGCCAATTCCCTGTTCTGTGTTAACTGTTTCAAATAGTTTGGGTCTGTTTGTCACCAGAAGGTCTAATATGTTATCGACATGAGTCGGTTCTCTGTTTAACTTCTCAAGGTAGTTTTCAGATAGAGCACTTTAAAAAATTTCACTGGATTCTTTGTTCCTGCCATCCGTTATGAACATTCGAGTCTCCCAGTCTGTATCTGGTAAATTAAAATCTGCACCCAAAACTATAACATGATGGGGAAATCTACTTGAAATGTTTCCCAAATTGTCCTTCAGGTGCTCAGCCACAACAGCTCCTGAGCCAGTGGGCCTATAGAGACATCCAATTACCATGCCTGAGCCTGCTTTATCCGTGACCTTCACCCAAATTATTTCACATTACGGGACTCCGTCAATCTCCTTCGATACTATTGGACTTCTCATCACGCCTCCCCCTTCACTGTCTAGCCTGTCTCTGCGGTATACATTCCAATCTGAGTTTAGAATTTCATTACTGTTTACGTCTGGTTTCAGCCAACTTTCTGTCCCTAGTACTATGTGGGCATTGTGACCATTTATTAATGACAGCAGTTCTGGGACCTTTCTATAGACTCTCCTGCAGTTTACTATTAGCAGATTAATATTGTTATTCCCTGTTGTATTTTGCCTACTCCTACCTGGCCACATCTCAGGAGGCATCTTGTCGTGCCTAGGGAGGGAATTCTCTAACCTAAATACCCCCCATGTGCACTCCACCCGTAGTCCGCTATCCTTGTGGCCCCTTCCTGCGTGTAGTGCATGCCTGACCTATTCTCCACCCGATATCGGACATCGATAAATTTGCACCCCAGATCTCCGCAGAATCATCTGAATCTTTGTATTTAGCCTTGCACTCGGCTCCAGACCAGAGGACCGCGATCGGTTCTGGGACCGACACTACAAATAGTTAGCTCAGATTCCACCCCGTGAGCGAGGCTTTCCGCCTTCGCAATCTCCGCCAACTGCCTGTATGAACTGAGAATGACCTCTGAACCCAGACGGCAGGAGTCATTGGTGCCAACATGAGCAACAATTTGCAGTCAGGCGCACCCACTGCTCTCTATCGCTGCCAGCAGAGCCTCCTCCACATCTCAGATGAGGCCCCCCCGGCAAGCAGACAGAGTGAACACTGGCCTTCTTCCCTGACCTTTCCGCTATTTCCCTAAGGGGCTCCATCACCTGCCTAACGTTGGAGCTCCCAATCAATAATAAACCCCTCCCCCCGTGTGCCTGCTCAGACCTTGCTGAAGGAGTGGCCACATGTCCACTCACAGGCAGAGCGGGCGATGCCACACGGCCAGCCTCCACATTGGCCCTCCGCCCCATGCGCCATGAACGCCGCTGAACCTGCCACTCCCCTTGGGGAGAGGATGGCCCAACCGCGCCCGGTACCCATGAAGATGTCTTGACAGCAGTGACAATGGGTGAAGCATGTAACACCTGTGGTGTACCATGCAATGCACCAGACTCCCCACTGCTGCTACACTCCGAGGCAGCAGCCTGAAGATGGCTGACCGTGGCTATCAACACATTCAGCTGTTTGAGAACAGTGGCCAGCTCCTCCTGCATCCGTACACAGCAGTCGCACATCCTATCCATCATAAGAAATCAATTTACAGTAGAGTTAATCAACTTTTAACTAGACTGCTAATTCACTAAAGGTGGCTGATATTTGACTAAACTGTTGTTACTATACACTTCTTGTAGAAAACAATGAAAATAGCACTACCTGTCTCTGGACTGTATTCAAAACAAGGACCAGCACTACTGGCACTGTGGCTGACTAAAGGGACTCTCTCTGACTGTATTCAAAACAAACACGAAATCGTTGGGACACTATTAGTGGCGCTCGTCAATTAAAGCTTCGTAAAAGCAAAAACACACGGAAGAAGTGACAAGTAAGAAAAATACAGTTAATACTTAAATTAATGTAGCTCACTGCACAGCAGACATGACACAGACGGCTGTTATGACAACACCAATCCGTCCAAATCATCAATTAGCAAGCACTCCCTTCTCATTGAATGTCCCAACCAATTCTATTTCCTTTCTCTTAAAACCATCAGCAGACATGTTCTCTCGCCAACCCTTACCAGTACTCCTTCATTACTGGCTCTTTCCATCCAGCTTATTCTCTCCATTCTCATCCACATCCGCATCTCAAATGCTTCTAACGTTTTTTCATCCTCTCGTCACAGTGTCCATGTTTCTGTCCTATATAGTGCCACACTCCAGACAAAACATTTGCCAAGCCTTTACATTAGACCTTTATCTCATTTGCCAAATTTGCATTCCCAATTCTACATAACTAGCTCTGGAATCCCAGCTTTATTATGTACTGTGTACTTCCTGTATCTCCTAGAACCCCATATCATAATACATTTTATACTATACACAAGAATAGAATCAAATGGCCCATGAAAGAACATAATTTTATATGGAAAATATTGAGGAGTGAACTACGCATCAAACAAATTTATTCAAGATAAGAACTTCATAACCAAGTCAGATACTATCTGAAGATAGGCTCATCCCGTCTATTAATGTCTGGAGACAAAAAATAACTTTTCTTTGCTAATCTTCTCAATTCACCAGGCAGACCCAATGCCTGTTTGTGTCCTTCAAATGGATCTGGTAGCTCATATCTCACTCCAGCTGACTTACAACCGATGTTCAGCTTTTTGTGGATGCACAGTGACCACTAAACTTCAGATTTAAATGAGTGTCTGGTGCATGTAGTGGGGGATTGGAATGTGTACAACATCTAAGAACCACAATTGTAAAAAACTTTCTCTACATCATGAGATGTGTCACCTAAATCCCTTCTTGGTTTCCTCCACTTCCATGAGATTCCCACTGAGTGACATCCTTCAGACACCCCCCACCTCCCACCTTCCACTTTACCGTATTTGTCTGATGTCTGGCAAATTCTTTTCTAGTCCTGTGTTATGATTATGGACTTCCCCTTTGCTATCTCGTTCTATCTTTTTCCTGATGACTGCTGGCCATTTTCTGTATATAGTGGACTACTCAGTTTTTTTTTTCTTTTTTTTCTTTTTTTTTCTCTTCTGTATTATTTGATTGTGAGCTGCTGAATCAGGAAGTATTTGAAGCTGGTGCTTTTGGTCTCCTCTTGAGCGACTAAGGAGAGATGACATTGTAAAGTTCTATAGGCATGTCTGTTGTGACTAAAGTCTGACAGTGGTCTTTGCATTTTCACAAGGCTCCCTCCCCCCATTCCACCCATGCATTTTCCTTTTCCTCTTATTTACCCCTCATTGACCACACACAAGCACACACTAGAACAGAATGTCCTAGTAATTATTAAGACGAGAACTTTATAAAATTAAAACCATCAACAGCGGCATATTGTGTCACACAACATGTTCATCTCCAGTGTAATTGTAAGATTTTATTATTTAAACTATGAATACATTTGAATCACATTTCAGACACACATTTGATTTTTAACCCATCAGCTGTATTACAGGTGCTCTACTTTTATTTTTCAGAATTATTTGTTAAAGATATGAAATTATGTACATGTTTTATTTTTATCACAAATAAAATCATAACTAAGAAACAGTACACTGCTAAAAAGTACCATTACACAGAATGTGTTTTTGTATTGTAGCAAATACCAGCAGCATCTTGGACCCAGAAATACTAAAAGAAGCTGGCATTAAAACAAGCAGAAGTGGTCGTCCGCTGCTCCGGTGTATGAAACACTGGCTAGGTAGTAACATTATACTCATTTACATCTCTTTGTTGATCATAAACAACTTAATGATAGATATTCAGAGTTACGTTACAGTTTCAACAAACATTATTCCTCAGATTCAAATTTTTGTTGACTTGGGGTAAGTGTTAAATACCTGTGGCTTTTGAAACTGTAGTAAATGTCCTCATAGTAAATATTTCACTCTTCAGTGGAGTGTGCTCCAATATGAAAATTTGTGACAGATTAAAACTCTGTGGAGGACTCAGACTTGCACTGGGGACCTTTGCCTTTCATGTGCATGTGCTCTGCTAACTGAACTTCCCAAGAAAAAGTCATTTGTGCCAATAAATGTCTTTCAGTAAGATTTTTGTCTGTTTCTGTTAATCTCTATCTCTATCTCTACCTCTATCTCTATCTCTATCTCTCTCTCTCTCTCTCTCTCTCTCTCTCACACACACACACACACACACACACACACACACACACACACACACACACACACACACACACACACATATATAAACGCAACTTGCACACACATCTGCAGTCTCAGAGAACTGAAACCACACTGCGAACAGCAGCGCCAGTGTATGATGGGAGTGGCAACTGGGTGAAGGCAAGGAGGAGGCTTTGGCGGGTAGGGGAAGGGATAGATAGTATGGTGAGAGTGGCAGACAGTGAAGTGTTGCAGTTTAGATGGAGGGTAGGAGAGAAGGTGCGGAGACGGGAGGGGATAAGTAGCAGAAAGGAGAGGAACAAAAGAAATGAAAACATATTAAAAGGCTGGGTGTGGCGGTGAAATGACGGCTGTGTAGTGTAGTGTGGTGCTGGGATGGGAACAAGGAGGAGGCTGGATGGGTGAGGACAGTGACTTCCCGCCACAGCCTCCTCATTGCCCCCAACCAGATGCCACTCCCATCATGCACTGGTGCTGCTGTTCGCAGTTTGGTTTCAGCTCTCTGAGACTGCAGATATATGTGCAAGTTGCATGTGTGTGCGCGCGCGCGCTCGCGCGTCTGTCTGTGTGTGTCTGTGTGTGTCTGTGTGTGTCTGTGTGTGTGTGTGTGTGTGTGTGTGTGTGTGTGTGTGTGTGTGTCTGTGTCTGTGTCTGTGTGTGTGTCTGTGTGTGTGTGTGTGTGTGTGTCTGTGTGTGTGTGTGTGTGTCTGTGTGTGTGTGTGTGTCTGTGTGTGTGTGTGTGTCTGTGTGTGTGTGTCTGTGTGTGTGTGTCTGTGTGTGTGTGTCTGTGTGTGTGTGTGTGTGTGTGTGCGTGTGTGTGTGTGTGTGTGTGTGTGTGTGTGTGTGTGTGTGTGTGTGTCTGTGTGTGTGTCTGTGTGTGTGTGTGTGTGTGTCTGTGTGTGTGTGTGTGTGTGTCTGTGTCTGTGTCTGTCTGTGTCTGTGTCTGTGTGTGTGTGTGTGTCTGTGTGTGTGTGTGTGTGTGTGTGTGTGTGTGTGTGTGTCTGTGTTTTTGTGTGTGTGTGTCTGTGTGTTACTGTGTCTGTGTCTGTGTGTGTGTGCGTGTGTGTGTGTGTGTGTGTGTTTTTGCGTGTGTGTGTGTGTGTGTGTGTGCGTGTGCTGCTGTCAAAGGCCTTTTTGTCCGAAAGCTTTGATTGTGTGAATCTTTATATTGTGCCTATCATGACTCAGCATCTCCGCCAGATGCGGGTGCGTCTGTGCGTGTGTGTGTGTGTGTTTTTTTGTGCGTGTGTGTTTGTGTGTGTGTGTGTGTGTGTGTGTGTGTGTGTGTGTGTGTGTGTGTGTGTGTGTGTGTGTGTGTGTGTGTTTTTGTGTGTGTGTTTGTGTGTGTTTTTTTGTGCGTGTGTGTGTTTTTTTTGTGTGTGTGTGTGTTTGTGTGTGTTTTTTGTGTGTGTGTGTGTGTTTGTGTGTGTTTTTTTGTGCGTGTGTGTGTTTTTTTGTGTGTGTGTGTTTTTTTGTGCGTGTGTGTGTGTTTTTTTTGTGTGTGTGTGTGTGTTTGTGTGTGTTTTCTTGTGCGTGTGTGTGTTTTCTTGTGCGTGTGTGTGTTTTTTTGTGCGTGTGTGTGTTTTCTTGTGCGTGTGTGTGTTTTTTTGTGCGTGTGTGTGTTTTTTTGTGTGTGTGTGTTTGTGCGTGTGTTTTTTTTTGTGCGTGTGTGTGTGTGTGTGTGTGTGTGTGTGTGTGTGTGTGTGTGTGTGTTTTTGTGTGTGTGTGTGTGTGTGTGTGTGTGTGTGTGTGTGTGTGTGTGTGTGTGTGTGTGTGTTTTTGTGTGTGTGTTTTTGTGTGTGTGTGTGTGTGTGTGTGTGTGTGTGTTTTTGTGTGTGTGTGTGTGTGTGTGTGTGTTTTTGTGTGTGTGTGTGTTTGTGTGTTTTTGTGTGTGTGTGTGTGTGTGTGTGTGTGTGTGTGTGAGAATCTTTTTATTGTGCCTATCATGACTCAGCATCTCCGCCAGATGGTGAGTAGCAACTTTCCTTCACTTGTATTGTTATAAATAATATTCATAGTACTAAAATAAATGTCTTTCAGAAACATTTTCCTCTGTTTCTGTTCACATTTTAACTATTCTACATACATCTGTTCTTATACATAATGTTCTTTGTGCAGGTGAGGATTCTGCCTCATATATTGAGCAGAAGTTGAAGAGAATGAGACAAGAGTAGGAGAACATACTATACAGGTATCAAGTAGATTATTAAAATATCCTTAAAGTCATGCAAAGTAATTTGGCCACAAAATTTGTTTGAAGCAGAAGTTCTCATTAATCTGTCCAACTCTCAAAGCTCTCTTTCTCTGGATTTAATTTCAGGATTGTACCTTGATTTTTGGATCTGCTCAGTATCATAGACATGCAAGAAATGTTTCCATTTTACACTAGTAAAGTTGTGCATTATCAGAAATGATTGCTTCTTGATTGCCAACATGTGGAGTGTATTATTTAATAATTTGTAATGTTGTCACTGTACTAGTGGCACTTTCCAAGATATGTAAGTTGACCTGTTTTGAAGATAACTCTCATATTGGAAAAATGTGTTTAACACCTGCACAGCCCCAGGGAAGGGGCCCATCTAAAGTCAATGGCAAGGGTTTGTAGGGGTTTCTTGGCAATGATTAGGTGTAGCTCATATTTGAAGCCATGGTTCAAAGGTTTAACGTTTTGACAGACTAGGCATTTATGGATAATCCATTAAACTCTCCTTTGGAGGAAAGGAAAATAGCAATAGACATTGATTTTCCCTGCACATTTGGCCACTCCAAGATCCCCAGTGCAATGAAGAAGAAAGCTTAATGGTTGGTGATCACAATATGATTTGGTGTGATTACCAACAAAACAATGATGGAATTTCCTAAAAATGAACATAATTGTGAGAACTTCTAATTCAGTGGCTGTGTAGGCTCATTAACAAATGGTATTGTACAGACAGATCATCTATTGTAAATATGTATGATTTTGAAGAGATAACCTCCCAACCTGGTGAATGAAGCACCAGTTGTCAAACAAAAATCCTGATACATATCTAGTTGGTACAACAACTGTGAATTAGCTAGCGCATCTTTGATCTTGATGAAAGCAGATTGGCATGCTTCTGACGAAATTTATGATATCTGTTTGTGTAGTAAGTTTAGTAATGGTTCTGCATTTATTAGTTGGCCTGGGATGAAATTACGCTAGAAGTTGGCTGGGATACTGGAAAGTAATGAACTGTTTGTATTTTTGTTGCATTTAGGATACCTTGAGGCATAATAATGTGCCCCAAGAAATTTATTCTTTCACTACCGAATGGCAGTCAACAAATCTTCCACATATAAAGTAATTCTTTCATGAATTACAGGCCTAATACATAGTCTAGTGCTGCTGTAATCACAGCACCACTCACATTGAGAGTAAATGACGTCATTCTAAACTGGTCGCTATGACCTGTAAAAATAAAAGCAGGTTACTTTAGAGAGGCTCTGTCTAGAAGTTTCTGTCAGTATGATGCTTAAAATAATGAAAATGAAGTATGTGATCACTTTGATGTTGATGAAAATTTTCTGGTCAGATTCTCACAGGATGATTATTTTATTAATTTCCCTTGTGGGCAATACCAGCTTAATACTTCTCCCAGCCCTAGCTGCAGATAACAACAGGTTAGAAAATTGACTGTTTGATCACTTCCAGTCTATTATTATCTGTACGTCTTTTGCTACAGCTGTCCATTTCAAACAAGGAATGGGCAGAAAGGTAGATAGAATGGTTCATATGGTACTGATGACACTACTTTTTCATCAGATACCTGAGCTCATTTCCCTGAAATATTAACTAAACATTTTCTCTGAATTTTCGTTAAATACTGAGATTCTCTAAACTTCAATTTCATATGCAGTTCAGTTTTCAGTTGAGTCAGTATTTTGGAATGCTGGTGTCATGATTTTTTATTTTCTGTGTCAGTGAACTCTGATTTGATCGCCTGGAAATTTTTTCCATAGCCTCGATGAGATGAGACTGTGCTTTACATTTATTAACATAATATATCATTTCCCCATGTAGGCATCTACTATAACCTTCTTTTCACACAAGAAATGAATATCTATTAGGCAGTCGATGAATAATGCCTTTACTCTGAGCGACATGCCTATCATTTCTACATTCCTTAGCACCAGCAGAACACAGATCTCCCATTTAATTATCTGAAATTTTGTGCTGTGGATATAGCTACTATGATCCTACAACAAATTGGGCTGGTTAATTGTCAGATAAAATTTTCCAAAGATGCCTTAGGAAATAACACTTGCTGCATCACCCATGCCTCTTGTCACCTTAGCAGGTATGTCTCCCACCACAGCTTGTATAGCAGCCTGCAACAGAGTTTTCGATAGTCTGATAGTGTATGTTGCCATTGGGTAGATAAAGATCTACTCACCAAGCAGTGACAGGAGAACTCACATAGAAAAAAAGGTTTTACTTATGCAAATGTTTGGAGATAGTGGGTCCTTCTGGTAGAAGGGTTGAAAGAGAAGGGAGAGCAATGAAGGGAAAGTAACTGGAGAAGTTTAGGAAAAGGGATAGAGTTCAGAAAAGTCACTTAGAGCCCTGGGTTAGGGGAGACATACCAGACAGGATGAGAAGGAAAGACTGGTTGTTTGGGACTGAACCAGATGAGATTTGAAAACCTGAGAGCTTTCAGGTGGAAGATAGTGTCTTATGTAAGAAAGAGCTTACTGCTGAAACCTCATGCATGAGTTAATAAGAGTAAAAAGCTGAGTGCATTGTATATAACAGAGGGGATGCTGTAGTAGATTAAAGTCAGGTGGGTGGCAAGAATTGAGGACATAATGTTAGTTCCCACTGCAGTCTGCTGACAAACTGGTGTCTGGGGGAAGAATCCAAATGGCAAATGTGGTGAAACATGTACTGACATCACAACCGATGTTGTAGTGCATGCTATGCATCACAGTATTGTGTGTGGCTGATATACAGCCTCTGCCTATGCCCTTTCATCATAATTGACAAATTGATGCTGGTCATGCCGACGTAAAAGGCCAGTATGTACACAACAACTGGTATATGATGATTTGTTTCACAGGAAGCTATCCATTTGATAGTAAATGTTTTGCCAGTTACAAGGCTAGTATAGTTGGTGGCTGGAGGGTGCATAGGCCAAGTCTTGAAGCAAGGACAGTCCCAGTCATAGGAGCTATAGTGTAGAGAAATGAATGCAGAATGAGCATAGTGTCTGACAAGGATATTACAGAGATTTGGAGGGTGACAAAAAGCTGTTCTAGGTGCAGGACGCAAAATCTGACAGAATGGATCTCAATTCAGGGCATGATTTTAGGAAGTCATGGCCTTGTCAAAGTGGCTGATTAATAAATCCAAGATGAGGATAATACTGAGTGACAAGTGGTGTGCTACAAAGCTGTTTTTTTTTTTTTTTTTTTGAGGGATCAGCAGCACCAGGATTGGATGTGATGGCCTGGGAAATCTGCTTTTTAACTACACTTGTGGGGTAATTACATCCAGTGAAGGCTGAAGTGGTGGTGGTGGTGGTGGTGGTGGTGGTGGTGGTGGTGGTGTACAAAGTGTCTGCATCTGATAAATATATTTGCCTTGAATGCCAAGGCTGTATGGAAGGAAACATTTGACATGGAATGGATGGCAACTGACAAAACGAAAGTACTGTTGTTAGTAGTTCAGTGTGGATAGACGTCTGTATCTGGTCATTGGTGATGATCAGATCAACATCAAGGAGAGTGGTACAGGATTTGGAATAGGAACATGTGAAATTTAATTGGGAGATGGTACTTTGAGGTTCCAGGAATTTTAACAGGTCAGCCTCACTATGAGCCCATATGGCAAATATGTCATAAATGTGTATAAAGAAAACCAGGGGTCGGAGGCTTACTGATTGCAGGAAAGCACCATCCAATCAATCCATGAAAGGTTAGCATAAGTAGGAGACATCCTGGTTCCTATGGCCATACCCTTAATCTGATTGTATGTTTTCTCCTCGGACATGAAGTAGTTGCTGGTAAGTGTAAAGTTGATTAAGGTGAGAAGGAAGCGTGTCATAGGTTTGGGATCGGGTGGGCTCTGACTAAGGAAATGTTCAGGAGCAGACCGACCATGCACATGGGGGATGTTTGTATAGAGAAAGATGGCATTAGTGGTGACAAGTAAGGTGTGTGTGTGGGGTAGAATGGGCACAGATGTCGGATGATCTAGGATTTGTTGATGTCGTTAATGTAGGATGAAAGCCTTTGTACTATGGGTTGCAGCTACTGATTGACTAATTCAGAAATATGTTCAGTGGGTGCTTTGAAGCCAGAAGGTATAGGGTAGGCAGGAAGATTGGCTTTGTGGATCTAAGGAAGGAGGTAAAATGTGGGTGTGCATGGTTTGGTTGGGCTAAGAAAATATATGGATTGACATATTGGTCCCTGTGAGGAGCCTGAAATTTTAACAAGGAACTGCAGGTTATTTTGAATCACAGGGACAGGTTCTTAGATGGCAGATACTGTATGTAGAGTTGCCAGACATCTGGCATAGACCTTCAGTAACATACTCCTGTCAGTCAAGTACCATAGTGGTAGATCCTTTGTTGTGAGGATAGTGATGGAGTTATCAGCTTTTAGAGGACACACAACATGGAGTTCTGCAGAGAACAGGTTAAGGTCATGTTGTACGGACCTCAGGAAGTGTTGTGGAGCAATGCTGGATGTGAGGAATTCTTATAAGGCTGATGAGGAATGATTTTGAGTTAGTGGCTGTGGATCAATTTGGGACTGTTGTCTCAACTGTTCAAGGCAGTGTTCATTGATAGATTTGCTATTGGAAATGTTTTAGGACTGGGTTTCAAAGTGATATTTCCAATTGACATTACGTGTGAGGGAAAGCAGGTTCTTCACCATAGCAGCATGAATAAATGCAGGTTTAGGGCTGAAAGTTAGGCACTTTGATAATAAATGTAATTCAGAAGGGGAGGGTGCTATAGATGAGACACTCAGAATACTGTACTGTTGCGACTGGTTGTCACAATTGGGTTATTGTAGGCCTAAGAGGCAATGGTGAAGTGTGTGAGATGTTAAGGAGGTTAGCCAAGCTCAGTTTGTAGGAGAGGAGTAGTGGTTGATGGTGTCACTGTTTATCGAGCTGCAGAGGGACAGGAGGGGGAACACAACTGTTGTCCCCCCCAGGGGATCCACAACTCTTTTGTGGATACGTGCGTAGCAAGCACGGGGCCCCGAGCTAATGTGGCCTTCCTTCCTTTCCGGGCTGCATACCTTCCCTTTCCGCATCCTTCCCCATCCCCTGTCTTCACCCCCCCCCCCTCACCTCTTGCTCTTTCCTTCACTTTCTCCCCCTCTGGGAGTATGGTTTGCGCCTACGTCCGGAGACGGACGCTTGTAAATGTACCGCATTCTTCTTCTTCCTTGCTTGTATGTCTTCTTCCTTCCTTTGTCCATCTCCTTTCCTTACCTCTTCTCTTTACCCTTTTCTCTGCTGCGGCGTTTGAGACCCCCTCTTCTTTCCTTTCCCTTTCTCTTTCTTCCTCCCTGTGCGTGTCTGAAGGCCGACCCACGCACTTCCATGCGTAGCCGGTGACGGGGTAACGCGTAATTCCCCGCCCCAGGTAGACAGGTAGGACACGTACGTACCCCCTGGTAAAGGCCAGGCCCAGGGAGGGGTGATTACCCGAGCTGATACCTTCCGAAAGTGCCGATTGGTCCCTCCGTCCGTATGTCGGGAGGTGTGACCTGAGGTGTGAACAATCACCTAAGGCGGGTGTGCCCTCGGTGAGGGCCCCCACAAGGGAGGAGCGCGCCATCGGAGACGCCGGTAATCATGGGGGATTCTTCCGCAATGGTTTCCTCACCTTCCACTATGTCTGCTCACAAACGTAAGTTCACTGAGTCTCAGCCACAGACGGTTCTTCCATCGTTGCCACAGTTCCTTGCTGTTTCTCGGCCTGACGAAGGTCACGACTTTTCCACGGTCAACCCTTTCATTATTCAGAAAGGTGTCGACGCAATTGCGGGTCCTGTAAAGTCTTGTTCCAGATTACAGAATGGTACCCTGTTGTTAGAAACACACAGTGCCCTCCAGGCTCAAAAATTGCTGCGTACTTCTCTGCTCCACACCTTCCCTGTCCGGGTGGAACCGCACCGTACCTTAAATTCCTCGCGTGGAGTCGTTTATACACGCTCCCTCGATGGATTGTCTGACGAAGAAATTCAGCACTACCTGTCTGACCAGGGCGTCACCGCTGTTCATCGGGTTATGAAAAGGGTTGACTCGAACATCATTCCAACCCGCACTGTCTTCTTGACTTTTGACAAAGTTCAACTCCCATCAAAAATCAAAGCAGGCTATGAGATAATTTCCGTTCGCCCTTATGTCCCAAACCCTACGCGTTGCTATCGATGTCAGCGGTTTAATCACACCAGCCAGTCCTGTTCCAATCCGGCCAAATGTGTTACGTGTGGCAGGGATGCCCATGAGGGTGCTTGTCCACCTCCATCCCCTCGCTGCATCAACTGTATGGGTGACCACGCTGCTTCCTCTCGAGATTGCCCTGTTTTTAAGGACGAAAAGCTGATCCAGGAAATAAGAGTGAAGGAAAAGGTGTCGACCTTTGCTGCTCGAAAGTTACTCGCCAGTCGACAGCCCACCGTGCCTCAGAGAGGAAAGTACAGCACTGTCCTTGCTTCTTCTCGGCCAACAAAGGAGGCGGCCACGCAGACTTGCGACCTCACATTTAGTACCACGGTCGTCAGATCGGCCAGCGCAAAGATCGCCCGTTCAACCTCACCTCTTTCGCCTGCCCACTCTATGGCTCACCCTTCGTCGGGTTCTGCTAAATCTCGAGCCCAAAAGTCAGACGCCAAGTCTACAAAAAAAGAGCATTCTCGTGAAGAGTTTTTACGTACTGCAACTTCACAACCATCGGTTCCTCCTTCATCTAAACATACCTCCAAGAAGGCTACGAAGAAACACAGTTCCTCTCCTTCTCCGCCAAGGCGTGTCCCATCTACAGCACCACCTGGCGGAAATCGCCCTCGGCCATCTTCTGTGTCGCCGAGGCGCACTGCTGGTGGCCGGTCAACTGGCCGATCGTTGGTGGCAGGAGCTGCTCCTGACCAACCTATGGATCAGGATCTTCTGCCTTCGACTGAATGCCATTCCATGCTGTCGGTCGCAAGCTCTGAGCAGTCGTTGAGTTGACAGCACCCTTGGTGCCGTTCCTCCATTTTCTGTTCACCCTATGTCCATTATCCACTGGAATATCCGCGGCATTCGCGCCAATCGGGAGGAATTGTCGATCCTCTTACGATCCTACTCGCCGGTCATTTTCTGTCTTCAGGAAACAAAGCTGCGTCCCCATGACCGCTTTGTTCTCCCTCATTTTCAGTCCGTCCGATATGACCTCCCCTCAGTTGAAGGCACTCCAGCCCATGGAGGACTCATGATTCTGCTCCATGATACTCTCCATTATCACCCAATCCCCTTAAACACTTCCTTCCAAGCTGTCGCCGTCCGTCTTTCCCTTTCTGGATACACGTTCTCTCTTTGTACGGTATACATTCCATCGTCTACACCAATGGCACGAGCTGATCTCCTTCATCTTCTTGATCAGCTTCCACCCCCCTATTTGCTGGTTGGGGACTTCAATGCCCACCACCCGCTTTGGGGATCTCCACATCCTTGTCCACGTGGCTCACTATTGCTAGACGTCTTCCACCAAGCGGATCTAGTCTGCCTCAACACTGGGGTCCCTACATTTTTGTCTGCCTCCACGGCAAATTTATCCCATTTGGACCTTGCGGTCGGTACTGTTCCGCTAGCTCGGCGCTTCGAATGGTTCGCCCTTGATGATACACACTCGAGTGACCACTTTCCATGTGTTCTTCGACTGCAGCCTCAACTGCCATATATGCGCTCGCGACGCTGGAAGTTTGCCCAAGCCGATTGGACACTTTTTTCGTCTCTAGCGACATTCGATGACCGTCGCTTTCCCAGCGTCGACGATGAGGTCACACATTTTACCGACGTTATTCTCACAGCTGCGGAACGTTCAATACCACGCACCTCCGAATTGCCCCGGCGCCCTCCAGTTCCTTGGTGGAACGAGGCCTGCCGTGACGCAATACGTGAGCGGCGACGTGCTCTTCGCATTTTCCGTCACCATCCAACTTTGGCCAACTGTATCCGATATAAGCAGCTCCGTGCGCGATGCCGTCGCGTCATCCGCGATAGCAAGAAGGCAAGCTGGAAATTCTTTACTAGCTCATTTAACAACTTCACTCCCTCCTCGGAAGTTTGGAGTCGGCTTCGACGGTTCTCAGGCGCGCCTAGTTTCTCCCCGGTCTCTGGGCTCACTGTCGCGCATGATACCTTAGTGGACCCCGTCGCAATTTCTAACTCATTGGGTCAGCACTTTGCTGAGATTTCGAGCTCTTCAAATTACCCGCCAGCGTTTCTCCCGAAGAAACGTGCAGCAGAAGTGCGGCATCTTGCTTTCTCCTCTCAAAATCGCGAAAGCTACAATACTGTTTTCTCCATGCGCGAACTCCAACATGCACTCTCTACTTCTCGCTCCTCCGCCCCAGGACCGGATGGTATCCATGTCCAAATGTTGCTGCATTTATCAACCCATAGCCTGCGTCACCTCCTTCGCCTTTATAATCGAATTTGGACCGACAGTACCTTACCCAGGCGATGGCGGGAAGCTATTGTCGTTCCCGTTCCGAAACCTGGAAAGGACAAACATCTCCCCTCTAGCTATCGCCCCATTTCTCTCACGAGTAGTGTCTGTAAGGTTTTGGAGCGTATGGTAAATTACCGTTTAGCTTGGTGGCTGGAGTCCCGCAGTCTTTTAACACCAGCCCAATGCGGATTCCGAAAGCATCGTTCTGCTGTTGACCATCTTGTTGCTCTCTCCACTTATATCATGAACAATTTTCTCCGGAAACGCCAAACGGTAGCAATATTTTTTGATCTGGAGAGAGCGTACGATACCTGTTGGAGGACAGGCATCCTCCGCACACTGTTCTCTTGGGGCTTTCGAGGCCGGCTGCCCCTTTTTCTTCGCGAATTTATGGCAGAGCGCACATTTAGGGTGCGGGTGAACACTACTCTCTCCCGTACTTTCTCCCAAGAAAACGGGGTACCCCAGGGCTCCGTGCTGAGTGTTGTACTGTTTGCCATCGCCATTAATCCAATTATGGATTGTCTCCTTCCTGATGTCTCGGGCTCCCTCTTTGTGGACGATTTTGCGATCTACTACAGTTCTCAAAGGACCAGCCTTCTTGAAAGACGTCTTCAAGGATGTCTCGATCGCCTCTACTCGTGGAGCATCGAAACCGGCTTCCGTTTCTCACCCAGTAAGACCGTTTGTGTTAATTTTTGGCGACGTAAGGAGTTTCTTTCGCCCTCCTTACATCTAGGTCCTGTCAACCTTCCGTTTTCCGACGTCGCTAAATTCTTGGGTCTTATGTTTGACAGAAAACTGTGCTGGTCCTCCCACGTTTCCTATCTTTCGGCTCGCTGTCTGCGTTCCCTTAACACCCTCCGTGTCCTGAATGGTACCTCTTGGGGAGCGGACCGAGTGGTCCTTCTCCGCCTCTATCGCGCCTTAGTGCGCTCGAAATTGGATTATGGAAGCATAGTCTACTCCTCTGCTCGGCCGTCTATTCTTCAGCGTCTCGACTCTATCCACCACCGTGGATTACGTTTAGTGTCTGGAGCTTTTTACACCAGCCCTGTAGAAAGCCTTTATGCTGAGACTGCTGAACCTCCGCTGTCCAATCGGCGGGCAGTCCTTCTGAGTCGTTATGCTAGCCATCTGTCTTCCATGCCTGCTAATCCAGCCCATAACCTTTCTTTCGACGCCTCCTTTGATGTCGGGTATGCAGGCAGCTCCTCCTCCCTACTACCCCCCGGGAGTCCGCTTCCGTCAACTGCTCCATTCTCTTTCCTTCCGCTTTCCTAAAACCTTCTTGACAACTTGGGGTACAGCACCGCCTTGGCACTGTCCCCGGATCGACTTGCTCAGAGACCTATGTCAATTTCCCAAAGATGGTACCCCTACACTTGTTTACCGTCGGGCATTTGCTGCTCTATGTGCACAAATGACGGAAGCCACATTTATTTACACCGATGGCTCGAAAACATCGTTAGGTGTAGGGAGTGCCTATATTGTTGGCGACACCCCAAATCACTTTCGGCTTCCCGACCAGTGTTCGGTTTATACTGCAGAGCTTTACGCTGTTCTCCAGGCTGTCCACTACATCCGCCGCCATCAGCGGATACAGTACGTAATCTGCTCAGATTCTCTCAGCTCTCTCCTAAGTCTCCAAGCTCTTTACCCTGTGCACCCTCTGGTCCACCGGATTCAGGACTGTCTGTGCTTGCTCCACCTGGGGGGCGTCTCAGTGGCGTTCCTCTGGCTCCCGGACACGCTGGTATCTGTGGAAATGAGGTGGCCGATATAGCGGCCAAGGCTGCAGTCTCTCTTCGTCGGCCAGCTCTTCAGTCTCTTCCGTTTACCGATCAACGGAGCGGTTTATGTCGCCAAGTTGCTCATTTATGGCATGCGCATTGGTCAACACTTCCCCACAATAAATTGCGGGAAGTGAAAGCCGTTCCTTGCGCTTGGACCTCTTCCTCCCGAACGCGTCATCGGGAGGAGGTAATTTTAGCTCGACTCCGGATAGGGCACTGTCTTTTTAGTCATCGACATCTTTTAAGCGGTGATCCTCCCCCACTCTGTCCCCACTGCTCTCAGCTGTGGACGGTCAGACACCTTTTAATTGAATGCCCCTATTTTAATCCGTTACGCTCCCGTCTACAGCTATCGCCTGATCTATCGTCGATTTTAGCAGATGACACGCGCTCAGCTGACCGCGTTCTACAGTTTATTAGTGACAGTGAAATGACGTCAGTCATTTGAAGCCTTTTTTTTGTGGACAACCAACCCCTTTCTATAGTGGACTTTTAAGCATTCCTTCTGCCTTTAGTTTCTCCAATTTTCTGACTATGTTTCCATTGCTGCTGATTTTAAATTTCGTTTTTTTCCTGTTTTCTACGTCACGGGCTGGGCGCTAATGACCATAGAAGTTTTGCGCCCTAAAACCACAAACAAAAAAAAAAAAAAAAAAACAAAAAAACAAAAAAAAAACAACTGTTGTGGTTTAGGAGGAGGAGGGATAGCAATTGGAGTTGAACACCGGCATGTTGTTGCAGTTTGAAGTTGGCTTGGCAGATAACACCATGGAAGGAAACATGAATGGCAGATAACTGCAGGATTTTGTAGAAGGAAAGAAATCTGGTGGAGTGGAAATTGGCAGATGAGGCACACAGTTCACAGATAAGCCAGGTAAGTGCAAGAGGTTGCTTTATTTGAAGAGGCTGGTGTAGAGAATGATTACATCCAGAATCAGGGACTTTCAATGTTAGGCCTCAGGACCTTAGTTTCTATAGTGCATTTTGAAAAGAAGTGATGTAATATATGAGGGGATTGACCATGGCAAGGTAGGATATAGGGAGTGTTAAAAATAATGAGAGTGGCAAGGAAAGAGAAGCAGAGGGTGGAAAAAGATTGAAAAATGGAAGAACAAGGAAAAAATTCTTAAAAATTGGAAAAATTCGTACAAAACTCGCAAGAACAGATAATTGTTAACAAGAGGTAATGAGTGGATGAGAATTTCTCACAAGAAAAGTAGTATGATGCAAAAATAAATGTCTCCTTTCCATGCCAACCCCTTCATGTATTGTTTGGAGGGGGATTTCCTGGAATCCATAAGTCTTCAGACCCTGGTTTAGTTTGCATACATTGATGAAATGTTTGCTACTGGAATTGTAATGAGACTGAACTGCTAAACTTCCTAGAATCTCTAAATGCTGTCTCCCAATTAAATTTCAAATGGTCCTATTCTCAGTACCATGCTACTTTACTTGATATTCATTTCATCCTCAACAAAGTCCAGCTTCACACTTCTATCCACATTAATGTACTAACAAATGACAGACATTACACTTTGACAGTTGCTATCCTTCCCATGTCAAATGTTCCTTTCCATACAGCCTTGGAATTAAAGGCAAATATATTTGTTCAGATGCAGACTCTTTACAGCAGTACTCCACCATGCTCACATCCCAGCCTTGACTGGACATAAGTATTCCACCAGCCTGGTTCAAATGAAGATTTCCAAGGCCATCACATCCAATTCTGGTACTATTGATCCTTCCGAAAAATAGCTGAAGGTCACATAACTTGTCACACAGTATTATCCTGGCCTTGAATGTATTTATCAGCTACTCTGACAAGACCATGACCTCCTAAAATCACGCCCCGAAATGAGATCCATTCTATCTGAGATTTTTCCCACTGCATCTAGAATAGTTTCTGGTTGCCCTCCCAAGCTCTGAAATATCCTTGTGGTATGCCATGGTCATTCTGGACTCATCTCCTTGCCCTATGGCTCCTACCTTTGTGGCCATCCATGCTGCAAGACTTTCACTATGCATCCTCCTACCACTACCCATACTAGCCCTGTAACTGGCAAAACATATAATATCAAAGGGAAACACCTATGAAACAAATGTCATATATTGGTTGCTGTGTAAACACTGTTTGGTTTCCTACATTGTCAAGAATATCATCAAGTGGCAGTTAAGATGAATGTGCATAGACAGAGGGTGTATACTCGCAACACACAATATCCTGTCACAGAGTATGGTCTGCAACATGACATTCATGATCATGGCGGCTGTTTCACTACACATGCTATCTGGATTCACCAGTTTCTCAGAACTCAACAGCTCTCAGGTTTTCAGATCTTGTCCAGTGCAGTCCCTAACAATCAGTATTTGCCTCTCATACCATCCACTAATTCTCCCCTGACCCTGGCTTCTTACGGAGTTTTCTTAACTCTACTCCTTTTCCTAAACCTCTCCAGTTCCTTTCCCTTCTCCTTTCCCCTTTAACCCATCTGCTAGGAGGAGCCCTTGGAACCAAAACCTTGCATAAGTACAAGCTTTCTTTATATGTGTGTTCTCATGCTGCTGCTTGGCAAATAGATTATGTATCTATCTGATTACATTATCTCGTGGAAAAACTGCTTATTTTCCTGGTTATAGTTTGTTGTCAGCAGAGTCAAATGAAGTTTTCGGAATATGGTACATATGGTTGGTTAATGTCTGCAGTAACATTTCTGCTCAGATTATCATTATCAACATTACTATTATTCACCTAACTAGGGTCTGCAGGATAGTTAAATGGCTGGTATTGCCACTGTGGAGCACAATTCTTGTTTGCATATGCAAGATGAAATCTGTTATTAAGCTGCTTCTTTTTCTGTGATTGATGTGGTTTTGGTTATCTTAAGATTGTTATTGCGGGTCCCACATTACCATTCTGCTGATTGTTTCTATAATTTTCCATATTCTTCCTGTTTCTGTTTATTATTGTTGTTGTTGTTTTTGTTGTTGTTGTTGTTGTTGTTGTTGTTGATATTACTACTACTACTACTACTACTACTACTATTACTATAATAATAATAATAATAATAATAATTATTATTATTATTATTATTATTATTATTATTATTATTATTATTATTACTATGTCTACTATGGGGTGTCCTAAAAAGAATGACCCAATTTTAAATAGAATTATTTATTAGGAAGAAGTGCTTAACTCCAACAAATTGCATACTAAATTACTCAGAAAAGACAGAAGTTTATAAAAATTACATCATAAATGTTTAATATGTCCTCCATTGGCTGCCCGGACAACATCTAGCCGACAGCTGAATTCATCCCAAACTGATTGTAAGGTGTCTTCTGTCACTGAAGCTACAGCAGTAATCTTGTCACAAATAATATTTCTTGTGCATTCAGCCACAAATGTGGCTGAGCTCTTTGGAATGCATTTTTTCCACTCACATGATACTAGAAACAACAAAAATTTTATTCTCCCCACCCACTGTCTCTGATTGTTTGCCCAGGGATCTTAATATATGGGAATGAAAATTTGTAATAAATTAAAAGGGAACAAGTTTATGCAGATGAATTTAGATTCACTTAAAAGAAAGCTGTATGAGGTACTGACACTGAGGTGTTATTAGTCACAGGATGAATTCATGTGGGACAAACTGGAAATTTGAGCCTGATACGATGTGTTACACATCCCAAAAAATATCCTTATGGTGCTATTCTTTTTAATGTAAAAATCATTGTAACAGTTTTATAAACTATTGACATGTTTCCTGTACGCAAACCAAAAGGATTGCAAATGTACGTCATGAGATGAATAAAATACATCTGCATAATTTACATACAGCCTATCTGTATAGTTTCTTTTTGCTTGGATTGACATCTTTAACTACCATAGAGAAATTTTCATCACAGTAATGACCTACCAGATGGGGCAATATAGCGACATCTCTTCTTCCAGCTTTAAAGGCCAGAAAAAAAAAAAAAAATCTCACAGTTGACCAGCGAAACATTAGTTGAAAATGTGAATGTTTGATATATAGTTGTGTACATGTAATTTATATTATGTATTGTATGATTTTTTTATACAGTTATAACACTAGTTTTTCACCTCAGCAGTGATACCACTTGTCATTTGTTCATCATAGCCATGGCTTTCTGTTCGCTTCAGTTGACTGACAGTATACAAAATTTGTCTTTTTTTATAGAATTTCATCTGGATGAATTGGCCATCTCCAATACATTTTTGATTATTCCAAGTCATTCAGCATCTATCCTTCACTTATTACTCCCGCACCTTTGCCAGGGAAGAGGGTGGTCTTGAAGACAACCACCAAAAACAGGCCCTCTTGGAAAACATTTTGTCATTTGTTTCCAGAGTGTTACTGTTGTCTGAGAGCACCTGTGGAGGAAAACATTTTGTGTCTGGCATGTTCAAATCTGTTCCACGCTCTCATCAGAATCATGAAGAGAAAATATGTCACTAGTATTATTTTTCTCATTCTCTGTTGCCTCTGTAAATACAGAAATTTCACTGGAAGGTTTTGAAACTTCAAAGGAGGATTGCATTTCATTCTGTTTCCCTTTCTCTCCAGATTATTTTTCCCTTGTGTGCTTGCCATTGTTGACATCCTGAATGTTCACATGTCTGAT
The DNA here is from genome assembly GCF_021461395.2 of Schistocerca americana. Classification (NCBI taxonomy): domain Eukaryota; kingdom Metazoa; phylum Arthropoda; class Insecta; order Orthoptera; family Acrididae; genus Schistocerca; species Schistocerca americana. Next base: position 39,802,841 of record NC_060122.1, on the reverse strand, counting down.
GCTTTATCCCAAGGGGACATTTAATATTCTGCAACAGTTGGGCATACAACATTTTGTTACATCCTCCCTCCTATTATTTAATTCTCACAATATCATCTCACCCACATGATCAGTCATTACGCACAAGTATTTTCAAGGACTGCTTGTGGAAGACACTCAAAAACCTTGCTCCTGTGCTAGGAAAACATTCTGTTCTCTCAGAATCATGACCTCTAATTTTTCTTTATTACTGGATCCAAGTTAGTCATCAGCTTTCTGAAAAGACATGGGAATTCATCCCTAGGCACTATGAAGCATCTTCTCTGTTTTATCAATCTTATCTGCAATGTGATTCTAGAGTCTGAAACACTGATACATTGAGCAGTTACAATTGAGGTGTTAAATTTGGCAGGAGTGTGATCAAATTGGTTGTTTTCATCACAGAGACTCAAGACATAGTTTTATATGGAACTTAGAGAATCACCAAATATAGCTTTTAGGCCTTCTTGCTTCTTTAAAATTCGAAGGATAAGTGATGAAAGCTGTCTTCAAAGGCCACCCTTATCATTTGGTAATATCTTAAATTTTCTAGTCCACCTTCTACCCATGTGGACCATAACTGATTGGCTTTATATGTAACATAAGCAGCAGCCAATTCACCAACAGCATTTCCACATACCTCAGTAGAAGTACATGATTTTGATGTATTTTCTGTTTGTTCAGGATACTTTGTTGTGCTATAAGTGATTGCCCTTATGGTGCCAGGACCATCAATCAAATTTGTTGCGTTAAAATTCTGTATGTTCTCTGGTGGGATACCTCATAGCTCGTTTTCCAAATTAGGAAAAAAAATTCTTAGTTTGTCAAACCCTTGCATAGATAATATTTTTTCAAGGTCTGTTGAGACCGAAAGGCCCTGTGACATCTCATGAAAGACATAGACCACACCTTTACAGGAAAAATTTCATATTTGAACACAGGCACTGTTCTCGATTTGTCAAGGTATGCATTAAATGCACAGCACAGATCCAAAGATCTCATTGGAAAACCAAACGACAACTTTGCAGCTCCACGGCTACAAACAGATTTTGTTCCTCCTCTGTGAATACAGGTAGTTGACTAGGAATCACTATGAATCTTCCAGTCAAGCACCGTGCCACTTTCATCTTCAGCTGCAAAGTTTTCCCATGAATTTTGCAGATAATTCCCTCGGAGGCAGCTAATTTGCAAAAATCAACTGTACTTCTTTATTTGGAGTATCCCATCTAGCTTAAGTGTGTTTGTCTTAGCGATCTTTCTTCCCTTTGTTGACACTGCAGAAAAAAGGAACAATGACAATTTTCAAACATTTACTTCATGAAAGTGTCAGTGTGCTGCAAAGTAGCCCAGTGGAGTTTTAATATTATACTTATGTCCTCATGTTTAGTGCACATACTACACCACAAGGAGACTGTTCACGTTTCCTCAGTTTTTTACCAATAGCATGAACACGTCGCAGCAATTATGATATCCAAAACAATGTTGCACAGAAAAATAAAGCAACAGCCTTTGGATGGTATGGGATGCTGGAAAGAAGTTGTAGCTTCTCTGACCTTAGGAATAAGGTGTGATATTTGAAATAAAGATCAAAGTTGCACTACACAAATTAATAACTACAGACACAAAGTAACCCCCTTTACAGTACTTCTCTGATTAACTTTTATCATATTTAAAGTCTTCTTTCATCAATAGAAACACCATATTAAAACATTTTCCATAATACAAAAAATAAAAAATAAAAAAAAAATTTGAAAAAATGATAATATTTCGTTCCATCAATATTGTGTAGTTCAAATTGTTAACAATGTCAGGGGGTGGCGGGGGGGGGGGGGTGCTAAATTTTTAGCTATAGCTATTAAAATGTAAGAGAAGTGTTCCAAATAGTAATATACCTTACTAATATATCAAATTTCCTACAACTTTAAACAGATAACTTTACACTCTTATTTACTATATGTGATAATCTCCAACAAGTTTTGACAAAACTGCCAATAGTATTTTGTTGTGAACAAAATTCTTGCATATGAATAACTTGATTGGTGTTACACTGCAACTAAGATGCAAATGTTTTTATGACAGAAAGCACAAATTTAAACTAAATTCTTGTCTATATAGCATGATTGGTTTCTTACAGATTTAAATGCTGTGGTTACGTACTGTCTTGGGCTACATAAGCTTCCCCTGTATCAACAAATGAATACTTACAGGTTTTAAGAACGTAAAAGTGTGAATACATGCATGTGGGCAGGTGTCTGTGGCTGACGTGCATGCAGGTGCAGGCCAAATGACAGATTCTCTACCTTCCTCACCCATCCCTTCCCCACACCTTCTCACCACATACTTCCCTTACCATTTCTGTGATTTCATCCTCTGTAATGCGTTAAATTTGTTTCTTATTTCCTAGCATGTGTTATTAAATAAGAAGGCAAGATTTAATAGGATGGTTGAACAGAGTAGATTCAAAGGTTACTTAAAATGCATTTAATTATTACAAGTCTAATTTACAATGCGTTTAATGTCCAGCATAAAATTTCTACATTCAGACAGAACAAACCATTGGTAATGGCACACACCAATGATGGAAACATCTCTCGCAAACATACGTTGGACCAAGCATCGACATTATGCACTTATAATTTTGCAGCTTCACTTTGAAGATGAGAAAACTCTCATTATGGAAAGTTTGATAAATTCTACTGAATTTTCTTCTCAAAAAGCTTGCGTCTCAGACAAGAATTTTATGGTACAGCTATTAATTCCATTTGAAAATTGTCAGGACTCTTATCTGCAAAAGTAGCGAATGGTCTTGAAAAGAAGTCAAAAGATTGGGATAAATTTAACATATCTCCAAATTGCTTGAGGAATTGCTCTTTTATTGTAATAATTAGAAAAATATACCCCATGTAATTGCTTTCATGGACATAAAACTATGTATGGAAATATGCTGCATTCTCTGATGGACAATTCCTTTCCCACAGAGCAACCTTTCTCATGAAAACTCAAACTTTTTCAGTCATTTCAGAAAGTACTTGATTTCCACATTGCAAACTGGTGTTCAAAGCAATAGTACAGTCTGTAATATTCACAAAAAATGCCGTTTCTACAACTCCCTCTGGATCTTCCATTGGGGGTCAGGCTTTCTTTTGTCCTTTAAAAGCTGATTTATTCCATAGTTAATTTAGAAATTCTTTCCAGTACATTGCTGCAACTAAGCTGCAAACTTCTCTCTTGTATCAAAAATCTACATAATCTTCCACAAATTTCTAGTTTAAATGGGACAATTGTCAATGCATTAAACTGTGGGATCTTAAATAACCAACTGTCCGAGTAACTACTTGCATGATGTCCTCCAATTTTGCTGCCTTAACATGAGATACCTCCAAGTGCAAAATACTATGAACGCTGTACAATTAACAAACAATATTGTGCATTTTTTGTTGTTGAATTCATGCAGCTTGATAATTAATATATTTAAATATTAAAAAAAGCCCACACAAGCCAGTTTGGATCAAAATAGAAGTTGTCTCATAATATGAGACACTCTGGAAAAAAATATTGACCAATAGAAAAACAGGTATACCCCAGAACAACGAATTCTCCTCCTTATTGCCTTTCTAACTTTTTGTACATTTATTGTGCAAAAAAGGTGCAGGCAAGGCATACAAAAGTTGTTTTTGAAGTTTCCATTCTTTGAGACTCTAAGGGTAGTAATGCATACACTTGTGCCATTTTCTCTGTTTGTCTCCAGAGCAACATCCAATGCAGAATATGCATTCCTTGTCTTCTTTTTGAAATGTACATCTGGAGCACTGACCTAGTTCAAATTTGTTGAGGCTTTGTGGCCCACCCTGAAGAAATTTGTTATCTATTTAAGTTGTAACAGACTTCAAATAACTGGAAGATTATATATCCTTTGTTGTTGTCCTTTTCTTTTTCAAGAAGAGAATGTTTGCTTCTCTTCTTGATTCTGTTACATATTTATTCTCTTGGCATTTTTTCAAATGATCTCTGCATTCTGCTGATGTTGGCTGCTTAACAGAATCTGAATGTGCTGATTTTACTAGAGCTGGTGGCTGTTGATGTGGTTTTGTGATTTTGGGAACTGACTGGATAACATTTAGACTTCGAGAATGATTCAGCAAAGAAATCGGTTGTCCTTTCCTTTCAGACTTTATTAAAATAAATCTAGGTTTCAGCTAGTGCCTACCATTGTCAGTGCAAAACTACAAGAGGTACATTGTCAGGTGATAGTATAAATAGTTACAACTTGTTGCATAACCTATACTGCCTTTACATTAGATTACATACCACTATTTCATATATCCAATACACGTCCCACTATTTCAGTCCCCATTTGGGCTTCTATTACAGTTAGTACAAGACTACTGTTTTATGGAGGTCGGCTTTGCAGAAAACACCTTGGTTGGCTGTATGGCCTCCTCTATATGAGCTAAACAATAAATAACATTCATAGAAAGGCATTGATAGTTTCTATTTAAAAAAAATTAAATTTGCTTAGTAAGAATACAAAACAAAATAAAAGTAAAGTTATTGTCATTTCTGTCTAAGTTACTGCCACATTTAATAGTAAACATACAAGCTGTACAAAATGCCAGATTCACTCCTTGTGAGCCAATCGTTTTGTTATTCCTTAAAACACATAGGTAACATCAGTTTGGTAAAATATTTAAAAAAAGTTTACAAAATACTAGGAGGCACATGCTGTATGCTGCAACTATTTGAAACAGTTCGGTTTAAATATTTTATCTTTTGTACCATTTCTTTACTTTATCATCACAATGAGGTATGTGGTTCCCCTTATTTCTGGAGAGTTCATAGATGGTGACAAATGTCAGCAAGATGGGTAGTTGATGACACTTGCCTTTCTGGCATACAGCCAACTGATGCGTTCTCAACAAATCCTACCCTCATTATACAGTAGTCTTTTTAGGAACTGTGACAGAAGCTTGAGCAAGGGGGAATGATGTACTAGGACGTGTATTGAAACTATGAAATAATGGTATGTAATATAGTACATTAGTGATGTAGGTTATGCCACAAGTTGTAAATTCTTATATTATTGCCTGACTATATACTACTTGTATCTTTTAGCATTGATAATGGCTAGGCACTAGCTAAAATCTAGATTTGCTTTAGTAAAGGAAAGGACAACTGGTTGCTGTGCTCCATCATTTTGAAAGCCATATCACAGTCAATGAGTTCATTCCACATTCTAATGAGAAGCTAACTTCATAAACATTTAGATTCATATTTACTCTATTGTTAGTGTGTTGTACGTTAAACTCCTGGTGTGTTCCAGGTATCATTGTCTCCAATTATTTGCCTGTTACATGGGAAGATTTCTGTTTTCCAGATGCTGTTTATTGCACTTTCCATTGTTACTGCCTTCAAGCAGCTTGTAATTCAGAATGAGGTTTCAACTTGACCTGGGTATTTGAGTACCAGGTTTATATTTCTTGGGAATAAAGAAATTTAGACAGTCCCATTTATTTCACATAATAGGCTGCATTTTATATGTGGAACGGGGTAAAATAACAGACGATGCGGACACAGTTTTCACTTGACTTGTCTCTCACACATGTGAGATAAGCTGCCCACTGAGTATAATTACAATTAGATCACTTCACAAAGTTGACAAACCTCTTAACAGAAATATAAGGATGAAGCCAGTTACTAGATGGCAAGTCCTAATAAGTGATACTGTGATATATTAGGATATCCATGCTAACGTGTATTTTCTATGAACAATTTTGTGCTAGAAACTTAAGTCATTGTTATGCTGCTGAGCTTAAAGGACAGTATATTCCAGCAAATGAGTGTGTACTTTGTGAAGAGCAGAATCACATAAATGTTAGTGCAACAGATACTAGGTTTCAGCGTATAAGCACATACATTCTAACAACTAGAATTTCAAAACTTTTTTAATCAAGGATTCTTGGCAATTTCCAGCTCCATAAAGGTCTTATTGTCCCTGCGCTACATTTCAGATATCGTGAGGACTGAGTTCTGACACTTCGCAAGTGAGCTGAGCACTTACTATAGTCAGAATGTTTCATTTGCAAACTCTGCCACAGTAGGCAGCTTTCGTTTCCCTTCAGAATCATATATGGTAATGACAGCCTCTTACCAGCAAATTAAATTCAGTGTCATATCAGAACATAAATAGTAATTTTCTCAAATTAAATTATAATTGTGGTAAGGGAAATAGTAGTGCTTTCAGTCATTTGTGTGTGTGTTTTTCCCCACAGACAGCTGAAATGACCAAGTTCTACCTTGATATGTGACATAATTTAAATGTAACATGCATTCCACTGACTAATTAAAGTTATCTTCCTAGCAGATTTGTAATTTTATGACCAAGAATTATTAGCTGATCATTAAACATTAATTCTCTCTTATTCTATTAGAGTAATGCCCTTTCTCTGCTGCATCTGCTTTCGTATTCTGACTACTAATTCTGTATATAGTTTTATGCATACAGACAAAACTTTCCCTTTGGCAACTTAACTTGGAGCAGATTGATTTTTAAATAAATTGAGACACATTGTGAATTTAATTGAGCCTCAGTAAAACGGCAAAAGGATCACTGTTGATCCTGGCACTTACATTTGACATCAAAATTTAAATAAAAGAGACATTACATAGTTACCAGTTTCATTCGAGTCAAAGAAGTGAACCTTTCCTGTCGGCAACCTTTCCTGTCGGCAACCTTTCCTGTCGGCAACCTTTCCTGTCGGCAACCTTTCCTGTCGGCAACCTTTCCTGTCGGCAACCTTTCCTGTCGGCAACCTTTCCTGTCGGCAACCTTTCCTGTCGGCAACCTTTCCTGTCGGCAACCTTTCCTGTCGGCAACCTTTCCTGTCGGCAACCTTTCCTGTCGGCAACCTTTCCTGTCGGCAACCTTTCCTGTCGGCAACCTTTCCTGTCGGCAACCTTTCCTGTCGGCAACCTTTCCTGTCGGCAACCTTTGCTGTCGGCAACCTTTGCTGTCGGCAACCTTTGCTGTCGGCAACCTTTGCTGTCGGCAACCTTTGCTGTCGGCAACCTTTGCTGTCGGCAACCTTTGCTGTCGGCAACACTTCCCTGTCGGCACAGAATATCTTTGCAGCTTAGTTCCAGCTCGTTCTCGTAGAATACCATGAAACAGAAAATACGTGTGTTATAGAACAATCAAAGATACCTTTCACACTGGCGCCAATATGATTATTATTGTGGTTATATTGGTTGCTGGTGAGGAGGAAAGTTAGTTATTAGTATTTTATTCATTATCTCATTCATGAGCAGCCATATCACAGTCGCTCAGGAAAGTTATAATTAAGCTTTACTTGCTTAATCAGAATCAGACGATGACTCTCCATGTCCGCAGCCTTGATGATTCAAAGCGACCTGCAATCCTGTGTAAATAAAATGTCTTGGTTTTCTTGCATTGTGTAGTCAGTCGGGAAACCTCAGAGCAAGTGGAAAGTTTGCTTTGATAGAGTTTAATTATCCAATTAAATAATGGAGCTCTTGGATCTAATAACTGCAGGTTTATTTCCAATTCATCGGAAGTTCCCTTCTGATTACCAGCAAAATGACACATCCGTGCAAATTTCCGATTAGAGAATACATATATAATTAAATTCCATACACACCTTTGATGTAAATGCTCAATATATATTCTCTTGATTAGCATGCAATATATTTCAGATCTCTTTCTTCCAGTAATCTCGATAGCAAAATTACAATTATTCAATGTGGCTATTCAGCATGGAGAAGATCCTAGAAGTCCTCTCAATGTTACAAAGAGTAATGATGCGCTCGCGGAATAGCAATAGTACTGTACTACTTTGTGCATCGATTCTGAGAGTATATAGATGGTCAAGTAGGAAACATAATTCACTCATAAAATTGTGCAGGGATAATTAGTAGAATATAAAGAGATATTACAAGCTCATTGTCAAATTAAATGCTTCCCTATAGCAGACAACGTCATAGTCTGACAAGTTGCAGTAACTGAGGCTTGATGAATAATTAAGGAGGGCAAGGAAAGGTCATGGCAAGTATTCCAGGACTCTATACATCATTCCACTTGTTCTATGAAAGTATAGGAAGGCATCTATATGATTTCACATACACACAATCATTTACCAATAGCGGCAGTACTGAAACAGAAGTGTCTCCAAACACCACCTGCATATATGGCTCAGATACTGGGAGAACATTTTGCAAAAACTGCTGCCACTGCTAGCCAGGATATGTTATTTTATCAGTACAGTGCATCTGTAGAGACAGGAAAATTAGTTTTGAGATCCAAAAGTTATGAGCCTTACAACTACACTATCTCCATGTGGCTGCTGGAATCAGTAATGTCTGAGACTTGGGCAACTGCACCCAGTCACAACCAAATCTGGTATAGTTTGCTTCAAGATTTTCCAACAGCATCAATGGAAATCCACATCGAATATTTTACTCTAAAATGGCAGAGTCGCAACTTCCCCAACTCTCTGGAGATAGGCACTTTTGATACCTCTTTTGAAACGAGGAATGGATCACACCTGTCCCAGTAGTTATCAGAGTATTGCCTTAACGAGCTGTCTAGGAAAGACACTAGAGTGAAAGTTTAAATGTCATATGGTCTGGTTAATAGAGAACAGGGGTCCCCTTAGCCTCTCTCACTGTGGCTTCCACAGATTTTGGTGAACCATGGACCAACTGACACTGTTAAAGGCAGCTATTCAATAGTCCTTCCTATGTAAACATCACTCTATTGACATATTCTTCAATATCAGTAAGGGCCCCCCCAGGGGGTCCACAACTCTTTTGTGGATACGTGTGTAGCAAGCACGGGACCCCGAGCTAATGTGACCTTCCTTCCTTTCTGGGCTGCATACCTTCCCTTTCCACATCCTTCCCCATCCCCCATCTTCACCCCCACTCCCCCTCACCCCTGGCTCTTTCCTTCCGATCCTCCCCGTCTGGGAGGATGGTTTGTGCCTACGTCCGGAGACGGACGCTCGTAGATGTACCTCATTCTTTCCCTTCCTTGCTTGTATGTCTTCATCCTTCCTTTGTCCTTCTCTTTTCCTTACCTCTTCTCCTTACCCTTTTCTCTGCTGTGGCGTTTGAGACTTCTCTTCTTTTCTTTCCATTTCTCTTTCTTCCTCCCTGTGCGTGTCTGAAGGCCGAACCACGCATTTTTGTGCGTAGCCGGTGATGGGTTAACGCGTAATTCCCCTCCCCGGGTAGACAGGTAGGACACGTACGTACCCCCTGGTAATGGCCAGGCCCAGGGAGGGGTGATTACCCGAGCTGATACCTTCCGAAAGTGCCGATTGGTCCCTCCATCCGTTTGTCGGGAGGTGTGCCCTGAGGTGTGAACAATCACCTAAGGCAGGAGTGCCCTCAGAGAGGACCCCCACAAGGTAGGGGCGCACCATCGGAGATGCAGGTAATCATGGGGATTCTTCCGCAATGATTTCCTCACCTTCCACTATGTCTACTCACAAGCGTAAGTTCACTGAGTCTCAGCCACAGTCAGTTCTTCCATCGTTGCCACAGTTCCTTGCTGTTTCTCGGTCTGACGAAGGTCACGACTTCTCCACGGTCAACCTTTTCATTATTCAGAAAGGTGTAGACGCAGTTGCAGGTCCTGTAAAGTCTTGTTCCAAATTACGGAATGGCACCTTGTTGTTAGAAACAGTCAGTGCCCTCCAGGCACAAAAATTGCTGCGTACTTCAATGCTCCACACCTTCCCTGTCCGGGTTGATGCGCACCGCACTTTAAATTCATCACGTGGAGTCGTTTATACACACTCCCTCATGGATTGTTTGACGAAGAAATTCAGTACTACCTGTCTGACAAGGCGTAATGGCTGTTCATAGAGTTATGAAAAGGGTTGACACGAACACCATTGCAACCCACCCTGTCTTCTTGACATTTGACATAATTCAACTCTCATCAAAAATCAAAGCAGGCTATGAGATTTCCATCTGCCCTTATGTCCCAAACACTACGCGTTGCTATCAGTGTCAGCAGTTCAATCACACCAGCCAGTCCTGTTCCAATCTGGCCAAATGTGTTACGTGTGGCAAGGATGCCCATGAGGGTGCTTGTCCACCTCCATCACCTCACTGCATCAACTGTATGGGTGACCACACTGCTGCCTCCCGAGATTGCCCCATTTTTAAAGACGAAAAGCTCATTCAGGAAATCAGAGTAAAGGGAAAGGTGTTGACCTTTGCTGCTCGAAAATTATTTGCCAATAGACAGCCCACCGTCCCTCAGACAGGAAAATACAGCACTGTCCTTGCTTCTCCTCGGCCAACAAATGAGGCGCCCACACAGACTTGTGACATCACCCTTAGTACCACGGTTGTCAGATCGGACAGCACAAAGATCGCCCGTTCAACCTCACCTCTTTCGCCTGCCCACTCTAAGGCTCACCCTTCATCGTGTTCTGCTAAATCTCGAGCCCAAAAGTCAGACACCAAGACTTCGAAAAAAGAGCATACGCGTGAAGATTTTTTATGTACCCCAACTTCACAACCATCGGTTCCTCCTTCATCTAAACATCATGTTCCCAAGAAGGCTAATAAGAAACCCAGTTCCTCTCCTTCTCCACCAAGGCGTGTCCCATCTACAGCACCACCTGGCGGAAATCGCCCTCGGCAGTCTTGTGTGTCGCCGAGCCGCACTGCTGGCGGCCGATCAACCGGCCGAACACTGGTGGCTGGAGCTGCTCCTAACCAACCTATGGATCAGGATCTTCTGCCTTCGGCTGAATGTTGCTCCATGCTGTCGGTCGCAAGCTCTGAGCAGTTGTTGAGTTGACGGCAATATTGCTCACATTCTTCCATGTTCTGTTCACCCTATGTCCATTATCCACTGGAATATCCGCGGCATTCAAGCCAATCGGGATGAATTGTCGATCCTCTTACGATCCTACTCGCCAGTCATCTTCTATCTTCAGGAAACAAAGCTGCGTCCCCATGACCGCTTTGTTCTCCCCCATTTTCAGTCCGTCCGATTTGATCTCCCCTCTGTTGAAGGCACTCCAGCAAATGGAGGACTCATGATTGTTCTCCATGATACTCTCCATTATCACCCAATCCCCTTAAACACTTCCTTCCAAGTTGTCGCTGTCAGTCTTTCCCTTTCTGGATATACCTTTTCTCTTTGTACTGTATACATTCCATCGTCCACACCAATGGACTGAGCTGATCTCCTTCATCTTCTTCGTCAGCTTCCACGCTCTATTTGCTGGTTGGGGACTTCAATGCCCACCACCCGATTTCGGGATCTCCACATCCTTGTCCACGTGGCTCACTATTACTACACATTTTCCACCAAGCGGATCTAGTTTGCCTCAACACTGCAGTCCCTACATTTTCGTCTGCCTCCACGACGAATTTCTCTCATTTGGACCTTTCGGTCGGTACTGTTCCACCTATCTCGGTGCTTGGAATGGTTCACCCTTGATGATACACACTCGAGTGACCACTTTCCATGTGTCTTTAGACTGCAGCCTCAACTGCCAAATATGCGCATGCGACACTGTAAGTTTGGCGAAGCCAATTGGACACTTTTTTTCGTCTCTAGTGACATTCGATGACAGTCACTATCCCAGCGTTGACGATGAGGTCACACATATCACAGACGTTATTCTTACAGCTGCAGAATGTTCAGTACCACGCACCTACGAATTGTCCAGCGCCCCCAAGTTCCTTGGTGGAACGAGGCATGCCGTAACGCAACACGTGAGCGGCGACATGCTCTTCGTGTTTTCTGCCACCATCCTACTTTGGCCAACTGTATCCGCTATAAGCAGTTCCGTGCGCGATGCCGTCGCGCCACCCGCGATAGCAAGAAGGCAAGCTGGGACTTCTTTACTAGCTCATTGAACACCTTCACTCCCTCCTCGGAAGTTTGGAGTCGAATTCAACGATTATCTGGCGCGCCTAGTTTCTCCCCAGTCTCTGGGCTCACTGTCGTGCATGATAGAATAGTGGACCCCGTCGGAATTTCTAACTCATTGGGTCAACACTTTGCTGAGATTTCAAACTCTTCAAATTACCCGCCAGCGTTTCTCCCGAAGAAACGTGCAGCCGAAGTGTAACCTTTCGCTTTCTCCTCTCAAAATCGCGAAGCTATAATACTATTTTCTCCATGCGGTGACTCCAACATGCACTCTTCTTCTCGCTCCTCAGCCCCAGGACCGGATGGTATCCACATCCAAATGTTGCTGCATTTATCAACCCATAGTCTGCGTTACCTCCGTCGCCTTTATAATCGAATTTGAACCGACAGAACTTTTCCCAGATGATGGTGGGCTAGCTATCGTCGTTTCTGTTCCAAAACCTGGAAAGGACAAACATCTCCCCTCTAGGTAGCGCCACATTTCTCTCACGAGTAGTGTATGTAAGGTTTTGGAGCGTATGGTAAATTGCCGTTTAGCTTGGTCGCTGGAGGCCCGCAGTCTTTAAACACCTGCCCAAATGCGGTTTCTGAAAGCATTTTTCTGCAGCTGACCATCTTGTTGCTCCCTCCACTTACATCATTAACAATTTTCTCCAGTAACGCCAAACAATAGCAATATTTTTTGATCTGGAGAGAGCATACGATACCTCTTGGAGGACAGGCATCCTCTGTACAGTGTTCTCTTGGGGCTTTCGAGGTCGGCTGCCCCTTTTTCTTCAAGTATTTATGGCAGAGTGCACATTCAGAGTGTGGGTGAACACTACTCTCTCTTGTACTTTCTTCCAAGAAAACGGAGTACCCCAGAGCTCTGTGCTAAGTGTTGTACTGTTTGCCATTGCCATAAATCCAATTATGGATTGTCACCTTTCTGATGTCTCGGGCTCCCTCTTTGTGGATGATTTTGCGATCTACTACAGCTCTCAACGGACCATACTTCTTGAACGACGTCTTGAAGGATGTCTCGATTGCATCCATTCTTGGAGCACCGAAACCGGCTTCTGTTTTTCTCCCAGTAAGACCGTTTGTGTTAATTTTTGGCGACGTAAGGAGTTTCTTCCACCCTCCTTACATCTAGGACCTGTCAACCTTCCGTTTTCGGACGTCGCTAAATTCTTGGGTCTTATGTTTGACAGAAAACTGTGCTGGTCCTCCCACGTTTCCTATCTTTCGCGCTCGCTGTCTGCGATCCCTCAACACCCTCCGTGTCCTGAATGGTACCTCCTGGGGAGCGGACCAAGTGGTTCTTCTCTGCCTCTATCGCACCTTAGTTCACTCGAAATTGGACTATGGAATCATAGTTTACTCCTCTGCTCGGCCGTCTATTCTTCGTTGTCTCGACTATCCACCACCATGGATTACATTTAGTGTCTGGAACTTTTTACACCAGCCCTGTGGAAAGTCTTTATGCTGAGGCTGCTGAACCTCCGCTGTCCAATCGGCGATCTATCCTTCTAAGTTGTTATGCTAGCAATTTCTCTTCCATGCCTGCTAATCCAGCCCATGACATTTTTTTCGATGCCTCCTTGGATGTAGGGTATGCAGGCCGCCCTTCCTCCGTACTACCACTGGGAGTCCACTTCCATCAACTGCTCCATTCGCTTTCCTTCCGCTTTCCTAAAACCTTCTTGACAACTTGGGGTACAGCACCACCTTGGCTCCGTCCCCGGATCAGATTGACCTTTGTCAATTAGCCAAGGATGGTACCCCTTCACTTGTTTATCGTCGGGCATTTGCTGCTCTATATGCACAAATGAAGGAAGCCACATTTATTTACACAGATGGCTCAAAAACATCGTTAGGTGTAGGGAGTGCCTATATTGTTGGCGACACCCCCAATTTATTTCGGCTTCCCAACCAGTGTTCGGCTTATACTGCAGAGCTTTACGCTGTTCTCCAGGCTGTCCAATACATCCGCCAACATCAGCGGATACAGTATGTTATCTGTTCAGATTCTCTCAGCTCTCTCCTCAGTCTCCGAGCTCTCTACCCTGTCCACCGTCTGGTCCACCAGATTCAGGACTGTCCCTGCTTCTTTCACCTGGGGGGCATCTCGGTTGCATTCCTCTGTCTCCCGGGACACGTTGGTATCTGTGGAAATGAGGTGGCTGACATAGCTGCCAAGGCTGCAGTCTCTCTTCTTCGGCCAGCTATTCAATCGATTCCCTTTGCCGATCTACAGAGCATTTTATATCGTTGTTGTTCTTTTATGGCACGCCCATTGGTCGACACTTCCCCATAAAAATTGTGGGACGTGAAAGCTCTTCCCTGTGCTTGGACCTCATCCTCCTGAACGCGTCGTCGAGAGGAGGTAATTTTAAGAAGGTTGCGGATAGGGCACTGTCTTTTCAGCCATCGACATCTTTTAAGCAGTGATCCTCCCCAACTCTGTCCCCACTGCTCTCAGCTGTGGACGGTAAGACACTTTTAATTGAGTGCCCCTATTTTACTCCGTTACTCGCCCGTCTACAGCTGTTGCCTGATATATCGTCAATTTTAGCTGATGAAACACACTCGGCCAATCGCGTTCCCGAGTTTATTAGTGCCAGTGAGATGACGTCAGTCATTTGAAGTCGTTGTTTTTTTTTTACTTTGGGGACAACCAACCCCCTTTCTGAAGTGGATTTTTAAGCTTTCTTTCTGCTTTTAGTTTCGCCAATTTTTTGAGTTTCGCCCATTGCTGCTGGTTTCCATTTTCGTTTTTTACTGTTTCCTAAGTCATGGACCGGGCGCTAATGACCATAGCAGTTTTGCGCCCTAAAACCAAAACAAAAAAAAAAAAAAAACTTATAGGTAAATAGCGACAGTCTTTCTTCCTCCTTCTAATTTTGTTCTTTTGTTGACAGAATTTCCCCTTTGATACAGTCAATATTGTTACAATTTGAGTAATAATACATTCTGCTCAACAGAATTTGGCATCTCACATCACTAGCTCCTTTCAAACATTAAATTATTTATCCTTTGGTCATGGAGAAATGAAGAGTGATAACATCCTTAAATTTTTATTTGCACTGCATAATAATGATACAGGTGGTAGTATACTTGGATGCTTGGTATGTTCTCTCAAAGCATTAAGAAGTGGAGAAACTGAACTGTGTAATCAGACACACTGAGGGTGTCCTGTCGTAGCCATTATCCTGAGACTGTGAATAGTACTGACTTCATTACTAATGCAGGTTGTTGCCTTACTGCTTGACAATTGATTCTACAGCAATTAGTGAACATTGGAAGTGTGTGTGTGTGTGTGTGTGTGTGTGTGTGTGTGTGTGTGTGTAGTGATCAAGACCTTTATACAGTCAAAGCTGTGCTGAAGATAGATTCCATAAATGTTCATGACAGGTGACAAAATTCAAAGAAAAGCCATTTTATCTTCACTGTAGGAGCAGTTAGTGGACAGTAGGTAGGTCTTCCTATCATTGATTGTTGTTGATGATGAAGCCAATGAGCAGAGCACGTTAGCTTTTACCAATAGAAAATAGTTGCTGTACAGAATACTGGCACAAGTCCGTACATTGTGAGGAAAAACAATATAGAAAATAATATATGTAATATGAATGGTGACCAATACTGAAACTGAATTCTAACTTGGCCCAATAAATATGCAGCAAGCAAAAAATATAGGAATGTTAGTTAGTGAATAACCTACATAAATAGCTAGAGGCAGATGTGACACACACACATAACTGCCAATTCTGTCAGTTCACGCCAGTGTGCATATGTCATGTTGAATGAGAGGAGCAATTGGGTGTAGGCATGAGGGGAAGTGACTGCAAGATGCAATTATGGAAGATACGAGTGCTGTCTGGTGGAGAGTTCAGGGACTAGATGGAGGCATGAAGACTGCCAGATACGGCAGTGGCAGTGTTGAGGGGGGCTGCAGCAAATGAGAGAAGCAAGGAAGGGAAAAGGTACAGTCCACACACCACCTTCCTCCGCTAACCCCACCCACCCACAATATCTCCCCCCCCCCCCCCCCCTTTGTCCTAATTAATGCCTCCTCCCAGTTTGTACTCTCTTACCCTCATTGTGTGTCATCCTGTGCCAACACACCTACTCTTCTCTCCTTCCCAATTACCTGCTTCTCTCATTTTCCACTCGTCTTGCCCACACCCTGCCCTACAATCCCTTGACACTGCACATGGCAGTCTTCGTGCCTCCCTCTAGTCCCTTCATGCTGCAGCAGACAGAGCAAACCCCCTCCATTTACACGTATGTTGCTAGCCATTTCTATTCCCCGCCCCCCTGCATGTTGCTGCTTGTGTTCAACATGAGAGTGGTAATTCATTACATGCTTCCAGAGATTGCAGTCATGTGCATGAGGTGTGCTTGCTGGAGTGAATGAAAGTGTGTTTTCGTTTCTGATGAATGTGTCGGCAGAAAAATATCGTAAGAATCTTTTCATTGTGCTTGTCTGTGACTCATTGTGTCATCTTTATGATGAGTAGAAATGTATTATTTTGCTTCTCCAATCCCCAGTTCTCATTGCTTGGTAGATGTAGACATGATAATTATTTTCTGTGGCAAATTACAGTTTGGTTCTCATATAGCTAAAAATCTTGACACATGATTGTTGGTTATAGGATTAACATTACTTCACTAGTGTGCCACTATAGCCACTGCAACTGCTGTGTATTTAGGGATAAAGGAAGTTAAGAAATGCTAGAATGTTGAAGGCAGAGCATTTTCTCAATGTTTTCTAATTCAGTGTAGGAGGAAGAAGCATCCTAACAATAATTGTCATATTTATTCATACAAAAAGTGTGGTCCTGTGAAGATCACTCAATGGTTCCACAACATGAAAGTTACTATTTTCATATGATTCAAGAAAATAGATTAAAGAGATTAACTTGTCTACAGGAAAATATTACTCCTCACTTTCAGTTACTAATTTAGACAGACAGAATGAATGTGCCACCAACAGTGAAAAAGACAGTGTTTATAATAGGCTAGACAACAGCTTTGCAGGTGACAAAGTCAACAGTGAGAGAAAAACTGCATGCGGTGTGACTCTAGCGGGCCATTCCAACTGCACCATCATTTGTTAGCCATTGCTCCTGCACCCACAGTAGCCTGCATCACTCAGCCATCTACTATTGTGACACTCAGGCAGATTATTTAAGCAGCATTTCTACGAAGATCTTAATTTAACCTTTTAAGACAAATAAATAAATAAATATTTTAACTTCTCATAAAAAAATTCTTCTTTGAAAGAAAGGACAAAAATTAACATAATTTCCAGCACTCTAGTGGCTTTCATGGCTCCCAGCAACAAAAGCCTTTTTCAGAGAGAAACGGTTTGAAATAGGAACAATATATATTGAAGAAGTTGTTTAGCACTTGAAATATTTGTATGAATGATTAAATTAGTTTTTCTCAGATGAACAGCAGATTAAATATCAGATTTAATTGTGTATTAAGAGCCCATTTATGGGCATTGCATGACCTTTTACCATTTTGTCAGAAGGATATGAAATTTTTGTTGAACTGACGGTGAGACGACTTTATCCAATAGAATGTTGACTAGGACAACACGGCAGGAGCACCACCTATATGAAGAGAATATAAGCATCGCTCCAGCTAGCTTCAGCTGAACTAGAGAGCCCCACTAGAAGACGAACCACGATCCATTAATTAAGCCATGACTTGTGACCTATACTTTTTACTTGCATGGAAATTCTATAAATCGAAGGACATTGATTATTTGCGTGGCACCAATTCCTTGCGATACTTCACTGTGGAAAGGCAAATTATTGTCAATTTAATTTACTGTAATACATTCCCTTAATATTATTTGCTTGAATATTGTCTAGCTATCTGAGAAAACAGCTTCCTAGGAACCCCATATAAGACAAGTGGGTAGGATCCAACATTGCCAATAAGTTATGGGAGGAAACCCAGTGGCTGGTGGCCACAGAATTTTCTTTTGTGGTTTGCTGACACCTTAATTCTCTCTTGTCTAGCAGGTGTGCTACTTGCTAATCAGTGTTTTCAGGTGGGTGTTGCAGATATTTTCTTTGCTTTTGTACTTATTTTTCTTGCTTGCCTTGTCTGTTTCTTGCATTTCTCTGTTCCAAAATGCCCACCTTATCTATCCCACCACCTGCTCAGGTTCCACAGGAGCCAGTGTTAAATGAAATGCAGCTAATGCAGATCTACATTTACATCTACATCCATACTCCACAAGCCACCTGATTGTGTGTGGCAGAGGGATATTTCAGTTCCAGACTAAGCAAAAGTCTACACTGCTCGACACAGTGCAGCAGCTAATGTCCATTGTGCACCTGACAGAACGAGCACCTCCTACCCCAACACCTATAGCTATTCTGCCTTTTTGCCAGTTTCATGAACAGGAAGGTGAATGGCTCAAGTGGTTGCAACAGTTTGAAGGCCACGTAATTGCTTACAATGTACCAGGTACTGTGAAACATCCCTAATGGTAGGAAGTGCAGTGTTCCATTTATCTCGGAAGTTGTTCCCTAATTCCACGCAGAGTGAACTTCCTTGTGAACAGGTTACAGATTCACTAACTATTATGACCAACAAGTGAATGTGGTAGCAGCTAAAACTTCATTTCAGATGTTATGTTACATGATGCCTGATGTCAAACTCGGAGAACATATTTTGATACAGTCGGGTCCATCATTTCACCAGGCAGTGCAAATACTAGATAAGTAAGATTCAGGTGACCATTGGCTGATAAATTTGAGCAGCCAGCTATTTGTCGGGTTGAGTTCCTTGTTTGCCAATTCGGCAGCAGCTTGTGCTCATCACACCGAGTAAACAACGCTCCACACTGCGTAAGCAGCTTGCGGCTACACAGGCAAATAGAACTAAGTCTTGTCCTCAGTGTTATCCACAGCACAAACGCCAAGACTGCTCCTCCTGAAAAGATCAGTGTCCTGCTTGTGGCAAGAAAGAACATGTGCAATCTCTATGTTTGCAATAGAACAAATATAAGAATTTGGCCCCTTCACAAAAATCTAGTTTCACAAGTAATCAATGCAGTGTACTCAAAACCTACTGCAGGCATCAGCAAAACTATCAAACAAGCAGTTACTTCAGAGCTACGCCACACCAACAAGCTTTTTGTTCATTTGCATCTTATTGGTAAACATGTGAAATTTCAGTTTGACATGGGTGCTTGTGTTACATTGCTGAATCGTAACATGAACTGTGAGGCTCTCCATGCCTATCTGAAACTAGCATGCACCTAACAGCTTATAATGGACAAGACCTTCCCATTCTTGGAAAATGTACTTTGTGTGCCATTTATCGCTCACATATGCGAACTGTGACTTTCACTGTTCTACAATTGCGTAAATGTGAGAACATATTTGTCCTTGATTCGTTTTATTTGCTTAGCTTTAAAATTCAGGACAATTTGTTGTCAGTGACTCTATTCAATGCAGAAAGACTGTGTAGCTAGCTTGTTGAAAGAATTCCCTGAACTCTATTCTGAAGGGTTAGGCAAGGCTAACAATTTTGTTGTGTATATTACTACAAAAGACAACACACAGCTGAAATTTTTCTGGGACAGAACTGTTCCCATTGGATTATACAACTATGTGGTTGCTGAACTTGAAGAATTACAAGATTGCTGAGGTATGGCGCCCATACACGCTAGTCGGTGGGCAAGTCCACTGGTTCTGATCCCCAAACCTTCAGGTCACATTTGCCTCTTTGTTGACTTTAAGTCTGCCGATAACCAACAAACTGTGATTGATATTTATCCATTGCCACAGCCAGAGGAACTCGTGGACAGATTTGGCACTGTTCGCTACTTTTCAAAAACTTATCTGCATGACAAGTATCTTCAAATACTGCTTGATGAAGAATCTCAAAAGGTGTGTGTAGTGAATACTGATTTGGGTCTATTTAAATACATGCATTCGCCTTTTGGCAGTGCTTCTGCACCCACCATTTTCCAATGGTATTTAGAACAGCTGACTGCACAAGTGCCATACTGTTCAAACTAATTTGGACAGCATTGATATATATATATATATATATATATATGATGTGACTTACCAAATGAAAGTGCTGGCAGGTCGACAGACACACAAAGATACACACACAATTCAAGCTTTCGCAACAAACTGTTGCCTCATCAGGAAAGAGGGAAGGAGAGGGAAAGACGAAAGGATGTGGGTTTTAAGGGAGAGTGTAAGGAGTCATTCCAATCCCGGGAGCAGAAAGACTTACCTTGATTGAAATAAGATCCATCCTTCATGAAATCCACTCCACCAAGAGTGTCTTTCCGCCGTCCACCTAACCTTCGTAACCTGTTAGTTCATCCCTATGAAATCCCCAAACCATTTTCCCTACCCTCTGGCTCCTATTCTTGTAACTGCCCCTGGTGTAAAACCTGTCCCATGCACTCTCCCACCACCACCTACTCCAGTCCTGTAACCCGGAAGGTGTACACGATCAAAGGCAGAGCCACGTGTGAAAGCACCCACGTGATTTACCAACTGACCTGCCTACACTGTGATGCATTCTATGTGGGAATGACCAGCAACAAACTGTCCATTCACATGAATGGACACAGGCAGACAGTGTTTGTTAGTAATGAGAATCACCCTGTGGCTAAACATGCCTTGGTGCACGGCCAACACATCTTGGCACAGTGTTACACCGTCCGTGTTATCTGGATACTTCCTACCAACACCAACCTATCCGAACTCCGGAGATGGGAACTTGCTCTTCAATATATCCTCTCTTCCCATTACCCACCAGGCCTCAATCTCCACTAATTTCAAGTTGCCACCACTCATACCTCACCTGTCATTCAACATCATCTTTGCCTCTTCACTTCCGCCTCCCCCCCTGCGGGTCCGGGGATTAGAATAGGCCCGCGGTATTCCTGCCTGTCGTAAGAGGCGACTAAAAGGAGTCCATCCCCCTCACTGGGGTAGTTAGCGCCTGCGTCCGGAGATGGACGGTTCCACGACCTATCATCGTGGTCTTTTTGGTTTTTCACTTCTCGTTTCTTCTTTCCTTTTGTTGGTTCCTTTCTTTGCTCTTCTCCACCTCACTGTCTTCCTTACTCTTTCCCTTAACTTCTCCTTGCCTTCTCATTGCCTTTTTCTCCTTGCCTTCTCATTGCCTTTGCTTTCTCATTGCCTTCTTCTCCTTGCCTTCTCTGGTCTCCGCCTCGGCGTTTGAGACAGTCTGTCCTCTTTCTCCCTCTCTCTCTTCTTTTTCCTCTTCTTCCTTCCTCCCTGTGCGTGCCTGAAGGCCGACCCACGCGTTCGCACGCGTAGCCGGTGACAGGGTAACGCGTAAGTCCCCGCCCTGGGTAGACATGTAAGGCACGCGCGTACCCCCTGGTAAAGGCCAGGCCTGGGGAGGGGTGATTGCCTGAGCTGATACCTTCTGACCATGCCGATTGGTCCCTCCGTCTGTTTCTCGGGAGGCGTGACCTGAGGTGTAAACATTCACCTAAGGCGGGAGTGCCCTCTGAGAGGGTCCCCACAAGGAAGGAGCGCGCCATCGGAGACGCTGGCAATCATGGGGGATTCCTCCGCAATGGATTCTACTCCATCTCTTTCGACTTCGACCCAAAAACGGAAACGTGACCAGCCAACAGTGACAAAAGTACTACCGCCTGCCCCACAGTTCCTCGTAGTTTCTTGATCTGAGGACGGAAAGGATTTTTCCTCTGTCAACCCTTTCGTTATTCAGAAGGGTGTAGATGCCATAGCCGGATCTGTCAAATCTTGTACCAGGTTGCGTAACGGCACCTTATTACTAGAAACTGAGAGTGCCTTTCAGGCACAAAAACTGCTTCGGGCCACCCTCCTGTACACGTTCCCTGTCCGGGTGGAGGCCCACCGAACTTTGAATTCGTCTCGAGGTGTAGTCTATACTAGCTCCCTCGACGGATTGACTAACGAGGAGCTTCAATCATTCCTCGCTGAGCAGGGCGTGACGGCTGTCCATAGGGTCATGAAAAAGGTCAACAATGACCTTGTACCGACCCGGACAATTTTCTTGACCTTCGATAGTGTTAAGCTGCCATCGCGCATCAAGGCGGGCTACGAGGTTATTTCTGTTCGCCCCTATGTCCCGACACCTACGCGCTGCTACCGGTGTCAGCGTTTCAATCACACTCGACAGTCTTGTTCCAATGCGGCTAAATGTGTCACTTGTGGCAGGGATGCCCATGAGGGTGACTGTCCACCTCCATCTCCTCGTTGTGTGAACTGTCAGGGTGACCATGCCGCATCCTCCCGCGACTGTCCTGTCTATAAGGAAGAACGCTGTATCCAAGAAATTCGGGTCAAAGAGAAAGTGTCCACCTCGGCTGCTCGCAAGCTATTGGCTAGTAGGAAGCCCACGCTGCTCCCAGCGGGGAAATACAGTACTGTCCTCGTCTCTCCTCGGACTACCCGGGAGGTAGCAACCCAGACATGCGATCTGACCTTCAGCACCACGGTCGTCCGTTCGGCCAGTGCTAAGATCGCGCGGTCGACGTCTCCTCTTCCTCCCATCACCCCACAGACACGAGCACCTTCCTCAGCTTCTGCTAAGACAAAGACATCGAAGTCAGATGCACGGGCCTTCCAGAAGGAACCATCCCGTGCAGACTTCCTCCGTACCTCGACCTCCCAGCCTTCGACCGGTACTTCCACTACACGTCCTTCCAAAAAGGCGCATAGGAAGCACAGTTCTCCTGCGCCACCCAGTGGTTGCCGCCCCAGGCCGTCATCCGTTTCGCCTGGCCGCACCGCTGGTAGCCGTACATCTGGCCGTTCATTGGCGGAGGCAGCTCCCCCTCTCGGCCATCCTCCCGAGATGGCCGATGACCCTATAGACCCAATGGACGATGACTGTCCGCCTACTGATAGCGGCGGCGGTGCTCGCTCGAAGCCAGGCCCTAAGCGGCCTTCGAGGTGACCACTTCTCTCATCTTCCTTTTCTTACGATGGCACTTATTCACTGGAATATTCACAGCATTCGCTCCAACCGAGAGGACTTGAAGTTGCTGCTCCGCTTGCACCGTCCACTCGTCGTAGCCCTCCTGTGGTAGGTATCCCAGCTCATGGAGGGGTTATGTTGCTGGTCCGGGATGATATTTACTACGATCCCATCACGTTACACACTGGCCTGCAGGCAGTTGCCATCCGCATTACTCTCCCCACTTTTACGTTTTCCTTTTGTACCGTTTACACTCCATCGTCATCTGCCGTTACCAGGGCAGACGTGATGCAACTTATTGCTCAGCTACCTGCACCATTTTTGTTAACTGGAGACTTCAATGCCCACCATCCCCTTTGGGGCTCTCCAGCATCCTGCCCAAGGGGCTCCTTGTTAGCAGACGTTTTCAACCAGCTCGATCTTGTCTGCCTCAATACTGGCGCCCCTACTTTTCTTTCTGACACATCTCACACCTATTCCCATTTAGACCTCTCTATATGTACTCCCCAACTTGCACGCCGGTTTGAGTGGTATGCACTTTCTGATACATATTCGAGCGACCACTTCCCGTGTGTTATCCATCTCCTGCAGCATACCCCCTCTCCGTGCTTCTCTAATTAGACCATCTCCAAGGCAGACTGGGGGCTCTTCTCTTCCAGGGCGACCTTTCAGGATCAAACCTTTACAAGCTGCGATCGTCAGGTCGCACACCTCACGGAAGTCATTCTCGCTGCTGCTGAATATTCCATCCCTCACCCTCCTTCTTCTCCACGTCGCGTACTGGTCCCCTGGTGGACCGCAGCATGTAGAGACGCTTTACGTGCTCGTCGACGTGCTTTACGCACATTTAAACGCCACCCTACAGTGGCGAATTGTATCAATTATAAACGATTACGTGCTCAGTGTCGTCGTATTATCAAAGAAAGCAAGAAATCCAGCTGGGCTGCTTTCACAAGCACCTTCAACAGTTTTACTCCTTCTTCTGTTGTCTGGGGTAGCCTGCGCCGGCTATCTGGCACTAAGGTCCACTCACCAGTTTCTGGCTTGAAGGTCGCGAATGACGTCCTTGTGGCCCCTGAGGCTGTCTCCAATGCCTTCGGCCGCTTTTTCGCAGAGGTTTCGAGCTCCGCTCATTACCACCCTGCCTTCCTCCCCCGCAAACAGGCAGAGGAGGCTAGGCCACCTAACTTCCGCTCCTCGAATTGTGAAAGTTATAATGCCCCATTCACCATGCGGGAACTCGAAAACGCACTTGGCCGATCACGGTCCTCTGCTCCAGGGCCAGATTCTATTCATATTCAGATGCTGAAGAACCTTTCTCCTGCGGGTAAAGGTTTTCTTCTTCGTACATACAATCGCATCTGGATTGAGGGACATGTTCCCGCATGCTGGCGCGAGTCTATTGTTGTCCCGATTCCTAAGCCGGGCAAGCACTTGCCTTCCAGTTATCGACCTATCTCGCTTACCAGCTGTGTCTGTAAAGTGATGGAGCGAATGGTTAACTCTCGATTGGTTTGGCTGCTCGAGTCTCGTCGCCTACTTACCAATGTACAATGTGGATTTCGTAAGCGCCGCTCTGCTGTTGACCATCTGGTTACCTTGTCGACCTACATTATGAATAACTTCTTGCGGAAGCGCCCGACCGCGGCTGTGTTCTTTGATTTGGAGAAGGCTTACGACACCTGTTTGAAGGCGGGCATTCTCCGCACCATGCATACATGGGGCCTTCGCGGTCGCCTCCCTCTTTTTATTCGTTCCTTTTTAATGGATCGACAGTTCAGGGTATGTGTGGGTTCTGTCCTGTCCGACACCTTTCGCCAGGAGAATGGGGTGCCACAGGGCTCAGTTTTGAGCGTCGCTCTCTTCGCCATCGCGATCAATCCAATAATGGATTGCCTCCCAGCTGATGTATCAGGCTCCCTTTTCGTGGACGATTTTACCATCTATTGCAGCGCCCAGTGTACACGTGTCCTGGAGCGCTGTCTTCAGCGCTCTCTTGACCGTCTTTACTCCTGGAGTGTCGCCAATGGCTTCCGTTTTTCAGCCGAGAAGACGGTCTGTATTAACTTCTGGCGCTACAAAGAGTTTCTCCCACCGTCCTTACGACTCGGTCCCGTTGCTCTCCCAATCGTGGAGACAACCAAATTTTTAGGCCTTACATTTGACAGGAAACTTAGCTGGTCTCCACATGTGTCATATTTGGCCGCCCGTTGTACCCGTTCTTTAAATGTCCTCCGTGTTCTCAGTGGTCTGTCGTGGGGAGCGCATCGAACCGTCCTACTTCGTCTATATCGGTCGATCGTCCGCTCCAAGCTGGATTATGGGAGCTTCGTATACTCCTCTGCACGGCCATCCATCTTACGCCGCCTCAACTCCATACAACATCGGGGTTTACGACTTGCGATCGGAGCATTTTATACCAGTCCCGTAGAGAGTCTTAATGCTGACGCTGGCGAATTGCCACTCACCTACCGGCGCGATATACTGCTTTGTCGGTATGCCTGTCGGCTACTGTCAATGCCCGACCATCCGTCTTATCGTTCCTTTTTTGACGACTCTCTTGACCGTCAATACGGGTTGTATGTCTCTGCCCTGCTACCCCCTGGAGTTCACTTTCGTCGCCTCCTTCACCACCTTAATTTTTCACTACCTGCAACCTTTCGAGTGGGCGAGAGCCACACGCCACCTTGGCTCCAGGCTCAGGTTCACGTTCACCTTGACTTCAGCTCGCTCCCAAAAGAGGTTACCCCCGTTCGGTCTACCACTCCCGTTTTGTCGAACTTCGTTCGAAGTTCATTAATATGACCTTCATTTATACAGATGGCTCAAAGACCAATGACGGGGTCAGGTGTTCCTTCATTGTCGGGGCAAAAAGTTTCAAATACCGGCTCCATGGCCATTGTTCGGTCTTCACAGCTGAGCTCTTTGCCCTCTACCAGGCTGTTCTTTACATCTGCCACCACCGACATTCTGCTTATGTCATCTGCTCAGATTCCCTGAGCGCCATCCAGAGCCTCAGTGATCCGTACCCGGTTCACCCTTTTGTACACTGGATCCAACGCTCTCTTCAGCAGCTGGTGGACGTCGGTTCTCCAGTTAGCTTTATGTGGGTTCCTGGCCATGTCGGTATCCCTGGGAACGAAGCTGCAGATGCCGCGGCCAAGGCTGCGGTCCTCCAGCCTCGGACAGCGTCTTGTTGCGTCCCTTCGTCCGATTTTAGCAGGGTGATTTGTCGGCGCATATTATCTCTATGGCATGCCGATTGGGCTGCACTTACCGACAACAAGCTTCGGGCCTTAAAACCTCTTCCTGTGGCTTGGACGTCCTCCTCACGCCCTTCTCGGCGGGAGGAGGTCGTATTAGCCCGGTTAAGAATTGGACACTGCCGGTTCAGCCATCGCCATCTGCTGACGGCTGCGCCGGCGCCGTTCTGCCCATGTGGGCACTTGCTGACGGTTAGACACATTTTAATATCCTGTCCAGATCTTAACACACTGCGCCTCGATCTTAACCTGCCAAATACTTTCGATGCCATTTTAGCGGATGACCCATGAGCAGCTGCTCGTGTTCTTCGTTTTATCAATTTGACAAACCTCGCTAAGGACATTTGATGATGCTGTTTTTTAATCCTATGCCTGTCAGTCTGTCTTTTATCGTGTTTTCCCTTTTAGTTGTTGTGGTCAACTTGTGCCTCGCAGTGCATTCTTAGAGTAGTCAGGGCGCTAATGACCATTGAAGTTGTGCGCCCTAAAACCACAAAAAAAAAAAAAAAAAAAAAAAAAAAAAAAAACTTCAGCCTCGACTGACATCTCTGCCCAAACTCTTTGTCTTTAAATATGTCTGCTTGTGAGATGTCTGCTTGTGTCTGTATATGTGTGGATGGATATGTGTGTGTGTGTGTGTGTGTGTGTGTGTACGCGCGAGTGTATACCCATCCTTTTTTCCCCCTAAGGTAAGTCTTTCCGCTCCCGGGATTGGAATGACTCCTTACCCTCTCCCTTAAAACCCACATACTTTAGTCTTTCCCTCTCCTTCCCTCTTTCCTGATGAGGCAACAGTTTGTTGTGAAAGCTTGAATTTTGTGTGTGTGTTTGTGTTTGTTTGTGTGTCTATCGACCTGCCAGCGCTTTCATTTGGTAAGTCACATCATCTTTGTTTCTTTTGTATATATGAAAACTGAGTTTAAGTATCTTGGTCATGCCATAAACAGTCAACATGTATATCCTCTTCAGCCACATTTGTTACCCATACAAGATTTGCCAGTTCCTTCCAATGCCACAGAATTGCAATTGGTCTTAGAGAAAATGAACTATTTTATTTGGATCATACAGGATGCTGCACAAATTGCAACTCCATTGCATTGCAAGAATGTCCCCTTCGTTTGCACAGATGGATGCCATGTAACTTTTCAAAAACTTAGATGCATTGCTCAGTGATCGATGCTTAGCTCACTTCTATCCTGACAAACCAGTTGTATTGGAAGTTGACACATCCTCTTACGGAATGGGTGCAGTGCTTTTGCACATAATTGGTGACAAAGACAGGCCTACTGCTTTCACATCAAAATTGTTGTCCAAAGCTCAGTGTAACTATTCACAAATCGAAAAAGAGGCTTTGGGTATTGGGTATGGTGTCAACCAAATTCCACCATTACTGGTATGGCAGAAAATTCTTCTTGGTAATTTATCATAAGCCTTTGCAGTCCTCATTTCATCTGACAAAACCAGCTCCTGTATGAACTGCCCAAAAACTACAAAGATGGGCTTTGTTGTTGTCCCAATACCAATATGAGATTGTGTATCATCAGATGGCTCTACATGGTAATGAAGACACACTTTCATGTCTTGCAATTGCCCCTGATCCAGAATTTGACACTTCTGCTGCATTTTGTTGTCACATTGATGTTCAGGATTCTGAATTGCTTCAATCATTTCTAGTGAACTATAGGAAAATTGCACAGGCCATGGAAGTTGATTCAGATTTGAGCATTTTGCTAAAATATGTTCACACATCTTGCCCTCATTCCTCGCATAGCATAAAGAACACTATAGTGCACCAACGCTTTGCACATCAGCATAGCCATGCTGTACAAAAAAGATGTGATTCTTGTTCAAAATGACAGTGGCAAGTCACGTGTATTGGTCGCCAAAGCTAAGAGTGGGTGGTGGTGGTGGTGGTGGTGGTGGTGGTGGTGGTGGGGAAAAAGTATTGCAGTCACTTCACCATGGCCACTGGGGGATTGTTCATGTGAAACAGTTAGCATATAGACACTGTACTTGGCAAGGTATGGACACTCAAATAGAACAGATGAAGTAACAGTGTCATGCATATGTGGAAAATCAGTCCACTCTGCACAAAAATTCTCTGCTTGGCTTAAGTTGTAATCACCATGGCAATGTGTGCCCGTAGACTTTGTGGGACCATTTTGGAGCACTTGTTGGTTGATTGTGGTAGACTCTTATAGCAAGTTTCCTTTTGCTGTGTCAATGAACTCGACAGCATCACATAGAACAATTCAGGTTTTGTCCTCAATTTTTTGCCTCAAAAGTTTACCTGAAGTAATAGTGTCAGACAATGGACATCAGGTCATGTTAAATGAATATGAAACACACTGTGAATGCAGTGGCATACAGCATCTAACTAGTGCATCATTCCATTCACAGTCAAACAATGACTCTGAACATTTTGTCAGAATGTTCAAGCAGCAGATGGCTAAACTTCACTCCGCGCACGCCAGGGATCAAGCATTGTAATTGTTTCTTGCCTCCTATCGTTTGGACCATTGCCAGCAGAATTTCTTCATAGCCACCACCACAGGACACTGCTCCACCCTCCTGCGCATCCATCATTGAAGGAAGACAGCAAGAATCACTTCATGGCACATGATATTGTCCTTCACATGGTTTTTAGTGGCAGCAGACTGTGGGCGTGAGGTAAGGTTGTTCATCGACTTGGTGCTTGCATGTGTCTCCTTTCAAGTCCAAACGGTTTGCAGTGCCAACATCAGAATCAACTTTGCCACTGTCATGTGCATGATGATCTTTCTGTGTCTCTTCCCACAGATTCACAGATCCAGAAGACAGCATGGACACAATGGCCACCAGAGGGCGTCATCACGACACTGTGGAAAAACCCCATGGAGACAAAGCCTTCACCTCCTCTGCTACCTCCCCCTGCGGGTTCGGGGGTAAGAATAGGCCCGCGGTATTCCTGCCTGTCGTAAGAGGCGACTAAAAGGAGTCTCAAACGTTTCGGCCTTCTGTGATGGTCCCCTCTTGGGTTTGACCTCCTTTTTTCTTCCAAATTTCCGTCGTCAGTGTGTGCCATTTGGGGAAGGACACCTTACGTGGTGTTTTTGTATTGGTCCATCATGCTCCACCATCTTGCATGTTACCTATTGTCGTGTGGGGGGGACTACGCCCAACATCTTCTGGGTGGTCTCCTTCTCGCCTTGTGCGCACTCTTCTTCTTAGCGCCTACGACAACTGTGGACCCTTTAAACACCTAAAATCCAGCACGGTAGCCAGTCCGTTGTGGTGGGGTCGTCATGTACCCTCTTGGTGGTAGCCCCCTGACCACGCAGGGATCGCACTACAGATGCCTGAGCTGTTTCCTCCCCATGCATGCCAAGGAGTATGTGCCCATCTTGTCTGGGGCACGGGGACTCCGGGCAACGGGATATCGGCCAGGTACCCGTTGCTTTGGCTGGGTGGCGCCCTTGGGGAGAGCCCTCGTTCGGAGTAGGTGGCATCTGGGCGGATGTGGCGCAATGAAGCGCAATAAATCACATCAAGCTGGTGGTCGCACGGCCACCAGCGTCTCTAAGCGAGGTAGAGTCGACTTCGATGCTGCGCAGTATGACCCTCAGACGTTCCCCTCGTTGGCTGCGCCATGGGAGGGACGCCGATCTAGTGCCAAGCGGGAGCCTTACGTGCCGCAATACCTTGTCTGCAGCAGGACTGATGGTGACTCCTTTCTTCCGACGAAGCCTATGTTTTTTGTGGAACACCTGGAGGATAAGTTTGGGGAAGTGGCGGGGTTGTCAAAAATGAGGAATGGGTCCATCCTCCTCAAGACGTCCTCCCCAGCCCAGTCACGAGCGTTGCTCTTGTGTGATAAGCTGGGTGACGTCCCTGTTACCGTCACTCCCCACAGTAGCTTAAATATGGTCCAGGGGATTATTTACCATCGTGACCTCTTGTTGCAATCCGATGACGAGCTGAGAGCCGACTTGGAACGACGTGGTGTGCATTTTGTCCGTCGTGTCCATCGAGGACCCAAGACAAACAGGGTGGCCACCGGTGCCTTTATCTTGGCCTTCGAGGGTGATGTCTTGCCCGAGAAGGTCAAGGTAATGGTTTACCGTTGCGACGTGAAGCCATACGTCCCTCCCCCGATGCGGTGCTTCCAGTGCTGGAAGTTTGGGCATATGTCCTCCCGTTGCCCATCCAGCGCTACATGTCGAGATTGCGGACGCCCGTCTCATCCCGATTCTCCATGTGCGCCCCCGCCTGTATGTGTCAACTGTGGGGAGCACCACTCTCCATGCTCGCCGGATTGCCCCGTTCTTCATAAGGAGCGGAAGATCATGGAATTTAAGACCCTGGACCGGCTTACTTATCGCGAGGCTAAACAGAAATATGAAAGGTTGTATCCTGCTTCCCTTCGAACATCTTATGCTGCAGCCACGTTATCGTCGCCCGCACGAGCGACGGTTGTCGCTTCATCTGTGCCGCCTTCAGTGGGCCCTCGGGGCCATGTATCCCTGTCTGCCCCCCTCGTGCCTGGGGGCAAGCCTTCCTCTCTTGCCCCCTTAGCAGTTGGGGGCAAACCCTCTTCTGTCGCTCCCCCCAAGCTTACTTCGGGAGTGACATCTGCTCCACAACCGGGAGGCTCGATTCCTCCCCCTCCTTCTCCGGCGGCGTTGCCTCCGCCGGTTCCTCTCTCACGGAAGGGGTCCCTCGGGGCTCTCCCTTCCTCCGTTTCTTCTCCTTCCCAGCCAGATGTCAGCCAGTGGCTGAAGGTTCCGCCACCTGCTGGTCGTAGGGCTTCTGCGTCGTCGTCAGCCTCTGACGCTCCTTCAGAGAAGCTCTCCCAGCCCTCTCACCCTAAGGGCAGACGCGAGAAGAAGGAACGGAATGTGTCCAAGAAGAAGGCCGTTCCGGCGGTTTCAGCACCGCCTGCTGTACATAGTCCTGGCTCCGGATTGAGGTGGAGATCCTCGCCTCTGCCGCGGATCTCGCCCTCACGGAACCCTTGGGGGCCTCTCCTATGGACTCCGCTGACTCTCCCCCAGTGGCGGCGGTTGGCTCTGAAGCGCTGTCTGCCTCTTAGTCGCATTCACGCCCTCCCAGTCCCTTCCTGCTTCCATTCTCCAATGGAACTGCGGCGGTTATTTCCGCCACCTGCCAGAGCTCCGGATGCTTCTGAGTGATTCCCCTGTTCTCTGCATTGCTCTGCAGGAAACTTGGTTTCCTGCACTGCGGACCCCCGCCCTTCGCGGTTATCGGGGATACTATAAGAACCGTGCTGCCTGTCAACGAGCGTCAGGTGGGGTTTGCCTCTTTGTTCACCACTCTGTCTGTAGCTCGCCAGTACCCCTTCAGACGCCTTTAGAGGCAGTTGCTGCCAGGGTTGAGCTCTCGCCGGCTATTACTGTTTGCTCTGTTTACATTCCTCCGGATGGGGAGCTCCCCCGCCATGTCTTGGCTGCGCTGCTGGCTCAACTCCCGCCACCATTGCTGCTTCTGGGCGATTTCAACGCCCACAATCCTCTATGGGGTGGGACTGTCTCCGATGATCGCGGTCGGGCCGTGGAGCATGTGTTGGCTCAGCTCGACCTTAGCCTCTTGAACACTGGTGCTCCCACGCATTTCAGTGTGGCCCATGGCTCGTTCTCGGCCATCGATCTCTCTATTTGCAGCCCTGGACTTGTCCCATCCCTCCACTGGAGGGTGCATCCTGACCTGTGTGGCAGTGACCATTTTCCCATCTATTTGTCACTGCCACAGTGTCATTCTTCTGGGCGCTTGCCCCGCTGGGCTCTCCACAGGGCTGACTGGCCAGCTTTTACTTCCGCTGTAACCATTGCGTCTCCCCCACAGGGTGACATTGACGAGGTGGTCCGTGTTTTCACCACGTCCATCATTTCGGCGGCCGAGGCTGTTATCCCCCGTTCCTCTGGCCTCCCTCGGCGGAAGGCTGTCCCTTGGTGGTCGCCGGAGATTGCTGAGGCTATTCGCGACCGTAGGCGGGCTCTCCAGCGTCATAGGCGGCACCCGTCTCTGGAGACCCTCATCGCCTTTAAGAGGCTCCGTGCCTTCGCCCGTCGTCTCATTGCACGGCGTAAGCAGGAGTGCTGGGAGAGGTACGTCTCCTCCCTGGGCTCCCGTGTCTCGTCCTCGCACGTGTGGTCCCGGATCCGGCGGATTTATGGCTCCCAGACCCCTATGGGTGTCCCTGGGCTCTCCTTGGACGGCGCTGTCTGCACGGACGCTGCCGCCATTGCTGAACGGCTAGCCGCGCACTTTGCTCAGAGCTCTGCGACTGCATCCTATCCCCCCGCCTTTCGCTCTCTAAAGGAGCGAGCCGAGCGGACGCAGTTCTCATTCCACACGCGTCGTTCTGAAACATACAATGCACCTTTCAGCGAGAGGGAATTCCTCGCCGCCCTCGCCGATTGCCCTGATACAGCACCAGGCCCAGACTGCATCCACGCGCAGATGCTGAGGCATCTCTCCAGGGACTGCCAGAGACACATTCTCGCGATATTTAATCGCATTTGGAGCGAAGGCGTGTTCCCGTCGCAATGGCGGGAGGGCGTTATTGTCCCCATCTTGAAACCCGGTGCGGACCCACTGGCGGTGGACAGCTATCGTCCCATTACCCTCACCAACGTTTTGTGCAAATTGCTCGAACGTATGGTGGGGCGGCGTTTGTGTTGGGTCCTTGAGTCGCGCGGTCTCCTCGCTCCATCCCAGGGTGGCTTCCGTCGGGGCCGGTCTGCAGTGGACAATTTGGTGCGGCTGGAATCTGCTGTCCGTACGGCTTTTGCCCGACGTCAGCATCTTGTTGCTGTATTTTTCGATCTGCGGAAGGCGTATGACACCACATGGAGGCATCACATCCTCGCCACGTTGCATGGGTGGGGTCTTCGTGGTCGGCTCCCGGCTTTTCTTCAAAACTTTTTATTGCGCCGCTCTTTCCGGGTGCAAGTCGGTGCCACCTCTAGTTCCTCTTATATACAGGAAAATGGGGTCCCGCAGGGCTCGGTGTTGAGCGTCTCCTTATTTTTAGTGGCCATTAATGGTCTGGCAGCAGCAGTGGGGTCGTCGGTGTCTCCTTCTTTGTATGCCGACGACTTCTGCATCTCATTTAGCTCCACGACTACGGGAGTCGCCGAACGCAGGCTGCAAGTCGCCATTCGCGAGGCAGCATCATGGGCACTGACTCATGGCTTTCAGTTCTCTGCTGCCACGACTCGAGTAATGCACTTCTGCAGGCGTCGGACGGTCCACCCTCATCCTGCACTTTACCTCGACGGCCACCTGCTTGATGTGGTGGACACTTGCCGCTTCTTGGGACTCGTGTTTGATGCCCGGCTCACATGGGTTCCTCATGTTACTCAGCTGAAGCAAAAATGCTGGCGGCACCTCAACGCCCTCCGCTGCCTTAGCCACACGTCTTGGGGTGCAGATCGCCGCACGCTGCTGCGGTTGTACAGAGCCCTTGTGCAGTCCCGGCTTGATTATGGGAGCCTGGCCTATGGGTCTGCGTCCCCCTCAGTGTTGAAGTTGTTAGACCCCATACACCACTGTGGGGTTAGGCTTGCCACTGGCGCTTTTCGCACCAGCCCCGTGGATAGTCTACTGGTGGAGGCTGGGGTTCCCCCACTGCGGATTCGCCGCCATCGTCTGCTTGTCGACTATGCTGTCCACGTTCATTGCTCGCCAGATCATCCCAATCGTCGCCTGCTTTTCCCTGCTATGGTCCTCCATCTGCCCGAACGGCGCCCTAGGTCTGGGCTTTCCATAGCTGTCCGTGTCCAGTCCCTGCTGTCAGAACTGGGGTCATTCCCTCTTCTGCCTCCCTTCCGGGTCCATACACCTACGCCTCCCTGGTGTTTGTCCCGGCCGTCCGTCCGTCTGGACTTGGCACAGGGACCCAAGGACTCGGTTCCGCCTGTGGCCCTCCGTCGCCGTTTTCTTGCTCTCCTCGCCTCATTTTCGGACTGTGAGACTGTCTACACTGATGGTTCCCTGGTTGATGGTCGCACTGCCTACGCCTTTGCTCACTCTGACCATGTTGAGCAACGTTCCTTGCCGGCTGGCTGCAGTATTTTTACTGCAGAGCTGGTGGCCATCTTGCGCGCTCTTGAGCACATGCGTTTCTGCTCAGGTAGGTCCGTTGTCATCTGCAGTGACTCCCTGAGCAGCCTTCAGGCCATCGACCGCTGCTATCCCTCCTCTCCTCTGGTGTCCTCCATTCAGGAGGCTGTTTCCGCCATTGCCCATTCTGGTGGTTCAGTGGTCCTGGTTTGGACGCCCGGTCATGTTGGCATCCCAGGGAATGAACGTGTAGACAGGCTGGCCAAAGGGGCGATAGACGCCCCAGCTTTGGAGATCGGCCTTACGGCTCGCGACCAGCAGCTGGTGTTGCGCCGTAAGGTACTTGGGATGTGGGCTGCTGAGTGGCGTGGCATGACAGCCCCGAATAAACTGCGGGCTGTCAAGGAGACGACCGATGTGTGGCGTTCCTCCCTGCGGGCTTCTCGCAGGGACTCGGTAGTCCTGTGTCGGCTGCGCATCGGCCATACGTACCTGACGCACGGCCATCTCTTGCGTCAGGAGGATCCCCCCTTGTGTCAGTGTGGGTCCCGGCTGACGGTCGGCCACATTTTGCTGGAGTGTCCTCGACTGCGCACACTCCGGCAATCTTTTAATCTCCCGGGCACTTTGGCTTTGGTTTTATCTGACGATGCCTCCATGGCTGATGACGTTTTAAATTTTATCCGTGGTAGTCCTTTTTATGGTTCGATTTAGGGAGGTCCTGCGCCTTTCCCTTTCTGTGTCTTTTGTCCTCGTGTCTGTTGCTGTTCTGGTAGGCCGTGAGATGGTTGACTCTTTCCCTTTTTTGATCTCGTGGTCCGTCAACCAGTCTCCGGCCCTCTTCCTTTCTTCTGTTTCTTTCTGTCTGGTGTTCCTCTGTCCTGTTCTTGTCTGTAGTGTTCGTTGCTGCATTTGTGTTCTTTTAGCGCCTGGGGGGACGTCTCCTCCCCTTTGGTTTTTATCTGCTCCGTAGATTTCCGGCTCGCCTGATTTTGGAATGGGGGACTGATGACCTTCGCTGTTTAGTCCCCCTTAACCATCCAACAACCACCACCATCCTCTGCTACCTTTTGTGTTTCCGATAGAGCTGGGGCCATCCACATTGCAGGAGTCAACGTCCTCCCTCTCCAGTTATTGTCCTCCAGATTTGGACGAGTACTCCTCTGGTGGACGTTTCTGCCTGAGTGAAGGCCAGATGGCAGGGTACGACTGGAAGCTTGACATCCCCAGCAGTCACAGCTTCTGCTCCAGCACTGCATCCACCTTCCATCCTCCCCCACCATTGTTGCACCACTTACACGACGATGGTCCTTCACTTTGGGGGGAGGGGGGGGGGAGGAGGGAGAGGAGGAGGAGGAGGAGGAGGAGAAATGTTCTGGTGTAACGTCAAGTGCCGGCATATTGGCCTGGAACGTAACAACAGAGAAGGTTGTGAGATGACAGGAGTGGCACCTATACAAAGAGAATATAACCGCTGCTCCAGCTAGCTTTGGCCACACTAGAAGTCCTGCACAAGATGATGAGTCGTGATCCAAAGATACAGCTGTGATTTAGTATATATTGAAGGACATTGATTATTTGCATGTCACCAATTGATTGAAACATTTCATTGTGAAAAGGTAAAGTTAAGTACTGTCAACTTAGGAGCCCTATAGCAGATGAGTGGGCAGGATCCCACAAACAAGAAATACATACTCAGCAGACTACAGACCAAACCTATCATGATAACTCAACGTAAAACCATCAGTACTAATATTAAGTATCATCCCAGGGGCTCACAGCTCTTTTGTGAGCCTGTCCTTGTATACCACTTGTCACCAACCTTTGCAGCATTACTTCATTTCTGTGCTGCATGCTTTAACTTCCACTATCTGTTTCTCCCTCTGCCACTACATTGGATGGTTTCCTTGGTGCCGACCCTGCTTGGACTTGGTCCATGATATAGCCTTGAATTACAACTTCTGGCATATTCTACAACATATCATCAAATAAATATGTGGCTCCATTGATGGGTATCACCTGCCACCAGTTTTCAAAATTTCAAAAAATCTGGATTGTGCAGGAAAGGTCACCAAATCCATAGTGTGCTCTACCTTATGCCTTCCATCCACGTCTTCTTCTTTCTCATGCAGTCATACACCTTTAAACCCAACACGGTAGCCATCCCATTGTAGTGGTGGTGGGGGTCAGAAGCTCCCTGCTCAGTGAGCACAGGGATCACACTGTTGGTGCCTGAGCTGAAAACTCCCTGTGCTTGCCAAGGAGTATGTGCTATGCATGACTGGGGCATCGTACCCCAAGTAAGGGATTACTGACCAGGCAGGCATTCTTGAGTCTGGAGGGCAAGAATGGGGATAGGCCACATTCGGAGTTGGTGGCATCATGACAGATCAGCCACAAATGAAGCAGGTGAAGTTATCTCCCACTGGTGTCTTTGGGCCCCAACAGTCTCTATGAAAGAACAGTCCCCTTTCAATGCAGATAGGTGCAACCCTAAAATCTTCCCTTCCCTGGCTACACTGTGGGTGAAGCACAGGGCCAAGTGCAAGCAGAGGAATTCTTGCTGCAACATTTGGTCTGTACCAGGACTGATAGTGATTCCATCTTGGCGAAAAACCACTTGTTTTCAGTAATGCGGACCCCAGCACTTCTCAAATACCAGGAATATTACAATACTGCTGCCTATCACAGGGTTT
Organism: Schistocerca americana; assembly: GCF_021461395.2. NCBI lineage: Eukaryota > Metazoa > Arthropoda > Insecta > Orthoptera > Acrididae > Schistocerca > Schistocerca americana. Next base: position 39,765,903 of record NC_060122.1, on the reverse strand, counting down.
GAGGCTGGGTCTGGAACTATGTCCTAGGCACTATGTATAACAAACTTCTGTCTCTTAAAACACCTCTTTGGAGGCTGTTACTTTTTGGTTAAGGCCATTTCAGACTATTGCCGTCTGCAATGTTTACCTCCCTTCCAAGGTGAAGTGCTTCAGAACATACTGTTTGCATTGGTATCTCGGCTCCCCCATCTTTGCGGGTCTTGGGTGATTTCAATGCCCACAACCTTTTGTGGGGTGGAACCTTGGTAACTGGCCATGGTAAAGACTTTTAAAACTCTCCAGTACAACTTGACCATTACCTCTTGAGTGATGGTAGCCCAACACACTTCAGTGTGGCACAAAAACCTTCTCGGCCACAGACCTTTCCGTTTGCATCCCTTGTATTTGCCCATCCATCCACTGGAGGCTGCACAGTGACCTATGTAGTAGTGACCACTTTCAAATCTTCCTGTCCCTTGCTCAGTGTCACTCCCCTGGACGCCTGCCCAGATGGGCTAACAGTGCTGGCTGGGATGTTTTCACCTCTGCTGTTGACATCGGCTCCCTGCTGCATGGAGATATTGATGAGGGAGTCCAGCATAAAACTACAGTCATTCTTTCAACAGGTGATTTAGCCATCCACTGTTCCTTGGGCCTGCCCTAACTGAAGACAGTACTTATGTGGTCCTCAGAAATCACAGAGGCCATTACAGTGTAGGCAGGTGCTCCGAAACCATAAGTGGCACCCATCAATGGAACAATGCATTGCCTCTAAGTGTCTCCATACCTGGGTACACCCCCTTACGAAAAGACAAAAGCGAGAATGCTGGGAATGCTATGTTTCTATTATTGCACCACGTCTCTCTCCTCTGCAGTTCTGGGCTGATATCAGACATCTCTGGATACCAGACACATGCAGGTATACTTGGAATTAACTTGAATGTTTCTGACTACTGCACCAACCCAGATGCCATCACCAAACATTTTGCTCTGCGCTGTGCTCAAGCATCAGAGTCTGAGAATTACCAACCAGCCTTTTGTGTCTTAAAAGAGAGGTTTGAGCAAAATCAATTACCTTTTGCTAAAACTGGAGCCATATAATGCTCCACTGAGAGTGGTAATTCGTCCATGCCCTCTTCCACTGCCCTGATACAGCCCCAGGCCTGGAATGCATCCACAACCAGATGATCAGGCACTTACCAAATGGTCAAACATGCATCCTGCCATCTTTAATCAAATCTTGAGTGTGGGCATGCCCCATCGAAATGATGAGAGAGCATCATTGTCCCAGTACTGAAACTGTTTAAGCAGCCTCTAGGGACTGACAGTTATTGCCCAATAAGTTTCACCAATGTTCTCTGTAAGTTGCTAGAATGCATAGTGAGCTGGCAGCTGTGTTGGCTCCATGTGTTTTGTGATCTTTTGCCTCTTTTCCAGGATGGTTTTTGCCAAGGCCATTCCACTACTGTCATCTAAACAGCTTTTGCCCAATGTCAACACCTTAAAGTTGTCTTCTTCAACCAGCAAGGGCTTATGGCACCAGGTCTTTGCTACTTTAGATGATTATGGTCTCCAGACTCCACTCCCAATTTTCATCCAGGACTTCCTGTCTTACCTTATTGTTTTGGGTTTGTGTTGGTGCTTCCCACAGTATCCCCCATATCCAAGGGAATGGGATCGGAAAGGTGCAGGCATGAGCCATCACCCATGGCTTGCGATTTTCTGCCACTGAGACTGACATCGTGTACTTCTGTCAATGTTGTACCATTCAACCACAACCAGAACTTTACCGCAATGACCAAACATGTAATTTGGTGGAGAGTTATTGCTTTCTAGGAATGGCCTTTTATTCCTGGCCAACATGGGTTCTCCCATCAATGCTAGCTTAAGCAAAAGTGTTGACTGCATCTTAATACTCTTCACTACCTGAGTACCACCAGCTGAGTTGCAGATCACAGTACCTTTCTGCAACTTTACAAAGCCCTGGAACAGTCCCACCTCGGTTATGGGAATCTGACACATGTTTGGCATCGCTGTCAGCATGTGGATACTGGATACAGTAAACCACTGTGGAGTTCGACTTGCAACAGGAGCTTGTCAGACTTGCCCTGCGAAGAGTTTATTCATAGATGCTGGGATTTCTCCATTGTGGATCAGGCACCATCAACAGCTTTCCAATTACACTACCCACATTGGCAATGCCCCTAAGCATCTGACTACCACCCAGACACGGTAATCCATCTCCGGCAATGGCAGCCCCAATGAGGGATTACCATTGCAATCTGCATCTGGTAGATCCTCTGAACTTCAGTTCTTCCCTCTTCCATGCCTCCTCTGGACCCACCTCCACAGAGCATACCTTGGCTTCAGCTTCATCTTGATCTATCACAATGTGCAAAACACATGGTCCATCCTAAGGCCCCCTACTGCAAATTATTCTCCATCCTTGGTGCATCCCAGAGTTCAGAAGTTGTCTATACTGACAGCTCAGTGGGCACTGGTCATCTAGGCTTTGCTTATACTTGGGCAGGACATTCTGAACTGATCTCCTTGCCAGATGGGTGTAATGTTTTCACTGCAGAGTTGGTATCCACCTCTCATGCTCTCGGGCATATCCATTCCTGCACTCCCTGAGCAGTTTGCAAACTCAGCTAGTGCTACCCTCACCACACCTTTGTTATTGTTATCCATGATTCCCCGTATGGCCTCAAACAATGTGTAAACTTGGTGACCTTCATCTGGAACCTGTGCCACATTGAGATCCTAGGGAATGAGCTTGCTGAACACTTGGCCATACAGGCTACCAGTAAACTGACTCTCGAGAACAATTTTCCAGAAACTGACCTGCAATTGGTATTAGACCATTATGTTTAGGTGCCCAGAATATGGTATGGCTCATTATGACTTCACCAAACTAACTATGGGTGATAAAGGAGACTATGAATCTGTGGAGGTCCTCCATGCAGGCCTCTAACAAGCACTCTACCTTTCTACCTTTAGAAGATCCCCATTGGCCATACTTGTCTAACTCATGGTTATTACCTCCATAGCGAGGACCCATCCCACTGTTGTTTTGGCATCCATATGACAGGGGTCCACATTTTGCTGGACTGTCCCAAACTAGCCACTCTGTGGCAGACTCATAGCTTCCGTGACTCACTGCCCTGGTGTCAGGAGACCATTACCCAGAATCTGACTTAGTTTTATGTTTTTTTTCATGAAGCAGGCTTTTACCACTCTCTTTAAGGAAGGGTCATTTAACTTCACTGTCCTGTTTGGGGGTTGGCAGAAAATTCTGTCTTCCTTGCCCAGACTGAGCTGCAGCTATCTTGACTTGGCAATCTGGAGCAGTCCTGGCCCTACCCGCTCTTTCTCTGTTACTGTCATTTCCCCCAATCCTCATGTGATCTGTAAGACTTGTTCATCTTTTCTCTGTCTGTGCTTTTCTAGCTGTAGTAGGTAAGGAATTTGGTCACACCGTAAACAATAGTGTGAGCATCTTTTCCTATATGAGAATACCTGCACTGAGTTTGAAAGAGCAGCTTTTAGGCAAAAGCAATGGGTCTGTCTTGTTAACCAATTTGTGTGAAATCACAGCGCTGATTCCTTAGGAACAAGCATCAACTCGCAAAACTACTGGTTTTGCTGGGTCAAAATGCACTAAACACCTGTCACTAAGCAAGGCATTTTTGAGTTTCCAAAATCTGTCTTGACAGGTCTTAGCCCAAAAACAGATACATTTTTGCGATGCCAACAGTGCAATGAAGCCACGATTTGTGTGGCACTTGGTATGAACTGAATGTAGTATGTCATCTTGTCTAGTACTGACTGAAGTTCAGACACATTGCGAGGAACAGACAGGTCACAGATTGCAACAAATGAGGCTGGAGGCGGTGAACACCCTAAGTATTGTAGTTCAGTGTGGAAAAAGTCACACCTTCAAACAATGGAATATCCAGGATGGAATGTAACAATGCGGAGAAGGAAAATTGCTACTCACCATATACTGGAGATGCTGAGTCGCGATAGGCACAATAAAAATATTCACATAATCTTAGCTTTCGGCCATTAAGGCCTTTGTCAGCAGTACACACACACACACACACACACACACACACACACACACACACACACACACGAAAGCGCAACTTGCGCACATGTTTGCAGTCTCAAAGAGCTGAAACCACACTGCGAGCAGTAGCACCAGTGCATGGTGGGAGTACCGACTGGGTGGGTGTAAGGAGGAGGCTGGGGTGGGGAGGGGGAGGGATAGTATGGTGGGAGTGGCGGACAGTGAAGAGTTGCAGTTTAGACGGAGGGCTTACTTCACTGTCCTACCCACCATCCTTCCCACCCCTCCTACTGTGGTATTCCGCTGTCCACCGAACCTACACAATATACTTGTCCATCCTTAGACAACCCCTGCTCCCAATCCCTTACCTCATGGCTCATACTCCTGTAATAGAACTAGATGCGAGATTTGTCCCATACATCCTCCTACCACCACCTACTCCAGTCCACTCGCTAACGTCACCTATCCCATCAAAGGCAGGGCTACCTGTGAAACAAGTCATGTACTACAAGCTAAGCTGCAACCACTGTGTTGCATTCTACATGGGCATGCCAACCAACAAGCTGTCTGTCTGCATGAATGGTCTAAGTTTATGGTATTGTCAGTATATTTGGTATGAACTTCAATTATTAAACAGTGTTTTGATACAATATGTTCAGGACTTGCTGGTTTATTTGTCACAATTTTCATTTGATAAAATATTATTAACACTGCTTTGCTTCTGTTTCTGTTGTTATCAGACTTAATGTTAATTAAGAAATAATGTCTGTGTGGTGATACTAAAAAGACAGATTTCCTGTATTTATTCATTTTTTAAATTGTGTTATGTATTTTGCAGTAATTTTTTGATTGCAGAAATAATATTCGAGGATTGCACAGTTGCTAAAATAGTTACTAAGTGAGAGCTTGAACTTGTTAACAGGAAAGACAATGTCCTTCGCCTGTGAAATTACCTGCTGGAGGTTCTTGCAGCTTGCTATCTTCAGTTGGAGCTTTCTCTCTAGTTGCAGTAAAACTTCCAAGTGGTGCTGGATGTACTGGACTCTACGGAAGAATTCTAGGTGAATAATAGAGCATAGAAAATACAGCAATTTGTGTCCTGTGGATGGAAAGGAGTTGCAGTTCTTTTGCTGCTGTGTGCTTAATACATGGAAAGGGTTGAATATCCTTAGCAGTGATATCTAGGAAACTGAAACTTCAATTCAGCAGCAACAGAAACATTTTTCTGTGTAACCGGCCAGCAGCAGTGCAAGATGTGAAGTTGTTAACTTTAAGAACATGATTTTCTTTCATTCAATGTAAGAGTGGTAAGGATTGCTAACTGTTGTTGCTTCCCATTTTCCAGAAATTCTGTTCTTCATTGTCTCTATGTTCTAGACTCCATCCTTACACCAGAGTCTTTTGCTGCTTTGCTAATTCTCATTTGCTCCAACCTTTTTATGCCACCTAACAGTTGAAGGAGCCCATGGTCCTGAAAACTAGCAAGATTCTTTTTTTCTTTTCACTGCTTGTGTTACTGCTGTTTAGTAAACAGGTACTTTGTTATTATCTATTTAATTATCAACAGTTTTTATTAAAGTATGCACATTCATGTGCCAGAACATAATTTCATAGTACAAGATATCCAAAATTGTAGCTGTACAGCAGTCAGTAGCTTCTTGCACTTAGAAGTTTGTGAACTGTTTTAATTACTGCAGTTTGTTTAAAGTCATTATAATTTCTAAGATGATGCATTAATCTCAAGTTCTGGGCTTCATATTGATATGCTTACAGCTCTGTCTAAAAAAACACTTAATGGTCAGTTCCAAACCGTACTGCGTATGGGCAGGTGCTATCACAGTCGATGTAGAAACTGCAGAAAGGTACCTCTTACTAAAGTGACCAAATATTTGGTGTCATGTTGTATGCTATGGGTCCATGTCATGTCTTGAAATTGTCTAATACTTTCATTTTGATCTAAACTATAACCATGGAAGTTGTATTGTAATAAGTATTGATGGCTCAAAATACCACATGTATGTAAAAAAGTGGCACTGCTAGTGACTGAAGGGATTGACTTTCTCCAGAAAAAATTGAGGAACCATACATTCCCATCTATCCCTTAAGCTTATGCCAATACAATCTGTTTCATATTTCACACTAGAAAAGTAAGAGAATTAACAAAAGGGAAAACAAAAATCTGAAATAAGATGCAGGGAAGTTCCCTAATTTTGAGAAGCAATGAATTATGCAATGATTCTATCTTGAGTAGGATTTCAGTTTCTAATGTGATGAGAGCCTCAAGAAACTGGTCATGAGGATGAAAACTGATTCTGTTTCCTAGTCTCAACCCCTCTTGTATATTAAAAGTATTAGACTGCTGGCTAGCTCTTCTGACAATGATGATAGCACATATTTTTAGGTGTCAGTGCTTGTAGTTACGTGATGAGAGAAATACATGAAATTTAAAGAATTCAGATTTTCCTACTTATTTGGTTGGTGCCTCATTCTGCTTTTGGTTTCTTCAGCTGTTTTCAAAAGTTGGGCAGTGGGTTGTTCCGTTATTAAACTGGACACAAGATGTTTTTCATTTTTTTATATCCAAAAGACATGTCATCCCTTCATTACTGCTGTATATCAACCACAGTTTATAAAAACACAGTTTGTTGAGCAGCATAGCCAAGCATCAAAGCATAAGAAGCTACTAGCTTCCACCACTCATGTCCCTCTCTAACCAACTGACAATGCATTTCCCTTTCCTTTGCACACAAAAATGGACACTTTACAGAATGCTGGTAATGCCACATTTACTAGTCATTTTAACTGTTTTGTTTTAATAACTTTAGTTCTTGGAATTATGTTTTGTTTTGTTAGTTGTATTTAGTTTTTATAATAAAGGAGATACGTGAAGACATAATAAGAACTGCCATTTATATGACATTAATGAAGTTAGTCAAATTCAATTGATCAATCTTTGAATTGTAGTTTAATAGAGGTCATTTAGAACTATAAATGCAGTTATGCAAATATGTCTTGGGTTTTACATGCACTAATAAACATTTAAATGTAGTTATACCTATTCTGTATAAATACAAAAATTGTAGAGAAATTATTGTACAGATACATAGCATTTTTCTGTTATGTTTTAAAATTGGGATAATTATGGCATTGATTATATTTCCTTGCACTGACAGTCGTTAGTGTTGCTTTGGATATCTGATTTGGTCTACATTTGGAAATGTAGTTGCAATGTGAAGAAAATGGTTTGTGGTCACAAACGTGATTTGTAAGCAATTTTCTTTGTAGCTTGATTGCACTTCCATAGTGTTCTACCAATCAGCTGAAGTCTACCACCTGGTTTACTCTTGACTGAGCATATATGATCATCCCATTTCATGTACCAAACTGTGTTTCATCCAGGTATTGGTATGCATTGGTTGATTCCAGCTCTTACTCATTCCTGTCATAGTCCGAGGATGTGACATTTTTTTTCGTATGTGAAGTGCACAATTTTACATTTCTGCATATCCAAACAAAGTTTCCAATATATGCCCCACTTTGAAAAATTATCAAGTTTTGAATGAATATTTATGTTGCTTCTTTCAAACAATATTTCATTACAGATAACTGCATCATCTACAAAAATTCTGAGGTAACTATTAGTATTGTCTCCAAGGTCATTAGTATAAAACATGAACAGCAAGGGTCCCAGAAAATTTCCTTGGGGGGGTACCTGAAGTTACTTTTACATTTAACAATGACTGCATCTGAAAACACATGCTGTATTCTCTCAAGCAAAACATCCTCAATCCAGTCACAAATTTCACTTTATATACCATGTGATTGAACGCTCAGCAAGAAGCATAGGTGTGGTACTGATTCAAATGCTTTTCAGAAATAAAAAAATACAGCTATCTCACTGCCTTGAACCAAAACGTTCACTATTTCATCTGAGAAAAGTGCCAGTTGGGTGTCACACAATCACTGTTTTTGGAGCCAATGCTGGTTAGTATTGAGTAGGTCATTCTATTCAAGATACCTCATAATCTTTGAACACAAAATTTGTGCCAAGATTTTACAACAAATCGATGTCCAGAACATTGGAAGGTAGTTTTTTGACTCACTTCTACTACCCTTCTTATAGCCAGGTGTGACCTCTGCCTATTTCCAAGAACTGGGCATCGGTTTCTCTTCACAGGATCTATAATAGATTGCAGGTTTAAGAGGACTAACTGAGCCACAAGTTCAGTACAGAATGTGGCAGGGATTCCATCAAGCCCTGCAGCTTTGTTTAGTTTCAACAATTTTAGCTGTTGTTCAATACCACTTATACCTAATACTTGTTCCATTCATCTTTTTGTATGCGCGACGATTACACTGGGGCAATTCTCGTGAGTTTTTCCTTTTTAAATTCATATTTGAAAAGTGTTAAGCATTTCAGCTTTTGCTTGCTACCCTCAATTTCAGTTCCTGTTTGAATCTCTAGGGACTGGACACTAACTTTGGTGCTACTAACAACCTTCTCGTACAACCCGAATTCCTTTGGGTTTTATAAGATATCATTTGACAATATTCTGTTATGATAGTCAATGGAATCATCATGCATTGGGCTCTTAAATGCATTTCATCAGGCAGCTCTCTGCCTATAGCCCTATGCTTTGTTTTACACTTATTTTGCATTAATCTCTGTTTCTGTAGAAGTTTCTTTACAGTGATTATATACGATGGAATTCCCTCTCCTTATGAACTTTTGTAGAGGGTACATATCTATTCAGCATATCATCGGCTATTCTGTTAAACTTGGGCAATAGTTTGTCTACACATTCCTGTCCTGTGCTGAGAGATTAAAGTTCCTCATTGAGATTGGACGTTACAGATTTCTTATCCAGTTTCTTAATGATGGGTTAGTAATTGAAAAATCAATGTGCTAAATTTCTCTTACAACAGTCATTATATGAAAGCTGTGATCCTGTTATCTGGGAAGTAGTTACATATATTTTTCAATAATATTATGTATATATTTTATATGTGGAATGGGAGAATTAATTTAGAAATGATGACAACACACAGGCACATAAGCACTCATTATTCACACATCGAACTTGCAAGTGAAATGGGAGGAAATGGGGTGTGATGAATAAAAGCCATTCTGCTCTATGAAGGGTGGGGGCTGTGGCATTGACCAAAGAGGCAAAACCTTTATAAGTAAACCCGCTTTATTTTCTGTTTCTAGTAATCATCATCTTTATTTTTTCTTATTTAAAAAGAAGCCACTTGCAATGTAACAATTTAAAAAAGGACCCAACAAATGTTTTAAGTGTTTGAATTATGCCAACACTTTTTTTTAAAATCAGCTGTGGCTAATTGTAGAAAACTATACCCTCTCTCACATCCTTTCCTTATATTATGAGAGTGACTTCAGTACTAAGATATTTTAACTGTAACGCTTATTTTACAGCTACTCCTGCTGTCAGATGACTGCAGAAAGATTTTATGGGTGTCAAAGACCTCTTACACAAGCAGTCTCTGGTAGCACTGGACACCAACACATTTGGCCAGAGTCAAGGTGGTGATGCAGCTGTTGCAGTGCCTCCTGGACCAGGAATCTACCGAACACTACTGTCTCTGTGACCCTGCCAGCATTGGTTAAAAAGTGCAACAGCTGGAGGTGAGTCCTGAGTGTGGGTTTCTAGTAGGTAGTAACTGGCATGTTAAAGATTTGTGACAGGTGGCTCTGCCTTTTTTTAGGTTTGAATACAACAGACAAAATATCCTGCAAGACAAATTTTGTTTTTATATTTCTATATTTACAGCTTGTGACATTGTACTGTGTGTGACAAATTGTTTCCAAATAAATGAAATGAAATGAGATTAGATTCAGCTGTCATTACATGTTAACACTTCCACATAACTTGTGTTAAAAGATTTGTGTTTTTCTTACATGTCATAACGGGGATATTGGGTTTGCCATATATCTAAAATGTTATGACTATTATGTAGGAAGAAACCAGATTATTGATAAAATACTTTTTACAATAATGTGTTCCATATAGTAATATTTGTAAGAGGAACAGTTTGGTTTTTATTTATTTACATATTTGACAAATTTCTCATCCAGGGCTTTGCATGACTGTGTTGAATGTTTTCATTAGTAATGAACTGTCTTGAGCAAAACTACTGTATTATTCCACTTCAGTACACTGCCTTTTGGAGCCACACCACCATTCTCAAGACAACTGTAATATTCTTTGGTCATTGAATCTACTTCAATCTATCATCTAACATAAGTGAATAATACAGTGGTTAGTTTAATGCAAAAAAAATCTTGAATGGAATTATTTATATTCATCTTCAATTTGGCCACAATATTTTTAGCTTGTGCATCCATAAAAATGATCCGTATTTGCACTTGCACTTGAAATAGTGAAATACAGCATTCATCCAAAAAGTACAGAGACTTATTTTATTGCCAGTGAATCAGTACCAACAGTGGAGTATTATGCTGGCAGCTTGAACTAACAACACTGAACAATAGATGTGCATCTGACCAGTCACTTGTGAGTAGAGAGTGTTAAACAGTGGATGGGTGGTCACATCATGCCAGTGTTGTTCTCATCACAAATCATATTTGACCAACATCCCTAAATCATGTGTGTAATATGTTCACCAGAATCTTTTGAAGAAGAGAAAGATTTGTGTAAAAATTGTCCCACAAACCTTGTCTCCCAAAAAAAAAAATGATGCTTGGACGCTTTTGCGAGTTGATTGAAATGCAAAATGAGGACATTTCTTTTCTCAAAAACATTATGACAAGTGATGAGACATAGTTGTTGTTAGTGGAAAACACTAATTCAGTGCTCAAACAGTTCACACACTAGGAAGACAAAGTACAGTAAAATTAGCAATGCACAAGTGGCCAGTGGAGACTGATGCTCCGGCCTGTGTATTCACTAGTTCCTACAGGGGGCACAGCCGCCAGGCTGCATATGCAACTGGTGTCATATTAGCAGGCCAGGTGGTCTCTAATGGCTGAATCAAACACAAATTTCACATGCAAACTACGAAACAATGCACACACAAAATAGGTAGTTACAGCTCACCTCTTCCGTTCAATGAAGTGAGGACTGTTCTTATGTCAGTTTCTTTTCTGGTCACCGTAAAGTTTATGAGATATGAACTGGAGGACATTGTCTGTAACTAACATATGGAAGACCTTCTGTTGCAAAAATATTTGATAAAGCTGAAGTTACTGCGGTGGAGAAGTAGCTGGACAATGCACCACATATGGAAGCACAGAAAGTTAGAAAAGGACCTGCAAAATGTTCACAAATTTGTTCCCATGGCTGCTATGGATCTGTCAACGGTGACAAGGAAGTGCGCAGAGCCTCCTGATGGGTGTCACACTGTTGTTGGGCCATTACAATCTTCACCATTTGCCCATCAATGTCTGACAAGGAAATATGTCTATATGCTAATGCTTTTGTACATGACACACCCTAGTGGTAACCATGCAATAAACACACAACATCACAGCGAAGGATGGAGGCCTCTACAACCTGTAGCTAACATCAGCACTCCATCCCAAACAGAAAGATAAATTTGTAATGCAAAATAATTTCTCAAAGTATCGGAAGCATGGCCCAGAGGCTTGTTTGGCCGCCATGTTGCACAAAAGAAACAACTTTGCTTAACACGGGATTGATAGCTAACACAGCTGCAAATTTAGTGCTAGTAATAGGGGAAACCATCAACAACATTTTGTTCTTCCATGGCTAAATGAAAACAGAGTAACATTAGCATGTTGCGCCATAGGTTGGTAATGTCTCTCTATTTGAATTCTGATAGGAAAAGAGCCCAATGCTGAAAGTTATGTGTGGCTTCTTCTGCCAAGAATACCAAAGGGTTAAAAAGAGACACCAGTATTTTGTGGTCTGTAATCAGGTGAAACTAAGAACCGTATAGAAAAATATGAAATAATTTAGGGCATACACAATTTCTGAAGCCTCTTTCTCTGTCTGAGAATAAAACTGCCATGCTTATTGTGCTGAATTTAAAGAGATAGAGGCATATGCAAAGGGTGTTTGGATCTGTTTGCATACTTCTGAGTGAGAATGGTGCCAATTAAAAACTGTGATGTGTCCATCACAAACAGAAGTGGCTGGTTCTGCAGGAAAGTGACCAAACAAGTAGGCAACTGCAGCTTAAATTTTAATGTGTGGTCACAAGCTGGGCACTAATGAAAGAAACATCTTTACATAATAATGCATGGAATAATTGTGCCACAGTAGCAGCATCTTGTACTGATTTTGGGTAGTGCACAATTTTGAATAAAAATTCCTGTAATTCCGTAAGAGATGTGGGGTGTGGCAGTGTGGCAATAGCATCCATATGCTGGTGCCATGGATGAATTCCAGCTCATGACATTTAAAAATTGAAATAAACAATGGATGGTTGGAAAAACCTGTGTCTTGTCCAAATTGCACTTTTATCTTCCAGACTGTAAAACAGAAAATAAAGCACGAAATTCCTGCAAATGTTCCTCTGAAGAGGCACCAGATACTACTATGCTGTCTAAATAGTTGAGACAGTTTGGAACTGATGCAATAAGTGGCTTTAAAATGCATTGGAAACTAGCTGGTGAGGTTGCTATGCCAAAAGGCACAGACTGGTATACATAAGGGCTAAATGGATTATAGGAAACTAGAAGGTGTTCAGGTTACTTGTCAAGTAGCAGCTGATAGATGCATCTCTGTTTTTGAAAAATAAGACCCCCAATAATTTTGCTAACAGCTTGCCCAGGGTACAGCCAAGGGTAGGTGTCAGTGATTGACTGTGCATTAATAGATTTTTATAGAGTCATTGCAGAGGTGTAATTTACCAGCATGTTTTTCTACCATTGCTAGTGGTGCTTATCATTCACATGAAGGAGGAGAACAAATACCATTGAGGAATTGAAGATGATCTAATTCTGCTTTTTCTTAACTCCATATAGTTACCAGTACCAGGTGGACCCATAAAAAATGGGGATGGGCAAATTGTATTAACGTAATATGAGCTTGAAATTCTGTTCCACAATAGAGCTCTGGAGAAAACAGATCAGAAAATTTGGCACAGAGCATCTAACTATTGGAATGAAATTTGATCTGGAACTAAATGCAGTACATCATTGGTGGAGAAGCAATACAGTTTGAAAGTGTCAAAACAAACAGATTTTCAGCATAAGCATTGCCCACAAATAGGGATGTCAATGAACAAACCACAGCCTTGTAAGTCACAGGTGCAGAAAATAGTCCATGACTGGGAATGTATTGTTTGTTATAGCTCACTAGCCTCTGTGGAAGTGGGTTCAGAGAGGGAGGCCCCCCCCCCCCCCCCCTTTTCCTTTCCAGGAGCCCATAGTTCTTTCGTGAGCTCATGCGTGGCACATGTGAGGCTCCGAGGTATTGCAGCCCATTCTTCATTCTTCCTTCCTGGGCTGCATTTCCTTCACTTAGCCTCTCCCCCCACATCCTGGCTTTTTCCCCACTGCCTTCACCTGGCTATCCACCACATTCTCTGTGCTGCTTGAGATTTTGTACCTCTCGCTTGTTACCTTTCATCCTTTTGGGTCCCCCCTTAGGATTTGGCCTCCACTTCTAAATTTTCTATCTTTAATGTGTGCCATTTGGGGAAGAACTCCCTCCCTACCATCTATGGCATGGATTCCCCCTCCCCCCTCTTCCTTCTCTGCCATAACCCCCTCCATCATGTAAGATAACAAGCATGTTCAGGCTGTCCAAATGGTGGGGCTGTTATGTACCCATCTGGCTGAGCCCCTCCTGACAACACAGAAAACACACTATTTATGTGTGAGCTGTTCCCTCCATGTGTGTACCAAGGAGTGGTTGCTTGTCGTCCTGGAGCAGTGGAAGTCTCAGCAATGACCGCTGTGCTACAGAGCTGTTGCTGTGGCTGGCTAATGCCCATGGGCAAAACCCCTGATAGGAGTGGGTGGTATTGAGGAAGATGGTTGGCATATGGATATTCTCTAATGGCCATCTCTTTGAGTGGTAGTGTATCATTGAATGTTGGTTCGTATCACCCTGCAGCCTTCCCTTCCCTGGCTATACCCTGGGAAGAGGGCCAGGCTTGCCATCTTGAAATGAAACCCTGTCCCCTCTAACTGATTGTACTAGAAGGGATAGGGACGCATTCACCTCCACAAAGCCATTGTTTTTGTGGAGAATATCGAGGGCAACATAGAGGTGGATTCTGTCAGTAAGATGCAGTTGGGCACGCTGTTCATCAAAACTTCTCCTGCTGCCCAGTCTACAGCCCTCCACGATTGTGATCACGCTGGTGACATCCAGGTGTCTATTACCCTTCACCAGTCTCTGAATATGGTCCAGGGAGTGATGTTTCATAGACCTCATCCTACAAAATGATGATGAACTCCAGTCTAATCTGGAGTGACCACACATTTATTTTGTTCAACATTCCCAGGAGGGTCATAAATACAACCACTAAAATTGTAGCCCCTTTATTCTGGCTTTTGAGGGGGTATGCCTTCATAGATGGTCAAGATTGTGTGTTACCAATGTGACATGAAGCCGTGCATTCCTCCACCTTTAAGGTGCTTGTGGCACTTACGTTTTGGTCCGAAGTGTTCCTGGTGTATGGCGGACCCTGTGTGTGAAGACTGTGGCCACACATGCCATGTGGGAAGCCCCTGTATTTCACTACCTAAGTGGGCAAACTGTCATGACTGTCACTCTCCACTCTCACCAGATCGCTCAGTTTATAAAAAAGAAAAGGAGATAGAGTTAAAATCCATTGGATTGTCTATCTTACATTGATTTTCACCAAAAATATTACCTAACCCAACCTACTGTCAATTTCTTCTTTCATCTGTTGCGTCCTTTCCCCCTTCCAACTGTATCTTTACTATATACCCATCCACTTCTCATTTCCTCTTCCCTTGCAGTTGCCACACCCACCCTTCTGGGTGTTGTTCAACCTTCCTGGCCATATCCTATGGGGTGCTGCATATACTGATCCATTGGTCCTTGCAGAACACCTCGGAACTAACTTTGCAACAGCTTCAGCGTCCTCTTCCTATCTTGCTACCTTCCTCTGCCAGAAACACTGAGTTGAAGTAACCCACTTCTGTTCATCCCCCACGGAGCAGAATCCTATAATGAACCTTTCACTGAATGGCATTTCCAGCAAGCTTTTACCTCTTCATGACATGGCACCATGCCCAGATTCTAACCACAACCAGATTATCCAACACTTGGGTATTACCCATAGGTATCATCTACTCAGGGTCTTCAACTGTATTTGGCTTGTGGGTGCCATCCCTTCACAATCTGCCATCCACCTGGCCTCTGCATGGGCTCTCCCCCACAGTTTCCAATTTTCTCCCTACAAAATGCTAGTCACGAATTTTTGCTGCTTACCCTCAGCACCAATTGATCCAAGACTTTATTTAGGCAACCAATGCCTCAATGCTATAGCACAGTCCTGTTTCTTTGGTCTTACTTTTGATAAAAAGCTGGCATGGATGCCCCATATTCTCCACCTGAAGACACCCTGCATGTGGAAGCTTAATGCTATCTGCCCCTGGCCACACCTCTTGGGATGCAGATCAAGCTTCTCTTCTCCATCTTTACTATGCTCAGGTTATGTCCGCACTAGATTATGGCTGTCAGGTTTATGACTCAGTGGCTCCTTCCACTCTGAAACTACTTGACCCTCTTTATTGTTATGGGGTTCATCTGGCTTTATGTGTGTTTTGCGCTAGTCCTGTCAACAATCACCCTGCAGAAGCAGGGATTCCCTCTCTATATGTATGACAGAGCCAACTCCTGGTTCCTTATGCAACAGCCATTTGGTGATACCCTGACGATCCCTTGTACCCCATCTTCTTTGCAAATGAGGTATGTCTCCCTCCTGCTACCCACCATTGGGTGGGATTGCTGGTTGGAGTGCATCTCACTTCCCTCTGTCCAGATTTTCATCTCTACTCACTGGAAGTGGCCTTGTGTATTTCCTCCTCCCCCTTCCCGCCCAGCCCCATTTGATGGACCCTCGAATGGTTCAAATGGCTCTGAGCAATATGAGACTTAACATCTGAGGTCATCAGTCCACTACAACTTAGAAATACTTAAACTTAATTAACCTAAGGACATCACACACATCCATGCCTGAGGCAGGATTCGAACCTGTGACTGTAGCGGTCACGCGGTTTCAGACTGAAGTGCCTAGAACTGCTTGGCCACACCGGCTGGTGATGGAGCCTTGACAACAGATGCAGACTGACCTATTTGACGGTCCTAGGATCTGTGTCTGCCCTATGATATTCTGGCGTCTTGTACATTCTGTCCTTGGAGAGTTCCCGGATGCTATCATCTTCAACAATGATAGTTCTAAAATGGTAAATTTGTGTGGGGGGGGGGGTGTATGCTTTTGTCTCCTATTGTCTCCTATTGCACAGATCACCATTTACTGCTGGTATTACGTAGTGTGTTCACATCAGAGTTGCTTGCCATTTTCAGGGCCCTCCATTTTGTTTTTCAGGCCTCCCTCCATAGTGTTTTAATATATCTGGCTCAATATGCAGCTTGCAACCCATTAACTGATGCTGCTCTCGTCACCCTTTGGTCTCTGCCATCTATGACCACCTCTGTGCCCTTTCCTGTGCTCCTGCTCTGTTGTCTTTCGCTGGGCCCAAATCATGTGGGCATCCCCAGGAATGAACAGGCTAACCATTTGGCTGGTGACACAGATACTCAGCACCAATTGCTTTCATGATTTTAGGTGCAGCTATGCTAATCTAATCTAGGTAAACATCAAACATCTTTTCCCAAAAGTGAAATGACATATGGTGCTCGATGCTCTCCGTAATAAACTACACACAAACAAGGAGATTACTGCAGTTTCGCACTCTTCCTTCAACTCGTCTTGGAAGGAGTCCACTGTCTTATGATACCTGCACATTGGTCATACTGGGCTCATCCACTGTTTTCTATTGCATAATCAGCCACCCCACAATGTGCTCATGGAGCCAGAATGCCAGTATCCCATATATTGGTGGAATGTCCCCTCTGTCTTATGCAAGTAACTTTTGAATTATGGAACTGATGACCTTGCCGTTTAGTTCCATAACTTTGCCTCGGTCAATTCTCAGACCTACTTGGATTTGGATTCTCCCTCTCTGTTTGACTGATTGATTAATAATGCTTCTGCACCCATGTCGACCTGAATTCCCAGTGGTTTTTTAATGCATTCTCATAAGTCATTGGCTAGTTGCAAACATTGCGTTCTACCACCTGGCACCTAGAGTACTGTTCTTGCTACATCTCGCTCCATGAAGGACATAGCCATGCAGACATGCCACCTCAATTTCAGCTATTAGGTTGTGAAATCGACTAGTGTTATGGTAGCAATGCCGTCCTTCCATCCAGCTGCGCAGCAAACCATCAAACTCGCGTGTCACAAAGTGAAATTACCAGCTATACAACCAGCAAGTTGGAAAGGGCAGAACGAATACTCCTGTGAAGACTTCCTATGTCCGTCCAGCCAACCAACACCTGAGTCTTTCTCTGCTAACTGCAAAGGCTTGAAGAAGTCCAACAAAGGCAAACAGTCTGCTTCTCTGCTGACTTGAATAGCCTCCTCAGCGGTGTCACCGGGTGATACCTTTGCCTGACCAGCCTCTGTGTTGCTGGTGTGCAATACCAACCATTTTTCTACATTGGAATTGGCAGGCCGACAGCATAAGAAAGCCAATACTTATGTGGAGCAGGATCCTCCTGCCTCAGTGCTCTGTAGCAGCCAGTCTTTGTCAGCTGGCCCTCGAGAGCCGCTGAAGTGACACCTCTTCATTTTTTCCTCATCCTGACTCTTCTCTGATGGAACATTCACGGCCTTTCATCCAACAAAGAGGATTTACAGTTGCTTATAGATCTGCAGCGTCCACATGAGCTCTTCTTCAGGAAACGAAATTGCATTCACATGAGTGCTTTGAGTTTTTGGATTTCTTCTGTGTCTGTTTTGACCCCCCACCTCCGAAATCAGCATTTCATCTCATGGAGGAGTGATGCTGCTCATATGGGATGACGTTCATAGTTAACCCATCTCCCTGACTACCCACCTTAGAGCTCTTACAGTTTGCCTCTTCCTTTTTCACTTGACCTCTTCCCTTTGTACCATTTTTATCCTGCCATCATTCAGTGTCACCCAGGCTGACCTCCTGCAGCTTACTGGACATTTCTTCTGCTTGGTGACTAATGTACAACATCTCCTTTGGGGTTCTCCCAGAACCCGTCGGAGAGGTGCCCTCTTTGGTGACCTTAATTAACTTAATCTCTTCTGCCTTAGCACAGGAGCACTGAGGTTCCTTTCTGATTCCTCAAACACCTATTCCCATTTGGACCTATCCTAATGCACTGCCCAACTTGCCCATCATCTCAAGTGGTCTGTTCTTTCTGGCACCTACTTGAGTGACCATTTCCCTTGTGCTATCCATATGGTGACTCCTACCCCACCTACGCGCACATCCAAATGACAGCTTGCTAAGGCTGATAGGTGGCTTTTCTCCTCCACGGCGACCTTTGATGAACAAGATTTCAAAAATTGTGATGACCAGATGGAATGTCTTAAAAAGGTCATCATTACTGCTACTTAACGTTCCAGTCCCTACATGTCCTCCTTACCATGCAGTGTCCCTATCCCTTGGTGGACTGATGCATGCCATGACACAATTTGCATGCAAAGATGTGCTCTCTATATTTCTTATGGTGATCCTATGATGGCAAACTGCATTTATTACAAACAAATGCTTGCACAATGTTTTGTTCCTCGTAATAGGAAAAATGGTAGCTGGATTTCATTCACTTTTTCTTTTAACAGTTCCACCTGCTGCTCTGTCAAATGGGCTGACCCCTGATGGCTATTTGGAACCAATATCTATTCCCCAATATCCACTCTGACAGTAGCATACGATGTCATCTTGGAACCTATTGCTATCTCCAACACCTTGGGCCGCCATTTTTCGAAAATTTTGAGCTCTGCCTCATATCACACTGCCTGCTCAATTGGAAATGAGTGGAGGAGGCTTGGACAATACCCTTCCCTTCTCCAAATTGTGAGTGCTACAATGCTGCCTTTACTATGAGGGAGATAGATCATGCTCTCCGTTCATCCTGATCCTCCACCCCAGGGCCAGACTCCATTCATATTCAGATGTTGAGGCATCTTTCTTTTGAGGGCAAACACTTTCTGATTAATATGTACAACTCCAGCTATGCAGAGGGAGCATTTCCCTGAAACTGGCATGAAGCCACTGTCATAACCATACCTAAGTCTGGTAAGAACAAACACCTTCCTTATAGCTACTGCCCCATCTCTCTCATCAGCCCTATTTGCAAAGTGATGGAATGTATGATTCATGCCCGGCTTGTATGATGGCTCGAGTCTCACAATCTATTAACCATTGTACAGTGTGGATTTTGCGTGCGTCATTCTGCAGTTCACCATCTCAACACTTTGTCCACACATGTCATGAATGGCTTTCTGTGGAAATCCCCAACTGTAGCCTTGTTTCTCGATTTGCAGAAGGTCCGCAACACCCACTGGAGGACTGGTATCCTCCGTAAGGTCTACACTTGGTTCCATCCTGAGCATCGTCCTCTTTGCAATTGCCATTAACCTTATAATGGTCTGCCTCCCACCAAGCATCTCCACTTCCCTTTTCATTGAGGATTTCTCCATGTATTGCAGGTCTCCATGGGCCTGTCTCATTGAGTGGTGTGTTCAGTGATGTTTAGATTGTCTTTAGTCAGGGAGCATCGTTAATGGCTTTCGTTTTTCACTGACAAAACCCTTCGTATTAATTTTTGGTGGCACAGTTGGTTTCTCCCATGATCTTTACATCTGACGCCAGTTCTCTTCCATTCATTGAAACTACAAATGTCCTGGGGCCCATGCTCTATAGGAAACGCTCTTGTTCCTCTCACGCATCTTACCTGGCAGCCCCCTGTATGCAGTCCTTCAATGTCCTACATGTCATCGATGGTTCTTGCTGGAGTGCAGATCAAACCACTCTCTCCTGCTTGCACCGGTCACTTGTCTGTTCGAAATTAGGCTATGGGTGCTTCATTTTTGCATCTGCACACCTATCCCTCTTATGCCATCTCAACACTATCCACCATCGTGACGTGCATTTGGTCACCAGTGCCTTTTACACTAGCCCATCTGAGTGTCTCTATGCAGGAACTGCTTAACTACCATTTTCTTACCACCTTGACTTTGTCCTCAGCAGGTATGCATGCAGTTTGTCTTATATGCATTGCCACCCATCCTGTGCCACCTTCTTCAATGACTCCTTTGATTGCCAGTATGGGGCATGTCCCTCTTCTCTGTTACCTCGTTTTCTGCTTTTGCTCCTAAAGACCCTACTCCATTCTGGCTGTATTCCATTCAGTTTCACAAACTTCACACAGAATTTCATGATAGCACCTTTGCTTGCACTGGTGGTTCTCGGACTGACCATGGCATTGGGTGTGCCTCTATCATGGGTGCTGATGTTTCTCGCTATCGGATTCCAGAACACAGGTCAATATTTACAGCAGAGTTCCTCACCCTGTATCAGGCCGTGGAGCACATCCAGCAACACTGGCTTTTCAATTGTGTCCTGTGCTCAGACTTGCACAGCACACAGTGGCTCCAAAGGTGCTGAGAATCACCCATCCCTTGATGCAGCAGGTACAGGAAAACTGTCACTTGCTCACTCTTGATGGAGGGACTGTGATGTTTGTGGTTTCCTGGCCATGTCCGTCTGTCTGGAAACGAGGCTGCTGACACTGCTGCCAAGGCTGCAGTCCTTGTACCCCGGCCCACTTACATTCCATCCGATGATCTATCTGTTTCAGCCTGTCAGGAGGTGGTGCCACTTTGGCATCACCACAGGCCCTCCCTCCATGGGAATAAGCTCCAGATTATTAATAACTTTGTCCCCAAGTTGTTAAAACTTCAACTTTGTGATGGAATGCCCATTTTTTAACTATTTAGATTCCCACTTGGATTTGTACTAATTGCAGCAATATGGCGAAGGCCATTTAATTTTTAGTTCTTTACCTCCATTTCTCTATGGTGTATTTTATAATTCTTTCTCCATGTCCCTGTTTTTAGCTGTCTTCTCTTACATTGATTGGGACTGATGTGTATTCATTTATTAACTCCTCTCTGTCTTCATGTTCTATAGTTTTGAGATGGGCACATATGTCCCTAGATGCTTTTGCATGCTAAAACGAAACAAACAGTGCACACATTTGAATTTGTTAGATTTTACATTGGGTTGCAGTGTGCAGAGCAAGTCTCCCAGTGTAGAGGAGTAATACAGGAGAAGAATGTTCTGTAACAAGTGTTTATTTTTACTGTATTAGTTAGCTTTCCTATCTGAGAAGGAATTGTGGGGTGCACACACACACACACACACACACACACACACACACACACACACACACACACACACACACACACACACGTGTGCCATTTGGTGGCCCAAAGAAATCGCATACCATGTCCAGTGTTCCTAGTGGATTCCTGATAAGTGAAATGTTTCATGTATTGGCGATCACCAATCTGAAACGATGAACTGCACAATGAGAATATCCCTCTATTGCATAGTCCTGATATATGAATGCATGAGCCCCACAGGCTTTCCTCCACATGCATGCAGTATTGTCGTAGCCCTGTCCTCAGGAAATTATTACCAATTTTTCAAATACACATCTAGCTAGTCCTTAGCCAGTCACATCAACCACTGGAATAAATTACAGGAAATCTTCATTAATCTCAAGATCCAAGAAATAAACACAGAGAGATAGTTGCTCTATTCTAGCAGTTTCAGCAGTTTCATCTGCAAGAATATTGCAACATTTGGCATCATTGGTTATTGATGCAACAGCTGATCAGATTTTGGATTAGGGTCCTTAGTGTAATTCTTGTCATATTTACCAGTTCCTTTATAACTTACTTGTTGGTTCTCATCACCTTTCACAAAATATTTTGTAATGTCAAGAAAATTATTCATCTTGTCGTCTTGTTTGTCAACTTTGGTAGTCCCAAAGCCTCTGTGTCCCAATCATACCATTTCCTTACATACACAAAGAATCATTGCTTGATGATAAGGACTGTACATGTTGTATCCCTTTCCATCTGCTCCACAAGGCCTTGGTCCAGGCAATGTTTTATATTGTGTGTTATGTTCACCATCATGTGAATAACAGTCACATTCAATTACAAAGGCTTGTGGTAAGCATTGGTTGTATGTATGTTGAAATATTAGAGTGTATGCGTTCACTCTGAGAACATGGAAGAGACCAGGGCTGGAACATTTTGATGACTACCTTTTCCATAACTAGCAGCAAGCATCATAATCATTTTTGGAACAGTATACCAACCAAAGATATTTCTTCATCCAACTTAGACTAAACATTCAACATTGACCACTTTGCAAACTGAGGGGAAATTTATAAGTTGTGTTGGGCACAAAAAGTTTTTGGAAATATTGTAGCGTGATGTGCTCATCAACTTTTTCATCATTTGATAGTAAACAATCACTTGTGTTGTACTTGCAGCCATGTAGAAAGTTGTCAGAGGTTGATGTGTCAGTTAAAGGTGTTGATTTTGTATCAGGACCCAACAAAGGTGATTCTGAATTAGCATTAAAGCTTCTATTGCTTTAAAACAACATTTGTAGCAACTGTGGTGGATCATCCATTATCCAAACCTGAGAGGAAAGAGTTTGTTCCAGTTATAGAGATTTTGAGAAGTACTTAAAATATCATTAGTGAAAGAGTCAGCAACTGAAATTGCGTGTAACAGAGCAAAAGCTGAAATACTTAACACTGTTTTTAAATGTTTTGTTACAAAGGAAAAACCATGAGTATTGTCCTAATTTAAACCTCATACTGCTGAAACAATGAGTGATATTGTTATTAAAAGTCCAATTGGTTTTAAAAAAGCTTAAATCATTGAAACTGAACAAAGCTCCAGGAACTAGTGGAATCCCTACCATATTCTATACTGAATTTTTGGTTGAGTTAGCCCCTTTTTCTAACTACAGGGTGAGTCATAAATAAGGAAAAATATGTCTAGGACCACATGCTACTCTGCATAACATGTGACACATCATTGTTAATTTTGTTCTCCTTGATGTATTGTGTATGTAAAGCAATAACACATGTTAACCATTGAATGAGATACCGACGAGCCTCACGATCATGACATGTCATTCACCCATAGATACAACACGTGACACACCAATGAGCTGATGTGTATCTGTAAGTGTTTGAAAGATATGAGAGAGAGAAAATCCCATCCCAATGTATGTGAAATTGTATCGGAACTTGGGAATCACACATTGCAGGTTGTAACGGATTGTACAGTCACATGTTAGGGAATGTGTGCCCTGTAAGCAGAAAGAGTGGTCAATGGTGGAAGTAAAACCGCAGCATGCACAATGTATTTACAACACCTCTGCAACGGTCACTCTGCTGGATACTCGCCATGTCAACAGTTGCTAACAGCCGCATCGCAGTGTTACTACAGTACCGTGGCAAGTTTCACAAATGAGGAATATGCCGATGTCCACCTCACCTACAGGCTTGCAGATGAAAGAGCTGATGTTGCAAGGCAACTGTATCACAAGAGGTTTCCTAGCCGGCACCTTCCATCCGCAAAATCGTTTTACTCTGTGGACAGGCGCTTGAGGGAGTATGGTGCTTGTGTAGCACTTCCAGGATGATGTGGCCATGACCAACAGTTGATGTACATTGCGGATGATGAAGGAAAAGTGTTACAAACCATTGCGGAGGATTAACAATAAGCACCAGGTCTCTAGCCACTGTGGTTGGCATGTCACAATCTACAGCACTCCATAGAAACCAGTACCATCCCTTTCACATGCAGAAGGTACAGGCATTATTGCTGGAAGACTACCAGAGGATGCTGGACTTCTGCAACTTTATCCTATGGTGTCAGATCTACAATCAGCATTTTTCACATACAATACTGTTCACCGACAAAGCCTATTTCATGAAGGAGGATATAGTGAATTCGCATAATTGGCACCAGTGGGTGGAAGAAAACCCCCGCAGCACAGTGATACGAGGCTACCAACAACAATGTGGTGTCAATATCCGGTGTGATATTATTGATCACCATCTCGTAGGGCAACATGTGCTACCACAAAGGCTTACAGGGGAGCGGTATCTGCATTTCCTAGATGTTACATTCCCAGAATTGTTGGAAGACATTAGTTTGGTCTTTCATGTGAACCTGTGGTCCTGTGGTACATGCGTGATGGTGCGCTCGCTCACTTCAGTGGCACAGTGCAATGCCACCTGCACAGTACCTTCCCTTCAAAATGGGTGGCTTGTGGAGGCCCTTTAGCATGGCCAGCAAGATTGCCAGACCTGAATCCACTGGATTTATTTTTGTGGGGCCATCTGAAATCTGTGATTCATGAAGGAGAGTTTGTTGATGTCAACACCCTTCAACCCAGAATACAACATGCCTGTGATATTATGCAAAGAGATACAGACATGTTGGATCATGTTCAGCAATCCTTCCTGCAAATAGTTCAACTTTGCCACACATGTCGTGGCTGTCATTTTGAACAGTACTTATAAACCGGCACTGCAGCTTCTGGTCGTGTGTTTCTATGTTAGTTTTGATTTGTACAGCTGTATTGTATTCGTTTGTGTGAACTGCCACATACCTATGTAGTAGTATTTTGTATTCTGCATCTATGTACTCTTTTCTTAAAACTAAGTCTGGACACAAAAACCAAATTATAAAACATGCATATACAGTAGTGCAGCCCCTCCTCATGTTCGTTTCCCTGTGCCAACTAGCCATGATACATAGTACCGGCCAGCGTAACTGGTATGAGATAGATGTGGGTGCTATCATTGCTCGCAATGTCATGTACACTGTTGCTTGACGCTGATGCCTTGCCTTCTCGTGAGCGGCTAAACTACCTACAACACTCGCATAGCCAATGTCGGCACACAGTAACACCCAAAAGTCCACTTCGTATTTCCACATTTTTACCATTCAATTGCATTGTCATTTATTGACATAGGAACATGCAAGCTCAGTGTGTGACAATTTGCACAACATATTTGTCCTCATTTATGACTCGCCCTGTATATTTTATCATAGATCTCTTGAACAAAAACACATGCCCAGTTCTTGAAAAAAGGCACAGGTCACACCCACCTACAAGGAGTATAGTAGAAGTGATCCACAAAGCTACCATGCAGTATCCTTCATACTGACTTGTGCAATCTTAGAGCATATTCTGAGATCAAACATAGTAAGGTATCTTGAACAGAATGACCTTCTCAATTGCAATTATCGTGGTTTCCGAAAACACTGGTGAATTGTAATTCAGCTTGCATTTTTCTCACATGTCATCCTCAAAGCTTTGGATCAAGGTAGTCAGGAATACATAATGTTTCTTCATTTCTGGAAAGCACTTGACTCGGTACCTTACTTACACTTTTTTTGTCAAAAGTGCAATCATATGGTGTATTAAGTGAAGTTTGTGAATTGATTGAGGAGTTTTTGGCAGGGAGGAGGCAGTATGCTATTGTGGATGGAGAGTTATCATCGTAGGTAGAAGTAACTTTGTGTGTTCCCCAGGGAAATGTGTTGGTACTCTTGCTGTTCATGTTGTATAGAAAAGACTTTATAGACAATATTAATAGTAACTTCAGACTTTATGCAGATGATATGATTATCTATAATGCAGTACTATCTGATGGAAGTTGCATAAATATTGTACATCTTGATAAGATTTCAAAATGGTGCAAAGATTGGCTACTGGTTTTATATGTTAAGAAATGTGAAGTTTTCCACGTCACAAAATGAAAAACCAGTAGAATCTTATGACTATAATATCAGTGAGTCACAGTTGGAATCAACCAACCCATAGAAATACCCATGTGTAACACTTTGTAGAGATATGAAGTGAAATGATCACATTGGTTCAGCTCTCGGTAAAGTAGGTGGTAGAATTTAGTGTATTGATAGAATACAAGGGAAGTGCAGTCAACCTTTGTATGGTAATATACTGTATCCACACCCTCCACCTAGCAGTTTCCACCCCCTCCTTCCCATTTTCAAGTCCAACCTTGTTTATTTGCAGCCAACTGCTGTATACTAACAAAGGCTGTGGCCAAAAGCTTTGTGTGACATTTAATTGTACCGGTCTTCAACTTGACGGGCCTTTTTTATGATATGCAGCAATCTGTCTTTCTTTACATTGTTTATACAACTGGAAACATGTACTGTTACTACATACCAGAGCACGTCATTTAAATAAATGAACTTGAATGCCTTAAAAAAGAAAATAAACTCTGATTACTGTTAATCAATCACAACTTATGACCAAGCCATTTATAGGCAATTACTTGTTGAGCAGAGATACGTTTGGAAACGGGCTGTCATTGACATATTATACCAGGATAACTCACTTCTTCACACATTGTAGCAGAGGTGTTGGTAATTCTTATTTTCTGCCTGTAGTATGATGATGTTGACTGCAGGTGTAAAAAAAAAAAAAAAAAATTTAAAAAAAATCTGAGTTTCTCGTCATGAAGTCCGAACTTTTAATTTCCCTATGAACTTTTTATGTATATAGTTCTGCCTTCAGTTGATCTCTGCTTCTAATGATTCTTTCTCTATTAAATTTTTATAACACTACAGGGATTTTGTACAGCTTACTGAAACTGAGATTACAAATAATAGTGTTCACACAGATTTCCTGTAGAACAAGATTGCTACTGACTGACCCAAGTGTACTCTTTAAAATTTCACTGAGTTGTGATACACGTGAAATTGGTTCTACACATTTCCTCTATAACAACATTGTTAATATCTGTTAGTTGTATGTTCTTCTTTGACAACAGGTTTGACCTTAATATAAGTTTTATTTACAATTTTATCTAATACAGTTTTGTTCCTTTCAGTTCATTCCTAACTTTTTCATAATGGGAATTTATTGTATCTTTTAATTTTTCTATAGTAGCGTCATGACTAGATTTAGTTGCGTATCTCAAAGTATCATTGACAGATTTTATTGTAGATGTGAAGTGGTCATGACTGGAATTAACTGCAGTTCTCAAAGAGTTGTACCTCACATTAATTGTATTGCTTCAAGAATTGTAACTGTAATGTATAGTATTTTCTTAATTTAGCATTTTAGACATGAAAGTGTCATGGCTGGAACTGCTGACTGCAAATCTTTCATTCTGGCTGACAATTCATTCACCAAATCTGGTTCTTCTTAATTTTTTGATATTTTGATTATGTAAATACTCATTTTGAAACAGAAAAATGTGAAACTGGATGTTGTACTTATTCCATTGTTTCGCAGTCCTTTGCCAGTTTAATTACCTTTCTTCATTTGACCACTCTTGAAGATAATTCACACATTTTGTTTCTATGTCCAGTATTTTTATCTTCCTTTTTGCTGTGGTATTTAACATGTAAACAATATTTTTCATTTATGAAAGTCATAAATAATATCAGTACTTTGTCTGCCACAAAGGATGCCAGTCCGAGCCCATAGGTTCGATAAGGAACCTAGAAAAATGTTTGTTAAGTCTGTTTGTTGTAGAATATCAACAGTGAGACAATACTCATCTTTGCCCTTCAATGCCACAGTTGCAGTTGTTTTTGTGGTACCTCATTTCCTTAAAAAAAATTGGGGTATGGTCTTACTGATAGTAGTCCTGGATCTCGTGAAAGTTTAACATCATCACATTACCCACCTCCTTGCTGTGCAAGGAGCGATTACTTACAAAGACTAATTCAAGCAAAAATAAAACTTGACTATATGTGTATGATGGGAGAGACTGGCTGGGCACTAGTCTCTAACAATCGAGGATGATACAGCCATATACCAGGAGCAGTTTTGGGTGATGTAATCACAATTCCTTGCTGGTATGTTTCTATTAAACTGTAAATGGGGGGATGATAGGGTAGTGTAAGAAGTAGGGGCATAGTGTAAGAAGTTGGGGGAATTCAGTGCAGGAAAATTTTACTACGGAAGAAACACCGAAAACATCTCGGGATCCGACGGTCGTCACTCCGCCCGTTAACACCGAACGTTAATGTCGCTGGGGGATATACAACTTTATGTCCTTAATGTTGTACTTTCCTGTCTCTGATTCCATTATAGGATCAAATAAAAATGTTTCAGGATGTACTACTTTTTGAACTCGGTATGGTCCCTCATATTTTTAGAAAAACTTGTGTGTCTCTTTCCTCAGGGCAGAGCTCTGAAGATGCTGTTTTACGAGAACTAGTTCATTGACCTTGTAGTGAGGTTTGATAGTCTTCTCATTAAGTCTAATCACTCATTGTTGCGCCTTTTCAACTAAATTTTTAGAACCCATTTCCTGTTTAAGTTCGTAATCTTCAGTAGGCTTTTCAGGCCAAATGAAACATTTAATAAGAGGTTCTCCTGTAAAAGGTTTGCCTATTACTTCTAAAGGTGTTAACCCTGTTCATAAATGTGGTAGTATATTTAAAATAAGTTTAAAGTCTTTGATCTTTGTTGCCCATAAGGTATGTTTTTTCATGGCAGTAGGTGTGGCATAATTTCACAAAATTTTTCATTACCTGTTCATACAGATTTGGGGACAGGTTATAGTTGGATATTAACACTTGACAAATACCTTCCCATGCTAAAAATTCTTTAAAATCATTACTAACAAATTGTGTTCCATTATTGGAGAGAAACAGTAGGGTTTTCCTACCTCCAGAAAGTATTGTAGCAAACAGTGTATAACTGTTTGTTGACCAACACTCTATGAGAACTAAAATGTATGACATTCCTCCCTTTCCTTTCAGAATAGGTACTAAGAAATCTGCTGCTGTAAGTTTGTGTACAGACTTTGGAATGATTGGATACACATGAGTGAGTGTTCCTCTCTTTCACCTTCTGAAAGGCTTCACAAGGCCAAATTAATGATGCTACTTTATGTCCTAGCCTTTTAAAGTAACAGAACTTATTCATACGAGCTATACATTTCTTTATTCTAAAGTGTCCATTCCATGTATGAACATACCACACAATTTCATCTTCCATTAACTTCGGAATGCATAAAAGCCATTGTTGCAATGTTATACTATCCCACCAAAATAAAATATGACCCATAATTTTCCATTTCTCTGCTTGCTTAGGAGGCAAGGGATTTCTAATACATGTAGCAAACATCTTGGTAAAAATAGGGATCATGTTCTTTATGCCATCTCTTGTATCCTGGTGTGTGGATACTCTGTCAGAAAATTAATTGCAAAAATTACACCAGATCACTTGTAACTCTTCCATGTCTATATGTAACCTAGACAAAGTGTCTTGTACAATATTCTCTCAACCTTTTACATACTGTGTTCTAATGTCATACTCTTGTAGGAACAACATCCATCACATTAATCTAGTATGTAACAAATGACTATTCATCAAAAAAGATAGAGCATGATGATATGCGTAAATATGGATTTCTGCCCCCATACTAGTGTTTGGAATTTTTGGATACTCCATAGTAATGCTAATAGTTCATTTTGAGTAGCTTTGTAGTTTACATCATATTTATTAAGACTATGGCTAGCAAAAGCTATAGATGTGTGATTTACACTATCTAGACCCCACTCTTCTTGGAATAGTCCGTCTCGTTCTGTTTCTACATGTTTATTCAATGTACATGTGTCTAGCACACCTCCTGTAACTTTTTTACCACTAGTAAAGGGTTATTCATGATGCTAGAAGTAAGTTCTATTATATTGTTGTCAATCATTTTGTCGATTTGCTCCTTAACGGCTTCTTTCAAACTTCCCGGTACTGGATATGGCTTACAGAAAAATGGAGTGTCATTTTTTATTTTAAACTTACATATGTAATCACTGATATTACTGGGAAAATTGGATAATACTTCTTCGTATTCCATTAGAATTCTATATAAATCTACTTTCCGTGCATTGGTTAATATTGTGGATTCTTTTACTTTGTTTTGTATGTCAGTCCTATATGCTGATTGGTCTATATTACTGATCTCTTGTGACAGTTGTGCAGTAGCTGTTAATCACAGACAAACCCCTGCAGGTCCAGGGGTTAGAATAGGCCCGAGGTATTCCTGCCTTTCGTACATACACCCTGGTAACGGCCAGGCATAGGGAGGGGTGATTATCTGAGCTGATACCTTCCAAAAGTGCCGATTGGTCCCTCCATCCGTTTCTCGGGAGGTGTGACCTGAGGTGTGAACAATCACCTAAGGCGGGAGTGCCCTCAGAAAGGGCCCCCACAAGGGAGGAGCGCTCCATCGGAGACGCCGGTAATCATGGGTGATACTTTCGCAATGGTTTCCTCATCTTCCACTATGTCTGCTCAGAAGCATAAGTTCCATGCTGCGTTCTTCACTGCTACACATCTTCCCTGTCTGAATGGAACCGCGCCATACTTTAAATTCATCATGTGGGGCCGTTTATATATGCACCCTCGATGGATTATCTGGTGAAGAAATTGAGCACTACCTGTCTGACCAGGGCGTAACGGCTGTTCATAGAGTTATGAAAAGGGTTGACACGAACACCATTCCAACCCGCACTGTCTTCTTGACATACTCGTGAAGACTTTTTACATGCCCCAACTTCACAACCATTGGTTCCTCCTTCATCTAAACATCATGTTTCCAAGAAGGCTAATGAGAAACCCAGTTCATCTCCTTCTCCGCCAAGGCGTGTCTCACCTACAGCATCACCTGTTGGAAATCGCCCTCGGCAGTCTTGTGTGTCGCCGAGCCGCACTGCTGGTGGCCGATCAACCGGCCGATCGCTGGTGTTAGGAGCTGCTCCTGAGCAACCTATGGATCAGAATCTTCTGCCTTCGGCTGAATGCTGCTCCATGCTGTCGGTCGCAAGCTCTGAGCAGTCGTTGAGTTGACGGCAACCTTGGTGACATTCCTCCATTTTCTGCCCACCCTATGTCCATTATCCACTGCAATATCCGCGGCATTCGAGCCAATCGGGATGAATTGTCGATCCGCTTACGATCCTACTCGCTGGTCATCATCTGTCTTCAGGAAACAAAGCTGCGTCCCCATGACCGCTTTGTTCTCCTCCATTTTCACTCCATCCAATATGGTCTCCCCTCTGTTGAAGGCACTCCAGCAAATGGAGGACTCATGATTGTTCTCCATGATACTCTCCATTATCACCCAATCCCCTTAAACACTTCCTTCCAAGTTGTCGCTGTCAGTCTTTCCCTTTCTGGATATACCTTTTCTCTTTGTACTGTATACATTCAATCGTCCACACCAATGGCACGAGCTGATCTCCTTCATCTTCTTCGTCAGCTTCCACCCCCCTATTTGCTGGTTGGGGACTTCAATGCCCACTACCCGCTTTCGGGATCTCCACATCCTTGTCCACGTAGCTCACTATTACTACACATTTTCCACCAAGCGGATCTAGTTTGCCTCAACACTGCAGTCCCTACATTTTCGTCTGCCTCCACAACAAATTTCTCTCATTTGGACCTTTCGGTCGGTACTGTTCCGCTAGCTCGGTGCTTTGAATGGTTCGCCCTTTCAGATACACACTCGAGTGACCACTTTCCATGTGTCCTTAGACTGCAGCCTCAACTGCCGTATATGCGCCCGTGATGCTGGAAGTTTACCCAAGCCGATTGGACACTTTTTTCGTCTCTAGTGACATTCGATGACCGTCACTTTCCTAGCATCAACGATAAGGTCACACATATTACAGACATTATTCTTACAGCTGCGGAACGTTCAATACCACGCACCTCATAATTGCACCGGCGCCCCCCAGTTCCTTGGTGGAACGAGGAATGCCGTGACGCAATACGTGAGCGGCGACGTGCTCTTCGTGTTTTCCGCCACCATCCTACTTTGGACAACTGTATCCGCTATAAGCAGTTCCGTGCGCGATGCCGTCGTGTCATCCACGATAGCAAGAAGGCAAGCTGGAAATTCTTTAGTAGCTCATTTAACACCTTCACTCCCTCCTTGGAAGTTTGGAGTCGGATTCGATGGTTATCAGGCGCGCCTAGTTTCTCCCCGGTCTCTGGGCTCACAGTCGCGCATGATACATTAGTGGATCCCGTCGCAATTTCTAACTCATTGGGTCAACACTTTGCTGGGATTTTGAGCTCTTCAAATTACCCGCCAACGTTTCTCCCGAAGAAACGTGCAGTGGAAGTGCAACCACTTGCTTTCTTCTCTCAAAATCGCGAAAGCTATAATACTGTTTTCTCCATGCGGGAACTCCAACATGCACTCTCTTCTTCTCGCTCCTCCGCCCCAGGACCGGATGGTATCCACGTCCAAATGTTGCTGCATTTATCAACCCATAGTCTGCGTTACCTCCTTCGCCTTTAAAATCGAATTTGGACCGACAGTACTTTTCCCAGACGATGGCGGGAAGCTATCGTCGTTCCTGTTCTGAAACCTGGAAAGGACAACCATCTCCCCTCTAGCTATCGCCCCATTTATCTCACGAGTAGTGTATGTAAGGTTTTGGAGCGTATGGTAAATTGCCGTTTAGCTTGGTCGCTGGAATCCCGCAGTCTTTAAACACCTGCCCAATGCGGATTCCGAAAGCATCGTTCTGCAGTTGACCATCTTGTTACTCTCTCCACTTATATCATGAACAATTTTCTCCGGAAACGCCAAACGTTAGCAATATTTTTTGATCTGGAGAGAGCATACGATACCTGTTGGAGGACAGGCATCCTCCGCACACTGTTCTCTTGGGGCTTTCGAGGTCGGCTGCCACTATTTCTTCGCGAATTTATGGCAGAGCGCACATTTAGAGTGCGGGTGAACACTACTCTCTCCCGTACTTTCTCCAAAGAAAACGGGGTACCCCAGGGCTCCATGCTAAGTGTTGTACTGTTTGCCATTGCCATAATTCCAATTATGGACTGTCTCATTCCCTGATTTCTCAGGCTCCCTCTTTGTGGACGATTTTGCTATCTACTACAGCTCTCAACGGACCAGCCTTCTTGAACGACATATTGAGGGATGTCTCGATCGCCTCCAGTCTTGGAGCATCGAAACCGGCTTCCGTTTTTCTCCCAGTAAGACCGTTTGTGTTAATTTTTGGCGACGTAAGGAGTTTCTTCCACCCTCCTTACATCTAGGACCTGTCAACCTTCCGTTTTCGGACGTCGCTAAATTCTTGGGTCTTATGTTTGACAGAAAACTGTGCTGGTCCTCCCACGTTACTTATCTTTCAGCTCGCTGTCTCCGATCCCTCAACACCCTCCATGTCCTGAATGGTACCTCCTGGGGAGCGGACCGAGTTGTCCTTCTCCGCCTCTACCGCGCCTTAGTGCGCTCTAAATTGGACTATGGAAGCATAGTTTACTCTTCTGCTTGGCCGTCTATTCTTCGTCTCGACTCTATCCACCACCGTGGATTACGTTTAGTGTCTGGAGCTTTTTACACTAGCCCTGTGGAAAAGATTTATGCTGAGACTACTGAACTACCGCTGTCCAGTCGGCGAGCAGTCCTTCTGAGTCGTTATGCTAGCCATCTGTCTTCCATGCCTGCTAATCCGGCCCATGACATTTTTTTCGACGCCTCCTTTGATGTAGGGTATGCAGGCCGCCCCTCCTCCCTACTACCACCGGGAGTCCACTTCCGTCAACTGCTCCATTCTCTTTCCTTCCGCGTTCCTAAAACCTTCTTGACAAGTTGGGGTACAGCACCGCCTTGGCTCCATCCCCGGATCTGCCTGCTCCGTGACCTTTGTTAATTTCCCCCTTCACTTGTTTATCATCGGGCATTTGCTGCTCTATGTGCACAAATGAAGGCAGCCACATTCATTTACACTGATGGCTCGAAAACATCGTTAGATGTAGGGAGTGCCTATATTGTTGGCGACACCCAAAATCAATTTCAGCTTTTCGACCAGTGTTCGGCTTATACTGCGAAGCCTTACGCTGTTCTCCAGGCTATCCACTACACCTGCCACCATCAGTAGATACAGTATGTTATCTGTTCAGATTCTCTCAGCTCTCTCCTCAGTCTCCAAGCTCTTTACCCTGTCCACCGTCTGGTCCACCGGATTCAGGACTGTCTGCGCTTCCTCCACCTGGGGGGCATCTCGGCGGCATTTCTCTGGCTCCCAGGACACGCTGGTATCTGTGGAAATGAGGCGGCCGATATAGCGGCCAAGGCTGCAGTCTCTCTTCTTCGGCCAGCTATTCAATAGATTCCCTTCACCGATCTACGGAGCGTTTTATGTCATCGTGTTGTTCTTTTATGGCACACACATTGGTCGACACTTCCCCACAATAAATTGTGGGACGTGAAAGCTCTTTTCTGTGCTTGGACTTCTTCCTCCCGAACGAGTCATCGGGAGGAGGTAATTGTAACTAGACTCCGGATAGGGCACTGTCTTTTTAGCCATCGACATCTTTTAAGCGGCAATCCTCCCCCACTCTGTCCCCACTGCTCTCAGCTGTGGACGGTAAGACACCTTTTAATTGATTACCCCTATTTTACTCCGTTACGCACCCGTCTACAGCTGTCGCCTGACATATCGTCCATTTTAGCAGATGACACGCACTCGGCCGATCACGTTCTCAAGTTTATTAGTGCCAGTGAAATGAATTCAGTCATTTGAAGATTTTCTTGGGGACAGCCAACCCCTTTCTGTAGTGGATTTTTAAGCCTTCCTTCTGCTTTTAGTTTCTCCAATTTTTTGAGTTTCGTTCCCATTGCTGCTGGTTTCCATTTTCGGTTTTTACTGTATCCTAAGTCACGGATCGGGCGCTAATAACGATAGCAGTTTTGCGCCCTAAAACCAAAACAAAAAAAAAAAAAAAAGAAAAAAAAAATACTGACCTACACTGAGGCTAAGAGATAATTTGAACGCCTGCATCCTGTGAATATGACATCGTCTTACCCTGCTGCTACAACAGTTCTGCAACCATCATCTCCGCAAACCTAGGTCACCTCTTAGAGCTGGAAGACTACACCTGCACGCTTGATGGTGGGGCTTTTAAGCCAGAGAAGTGTAAGTCTTCTTTGGCTTTTCTCACTAGGAATGGGTCTCTTGGGTCACTCTGTTCCCAGGTTTCTTCTAGGTTTGGTCTGTTCATGGCTACCAGATCTAAAATATTTACATTATGCTTTGGCTGTCGATTTAGCTGCTCAAGACCCCTCTTGAAGCTGTGGCTGTCATAATATTGACAGTGCGGGAAATAACTGTCTGCAATGTATACCTTCCTGCAGATGGTGCGGTACCCTTGTATTAGCTGCAATGATTGATCAGCTCCCTAAACCTTTCCCACTTCTGCGAGATTTTAATGCCCATAATCCCTTGTGGGGTGGTACCATGCCTACTGGCCAAGGCAAGGATGTTGAAACTTTACTGTCGCAATCCAACCTATGCCTCTTAAATACTGGTGCCACCACACATTTCAGTGTGGCTCTTGGTAGTTCCTCGGCCATTGATTTATCAATTTGCAGCCCAGGACTTTTCCTATCTATTTACTGGAGAGCACATGATGACCTGTGTGGTAGTGACCACATCCCGATCTTCATGTCACTGCCCCAGCATCAGGTGCACAGACGCCTGCCCAGATGGTCTTTGAACAATGCAGACTGGGAAGCTTTTACCTTGGATGTCACTGCTGAATCTCCCCCACATGGTAACATTGATGTGATGCTTGAGCAGTTGACTAGCACAATTGTGTCTGCGGCAGAAAATGCGGTCCCTCACTCTTTGGGGTGCCTCAGGCATAAGGCAGTCCCTTGGTGGTCGCTGGAAGTCGCTGAAGCAATTAAGGAGCATGGGCGAGCTCTGAAATATCATAAGTGGCACCCTTCCCTGAAGCACCTCATAGCCTTTAAATGGCTCCATGCCCGTGTTTGCCACCTTATCAAACATTGGAAGAATTAGTGTTGGGGAGATAGATCTTCACCATTGGGTGCCACACATCACCTTCCCAAAGATCAAACATCTTTTCGGGTATTAGGCCCCAACAGCTGTCCCTGGTATTATCATAAATGGCAAGTTATGTACTGATGCAAATGTGATTGCCAAGCACTTTGCTGAGCACTTTGCTCGAGCCTCTGCATCAGAGAATTATCCCCCATCCTTTCACACACTGAAATGGTGGCTGGAAGGGAAGGTCCTCTCATTCACTACACACTGCAGTTAATCCTATAACGCCCCATTTACAGAGTGGGAGCTCCTCAGTGCCCTTGCACATTGCTGTGTCACAGCTCCTGGGCCTGATGACATCCACAGCCAGGTGATTACATATTTCTCATCTGACTACAAGCGACATTTTCTCATCATCTTATACCAGATCTGGTGCGACGGCATCTTTCCATCATAATGGCGAGAGAGCACCATCATTCTGGTGTCAAACATGGTAAAAACCCCATTGATGTGGATAGCTATCACCCCATCAGCCTCACCAATGTTCTTTGTAAGCTGCTGGAACATATGATATGTTGACGGTTGGGTTGGGTTCTGGAGTCATGTGGCTTGCTGGCTCCATGTCAGGGCGGCTTCCGCCAGGGTCACCCTACCACTGATAATCTTGTATCCATCGAGTCTGCCATCCAAACAGCCGATTCAAGATGGCAGCACCTGATTGCCATCTTTTTTGACTTACATAAAGCATACGATGTGACTTGGTGACCTCATATTATTGCCACATTGTATGAGTGGGGTCTCCGGCGACCACTCTGGATTTTTATCCAAAACTTCCTGTCGCTCCATACTTTCCATGTCCAAGTTGGTGACTCCCATAGTTCCATCCATATCCTGGAGAATGGAGTCCCGCAGGGCTCTGTATTGAGTGTCTCTCTATTTTTAGTGGCCATTAACAGTCTAGCAGCAGCTGTTGGGCCCTCCGTCTCACCTCCTCTGTATGCAGACTACTTCTGCATTTCATACTGCTGCCCCAGTACTGTTTTCGCTGAGCGGTACCATGGCACCATCCACAAGGTGCAGTCATGGGCATTAGCCCACAGCTTTCAGTTTTCAGCCGCAAAGTCGTGTCATGCATTTCTGTCAGCATTGTACCAGAACACACACTTCACCTTAATGACGATCCACTTACTGTAGTGGAGACTCAATTCCTAGGACTGGGTTTCAACACTCAATTGACTTGGCTCCCTCATCTTCGTCAGCTTAAGCAGAAGTGCTGGCAGCACCTCAATGCCTTCCATTGCTTGAGCAACAATAATTGGGGTGCAGATCACTGTATGCTGCTGCAGCTCTACAGAGCCCCTGTCCAATCCTGAATTGACTATGGAAGTGTGGTTTATGGTTTGGCAGCGCCTTCAGCATTGCATTTACTTGACCCTGTGCACCACTGTGGGGTTTCATTAGTGACAGGAGCTTTTAGGACGAGTCCAGTGACTAGCATACTGGTGGAGGCTGGTGTTCTTCCACTGCAGATCAGACATGCGCAACTACCCTCCAGTTACACAGCACATATTCATAGTTCCCCTGAGCATCCAAATTATATCTCGTGCTCTTGAGTACATCCGCTCATGCCCTGGTGAGTCATTTCTCCTGTTTACTGATTCATTGAGCAGCCTACAAGCTATCAACCAGTACCATCCTCACCAACCTCTGGTAGCATCCATTCAGGAGTCCATATATGCCCTGGATCAGTTCTGCTGTTCCATGGCGTTTGTGTGGACCACAGCACATGTCAGAATTCCCATCTATGAACTTGCTGACAGGCTGGCCGAACAGGAAACACAGAAACGTCTTCAGGAGATAGGCATCTCCAAAGCTGACTTGCATTCTGTCTTGCACCGCACGGTTTTTTGGCTTTGGGAGATGGAATGACATAACAGCACACACAACAAATTGTGTGTTATTAAGGAGACTATGAATGTGTGGAAGTCTTCCATGCAAGCCTCTCACAGGGAATCAGTTGTCCTCTGCCAGCTCTGTATTGGCCATACGTGGTTAATGCATGGTTACCTACTCTGTCGTGAGAACCCACCTGAGTGTCACTGTGACTCCCAAATGACAGTCGTCCACCTCTTGCTGGACTGCCCACAACTGTGCTCTTCATTACTGCTGTACCAACTGTGTGAACTCCTGTTAATGATAACAGAGGTAAGTGATGTTTAGTTTGTAATAAGTTAAAGAATGTGCTAGAAATGAGTGACACCTCACTCCCTGAATCTGTAAATATGTTAACTTCAAAAGTCTCCATGTTTCCTACTATTATTGGTTGTGTAATATTGATAGTCAAGTTTGGTTCTTCCAGTAACAACCATTCTTTTGTTGGTATTTTGTGTGAGAAATTAAGATACTTATTATAAACCAGGATTCCTAGTGTATCTGTAGGACTGGACCCCAGCCCTGTATCCACATCTCACTACGTTTTCCTCATTACTAGTAATCACCGGTTGGTTACCAGCTTGGCATGCTATATCACCACTTTGTGCTCTATTATTACTTGCCACAAATTCCTGCATAGTTAATGGGATCAAGTGCATCCACAAAATATAATAATACTTCAATCATTCTCCACCCACTACATAATATATTCTTCCTCCGGTAAATGTTCAATAGTCTTATTAAAATTCGAACTAACCCCTCTCCCTCCATTGGTTTGTCAAAGTACTTTGCTCATGTTAAATGCCAGTCAAAATACTTTCTCATTGTTCCCCACATATTACTGTAATACTTTGGGTCCCACAAGTCTGATAATAGCTTTCCTGGGCACTTGCTGACCAATACTTCTCTTTAAACTTCTTTTGAAAATCTTCCCAAGAGGAAAAGTTTGCGTTGTTTACCATTCCCCACTCTGAGGCTTCCCCTAACAGATACCCAACAGCAAACACCATCTTTTTTGAATTTTCCCAGTTCTTGGGCATTGCTTGGTTGAACCTTTCCAAAAAACAGGTAGTGTGTACTTCCCCATTTGGCTTAAACTTAGGCAATTGCTTAGACAACCCTGAATTGGCTCCCCATCGTAAATCCATCATTACCTCACTAGTTAATACCACATTAGGAGAAGTTATCCTCTTATCTACCTTGTCCTGAATAGGTTTGAATTCTTTCCATAATTCATCCATACATTTCTTGGTATCATTGAGGTCAATGGATAAGGCAGGAGACAAGTTCTCAGATTACTCTCACGGCAATTTTTTGGTCAATTATTTCCTCTACCTGTTCCTCCAGACTACTCATATTAATTATGTCTGAGGTTTCTAATTTCTCTTTAAAGTTTCTTTCCACAGTACCTACTAGAGTGTTAATGCAAGCAATTTGCTATTGGACTATTGGTATTAACTTACCCTGTTTTTCAATATTATCTCTCAAATTGTGCAGTCTTTTCATTACAGCAACAAATGTAACATTACATACATTCTGAAATGATCCTAACTTCTCACTAAATTCAGATTCTACATTATCACATTCATATTCAATATCACATTCACTATCACACAAACATCCTAAAAGTGGTTACTCTGTGAAAAGTCACTGCTTAACAAACTAGTTAATTCGTCTTTCAAATCTATTTTAAAATTCTCTACTTTAGTAGTTAAAGTGTCAAATTCAGTCTTCAAATTAGCCCCTAGCTTCACATAAATTATCTAAGTCTTTACTTTGTGAATCTACTTTAACACTTAGCAATCCTAAAGTTCTATTCTGAACATCCAATTTATAATTTGAGTATTCACTGCATCTATTTCTCTACTTAAAGTAGAACTCTGTGCATAGAGTTTTTCCCTTAAAGTTGCAATTATTTCATTTCTCAAAGAAACACCCTTCATCTATTTTATCATTTAATTGAGTACCTATTGAGTCTAATTTAAGACTTCTGTGCATAGAGTTTTTCCCTTAAAGTTGCAATTATTTCATTTCTCAAAGAAACACCCTTCATCTATTTTATCATTTAATTGAGTACCTATTGAGTCTAATTTAAGACTTAGTTCCTTTCTCAAAGCTGCTGAATCTGCACTTTGGGTGTTGATTAATTTTACTACCTCAGACCAGTCTGTCATCTCCTTACTCATTTTCATTGCCATGGCTGGTTCTCATGTTTCCCCAATTCTCTGTTTATTATCCATATTCTTCTTACCTTTAGATCTAGTAATCATCAAAAAATTCTACACTGAGTGTAATAACTATACTAACATTCTATTATTCAACAGTTTCTTTAACTTCACACTCAAACAGTTACTATTTTGCACTCGCCCGGCATAGAGTTCTAGCTGCGTTGGTGAGCGGATGCGTAATCAGCACCATAGAACAGCACTGGCACCGGCAGCATTGAATGTTGTTTTCAGCATCAGTGTCAGCAGGCGTATGTGGAATCAGCACTGGTGATTACCGACTAGTGCCGGCATCATCAGACTTAGGCTGGTTCCCACGTCTGCGTCCCTGTGATGCATGCAAGATTTGCTTACACCCCACACCAGATCTTCTTAGATGAATTATTCTTGTCGTATTTATTCTTAGTGTAATATGTGGGAATCTTCTTTTTCTTCTTTTAACATTACATCTTCCTTACATCATTGCATTACATGCAATTTTCACAACTCTCTCACTTCAGTTGACTTACTTGATCTGCACAGCCAATCTTCTTCTGTGGATATCTTATCTGGCTCTCTCAATCTCCGAAACCTCCTTCTCTGAAGAGTACTGCTGGTTAACAAAATTTATTGGTAACTCTCTCTCTCTCTCTCTCTCTCTCTCTCTCTCTCTCTCTCTCTCTCTCTCTCTCTCCCTCTCTCTCTATTTCTCCCCCCCCCTTCCCTCCCTCCCTCCAACCCCTCATGAAATAAGTGGATACTCATATAATACTTTAAGTTGTCTTGATATTTTTTAACTTCCACAAATAACAAAGCATTAGAATACTTGCAAGTCAACTGACTCCTCCTGTGTTAGGCTTGATTAAAAACATCTGCAATATATTTGGTTCTACAACCACATAAAATATGAACCTGTCTTGCCTCTAGCTAGTCCAATATGTGAAGTTTATTTAACAATGATTCAACTGTTCTTCTTTTTTCTTGTTACAATAGTCAATGATATTAAAAAAACCATGAGATACATAAACACTCGTTTTCTTCCAATACAGCTTCCGTGGTGTGAGCGGCAAACACTTGTTGATACCAT
Source organism: Schistocerca americana (assembly GCF_021461395.2). Classification (NCBI taxonomy): domain Eukaryota; kingdom Metazoa; phylum Arthropoda; class Insecta; order Orthoptera; family Acrididae; genus Schistocerca; species Schistocerca americana. Next base: position 39,724,670 of record NC_060122.1, on the reverse strand, counting down.
CACATCTACCTTGTGTTCGTGACTCTTTTGAAGCCTGCAAACAAAAACATGTCACACAGTATGTACATTCTCTCACACTTATTTTTAAAATATCCTGTATTCGCAATGGTAGAAGGACGAGTGGTTCTAGAATTTACGCGGAAATTCTCAAATCGCTACAGTTTGAGTCTTAGTGCTGTGATATTACTGTCTGAAAAGTTGTTTCCAGGTTTTATGACTATTGATCCATCTCATTTAAATGAACTGCTGTGTACAATAATATCACTCTTTCCGAATTTTATCAACATTTTCCAACATAATAAAGTTCCTTACCATGAACAACATGTGTTAAAAGGTATTACATTATAAAGCCACTCCAATCATTTCAATATTACTGCAGAAGTTGGACCATTATGGAGTAAGGGGAGTAGCTTACAATTGGTTCGCCTCTTACTTTAAGAACAGAAAGCAGAAGGTAATTACCCGAATACTGAGAGTGGTAATGATGTTCAGTCCCAATGGGGCTCTGTTAAGTGGGGCGTTCCCCAAGGGTCGGTGCTGGGGCTGATGCTGATTCTTATTTATGTAAATGATATGCCTTCTAGTATTACAGGTGATTCAAAAATATTTCTGTTTGCTGATTACACCAGCTTGATAGTGAAGGATCTTGTGTGTAATATTGAAGCAAAAACAAATAATGTAGTTCATGAAATAAGTTCGTGGCTTGTGAAAAATAATTTGATGCTAAATCATGGTAAGACTCAGTTTTTACAGTTTCTAACTCACAATTCAACAAGAACCGATATTTTGATCAGACAGAAAGGGCATATTATAGGCGTGACGGAACAGTTAAAGTTCCTAGGTGTTCGGAGAGATAGTAAGCTGTTGCGGAAAGCCCATGTCCAGGATCTTGTTCAGAAACTAACTGCTGCTTTATTTACCATTAGAACAGTATCTGAAACAAGTGACACTTCAACACAAAAAGTAGTCTACTTCACATATTTTCATACGCTTACGTCGTATGGTATTATTTGTTGGGGTAATTCTTCTGATTCAAAAAGGGTAATTTTGGCTCAAAAACAGGCTGTTTGAGCTATATGTGGTGTAAGTTCGATAACCTCTTTTTGACCCCTATTCAATAGTCTGGGAAGTCTGACATTGCCCTCACAGTATATATTTTCTTTAATGTCATTTGTTGTTAGCAATATTAGCCTAACCCAAGAGTTAGCAGCTCTCACTCAGTTAATACTAGGCAGAAATCCAATCTGCATGTGACTCTTGTGCAGAAAGGAGTGCAGTATTCTGCTGCATCCATTTTCAATAAGCTACCACAAGAACTTAAAAATTTTAGCAGTACCCCAAACTCTTTTAAGTCTAAACTGAAGAGTTTCCTCATGGCTCACACCTTCTATTCTGTCAAGGAGCTCCTGGAAGAGCTAAAAAATTAAGCAAATTCCAGTATTGCATTGTTTATTTTCTTTATTTAAACTTATGACTTGTCACCTGAATATGTTTTCTTTTATATTTCGTTTTATCTGTTTCTAATATCATGTCATAATTTCGTGTATTGACTCATTCCATGACCATGGAGACTTCTCCTTAATTAAGTCCACAGAACAATAAATAAATATTAACATTTTAACAGGAACTGTTCCCACTTAAAACCTATTTTCAGTTTACTTATTCCAAACTCTATTTACTACTTAAATTATCAATATTAATACTGCTAATGACAATTGTAATAAAATTTCCAGTGTTGCCAGTTACACGAATAACCACACAAATCCTACATGGCAACTTTGAAATATCAACATCTGAGAACAAATGGTTTCATAATACTTCTGCACTAACACATACGTGAATGTAATGAAAATAATATCGGAGTTGTAAATACAGATGTAGAACATGCTATGTGTGAAATATTACAGAATTGAATTGTTCATGAGTGCAGTATATCACATTCTTAAATAATGAAAGAGTGTCATTAACCAAGCTCTTCATGAGCCGCAGCCAGATTAGGTGCCCATCATGAACCATATGCATTTCAGTTCTTCACACTTGGTACGTTTACCTCTCTGATAAAAAGTACCCCCGCCCCCTTCCCCGTCGGTTCCCTGTGGCCAGGTAGTTGATCAATGAGCTTCGAGCATCGGACTGCTAAGTCAACCCTATGTAGAGTGGTGTTGCTGTCCCAGTTGGCTTGTGGAGAGTGCTCAGTACTCAGGCATATGAAATTTGGAGTATGGTCTTCAGATGTATGTTCGAGGTAAGTCTGCAAGTTGATCAGCTCCCTTTTTATGGTGTGTCTTCCCCTTTTCAGCTACCACAGGAGCTGTAGACCAACATTAAGAGCTTGCACTCTTAATTCCTGTGGAGTGGCCTACCTTTTGTTCAGTTATTCTCTCTGTAGCTTGTGGGGAAAGAAAAAAAATTAACTTTTGTTTGACACACGTAACTTCATTGTGTTGATAATGTTTATGATTTTTGGAAACCCCCCCAGAAATTTAGTGTGTGTCTATCTTTTTCCAATTCTTTGCAGATTCAGATGATGTCTGCATTTGAATGTCAGATGCACTGTGGCTCACTTTGAGTGAAGGTATCAGCCACAAAGAAGTCGATGTGCCGTAGCTGCAGAAGCAGCATGAAGATGTGACAGACATGCTGAAGAACTGTGTGGGAGCTGTAGAAGCCCTGCAATGGCAGACGACCCAGCTGGGAGAGGAGGACTGTCAAACTCCACAGGCAAGCAACAGCGTGAAACATCTTCCAACAGTTATTTGTTTAAAATGTTGATTAACCTAAATGACCAAATTAGGTCAGCTTTATCCAAAATTTTTGAGAAAGTAATGTATTCAAGAGTAGCTTCACATATCTGTAAAAATGAAGTACTAACAAAATGTCAGTTTGGTTTCCAGAAAGGTTTTTCAACAGAAAATGCCATATATGCTTTCAACAGTCAAATTTTGAATGATCTGAATAACCGAACACCACCCATTGGGATTTTTTGTGATCTCTCAAAGGCTTTTGATTGTGTAAATCATGAAATTCTGCTAGACAAGCTCAAGTATTGTGGCATGAGTGGGACAGTGAACAAATGGTTTAATTCGTACCTAACTGGGAGAGTGCAGAAAGTTGAAATAAGTAGTTCTCGTAACATGCAAAGATCAGCACATTCCTCAAACTGGGGAACTATCAAGAATGGGGTTCCACAAGGGTCAGTCTTGGGTCCTTTGTTGTTATTATTATATATTAATGACTTGCCATTCTATATTCATGAAGAGGCAAAGTTAGTTCTCTTTGCTGATGATACAAGTATAGTAATCATACCTGAGAAACAAGAATTAACTGATGAAATTGTCAATACTGTCTTTCAGAAAATTACTAAGTGGTTCCTTGTAAACGGACTCTCACTGAATTTTGATAAGACACAGTACATACAGTTCCGTACAGTGAATGGTATGATGCCATTAATAAATATAGACCTTAATCAGAAGCATATAGCTAAGGTAGAATATTCCAAATTTTTAGGTATGTCCATTGATGAGAGATTAATTTGGAAGAAACACATTGATGATCTGCTGAAACGTTTGAGTTCAGCTACTTATGCAATAAGGGTCATTGCAAATTTTGGTGATAAACATCTTATTAAATTAGCTTAATACACCTATTTTCACCTGTTGCTTGCATATGGCATGATATTTTGGGGTAATTCATCACTGAGGAATAAAGTATTTATTGTACAAAAGCGTGTAATCAGAATAATAGCTGGAGGCCACCCAAGATCATCCTGCAGACATTTATTTAAGGATCTAGGGATATTCACAGTAGCTTCTCAGTATATATACTCTCTTATGAAATTTGTTATTAACAACCAAACCCAATTCAAAAGTAATAGCAGTGTGCATAACTACAATACTAGGAGAAAGGACGATCTTCACTATTCAAGATTAAATCTAACTTTGGCACAGAAAGGGGTGAATTATACTGGCACTAAAGTCTTTGGTCACTTACCAAATAGTATCAAAAGTCTGACGGATAACCAACAAGTATTTAAGAAGAAATTAAAAGAATTTCTGAATGACAACTCCTTCTACTCCATAGAGGAATTTTTAGATATAAATTAAGAAAAAAAAGAAAAAAAAACAAAAATATTAAAAAATAAAAAATAAAATAAAAATAAAAATAAAAAATAAAGAAAAACAAAAAAACACAAAAAATAGTTGTTATATTAACTTAAGTATGTTGTTAAATTAACCTAATTATGTCATGTATTGGAAAATTCGACTCGTTCCACATCATTACAAAATATCGTATTCATGATCCATGGAACTAGTATTAATCTAATCTAATCTAAGACTGTTATCTCTTCCTCATAATAGCTTGAAAATTGTCCACAGGTTGTCAAATGGCTGGCCATTACAGGCTGCTACTACTACTACTACTACTATTAACTCCAAGTTTGCTAAACTGAGGAAGCAACACGTGTTCAAGCATTGTCCCTCCACAAACCACTTAGTGAGTGTGACAGTGTAGGCCAATGGATAACTGAGAGGGTGAGTGATATAGGCCTAATTAAGCAAGTGGAAAGCTTACATTTAGTATTGATACAGTTATAAGTTAAATGATTTGATTTTGTGTGTAGGGAAGAAGAGGAGATATACAGTACCTAAAATGATAAGAGAAACTTTTGTTGATGCTTATGCATAATAATAAAAAAAATTGAAAACAAAAATCATCTCAATTGTTATGACTTATATCAATGTGTATCTTACTGCTCTATACAGTATGTCAAGTAGGATGTGCTTGGGTTGAGGGAGGTGGTCATCAGTGGCAATTGAATGTCGTATATGCTCTGAGAGTGATAGCTGTGTTTATTACAGTTTTTGTGGGACCCTCCAGGAACGATGGTATAGTGCCGTACTGTCACACTGGAAACAGAATTAGGGAACCGGATAATAACTGCTAGCAGTCACTATAAAACTGACATTATTTGACACGACACTGGTCTCCAGCTTGTCTTCAGTTGGTTAACATACAGATACAAGTTTCCATACTCAGAGTTGGACATCACTGTATAAATCAAAAACTAATGACATGATGATGACTAAATAGATACAAAATTAATCATTGTAAGTAACTAAGGGGCACAAGTTGCAAAACATTGTGCTACTGTTACTGAAGAATCCAAATAATTTTCACAATAATGTGAAAATGTGCTGTGGAAACAGCATACATACAACATAGTCTCCATATTGAAGGAGGTTGCGACTGACTGTCCACCATGACAGTATTGTGGAGGCGGTGTGATGGTGAATTATGGAAAACCGACACTCGACAATTACAGAGCTTGGCAGCCTTCCTCCCCAGATAATGCGATCCTTGATGTATGAAATTGGCACTGAGCACTTGCTCTTGAAAGAAGTGTGCATCAGGCACGTGCCAAAATACATCATATAAGATCATGAAACTGAATGACATGGGAACACCACTGACACTTTGAGAGATGTACTGTGATGGTGGCAATAGGTTTCTCAATAAGCTTTTAACAGGAGATGTGATGTGGGTTACTCACTGTGTCCAAGAAACTCGGTACCAATCAATGTGTTGGTGTCACAGTAGATAAATGGTCAGGACAAAGTTATAGCAGATAGTATTGATGCGCTCAGTGTTCTGGGATAGGAAGGGCATTGTGCACACTGACTTGATGCATAGAAGTGAAACATGTAATGCTGTCCATTATTGTGAAACAATGGATATTTCAATGAGCCACTGAATCTGAGAGGCAAGATGCTCAGTGCTTGTATGAAGTTGATCTGTGACAGTGCTCACTGACATACAATTTGGCACACAGCATCTATTCTGGAGTACTTCAGCAGGGAGTTGGTTTACCATCCTACTCTTAGTCCTGATTTTACTCCCAGCATATTTCATCTTTTCTTTCACCTCAAGAAGTTCCTGTCATTAGGTCAGCATTTTCACAATGAAGAAAGAGCTCAACAAGCCTGAGATTCTGCTTCCATTCCCAGTCAGTAGGCTTCTACAACACAAGGATTAAAATTTTGTCCAGTGATGTAATAGGTTTCTCACTTCCGGTGGCAGTTATGTTGAAAAATAGGTTTAGTAATGATTTATATGTTACCATTAAAGATTTGGATATAACTATGTTTTAGTCTTCAAAAATGATGAATTTCGTTTTCTGTAAGACTCATTTTTGGTACTAAGGAACAGATCTGTCTTGAACAAGGACACATCTCATGTACAGTTTACTTCACTTAAAACACTTTTTTTTATTTGGTTTTCAGTTCTCTGTCAAAACTGTAATAACATTTGTCACATTACTGCAGTTTATAGTTTACATCCTAATATTTACAGTGAAAAGCAGTAAAGAATTTACTGTTAGCAGACCATTGACATTATGTGAGTTTTCTGACTTGTATGATTTGTTGGAAGTGAATGCGATTCTGTTGTATGCTTATCACCTCAGTGAAAAATAACAGTAATCTGTATTAACTGAATGTGTATATCTTTATACAGATGAATCACTAATTGTTGCAACTGTGAGAGAAAGCGGAGGCAAATAGAGAGGAGATGAAATCTGACCATGAAATGCAGCAGTATCAAATGGAGTTGGGAGACCAAGCCCTAGATTGAGTACAATATGTGCAGTGTCCAGTTGAATGGCAGTTTGGGGATGCAGCTCATTGGCATAATGATGCTACAGGTGAAAGTACAATATCTCTCTCTCTCTGACACACACTCTCTCTGCATCTAGCAATATAGGTTTCCTCCTCAGAATTTTTCTTCTTATTTGATGTTTCTAGATCTCTGTGTAATACAATATGATAAATGGCAAAAAGTTCAGGTTTGTTGATTCAACTAAGTATATTGTGTTTAGAGTAAACAGAAGGTTACTTTAGAATAATGACATAAAAATGGTTGTATGGAAAGAGTGCTAAGGATGGTGTTCTACTGACAGAAGATTCAGTGAGCATAACAAATCCACTAGTAAAACTAGTCCCACTGTACTAGTTCATACTGTTCTAGAGCATTCTTGAGTGGTTTTGGTTCATTACCAGAGAGCACTGACAAATGACACACAGAGTTCAAAGAAGGGTAGCTCATTATGCATTACCTGGAATCAGTTGAGAAAGTGTCACAGTTAAGATTATCAATTTCAGATGGGAATCATTGAAAAAAGAATTTTCACTGTGGTAAAAATCATTTCACAAAATTTCAAACAGCCAGTTTATTCTCTGAACAGCCAATTACAGGGTGTCCCACTCACACCTCCCTGATTTCAAAGGTCCAGGGGAAAAAACTACAGTAGATACTACAATGAAAAATGCACCAGATTGTAGACCATCTTGGAAAATTTATTTATTTATCATTAGCACACCTCTACGTGTGAACCATTTGCAGCATGAAGAATATCGAGTCAATATGCATTTTTGTACTAAGTTCTTTGTAACGTTTCCTCTGTTACTGTTTCAATTGAATTAGTGATATGATGTCGCAATGTAGAAATGTGACAACTTCAGTCACACACATGTGGTCTTTCACAAATCCCCACATGAAGAAATCAAGCAGCATAATGTCAGGTGAAAGTGGTGGCCAGACAATGAGTTCTGTGTCCGATCCAATGACTGGGAAATTTCCTTCCCAGGAACTTGTGAACAGCCATTGACGAATGTGGTGGAGCTCCGTCTTGTTGAAAAATGATGTTGGGTTACAAGTCTAGTTTCTGAAGCTAAACAAACTGCTCCAAAATGTCCAGAGACACTGACCCATTCACTTTTTGTTCAACAAAGACAAATGCCTCAACAATCCTCTCATGCATTAGCCCACACCAGACGTTTAGTTTAGGGCTGTCACAAACATGTTAAACGACAGTGTGCAGATTAAGATATTCTCAAATCCGAACATTATGGCTGTTAACACATCCTGACAGAGGAAAGATTGCCCCATCTGATTATAATCATGTTCCTATAAAACTGGTATCCATATCAATATGCTGTAGCATATCTGCAGCAAATTGTCGTTAGTGTGGTTTGGCATTCGTTGTCAGATGTTGCAGAGTTTGCACTTTGTAATCATACATATGTAGATGCTGGCGAACTACATGATGCAATGTTGACTGAAATATATCAAGTTGCCTAGATGATTGAGGAATTGACTTACGTGGGATTCTGAGAACCATTTGTCTGTTGTCCTGCACTGTCTCTTCTGAAAATCCATAACATGCACCACCGGTATGTTTCAGAACACTATCCTGTTGCCAGAAACTTCCTATACCATTTCCCAATTGTTTTCACATCAGGTGGATAACATTCATACACTCCACAGTAATTTCTGTGCACACTAATACGCCTGAAAGCCATACTACTGCTTGCGCATTGCTGTGTAGTTGCCGTTTTCACTTCATGTGACTGGCCATGCTGTACTCTGGCATTGATACTTAGCACTTCTGAGAAGGAATATAAATTCTTTAAGATGCTCTAAAGTGTGGTGTATTTCTCATAGCCATATCTACTGTGGTTTTTCTCTCCTGGGTCCTTGAAATCAGAGTGATTTGAGTGGGACAGCCTGTAATTTA